>NC_079155.1:40753700-41463700 GCF_947563725.1 Argiope bruennichi
TTTGAAATTTATCCTTATTAATTTCAATTTCGTTTTGAGCATTGTTTCAAATAAAATACCTTGATTTTTCTAATGGTTTATGATTTTAATTACTAAATAATTAAGAACATTGGATTAGCATGGTAATTTTATTTTATTTACCTTTTGTATTCAACAGCAATGTGGCCGAATTGAGAAGCCCAACACTTTTTCACAGAATTAAATACCTGCAAAAGATCAGAAGAAACAAAATAATTCGATAAAAATTATACAATTTCATAGCATAAAAAAAACAATCAAAAATACATTTTTCTATTGTTAACCGATAAATAACGGGAGATTTTTGCAAGAAAAATTTACGAGCTATCCATATTTCTATGCAAAATTTTTCGAATCTAAAATAATTGTTGCTTTGGCAGTAATTCAGATATCAAAAAATAAATTAATGTTTACAAAATTAAAATAAAATTGATTAAGCTTTAATCGTCTGAAAGAAATCTATTTAAGATTAGGCATTGCCTTATAAGAAAGAAAGGTAAATTAAGTATTTCTATGGCATTATTATATTTATTAATATTTTATTACTTCTTCAAGTCCTTGAACTCCAAGGAATGTGCTCATTTGCCCGGCTGCGGACATTGTTGCAGAATCCTCTCCTATATAGAATAAACAAATGAGAATGATTCATTTTATTTGGGCGAATGATCTTTGTCATTGAAAACTGGCATGACTTTAATGACTTTTGTCATGAAAAAAACATTGAAAAAATATTCTGCTAAAATCTTAAAGATCTGTAAGAATTTTTTAAAAACAATTATAAACATTAAAATTGGTTTCGACATTTTGAAATATGTAATAATGCAAAGCTAAGCGGAGATACGGTCAATATTCAAAACAAATACAACATAAAATAAAGCTATAAAACACTATTTCCTAACATATCTTATATATATGACAGTAACGTCAAATATATTAGAAAGTTAAAATAAGTTTACGCACACGCATATATATGTAATGATATTTTAAAATCTAATTTAATCCTAATTAATTTCCAAAGGTTTATCTTAATTCGGAAAATAGTAACTTCATTCCATAATATTCTCTTATTCCCTGATCCAATTCTACCTTTTTATTTAATTCAACACGAGGTCTAAAAATTCTTAATTCAACACGTTCCGAGTGAAGGGATAAATAATTGTCTAGCTAAGCGAATTCTTTTTAAAAGATACGGAAATTCCCCTACCTAAATCGACACGGGTAAAGAAAATCCCTATAAAAATCTCATAATATATAGACACTGGGAAAATTATTTTCACCCTCTTTTCTCCTTTGCTTTTTTCTGCTCTTGTACGGCTGGTGAGCGGACGCCAGTTCGTCCGCGCTTCTTGTCCATAAATTATGCCAAAAATAAAAGCGAAGCTTAAAATTCGAAAGAGTTATCTCTGTCGTCGGAGATTCTATTCTGCTTAAAAAATTATGTTTAGATAATTATCAACCTTGGATGCAGACCAAGTGACTATGAAAATGTCATTCGTTAGAAGCAGAAAAAAATCTCTATTTACCAGATATCAGCATTCATAATAACATATATAAAGTAAATGTGTTCTCGATTTTTTAACTAAGTGTAGGTGTTAGAATGTAGTTCTACCTATCGATAATGAGAAATGACATGCGATGTTTTTAATGTCTTCTATATTACTCTCAGAGATGTTTTGTGAGACCTTCTTATCCTTTTATTAAAAGAATCCTTATCCTCGGGCTTTAATTTCGACCAAATAGCGAAAGTCCATAATATTCTTCAAAAGACGGACGAATTTTAGCATTAATTATACAAATTACGTAGTTAGTTCATATTTAGGTAATACCCTTTATAAGGCACGTTATTTAAAAAATATGCTCTGCGACATGGTCAACAAATTATAATTTTTAAGCAATAATTTGTCAGATTTTACAATCCACAAAATTTCAAATGAAGCACAAGATATTATTCGACAGCTCCACTATATTCTGAGAGTCGTATAAAGTCGCGAAAATGTGGTAGAATGTTGTTCAGCATTTTGAGCTAATTGTTATAGAAAATTGATTAAAAATTGAAAATTATTCTTTAAGAGAAATTTTTTTTTGCTGCTATCAAAGATGATATTTATTTGGTGAGCATTTTAATTGTTGACAAACGTCCCGACAGTTTTTCGATGAAACTGTAAAGTCTTTTTAATAATCAATTCCAGATAATAATGGGTCAAACGTGGAATTTTTCTTTATTTTATCGATTCGTAGACGATGAATCTTATAGATAAATTGGGCATAAATATCGGGTATCAAATTGAGTAACTTTCAATATGTATGATGTAAAAAGATAAACAAGTCTAAATGTTTAAAAATCCTATTACACTTTTTCCCATGTGATTGAATATTTTATATTGATCTCTTGAAATAGATTTTGCTTTAATTATTGAATAATAATTGATAGTTCAAATAATAATTAATATTGCTTAATAATTTTGTAATAATTGTTAGTTGAAATAAATTGTGTAGTTTTGTACATTCTTATTTTTGCACAGTCAAATACAAACTTCAATACATATATAATATATGCTGTAACTAAAATAAAAAAAACTGAAAAATAAAATTATAGAGCACCTGTTGCAGAAGAACGAACAGCAAACTTTCGATAGTTCGTTGCGTTACCAAATAAATTTTTCAAGCTTCCAATTATACTATGGCGAATTTTGTTCGGTAGTGATGTTTCTTCTATAACTCTTGCAACCCTGCAAAAGTCAAATGGCGAAAAACTTAAAATTGCAATTGAAAGACAATAAGATAATAAAGAAATTCTTTTTGAATTTTAAAATGGTTGAAGTCTTTTTTAATGTATCCCTTGAGTTTGCCACCAATATAGTAGCCCAAATAAACGATTAACTCCTTCATTATTGGATCGGACCTCATTGAACGTTTTATTGATATAGAGCACATTAGTCTTCTAATTTTTGAGCAATTTTTATGTGTATGGTTCTATATGCAATGGAAATATAGAAACTATAAAGATCTTCTTTCAATTTTTCTGTCTTGGCATGTTTTAATCCCCTAGGTTACTGATGAACAGGCAATTAATTTCATTTTTTCAACTCCTTAAAATTGCTACTTATAGAAGGCCGAAAATGATACTAAAAATACTCGAAACAACTTATTTCAATATAAAGAATGTGAAATTCTATATAAACGATTTAATTTTGACAAGGAAGCAAATGACACAAGGACATAGAATTTGATATATTCTTACCTAAAGCAAGCAGTTTTTAAATCACCACTTTCATTCCCACTAAAATAAAAAATAAAAATAAAACAGATTCGTTAAAGTATGTAGCAAAGCATCATCTATACTTCACTTTATAATTATGTAAGTATTTCTTACTAAGCTACGTCCTCCAAAGATTTCACTGCTTCGAGAATCTCCGACGTCAAGAATTGATTGTAAGCAGCTGTGGTCACCACAATGCCTTTGGGTACTATAAACTGTGAAATGTGAATACAAATATTTCATTTATAATAGCAAGACGATAATTCTGTTATTCATTCAAAAACTTACTGATGTTTATTAAAACATTGTATTTAATTTGTATTAAACATTGTATTTATCTCATTGTATTTATGGTTGGATACAGCTAGCTAAAAATTTGTTTTTTACATTCTTATATACCGTGAAAACTGTTATAATTGTTCAAAATTTCTAGGAATTATTAGTTTTAAACTTCTTTTAGTATATCTGCTTGGTGTTCAGGCTGTGAAATAGGAAGTGGAATAAGCTAAGTGAATGAAATTCAGGATATGATTTGCACACCAATAGGGTAGATTTTATCAAATTTTTGATAAAACCAACAATGGGAAGTTTAACATCAAATAGGTAAATTAACTCAAAAATTCAATGGACTAGTTTAGCAAAATTCAGCAAAGTTGTGTAAAGCCGACCCCACACAATGGATGTTGCGGATATTTTTCCAATGTTGGACGTTTAATAATTTGTGGCACCGTGTGGTCATATTTTTGTGTACGAGCTTCCAGTGAAAGAGCATCAAACATTCGCATTGGTGTATGTCCACAGTGGTTGTTTGTCTTTAACACCCGAATCAAACGAGAGCTCGAACATTCGTAATAAGTCATTCGTTTATATGGGCTTGCTCATATGGGTTTGTATGGGTATATATGAGAAAGTGGATAGATAAGTCATGAAAATATATTCCTCATCATTTGATAGCGGTACGAAATGTAACAATTTTCGTCCAAAATAGACAGCGAAATATTCAAAAGTAAATAGTTTGTTCCAAATTACAAGGTTCGTCTCAAAATAATACTCAAGGTTATTTAGAATGGGGCGTTAGGATAATATAAGTAATTATAAGTTTTTTAATAATATATAAAGTTGAACTTGAAAGAAAAATTCAAATTTCCATTCGACAAGCTCATAATAATAGCAAATAAATTTATAATAGATTAGTCGATGACATGAAACTTAAATAAACTCGGTGATTTTTTTGTGGCAAAGAAAAAGCAGGAAAGCTAATTTTAAAATTAACAGACCAGATGTCCACAGATAAAAAAAAATTCTCTGGATATATTTAGTATCGAAAACATACCGTTTTTCCTTCTTGGCTGAACTGTGTTAATTTTCCCAAAGATGAACCTTTACCTCCAGAAACTTCTTCTAATTGGCAAATATCTTCAGTGAATTGCGCCGTCAACGGTATAGCTTAAAAATAATAAATTGAAGGGAAACAATTGTGAAAAAATTCATTTATGTACTAATAGATAAAATATTTTTGATTTGGATATTTTCTGTGGTGGGATGAAGCGAGCGGACTACTTTTCTCGCGTAGGTATATCTGTGTGATTATGATTCCGGCACATTCCTTCCGCGAACTGTTTAACATGATGCTGTGTGCGTAATCATCAATACCTGTGTTCTTTTTTTTTTTTTTTTCTTTTATTATGTCTAATAAATGTGCTGTCTTCAAGAACCATGCTGAGATTTGTTGAAAAGTAACAACATTCTGTTTTGTTTTTTGGTTTTTGTTTTGTTTTTAACTTATATTTATTATAAATATTACAGAATCTTAAAATTATTTTGTTCTCAAATGTGATACCAAATGACGCCTCTGGTATGAAATCAAAATTAAATTTATTGCAGATTTTTATGAAATTATTTAAATAATATTTTGTCATAGAGACCGCAGAATTGTGCAAAATTTCAAAATACTAGCACATCAGGAAAAATGTGAAAAATCGATTGCAAAATTGCGCTTGTGTGAACGTGTGATATGATTTCAATTAAAAATAATATACATTATTATCCAGTCTAAAAAAAACTAAACAGGGCTGTGAACTAGACATTTAATGTTATATCACTAATTAAAAGAGAAATTTATTTAAAGAAATTTAAAAAGCCTTTATTACACATCTAAATTTTATGTTTTAAATTTTTTCATTTCATAATTTCTAAACTTCTATACTTACTTTTCGGACATGTTGCAATCTTTATAAGCTTTTTGGACCTCTTCGGCATGCTGCATACTTCTCTGAAACCAAAATAGCATATAATGAATGAGCGCTGACTCATTGCAAATAACCTTTCACTGTCTCTCAAAGAATCAAGACTACGAAATCCAACAATAATAAGGATGAACATAACAGTCTATCGCTACAGAGACAAGTGAAAACAGTCTGTAAAGCAATTTAATTTTCCAATTTGAGGTGTTCACATTCATGGAAAGTTTTCAAGAGACAGAATGAGTTTCTGATACTGTAAACGTTTGAAAACTTAAAGAGACAACGTAATAAACGTCACAAAATCAAATACCAGATTTGATATATTTAAGTCTGTACATTTTTGAGTTATAGCGTTTGCACGTTTCTGAAATTAAAGACCAACAGACGGTCAACCCCTTGTTGGTTTTGCCTCAAAATTTGATAGGTGTCTATATTATAGATGTTAAATTTGTGTACCAAATTGTATCAATCCAGCTCTCTTCGTTTCGTAGTTAGCGTGTTAACTGACATTCGAACAGCTAGGCAGGCTTCCTCTGAATTGAGTTTGCTCAAAATTTGATATAAATCAACTAATTCTGTATAATGACCGCATACCAAATTTCATTTGTTTAGCTCAAAATGTTTTTGAATTATCTTTTGGCACAGGCAGACGACATTTTTCAAAAACTTTTTTTTCGAACTCAGGGAGATTTGAAACACGAAGATTCGTCAAAATCTTGAGTTTGAATTTATTATTTATTTATTGACGATTACAATACTTCCTCTATACTTTCCGTACGAGAAAGTAAAAATGAACCAATAATAAAAAATATAACCTGCTTTTTCCTATAGTATCGTTTTTTAAGGCTGGTAATTTCATCGTTTGTATTCCAATGTGATTTACCCACGATATTTGAATCAAAGAGGACTAAATGTGCCAGTCCAAAGTTTTCGCATTGGGCACACCCGTTTCACCCATAAACACCTTTTGTTAGGTGAACGGTATCCAACTTGCACATCATGTCAAGTCGATTTTACCATCGTTCATATTTTAACCTAATGCCCTGTTTTTAATGGCCACCGGCTGCATCATTTCGGAACATTGTACTTGAACATCCGTGACTTGGTAGAAGAATATCCTCACAAGAACATTTTTAAATTTTTAAAAGAAATTGGGTTTTTACATCTTATCTAATTTTATAGTTCTTTAGTATACTTTCTGAAGATTTATATTTTTATAATTGATATTTCTATCGACAAAAATTTTAACATCTAGATTAAAATTTTTAAAACTTTTTATCTCATTTTACGATATGCTTGGCGCAGTATAGCCAAACCTGGCTCTTGCGCCATAAACATCAAACTCAAACTCAAAGTTTTTGCTAAACTGAACTAAATGTCATAAGAAAAGAAAAAGCAAGATCTCTTTAAAAATTCAAGTGGATTTTAAAAGTCTGAATTGCCATATACCAGATGATAGCTCGAATCAAATGATTCACTCTCATTTATAAATCGCTAGAACTGTTCAGCAATAAGATTTTAAGTTGAAATTTTATATATTTTTGATAGTCTAACGGCGTTTTTTTCTTTACAATTTTTTCAACTTTGAAAAAAAATGCTACATTTTGGGGGGATATATTTATGTATAATATCAAATATTGAGAAGTATATTACGCCAAAAAATTCATTATAAAAATAGACGTAACATTATTCCCTACAGGTTGTTTGGAAACATTTCGTTGTTAATATCTAAGCGTCCTTCATTGCACAATATATTTCAGATTACAAAACAATATATTCAGATGTCGAAATAATATCTAAAAATGTCGAACAACAACTTGAAAATATAGCTGAATTTCTTGTGACACAGATACTTCACAGTGAATATCGAAATATAAAATTAATTGCATAGAAACTAAAGAAGAAATTTCTTTTCATATCATGAAGGAGGAGGATGTCTTATTTGCTTTTTATTTGATAAAAAAATAACTTTGTTGCTTCATATTTGTTGAAAAAATAATATTTATTTCATGACTATGACTGATCTATGCATAAATATAAATGAATAATGATGAAACAATGTTACCCAGATATAAGCACTCCATATCCCTTTCTATTTCTAATTTCAAATTCGATGAAAGATATCTCAAGAAATCCACTCCATCCTTGGAATCTGTAGAAAATAATGGGCTCTGCTATGCTTCCAGACAATTCATAGCGTTCTCCTGAAAACAAATAACAAATGCCACCTGATGAGAACTAATCAGAAACAAAATATACATATGTATAACTGATTGTGAAAAGTGCTTGAAGAAAATAGAATTATACAAATATTTGAATAATTTATAAAATAAATAAATCATATATATAAGCTCAAATGCCAAGCAATATTTTTTATGATAACTTCATTATATTGTCCACTATTCAAAATATCGAACAGCAATAATGATTCAGCATCAACCATTTGCTATTTTTCAATTCTTACTATTAGCTCACACTCTCTCTCTATATATATCTTGTTCAAATTTTTAATCGTTAATAAAATACTTTTTATTCATCCTCTCAAGTTTAAATACATTTTTTTAAACTTGTAGTGGATGACACTTGATAATACAGCCTTTTTTTTCAAATATTAATTAATTAAATTTGTCCAGTAATTTCTATTTGGTCGCCAAGTTTGTCGCCAAGCTCTATTTTGCCACTTAATATTGTAATTCTGTTATATGTATATACATATTTATATTAATTGTAATTATTTAATAAAAAGTAACTAAAATTAAAAAAAAATTGTTGACTTATATAGGAATTAACTTTAAAAATTTATTTTTATATATTACTTGTTTTACCTGAAATCAACAATGTAAAAAAGTAACATTATAAATTTAAGAGACATAAGATTAGAAAGATGCGATTATCAAGCAATTCAAACTTCCAAAAATGTTTCTAAAATAATTTATCTGTGGATAGAATAATAAAGTCAAAATTACATCGCAAAATGCATCACATTTTATCATAAAAAATTCAGTATTCTATCATATTTAAATACGGACCGCTGTAATCCCTCCGTAGCCTTGAATATTTAGCTAAAACAACAAATAAAAACTCATGATAGGGAAAAACTGTGATCAACATTTGATGAACAAGATGACATAGGAGCACTTAAGCAGGTTATTTCAGAGAAACCTGGTCCACTTTTGTGTCTATTTGGAGGAAAACAAATGCCTTAGGACGTAAACAAATAATTTTTTCGAACTTTATTTTCTAAAATAGACATACTGAATAATACTCCACTTTGGTTATTAATATATTTAAAACATTATTTCCTAATATAAAAAAAAACTTTCTTACCAGTTTTAAAATTTGCTTTAAAAGAGCTTTGCGATTCCTCAGAATCAGCTGAATTTATCGCGATATCCAATTCTTTCAGAGGTTCCAGAAGTCCATATGTATCGACAACAAATCCAAAAGGCAAACTAAGAAAGGTACGAAAACGTGACTCTTAAAAGTCCAATAAATTTTGAAATAAAAAGTCTAATCATAAAATTCATATTATAAAATTATTAAAATTTCAATTTAATATGCATCATATCTTACTTTTTAAAAGCGAAAGGCACCGATGCGCTTGATAATTGAAAATTCAGTCCATTCTGTAAAAAGAAAAAATATAAAGGTTGCTTTGTTTTGTTTTCTGAATGGTACGGCGACTTCTTATTTACTAAAAAATATGTTGATTATAAACAAAGGTATAAAAAATTTTTCAAGCGAATATTATATCTGAATTAAAATATAGTACAAGTAGGAAATATTAATAATTATAAGAATATAAAAACTTTATTAAAATATTTGTTATTGTTGATAAAACATAATTTCGGTTTATGGTTATGGAATAATCTACAAATGCGTAACCAAAAATAGGTACTCGAAAAAGTAACAATTACATATAAAATTCACCAAAATTAGCATAATACATAAAAAACTATTTATTAATTACATTGAAGTTACTTTCATTCTAATACATTTAAAATAAACTTTTTAAAAAATTATTAAATATCCTAAACCTTGAAAAATGAATAATATTTTTAATGTAAATATTTTAAAAATGTATACTTTCCAGAAATATCTAAAAATTATAAGAATTTGATTATAAATGCATTCATTATGATTATAGATAATATAACATAAAAATGCTTTTGAGAAAAGAAACTTAAATAATGAATGAAAATCACACGTTGAAAAATTAAACAAACATGGAGAAAAATATCAAACATAATATAATGCATTTTTATCTAATTTTCCCCTTTATTTTTATTTTTTTTTTTTTTGAATTTTTAAAAGTAATTTATCAGATTTCGGATATTAGAACAAATTCAGATAATATTCAAATCTACAAATATTAAAAATGATATGTTCCCTTTCACATTTCCGAATTTCGAAAATATTCTTTCTTTTCAATTTTTGATATTTTAAGTTTTAAGGATGTTTTCATTTATTATCAAAAATTAAATGTTTTTCTTTTTGTTACATTTAATTATCGTTTGCTTTAAGCTCTAAAAATGATATTTCATATTCCATATTTTTATAATACTCAAATTGTCAATACTTATTCAAATATCATTATTCTTTTACTTTGATATTTACATTGTAACCTTAAAGCTAGCGATGTTTTACATTCTAACGGTTTTTGTGATTCTGGGTCTCGATCAGCTCAGCTCTTCGGTATTTTATAACAAAAATACGTATACCTATATCATTCAAATAACAATTTGAATTGCAAGGGAAAATTATTTTAGTGTATACTGCTTTAATTAAATGCGAATTATTTTTAAAAAGTGGGGGCGTTATTTTGGTATTGAAGGATTTAAGCAAAAGAATATAAAATAAATTTTAGGAATGAAAATATTGATATTTTTTTATTTTGATCAGATTATCCAGCTTAGAATAATTTTTAATTAATGATTAGTTTATTAATGTATTTATATGCAAATCATAAATTAAAGCCAAAGTAAATCTATACTTATATAAAGCTGTGTGTGTGTGTGTGTGTGTGTGTGTGTGTGTGTGTGTGTGTGTGTGTGTGTGTGTGTGTGTGTGTGTGTGTGTGTGTGTGTGTGTGTGTGTTGGCGCTCTACAGAAAAGACCATTTGACCTACAGCTACCAAATTTGGTACCTGTATAACTTGAAGGTCGGGAATTTTCACCTGGGGTCCCTTTTTTTGAAATTTTAATTATTAATTAAAAACTAACTTTCCAGCCAAAAAAATCTTCATTTCCCCACCGCCAAATGAGTAAGGCTTCAGAATTTTTTCCCCACGCTAATGAGGCTTAGGCTTAACATTTTTCGGCCGATTATTCAAACGATTCTGTTTATTTTCTTAATGTTTGATGCATTTAAAATTAAACGTTGTTAATGAATCGATCTTTCAGATTCATTCTGAAATACTTTTGAATTAAAATAAAACAGAATAAAAGACATTAAAAATTTCTAATCTGCATAGAATCCAACTGGCGTAGAAAAATGCACGCACTTGCGTTACCGTAACTGGCGTTGGAAATTTACGCATGCGCATTGTGTTCTGATTGTTTACATCTATTTTCAACGGAAGCGGACTTGATTTAAATTATTTTTAGGTTAGTTGTATGCTTTTGTAATTAAATTGTATTTATGTTAGTTTAAGTTCACCGTTTTTTAAGTAATTTTTTTACCTGTTTTCGACCGATTATTTTAAACGATTCTTATTTTCTTATGTTTATTTTCTTAGTGTTTGATGCATTTAAAATTAAACATTGTTAATTAATAGACCTGCTCATGATGAATCTGAGAAAATTTTGTTGACAAATTCTTGAAATATTTCATAAATTAAGAAGATATTCTTTAGTGCCCATAAGGTTTAAATGCTCAGTGACTCTGTTTTTAGTAATCATATTACAAAAAAATGCTTTGTTTCAGTAAAAAATATTATTAGATTAATTGGAGATTAATCATTTCCACTTTAATTTAAAGCATAAATTCTACGGGAGCTAACAGAAAATTAGAGAGATACAGATAACTTATGACTGAAGGCCTTTATAATATTATGAGTGAATTAAAATTTGAAAATATTTTAATGAAGAAGCTATTAAAGTAGGAATTACATAAAATATTTAATTATTAAAATTTTAACGGAGCATTAAGATTGGCGAACCGGCTGGTCGCCAAAGGCGGCTAGTATGAAATAAAATTCACATCTAATTTCATTTAATCCACAAAAGAAGTAATAAAAATATTAATAAAATATGATAAGGATAAAATCTTCAAAACATACCGATGGTGTATTTCCTAAAACAGTTGTGAATTTACAGCCTTCTACGCTCGCAATTTTTCCTGTAAATGTAAACATTCTCTTGTTATAATAATGCTCATAATAGCTAAAATACAAACAATAGGTATAAATTAAGCGCATCAAATTCAAACTGAACAAATAAAAACATTCTAAATTTATGTTGGACACGAAGAAAAGAATCATTTCAATTTATTGCAGAAACACGGGTTTATTTCGAACATAGTGTCTCTTGGCGCCAATAAGTCAGCAGAAAGCTCCACCTACTAATTTTGTAGCGCCACCAAGTGGCAAAATGATATAACTTTTTAGTGTTTGTTGTGAGTGTTGAGAATAAAGCAATGGAAATACAGTTCAAGGGTTTGTGTTTCATTTATATGTGATTGACTTTTCTAAAAACTGAGGTTTGGGTTAGGTTTTGTGTGTTTTACTGGCGCAAGAGCCATATTTGGCTATACTGCGCCAATCAAATGGTAAAAGAATAAAATTTATTAAAAAACACATATTTATTTAATTAACATAGACAAACAAAGAAAAATTCCAAAAAAAATATGTGAAAACAGCCATAACATCTTAAAATTAAAAAACTATGATTCATGAGATTTTGATACAATGATGAAACGTACAAATACACAAAAAGGAATGTTCTACGCAAAAAAGAATGATTTAAAAGTCTAAATACAAGTTATAAAGCCAATAGCTCTTAAGAATTTAAAAATATTTGGGTGGTATCTTTCACCCACTGAGTCATGCAATGTTGAAGACAAGGTAAAAAAACGAGCACGGTATGAATTAAAGACAGGACATTCAATCAAGATATGCCGAACAGTAATATTAACTTTGCAGCTGTTGCACATAGGCGCATTTTCAACAAATACGCACATAGGCGCATTTTCTAAAAACTGAGCTATCGCGGGCCAAAACATGAATGAAACACAAACACTAAAAAGTTATATCATTTCGCCACTTGGTGGCGCTACAAAATTTGTAGGCGGAGCGTTCTGCTGACTTATTGGCGCCAACACTGTCTTAAAAAAAAGAATAAAGATAATGATGTTTACATCCTCCAACTTGGTATCTCTTCTCTGTCTTCGTCTACCATTCTTCATTTCTATAGATACCTTTTCCCCAATGATAAATTTCAGAACTACTCCAAGATGATTGGACGATTTTTTATTTGACAGGAGACTTTTGTCTTTTATTTAATAAAAATAATTCCTCTCATCATTAAACGTTTCTAAATAGGTAGTTAATTTTAATAACGAATTCACGAGCATCTTAAATCTGCCCTGCAAATATTTATAGAAATCAAATATTCCAACTTTACTCAGTTTTGCCTTCAAATCTTTGTAACACTAAGCATCGATTATCTCCATTTATTTAATATAATTAGTAGCTGCCCACTGGCGAGTTTGTAATTCATTATTGATAATTAAATACCATCAAGAATTTTTAAAACTCAGTTAATAATTTTTATTACATTTTTTTTTCATACTGTTGTGCTATCTGGATCACAAAGATGTTTATTAGTGAACCACATGTAGCTCATGGTCCACGGTTTCGATATTTTTGATTTAGAATGATAACTTACCAAGATTTCGAATTTTTGCACCAAACAAATACATCTCATAATCTGGGCCATCATTAACAGAAACTGTTCCACATATAACACCACTTTGGCCATAAAAATTTAGCGCATCATCAACACTGAAATGAATACAGTAAAAAACATGAGCTCCAACTATAATAAAATGTAAAAATTGTTTCACTAAAAGCAGGATGCATATTAAATAATTATATTTGTCTATTTTCAAGACTCTCGGGTTTATTTTGCGATTTTTTTTTATTACGCCAAGACCGCCAAGTCGCATTATATAAAAAATGTTAAAATTTCGTCAAACTCTATTATACATTCCGACAACCCAACTCACACATGCCGGTCGGCGTTGCTTTGCGTAATTTAACGATATATAATGGGGCGATATATAAAATAATATAAACAAATACCAAATAATGTTTTAGAACTATTTAATTTGATGTTACTTTTGCCAGCCAGTAAAATTAAATAATGCGCACTATTCTGATTTAGATTCTTTGAGATGCATTATGCATCAACCAGAATAAAGAAAGATGTAACGTATAAAACAAGCTTACTTAAGTTTCTTTTCTTTAATCAGAGCTTTTATTTTCTTCTTATTGAACAAATGTTTTTGGTAATCAATTAAAGTGATTCGAATAGCCTATCCATTCAAACTTGAGCAAAAAAATTCTTGTTTTTCTTAAATCAACATATAACTTCATTTCAGAAATACTTTTAGATTTTTTTTAATTTATGTTACATTTTGGTTAATAACATTATTTGGCATAGTACCAACAGATATCTGTATAAAAATTGGGACAACTTTGCCAATTTAGAAATTTGCTTTTTAAAAAAATCATACGTGCTTTTTTCATTTTCCATACTTGTTTTATAAGTAATTCAGATGCCAAAATACTTTAGGAACAAGTTGGAAAATGAGGAAATATTCAAGATCATTTCGATCAAACAGATTGAGGATATAGTTCATCAAAACTAAAGCTTGGAATAATAATTGCTGTAAAGTTCTAAGGAAAAAGTGTATCGGGAATTTTTTGAAGGATTCATTCAATTATACGGAGACGAGATTTTCAGGTATCTTATCTTCGTCTGAAGGAAAGAAATAAATTTTATTGATTGTATGATGAGGTTTTAATGAATAAACTTAAAATATCATGTACATAATTGATCCTCCTTGCAATGAAAACTGTAAAAAATTTATTTTTTCTTATGTAATAGTAAATATGTTTCATGACTTAAAATTTGTGAGTTTTAAACTTTTCAATTTTTTTATATTTTGAGTATTTTTGCATGTCCTTCTTTAAATAAATAATAATAATAATAATGCATATGGAGTTTTTATATTTTAAAATAATCTGTCTTGTTGAATTTTTGGGAGAATTTTAATTGATTTAAACAAAGCAAAGTTTGTCAAAGTTTCTCCCTTTCCAATAATTTTGCCAATGGTCTTTTTTTTTAAAAAAAAAATTTTTGAACGTATAAATAAATATTTATCGAAATTTTTATGCTTCTATAGAAACTTAAGTTGATCGAGACTGAGGGGTTATGAGCTTTTTGAAGTATTTTTGTTCATTGTTAATTCATAAAAAAGTTGATACAAAAGGAAAATGTCATAAAACTGTCCCAGTTATGATAAGGAATTACTAATGTTTAAGGTGCAAATTTAATGAATTCTACCTTTTAGCATAATTTAAATATTTCATTAATTAAAAAAATAAATCTTTTATATAAAATTTAAAGGCATAAAGATTGATCTGAATTTTGTGTATTTAATCTGGAATTTACGTGAGTTTTAAAATATCTTTCTGCAGTAATGTAAAATTTGCTTTCGAATCACATACTACTTGTCAATGCTAAATTTAATAATGCGTCTGAATATGGAAACATATATGGGTAAAGAGAGAATGAGATTTTCTTAGTCAAAGAGAGTCACCTTTCCAGCAGCGTTTATTTTTTGGTATGGGTATTCTTTTTTCCTCCAGTCTCTTCCTCATAATATTGCCCATTTTTTTTCAGTCAATTTTTTTTCAAATTCATCCATTTTTTTTCAGTCAATTTTTTTTCAAATTCATCCATTTTTTTTCAGTCAATTTTTTTTCAAATTCATCCATTTTTTTTTCAGTCAATTTTTTTTCCACATTCATCCATTTTTTTTCAGTCAATTTTTTTTCCACATTCATCCATTTTTTTTCAGTTAATTGTTTTTCCACATTCATCCATTTTTTTTCAGTTAATTGTTTTTCCATGTTATTGCCTATTTTGCCACGTGAACATTGCCGCTTTTATTAACTGATTAAAGGAAATATATTCTAAGTAGAAGATTAAAATGAACTCATAATACTTTCTGCGCAGCCACATTTGTCCTTGTTTCATGTGTATAGAAATCTGCATAAAAAATGAGTAGTATGCATGATTTTATCATTCCCCACACTTTTATAGGTTGGAACTTATTTAAATATTATTATCATTAAATATGTAAGCACACTGTCTTCTGCATGAAGACAATAATATTTTATTCTTTTTAAATATGGAATCCTTTTTACTTTCTCGTATAAGTAGTATAGAGAATATGTAGTAATTGTCAAAAAATTCGAACATGCGATCTTAACGAATCTCCATGTTTTATACACACATTTGTTCGAAAAACACATTTTTGGAAAATGTCCATCTGTCTGTTGGTCTGTGATAAAGATAACTCAAAAACGCTTTTTACTACACGGACGAAATTCGGTATATGGTCTTTACACCATATTTGTAGATAGATATCTGTCAAGTTTTGAGAAAAATCCGCTCTGAGGAAGTCTGCCTGTTCTACTGTCCGAATATCATGTGGTGAATACCTTATAAGCCAGTTAAGAACTACGCTGCACGAGCAATTGCTTTTGTATCATAGTCATATTACTGGACTGCGAACCACAATGTCCCAGGTTCTATCCTCGCACATCACAATCCGTAACATTGGTGACCTCGGACGATGAACCTTCAACCTTCGTACAGCTGTTGTAGCGCCATATACCCGCAGCCAAAGTCATCAGACTCACTTGACGCAGCAGCACAAAAAGGCCGCAGCAACCCAAAGTCGTCAGACTCACTTGACGCAGCATCAGAAACCACTCACCCACACACGCTCGCCATAACGCGTGGCGCTACTCAAATGGGTACGGGCGCATTAGACTCAACAGCTAATAAATACATCTTCACTCAACAGCCATATCGTTCGTCTCACCTCCGGCTCACTGGAGGGAGAGTTCTGTGGTGAATAGCTTATAAACCAGTTAACACTACGCTGCACGAGCAATTGCTTTTGCATCATGGTCATGGTATTGGACTGCGAACCACAAGGTTCCAGGTTCTATCCTCTCTCATCTCATCCGCCACAATCATTTTAAAGGAATAACTACAAAATGGAGAGAGCTATATGGATAAAATTAGATACACAGGATTAACATCTATTGGCTAGACACTTATCAAATTTTGAGCCAAATCCAATAAGGAATTGATCGTTTGTCTGTCTGTACTTTCAGAAACATGTAAACATAATTCAAAAACGCAGTGACTTAAATATATCAAATTTGATGTGACTACAAGTGTTTCTCTGTATCAAATTTTTATTTCAGTTGGCTGAACAAAAACGTGTCTGAAATACAAATTAAATTTTTGGATATTATTAACGTATACTAGACGTTAATCGGCAAATAAATCGCCAAGAATGGTATATTCACACCAAAATTTAATATTTCATAGCTATTGGAAATACTAGAAAGTTTTGGAGAGACCATTCCTGCTGGTTTAGAGACAGTTGTTACCGCTTCGTTGGCGCTTTTTGTTAAAGAATGTTGCAATCATGCACTGACTTGGCTTCAGCGATAAAATTTATTGTAACCCTGCTAACACGGGATCAGCTTTCAAAACAGTTTCGTGTTGAATCGTTGCGGGGTCGGTGAACCTCGATGAAATAAAAAGGTGTCTTTCGAATTGTCGTTTGATTTTAAATAAGATTACAGTCCACTTATTAAAAAATTGAAATGGAGCAGCTTAAACTTATGGTAAATTCGTACCAACAGTAAAATAACTTATTTTACTGTTTCACCCACTTCAGTGATGTATATGATAAAATACTTGTACTTTAAAACCACTAATTGTTTTAAGAATGTATTCCAAATAAATTAAAGTACAGCTCACTTTTTTATAGGTGGGACCAAAGTCTTTCTCCAATCGGATCTTGCCACGGCACTTGCAAATCCATGAGGATTTGTATCCAAAGTACAATCATAAACATCTGAAGCAGCTTTCCATCTGAGTATAAAAGACAAACAATCAAATATGAATTTTAACTGTTAAAAGAATACAAAATTGAAAAATTAAAAGTTTAAAAAACAATTCCTAAAAGATATAGCCAAAATGCACTATATAGCTAAGCACTCTTATTAAATGGTACTTCCAATATATTGTTCTGCTCATTGCATGGAATGCACGATATTTTCTTTATCTGTCTATCTCTACATTACTTTAATCGTGACGCAATAGCTAATTTATAAATCTTTAGGTATATAAATTTCCAATTAGAAAAATACTTTAAATAAAGAATTTTATTTAATCTCCCGATGTTATTAGTTAGCAAAATATTCGAGCTATACTAATATCTTAAATGAAAAAATATCTCCATTCTTCTACAATCAAAACTTATTCAATAGTGAAATTTCGAACTTCATAACTTTAGACCAAACAATTCCATTCTTGAGAAAGAGGAATAAATTGAATGAATGATGTTCTTTGAAGTAACCTTAAAATTATTTAAAATAGTGGTATTCAAAACTTTATAATTCTGGCAATTTGACTGAAACGGAGAAGAGTAATTTTTTGTTAAAAATGATAGTGTATTAAGAATACTTGGATAGAAGGATATAAGATAGTGTATTAAGGTTAATAGATGCGAAAGATTTAAAAAAATGGTATCCATAAATTTCTTCGATAGTACATTTATAAATGAAAGCAATGTAAAATATAATTCTTTACGTTAAATAAAGCATTTTCTAATTGAAACATAGGTATATATATTTAACGGTTTAAAAATGAACTATTGGATCATGATTAAAGTGGATACCTGATTAGGAAAATTAACACAAGAAATAAAGCACATCTTAGATAAAGTTAAAATCATGATGAGAATTTCACATAATTTTGCCATTTTTTATATGTCACGATATTACATTGAACTATTAAATCTTAGTCTTCCGGATATGATTATAATAATAAATCTTTTTTAGGAATGTCACTTTTAGCAAACAGAAAGATTTCCTACATTTTAATCTTGATTTACGCTGTTAATTCAGTCCTATCTTTAATAAACTCAACAATACATCTAGCAACAACTACTAACGAAATATGAAAATTTTCATACTTCGTTTTATTGTTGTATGCAAACATTGTACCAGCATTTTGGCAGCATTCAATAAATTGATTATTTATCTTTAATATTATAATCGATTGAAAAAATTTATAATTTGTATTTTATAATTATATTTACAAATACAAATTATATTTTATAATTTGTATTTGTAAAAATTTATAATTGTGTACTTTTTACTCTACAAAATTCCTTGGTAGTATTGCAGATTGGCAGCCTGAAATTTCGATATGTAGCGTTTATAAAATATATATATTTTATAAACCACAATTTACTGATTTCAGCAACACTTAAGAAATCAAAAATTGTAATAACATGATAATGAACAACTCAATTTTATATAAAATATTATATACTAAAAGAAACAGTACAACATATTGATATTACTTACAAAAACACGAGCTTGACAAATACCACTTCTTCATTATTATTTTCAGAAATTTCTCTAAAAAAGAAAATAATAGATTTCATAAAGCAAAAAAAATAAAAATTTAGCTGTGATGGTTGAAACTGTTTAATGACTATGACTTACTTAAGCAATCCACAATAAAATATCCTCCATCTTCTCATTGGAGACAAATAATACATTTGTAATTTGCCAAATGAGAAACTTTGAGAGTTGCTCGTAGATGATATTTGGAATCCTTTCGTTTCCAACAAATGGTATGTTTTTCCATTTTCCAACTTCAGATAGACCCATGCATCTGCTTGTTGATCGCAGCCTCTTGCAATACGTACAAGTAAACATTCCGACTTAGAATTCACTCCATAAAATGTTATTTCATCAGCAGCCTGTAAATATAATTCAACATGTAACAATAATACTTATAAGAAAAAAATTACGATGAAAATGCATTCCATTGCGATATAATCTTGAAAAAGTTCATTGAAACTACCAAATTAATTTAATTTTTTTTATCATCTGAACAATAGTTGTAACACGCATCCTGGCCTAGGTATAGCACGTCTTCCCCGTAATCTGGGCGTCCCGGGTTCGAGTCCTTGTTCAGATATCGTTGTTCTTTACCCTATGTTCTATCTGTGAGGTGTGTGAAAGAGCCCCCCCCCCACCACCACCACCTGTAAAAAGAGGTTGTGCAAGCGAGTGTGTGAGTCTGATCTTCATATGAGCTAAAAGTCAGGCTTTTACCCTCAGAAGCTATTGCTCAAACTAAGCATAAATCGTTGACTTGTCTATGGCAAGTGCCATAAGTAGCAACAACAACAGAATAGTTGTATTCTAAGTAGAAGATGACTAAATAAGGTTCATTTGTATTTATGAGTAGAGATTATTTATTAATGAATTTTAAAAATACATTAGGTTTTGAATTATTAATATATTTAGTTCTGTGCATAAGAAAAGGATAATTTTTTCCTTATTTTAACCCTTTCTAGGGTCGTGGGAAGTATGCTTCCCACCAAATTTATCAATCTTTGTATGAAATTATGTAGGTTGGCATAAGTTCTGACAATTTTTTAAGAAAGACAAACTTAGATGCTTCAGTTCTTTATCTCAGACAAAATGATATGTCTTGATTTGTTACTTAATTATTAATTAACCAAATTAATTAATCAAATTGATTAATCAAATTAAATTTATCTAATAAGCTAAATGAATCCCTTTTCTTATTCTAATTTTAAGCCTAAAAATATTTTAACATTATATGACTAAAAAAAATGGCCCTTTAAAGGGTTAAGTGTTAAAAATTCAAGCATTATATTTCATTTAGGAATTGTAACTAACCACAAAAAAATCTTCTTAAATCAGTTAAACAAGACAAATACGTTAATAACAAAATAAAATCGAATTAAGGAATTTTATTCTATTCAACTTTTTTTATTATGTTTTATTCAACTTCTCAATTACAATTTTTGGCAAAACATTTTATGTATTTTTTTCAAATCATTGATTTTTGCAATATTTATTTTCTTGTAACTTATGAGGAAATGGTAATTTACTAATTAGAAAGATACGTGGTAAGCATTGTATTTTGCATATAGATGATCTAGCGTGCTCTTCATTAAAGATCTTTTCGCTTTCAGCATTAATTCCCAAGAACATTATTGGCAACAGATATAATCACTAGAACATTGACATTGCAAAACAGAAAAAAAAATGTAAACTTCGCTCAATTTTTGAATTTTACAAATAAATACCAACTTCTTGCAAATGAGATTCAGGAAATGGTGATTCTAATTCTTTTTCTAAGTCTGGGATGAGGAACCCAAGCTTGATAGGATCTCCGATCGAATTCACATCAAAGGGCACAAATCTTTTACTTTGGAATGCACCGCATATACGTATTGTAACATATGATACAGCCCATTTGAACCAGTAGATGAACTCTGAGAGAAAACGACAGAAATACAAAACATTTTTCATTTAAAAGTTAGAAAGAAACAGGATAACATTTAAATTTTTTATTGCTAATTTTACCCAAGATGTCCATTCTAATTACGTTGGCTATGATAGCTAATTTCTAAACTGCTATAGTTTAGTTTCTAAACTGTTATAACTACATATACTTAGTTACAAAAGCCAATTTCTAAACTGCTTTGGAGTGGCATATGCCATAAATCTAGATCGTAAAATTCTTCTTCAAATGAGGTATAGATGCTGTACGAATTAATATTTAATCTATATCATTAAAAAGAAGATGCAAAATCTAATTTTTATGCAATCTACCAATCCTGTAAATTATACCTTATATAATTAAATAATCCTATAAATTATTATATAATATTGGCACATTATTTTAAACAAAATCGTTTTAATCATCGATTAAAATGATCGAAAGCTAATTTTTATGCAATCAATCAATCCTGTAAATTATGGTCAACAAAATAATCAAAAAGTTTCCCTCATCGATTAAACATATGAGTTGCGAATTTCATTATTTTAGGTCATTTTAACAATTTCCTCGCGGAAAAACTGGTAATCAAAGCACACCATTTTCTTGAGTCAGTTGTTGATTGAACTAAAACAATGAAAACAAAGCTTAGGACAATTTTAGAGGCAGGGGAGCTAGTTCTTATTTTGTATAAATGATAATATATGCGAAAATTAATTTATTAATCATAACTTCTATTATAGGATAATTATAAAAAATTTGGAATTTAATTTAGGAATTTTTTACAGAACTTATACTGGCCCAAATAGAATAATAATAAATAACTATTTTATTCATTTTTCCTATTGGAAGTATATGTCTATCACTTACAGTTTGGAAACTAGCTGTTTGTTTACGATTAAAATAAAAAGCATGTGTATAAAATTCAACAACAAGAATTAGCGGCGTAAATCTCCTGACAGAATTGAAATTTTTACGAAAATTGAATAGTTTATAAAAAAAAATAAGAACTTGTTCTCACAAATAATAAAAGAATTCTAAATAGCATATTCTATGATGCTGTGGCAATGTGTTAATTTCACTAATTTAATATTCTATATGATCAATCGCCTAAGATAATTATAATTCGTTGCATTTCCCTCAAGTTTAATCCAGAGCATCTGTGTCATTTTTACAGTTAGCATTAATGTCAATAGGAATTCAAAAATAATGGAATCATATAACATTAAAAATGGATATATAATAATAAAGGACTTTTTGATATTTCACTTCCGTAAGTCACTAAAATAAGATGAATACATTTTTCTGTATAATGTTAGTCATGATTGATGTTTAAATTTAGAACCAAAATACATAATGAAATTCGAAGAATGACCACCTTGGTTGAAACATATCAATGTTTTTGTGAGCATATCTTTACATTACATAAATTTATCGGATTTCAGTCACAAACATAGAACTTAAAGCAATATTTTTTTTAAAAAAATTATTCGTATTTTAAGTAACAGTTTTATATTCATTATCTTAAGATGTAGACTATAAGCCCCATAAGGACTCCGTAGCTATAAGCACAAATTATATCTTCTAAGTGTAGTAGAAATTAAATAAAATTATTCAAACTATTTTTAATTTAAATTTAGTGTCTTTTTTATTTAATATAAATAATTTACTTACACTTAAAAATTTTTGAATTCAGAACAAATAGTCAAAACCTGAGACTGTCCTAACTATTGACTACTACTTAATGACAGCTAACACATTCAGTTTAGCTTAATCTAGCTTAGATCTTATAGTAAGCGCAAAATTAGTTAATAATGGGATTTCAAAATATTTTCAGAGTAATTACAGCTCAAAACAGTGAATAAAAAAAACTTAAGTAACATAGAGAATTTTCATGATAAAGTAATTAGTGAATTAAATTTCGGCCATACGAAAAAAATTCAACCCAGAGTTGCAGTAATAAATGGATTATGAATAAAATAATAATTTTTTATTCACTAGAAGGATTTATCACGTAAATATATTAATGCCTAAGAATAAGAGGAGCATTATAACAGTAATTGAGCTTAACCCTTCATCCGACTAGAACGTAGAAAATCGTCCCAACAAGTTTCACCAATAATGGCAGAAACGTAGAAAGTTATTCTCAGTACATTTCAAGTATCGTCGTTTTTAGAAGATTCACATGCTGGATAGTAGCCGATCAATGAGTTAATTAACTACACATTTGAAACTTTACAAATATTATTTGGAGCGAATCTCGATGTTTCTAGCCTTAGTTTTCAAGCAAGAGACCGTGGTGGTCGAACATGTATCTTATGTACTCCTCAAAGTTTTCATGAGATCGAAAGTGTTTCAACCCCTAAGTAATGGGTACAAGAGTTCGTATACAATTAATTTATTGTGCTAACGAGATTTAGATCTTTTACCATACAGAAGCCAGGTTTGAGTCACCATGGCCACCAAATAAAGCATGGCAGCAGAATTCAAACCTTGAGTTTTGAATTATTAATTCAATTGTAGTTTCCTGCACATTTATTGAATTTTCTTAAAACATAGATGTAAAATATTATAGACCTAATTGCTCCAGTAAGAGCAAGAATAATAAATATATTATTTGATGCTTATGTTAAATGAAAGAAATGCTGAAGATAGTAGTTAACTTTATAAAATTAATACATTAAATTTTAAAATAAATTCTTCTGCTTCTTATATTAATCGAATGCAACAGTGAATTTTCAAAGTAAAAAATATTCTGTATAGATAAATTCATGAAATAATTTTCAAATCTACAGCTGAAAAATTGGGAAAGAGCAGAAAAAGAATAGAATATAACTTACGACGCAATATGAACATGTTTTCTTACAGAAATCTTTCACCGTGTTTGCACTGATTTGAGACAAATGTTCGGAAATTCGTTCCTTTTCATTTTACTTTTATAGGTTGAGTTATCTAATTGTTGAATCAGGAGTGAGTATCAAGAAAATAAAATTTAACTCCACAGTTATTAAAATGCTGCATCATCAAATCAACATTGTTTTCATTCGCAAAATAATATTTTTCAGTAAAAATACTCTTGATGACAAGAAATTTTCACATCTATTTTACATATATTTATTATTTACAATATCAGTTTAGGAGTTTATTTTTTCGATATAAACAATAGAATCTCGATTATTCGTGCTAATTAGGTCATCATCACTTCGGATAATTGAAACTCGGTTAATTTCTACCAATAATAAAGGTGTGTGTGTGTGCGCGCTCTCATTTGACCTACTATCAAATTTGGGAGGATACATGTACATATACTTTAGCTAATGGCAATTTATACCTCGGAATGATTTTTTTCAATTTTCGATTAAAATTTTATATAATTTGAAAATTAGCTAAAATTTTCGAATTTCTACAATAATGTCCGAAAATACGAAAGCCCAAAATTGATTTTTGCTTGAATTTAAAACTCAATTATCTTACCAATGATATGATTTTTTTGTATTGCATATTTTTTTTTTCATTTTTCAAATATTTTAAGCTTATTTTACAACAATATGTTTTATTGTTACGATAAATTCAGATTGTTTTCAATGACACTACCAGTAGTTCATCCCGGGTTTTTTCCATTGTTGATGATTAAGATATGAAGATTCGGGTTAATTTTCCATGTTGAATAGGTTTCGATAAAAGGCATTGTTTTAATTTTATTTTAGAATGTTGTCGCATTTACAATAAAGCTTTAATTTCAGAATGAATCAATGATAAAAAAAATTTAAACACCCATTTTTTTTAAATTCTACAGTTTCCTATGAAATAATCTGATATATGAAGATATAGGCAAAAATTAGGGAAACGCCCAGCTTGATAAAGAAGACGATGTAAGGCTTCTAAAATAGCATGAGTAATTTGTCTTCAAAAATGTGAAATTAAAAAAAATTTTGCTAAGGAGACCAGGAATACATATAATTGATTTAAAATTGCAAAATTTGTAAAATATTGATTTAATAAAAAAATTTAATTTTCAGAAACCATTAATTTATGGCAGGCGCTGGTCACCAAAGGCGGCAAAATCTGAAATCGTGATTTCTTTTCTTTTGGCCCGTTCTCCAAGATTGTTTATTTTAAATTATAAAAATATCCTGATAAGTGCTACTTTGTATGAGTGGAAGTCGTTGGAAGTATACGTATAGCCCGGCAAATTCTTTATTGGAATTTAAACAAGAGAGAAAAATGCGCAGGATGCTCCGTATGAGGGAAACAAGCTTTTATTTCCTTAAATATTGAAAATAAAGAAAATTTCCTTATATATGGCAATAATAATTGCCTTATTATAGTTTTAATATATAAGGTGTACAACTGTATAAAGATAATTTGCTTTTATTGGAGATTAATAGTTAAAAGGCTTTAAAAATTAATTTTTCATACGGGCCACATAATATAAACGGTTTAGTAAGTAAAATGTTTCTATTGCATACATTTATGTACTCGCAAAGATTCACGTTTCTTTCTACAAAATTTGCAGACATATGCTTATTTTTAATTTAGAGAGACTAACCGCATATTTACATGAAAATATATATTTTCAGAAATTTAAATTTATTCAATATAGTAAAAACTTTCATATGTAAATACTTGTCTGTATCCTTTAATCGTCATGATTTGATAAAAAAAGTATTGCTAATCAGACACAATGCTATTCACTTTGATTCGTCAATAATTGCGACTTTGATATGATAACGAAATCAAGAGAAACTGGACATTTAAGATATCTTAGAGAAATGCTAGAATACCGTACAAGAAAATAAAATTCTTTGTTGGCACTTAGGTGCCTTCAAAAAGAATGTCATATTTCAGTAACAAGGAACTTTTGGATACGATGACGATTTATGCTGTATGTAATCGTAATGCCGGGACAGTACTAAAATAGAAAAGTCGTTTACCAAACTTTCGGCATGCTTCTAGGAAGCGTTTAGGCGATTGCAAACAACAAGGGCGTTAATTACCATGGGATGATTAATTTTAAGCTTAACTACAGAATCATTAATTCCCAGGAAAGCATGACGCATTATAGGAGGTAAAAATTGACATTTTTGATTAATTTTTAACTGGTATGCTAATGTTTGAAAAGTCGATCCAGAACTCAGCGTTCCAAAACCGACATTGTAGAGAATATTTCCATGTAATAACTTGCAAAATAAATAGACTGATTCTACAATTGCATAGACGATTGAAGGTCGATGTCTATCATTTTACAATTCTCCCAACCTTAAGTAAAATTAAACCCACTTTTTTTTCTGAGAAATGTAACTTGGACAAATGAATATCTCTTTAATCAAGAAAAGAAAATATTAATATTCGAAAACAATCACTTGTGGAATAATTAAAATCCCTTCTTCATCATGAATGGCAATTTTCTATAAATGTGGCTTGTAGCATTCTCAGAAATTCCTTGGTTGGTTCTGATCTATAATTTCAATCAATTTTTATTATCATTACGTTTGAAGTAAGAGATTGACTTTTCAGTACAGTGATTTCAGCATTTTGTCAACGATCACAAAAAGCCTGTTTTTAAATCATATATACATGGGCATATATATATGTACTGTTTCAAAAATGCAATTTTGCATAGTAAAAAAATGTTTATTTTGGATATTTCCTAATACTAAGTTATTGTTTTATCTTACTATTTTTAAAAATTTAATAAAGATTAATAAATACGTTATTATTTTTTGATTCTACCCTTTTAATAATCTATTGTGATATACATATATTATCCCTGAATATTACAATGAAAATCACCCTTAAACACCTGTCAGATGTATGAAAAAATGGTCAATAATTTTTTTTTTAATACCGCAGCAAAAAGCATGAAAGCATTTCCAGTTAAAAGCATGAAACTTCGTATTCTTATAGATGAGTGCAAGAAAATCGTTTCTCATGAACATTTTTTCTGAAAGGGGACTATATAAAAATATAATTTTTTAACTTTTTTTTATTTCTTTATCTACAGATGCTAAATTTTAATACGGTTGAATACCTTATTTCATGAAATTTTGCCACTAGAAGTATAATTGCAGTAATTAATGAAACAAATGCTTGTTCCGCTATTTTCCTCTTGATTTTGTTTTGCTGCTTTATTTGCTTTTATCGTTATAAATATATAATATTATATTTCTATTATAATATCCACCTTTAGCGACCATTTGATTCGCCAAAATAAGTGATAGCTAAAAATTTCAATTCAGTGTTTTGTGTAGCATGTCAAATATTTTTATATTTCAAACTGTGATTGACATACAATTCCTACTATTTTAGAATCTCTATACTATTCATTGTTTTATGCAATTTCTTAATATTTCTGTCTATAATTTTATACTTCCAATTATATCATAGTTAAGATCAACAATATTTAAAATTTGACACGTTTTCGAGAATTTTTATCACAGCATGTTTCTGAAGTTTAATTTAAAATGAAAAGAAAATTATAATATGTTTTGTTAAACCATAACTAATATTAAAATCTTTCGAACTGGAAAAATAAACCTAATTATCATATCTTAAGCATCAGCAATGGAAAAAACGATAGAAGGAAATATTAATAATAACAATAAAGACAATTCAAGTCCAGGAATGAAATAAATTTTCACAAAATGTACTTTAAACGTTTTTTAAAATTCAAAAAAAAATTTAAATTATATCAAAAAATACTCCAGAATATCACTTATTTTTTAAAATTATAATTCAAATTAAAATTAGAAAAGAAATTTCTTCCAAATATACATTTCCATCCTACAAAGTATTTTGTTTGTTTGGTATGTTTAGGTCAAACGGTCTTGCTTATAAAGCGCCAATATACACATATATACATCTTTTTTTATTAATAAAGGCATCTATGTGCATTTGTGTTGTTTTATAGACAATTAAATTTTCTATGTGTATTTATGTCAATTTATATAATTACTAATTATTATCACTAATTCTGCATGCTTGGACTGGAGTGAAATTCCATTCTCTATGCGATTTACTACTCTATCTCGCCTTTCATGCATACACAAAAAATAAAAATATGTAAATGAAGCCTCCTTATTTTACTCTGTGCAAAATCTGAGTAACAACTGGTAAACAACAACTATTAGGATAATAATTATCAGTTGCAAAATGTTTTTTAAAGCACGTGTCTTATTATTTCTCTTTCGTAATTAGTGGTTAGATTGCAAAGCGATATATTCCGCTGATAACGCCTGTTCATTTGCGTATATTTACGTAGAACTACGTTCTTTTACGTTGCTTAACGTATATTTTACAATATCATTCCAATGAATTGACTAGATACTCTTTCCGTTGCTAAAATAAGGGTAAATATACTTTATTTCCATTATTAAATGTATTTGCTTTTCTGCTCGATACATAAACCTTTCAAATTTTTAATCTGTATAAAAAATTGCGGACAATAAATGTTGTTGCAAAAATAATAGTATTTTAATCGTCTGCTCCGTCAATATTTTATCGCCGTAATGCCATTCCGGTATTATAACTTACTATATTAGATGTTTAGTTTAGATGTTTTATAAACCAAAAAATTTTAAAATATAATTTTTACTTTTAAATTGGAATTTTAAATATTGTTTTTTTATATTATTATAATCATTATGCTTAAGCTGAAATAGAAATAAAACATAAAATGTTAATAATTAATAAAATGGTTTAAAAATTAAAATGCTGAACTGGAGCAGATTTTTCAATAATCTCTGTGTGTTTAAGTGTTAAACTTTTAGCAAGTTTAATTTATTATCTCATATCTCATGGTAATTTGTGTTTAAGGTATTCAATATTTCTAAATATTTCTTCAATGTTATGATAAACTAATAATAATGATGATTATATTCAGTAGCAAGTATTCAATTTCGTTATACGGCTTATATCTAAATTTAAGGTGATAAATATTTATATATTTTATGGATGTCTTAATCGGAATCTTTCTTCTGAAATTATGAATAACAAAATTAATTTTTTTAAAATGTTGCGAGCCTAAAGCGAAATAAAAAAATTAAAATATCCACCTTAGCTATTTTACATTTAAATAAAGTTCTTTTGGTCTAAAATTCATTCCTTAAATTTCGTTGATTCTTTCAAATATAAAATTAAACATTAAATTCTGATGGAAATTTTATTTTAATTATAATTTTTATTTAAAAGTAAAATTGAGATTATTTTCCCCACGAATACTACACAAATTTTGTATAAGGAAATTTATCAATTCTTAAACAATATTTTATAATGACCATGATTGAAATTTATTACATTAATGTATTTTTCATCACAGAATTTTTTTTTATGTTCACTTTAGATTATAAAAACTGTCAGTATAAATAATTGTTCAGATTCTATTTAATTCCTCAAAATGAACAGAATACAGATTAAAATAAAAATAATGGTGCAATATAATAATAAAATAGTAAAAGAAATCAATTATTTAATAAAAAAGCAAGTAAAAGTCTCCTTTTTATTATTAAAAAAATGTGTTTTTCTTACAAATATCAATCATATGCAACAAATGATAGTTTAAATCAATCATGATCAATAATGCCAATTATTTTCACTATTCACATAAAAAAAGAGTTCTAAAGCAAATGCTTATGAATCCGGATGAGGCAGTCTCTGAAGAATTCCTTTCTTTCCGTCCAATAATACATAATCTCCTAAAAATGGGAAAATAAAATGTTAAAAAAAAAGATTTATCGGTAGTAAAATTATGAATGAATTGTCTTCAGATTCTAAATACAAGCAAAAAATACCTGTTTTAAATCTTTTTGTAGCACCCTGCAGTCCAACAACACATGGTAATCCATACTCACGACTAACTACAGCGCCTAGAGAGACAAGCAGATATAGAATTAATTTAAAAACAAGAGCGGATAAAATTTCTAAGATAGTTAAGTTCAAAGAATTTATATTAATGAACTAGCTGCAATTTTTTATCAGCTTTTCATTGGAGCAAGTGGTTTATTTAATTTCAAATAAATGAATTAGGCATACTTTTATGTACACGATTCCTTCACAAGATGATGAAATACATTAAAACTGTGTTAGTAATCATATACCTGTACATCATCATATACCAAATAAAGGGTTTGTTTATGACATTACAGCAAGAATAAAAATATAACTATCCAGTTCATCTTTCTCCTAATTTTAACAAGGTTCATAATCGACGAAATTAGGTGTAATTGTTAAAAAACAAAACTCTTTAAAATACGTTAATGTAACATAGTTTTAGCAAAAATTGACTTTAAAAAATTTATATCTCTAAATCATTAACTTAAAACTGCATTTTAAATTTTTTTTAAATTTAGCTTTTTAATTTTTATACTATTTCTTTGTTTTGGATTATATGGATTCGTTTAACAAAGTATTTATATAAGTTCTATAACCATGCTTTAGCTTAATATTTGCTTATTTAAATTTATTAGATAGCATTTGTTTTGTCTTTTATATTTTCGAAACTCAAGCTTAAAATTTAAGAAAAACTTCGATATACTCAGTTACCATGAGATATAAGTCCTCCAAGCTCTGTCACAACTCCAGAAATAATTGGAAAATATGGACTCCAGCCAATGTCGGTACTGTAAGTGATTAAAATTTCTCCTGGCTGCAATAAAAGAAAGCAAAAAGGAATTATTCATTAAGTCTTTAAAAAAATTATAATGAATGTAAAATCACGATGAATGAGGCATTTGAAAATGGATGGTAATCGAGGAATTTAAAATCATTATAATTGTATTTTGGTAAAATCATGCATACCTTGAGATGCGATGCTTCTTCTAGTGTCATGGCTACTCTAGCATACCCATTGGTGACTCCTTGACTTACTGGAATGCCTAAAATATAGAACAAAATAAAATAATTCATGGTAAGAAAATGCTAATTTATTTCCGGAAGATTATCACAGGTTTATAATTAGAAATTAAACATTATGTATTGCATGTTTGATAAAGCAGTCATTAATAAAGATAAATTAAGTTTTCTGTTGATATGCATGACGTACCAGCAACGTAACCTGATCTTAACAATTTTTTTATGAGTAAAAACTGCTTCAAATAATTAAACTTATGTAGGAGTAATTATAAATGTAATTAAATTACGCTTTTCAATAAAGCACTTCCATATAGAAATAAAATTTTACCTTTCATTGTTAAATCTGCTATAAATTCATAGGTTTCTGCTGATTCATCTTCATCATTGATCTAAAATACCCATAAATTAAGTTGAGAAGAATATATTATGTAAATTATAAATATGATATATTATATGAATAAATAATATTTAGACAAAAGCATTCTCATTTTGAAATTTAAAAAAAAAAAATTTTTAATACGAACTGGTTTTGGGAGACCTTTTATTATTTCTGGAAATTTGTAATTCTCAACAACTGAAAATATTCTCTTGCGATAGTTTGCTCTACAAAAATATAGAAAAAATATGTAAATTTTTTGCTAAACAGTAGCAATATATACATTTTTGTTAATCTTGAAAATGATTGACAACATACAACATTTCATAAAATTAGTTCTTATGTTTAAATGTTTATGAAACAAAGCAGATTCAAAAATTACATTCATTCAAAACTGAATCAACAATAAACGTAAAAGAGAAAAAAAATTTAAATACAAAATGAGTTCTGAAATAATAATTACGGAAAAAATATACACTTTAAAAAAAATTACACTTTTAAAAATTAATTGTTAGTTTCTATATATATATATTTATTGAAGACTTTCTGTATATATATTGAAGACAACATAAAAATCTTAGACAATGGAGTGAATTCATATAACGTCTCACTTTCATTACAAACACAACTGCTCATGTCATCTATTCCCATACCATTTTATACAATGATGTAACATCACATTAATTTTTTCCTGGAAAATGTGCAATGGATTACAAATTTTGATTGAAAGGACGAATTTAAAGCATATCACATGGTCTTAAATTCACTCCATTTGATTAATTACAAATTTCGATTGACAGGACGAGTTTAATATATCAAATAATCATGAATTCACTCCATTATGGTTAAAATCTAAAATGCAAATATGTATATGCCTTTCTTCCTGTGAAATATGCAATGATTTGCAAAATTCATTAAAGAAGTGAATTCGAAGTGTATCATCAGGAATTCATACCATTAAATTTAATACATAATTCGATTAATAATTAATACACCTAGATCAAAAATGCAAGCGACAAAGAAACTACCTCGAAATTATACTCGGAGATCTTGTCTCCAGCAATTCATCAATTTCTTCGAGCGTGAGGAAGAAAATCAATTCCTTATCCGGCAGTCGCCCTTCCAATTCCATCAACTTCCCGAGATGTCTGTAGCCTTTCCTCCAGTAATGGAAAGACTTAATGGTCATGGACTAGAATTATCCAAAAGGAAGTTAGTCAAACAGGTGGTCTTAATTTTATTTGTATCCAAGTTGAAATAAGTCAAGTATTTTTTTAAGTTAAAGACACTTAGAATGTTTAAAATATAGTTTAGACGATTTACTTGAAAATGTAAAAGGAATCATTAATTAGAAGAAGATAATTCTTACTTTTCCAGCCTCCCTTGCTCTTACAGCTCTTCGGCAATTAGGCAAAACAAATTTCAATAAGCACCTAAAAAGTATTTATCTATGATATATTAAGCATTTCAAAAAGGAAATGAAACTTTTAAAAGTTTTATGAAACAGAACATAAAATAAAAATAATTTAGGTTATAGGGGAAATTATTTTTTTTTGTGGGATGATAATTGATTTGAAATTTTACGTAATGATTTCTAACTAACCGAAAAATCTATCAAAATTTGAACATATTACTGCTTTAATATTTCGCTTTAAATGTTAATTCTTTTCATCTTAAAGATAATTAATTAATAACATTTAAGCTGATTAATTAATTTTTATTAACTCATAAATTAAATTAAGCGCAAAATATATCTTGAACTGAAAAAACAATTTTCATTTTGAAATGTTGTGATTTTTTAAGAAAATGAGAAATAAAAATGAGGGTAACTTTAACTTAAGTATTTTGTCCTCTTTTTTGGGTATAATCAAAATCTGTACCTAACGTCAGTGAATTTCTTCAAGAAGAACTAAGCATATTTGGACCATAATATTAAATCTACTTTTCTCATTGTGTGTAATACTCGTGTAATTCAATTTGTTCCACAATAAAACGAATTGGTCGCAAAACTGCTGCAACTCAGTCAGCTAATTTAGGCTTAATGCTCTGATATATACTGAATCTTTTTTTAATATATATATATAATCGGTATATTTTTAAGTTTTAAGTTTAAAAAAAATTGTTGCTGAAATCGACCAATGAGTACACATTGATGCTGTATAATGAAAAATGACGCTTTATTTTGGAAATATTCCGGGAAACACGAAGCAGAGATACAAAAATACAGTGAAGATGCACTCTCAAGGAACAGCACTTCTAGACAATAACAGCACACTTATAGATAGCAAATGGCAAATTAAAAACATTATAATAAAGCAATATTACAAGCTCGTAAAATATATTTTGTTAGAAAATGTTTTCTGTGCCAAGATACACACAGTAACATTTATTTTGCTCGAGGCACCAACGGTATTTCACCTTGTTTGTGTGGCATATTCCAGCATAAATTGTATCCTTCATTATAATATAGTATATTATAAATAGATCGTAGTAATAAATATTGCTTATTTGCAGGAATCTTTGCGTATCCGAGCATATTTATCGACATTTTTCATATCTGGGTAGCTATTAATGTTCATAAACTTAATTGAAGGGAAATTATTATAGAATATATATAATACATCAACAATATTACATAAGTTAGTTGACTGCCTTAGAAAAGCAGTCGCGTAACAAGCGAATGACAGGACCATGACAGAATGCACAATTTTAGAAGGGCATAGTTTCAAAGTGCAACGTGCCATATCTGATTAACGTTGCGATTACGCAGACATATAGATAGATGCTACGGTCATCCTAGTGCTGCGGAGGTTAAAAAACATCAAGTTAAACATCTACCGGTGGACTATCTATTGATGCCAAGGTGAATTCAGAAAGGTTAAAAAGAATTATGTGTTTACTGCAATCGTAGAAAAAAAATCTAAAGTTTGGTACGGAAATTTGTTTAAATATTCAGCAGTTTATTTAAATGTTAATTCCCGTCAGTGCCTCAAAACAAATAGACAGGAGTAGGGCAAATCACTTGATCCATATATATATTAAATTGTCATTCTTCATTTAAACTTCCAGATTTCGTTTTAGTGAAATTACATTGCACTTTTCTTAAAGTAGCAAAAATCATGCATACCATTGTAGCGGATTGTTATGAGCGAGGATAGTGAATTGGGTGGAATAGAACCTGGGAATCTTGTGGTTCGCAGCCGAGTAACAAGACCACAAGACAAAAGTAATTACTCGTGTTTCGTAGCTGTTATCTGGTTTATAAGCCTTTCACCACACCATCAACAAATCTGAATCTCATATTGGAAATCGACAAAACGAGTATACGCATGACATACCGGGTGATTGTAAAATAAACTAGCCTGTTATATGATACCGTAACTATCATAGCATTCGTGAATAAAATTTTGGTTCAAGATATTTTGAGATATGCGCTAAGAATCACGTGAAAAACAGCTAAACTCGAACAAATACGGTTACAGTGAAAAAATTTCAAAATGCTCAAATAGCAGCATCAACGTTTTTTATTAGAATGTGTTCTCCGTAATAAAAAAACAATAAATAGCGTTGAAACGTTAACTACAGCACGAAAACCACCAGCGCTAGTCAGACTAAGAAGGAAAGTGAAAACAAGTGTGGATTGTATACATCAAAAGTGAAGCCCAACAGATTCATTTTGACATGGTACGTCATTGGTTCTAGTAACTATCTGCTGCATGCAAAGTGTCATCGTGTTTGAAGTAGAACAAGTAGAAAATTTTGAAACACAATAAAATGTTTTGCTTTCTGTTGCTTCGCTGCTGTTATTGGTTGTTTTTTCTTTTCTTCTTAGTCTGTCTAGTGCTGATGTGTTTTCGTGTTATAGTTAAGGTTTCAACGCTATTTATTGTTTTTTGCTACCGAAAACACATTCTATAGTGGGTGTGTTGTGTGCTGTGGTTTTCTAAGGAACTACCCGGTTTTACATACACTATTTTTAATTTCCACAAACACAGCTACACTACAAAATTTACAAACATTTATTATTACAGAAGGAAACACTATAGTGGAGGGATTCCATCGTTTCCAGCCGAAAGCATTCGGCGTTAGCGCAAGGGTTACGCATAGGGAAAGAGTCGACCTCAGGATGCAGATCTGCCGTTCAACACTTTGTCTTCTGTAAAACGCCACAAGGAGGCGCACTCCGTTCAAGGGGGAAAAGAGGTGCTACAATTCCAATTTAAAAAAATTGGTATTGTCATTTAAAAATTTTCAAATTTTGCCTGTGTAACCATAACTGTTAGAGTTCAACTGTTGTGTTTCATACTATTCTTGAGAAAATATTTCAAAATATCTTGAACCAAAATTTATTTCCGTTCTTGTGAATGCTATGATAGTTGCGGTTGCATATATATCGAGATAGTTTTTTTATAACCACCTGGTATGCCACGCATACATTAATTAATCATTCATGTATGTATGCGCAAACGCAGTAAGTTTCTGGAACAAATTTCAAACTGTTTTCAAAATTTGTTCAGAATGATTAAAAATAAAATAAATATTTTAACAATTTCTTGATGACTATCAACTATTCTTTTTCAACAGAATTGAGGCTGAATATAGTAATAATTTATAAGAAATGAGGTCAAAAAAACCAAATTATATTCATTTCAAGAAATAATCGAACTTACTTAGCCATGAAGCTCAGAGGTACATTCAGCTGCGAAAATATCTTATCAATATTTTCTTCTTCTTTTTTCCCTTCTTCTCTGGCAGAACCAGCCAAATTCTTACGTATGCAAATAAAAGTTTAAAATAAAATTATTACTCTGATACAACTGCAATCTGTAAGTTACTTTTTAACATTACAAAAGTTACAATTAAAATTACAATTATTTCATTAACATTAAATCAACAAAAATGGGTTCAACGACTTGCATACACTCTAATACATATGTCAGTCTTGTTTCCAGGCCATTCCCGCATGAACAATCGTGGACTTTTCAAAAAGAACGCTATGATAGCTCAAATTTTTATTTACAGTATCACGTACATGAGCGTTTTGTGCTTTGAAATAGAAAGAGGAAAATCGAGGATACATTTTGGATGTACAGGGTGTTCATTAATTATTGTCGGGGTTTCGGTACCTCATAACTTTCGAATAAAAAATATTACGCAAATGCCGATTACGTATTCGTAAATTACAACTCAAAGAATTTTATTAATGATATTAAAGTGTAAAGCTTGCACAATATTTCATTTTGTAGGTATGCAGCTGAAGGCGATTACGTATTCGTAAATTACAACTCAAAGAATTTTATTAATGATATTAAAGTGTAAAGCTTGCACAATATTTCATTTTGTAGGTATGCAGCTGAAGGCAATTACGTATTCGTAAATTACAACTCAAAGAATTTTATTAATGATATTAAAAAGATTAATGAATTTACACATGGCTGCACTTCGTGGCTAATTACCCAGACTGCAAATGCTCTAAGATCGCATTGTTGCCACGTAAAATTCTTTGAGTTGTAATTTACGAATACATAATCGTCTTCAGCTGAATGCCTACAAAGTGCAAATTGAGCAAGCTTTACACTTTAATATCATTAATAAAATTCTTTGAGTTGTAATTTACGAATACGTAATCGGTTTTTGCGTAATATTTTTTATTCGAAAGTTATGAGGTACGGAAACCCCGACAATAATTAATGAACACCCTGTATTTTTATTGACCGACTCAAACTACAATTTATTAGACAACTGAAAATTAAACTGCACCTACGAAAGACGTCCTCTATGCAATTTTATTTATTGAAATCGCTGCGTTTTTGAATTATTGCATTTACATTTAAATCAATGCATGATCGACCTACGGACAAACAGCCGGTGTATTTGATTCAAAATGTGAAACGATTATGAATTTAAAATGCTAACACTGTACACTAAATTAAATTTTACCTATCCAGCTGCTTACATTTTATTATTATTGTGTTCACTTGGTCTCAGGCAGACGAACTCTTGTAAATGATTGTCATTTAAAATTTTGTAGAAATTTACAAATTTTGCGTAAACATGCCATATAAAATTTCATCTCTCTAATTCAAATTATTTGTGACTCATCATGTTCACAGATAGACAGAGTGACAGACAAGAATAGACTCAAAAATATGTTTTTAGTTTCAAGTAGATTTTGAAACTATAACAATCAAACTAACTAACCTCAAAATATCAAGACAGAAATTTTGGACAGTTAAAATGCTTTCTTTTGATGTACATAGTAGATAACAAAATAAAAACATTCAATGATCTCAACTTACTCGAAGAAAAATTAAAATAATTAAAAATCCATAAAAAATTCTTAGTTTTCAGCTTAAAAATAAAAAATTATTTAACACAAATTCAAAATCAGGTATTTATAAAATTCGACTTTTATTCAGTTTTAAAAATCAATGAATATTGAATTAAAGTATACGAAATTAATATTAAGAAGAAATTATTATTTTATTTTTATCTGATATTAAAAACGGATCTCTCCAAAAATGTATAAATTTTTTTTGGAAATTATGGTTTTATATATTTGCTTATTCTTACCTGTAAAAGCTTGACCAATAGTTTTGGATTCATATCCCAAGTAACAGAATAAACGTCGAACTGAAATAAAAACATAAAAATAAATTATTACTTATGGTTATTGCAACTCTTTGTAAACAGTAAGATAGAAAGTTTACATCTAGTTTTCAAAAAAAATTCATTGCAGAATGTATGTTCTTTGAGGAATCTGTTTTTAAAAGTCATACCTCTTTCAAACATCTGTGCCCGTGTCTCTTGAGGAATTTTCTAAATTTGTATCCTGCCAAGGAAGTTGTTGTTTGTAACCATTCTTCAGCTTTCTATTTAAAATGAAAAAGAAAATTCTTCAAAACTGATCTTCTTGTTAAAATCAAAAGTTATACTTCATATTTATTTCAAAATAGGTAAAAATGCTGTACTTATGGTTATACTTTTGTGAACGATTTATAGCTGGGAAATATCGATATTCGCCAGTGAATGTCTGTATTCTCATAATCACTTAATGTGTATGATAAATATTTGTTAAATGTCAATATTTCTCTCTTACACAACTAAATATCGACAGAATGTATTATTGCAAAAATGATTTTGTTCCATTAACCAATTAACTGTTCCAATCTCTTCGGACAATGCTTATCTAAATTGTGTCGCAAAAATTTAGGAATTCACTGCTTATTACTCCTGACGAATAAACTCGTCATAAAGCAAAATGTTGTACTTTTTCCATGACAAATATACTAGACAAAAAAGTTAAAGGATTAAGGCAAAGCTGCAACATTTTAAATCATGATTTACTATTAAACATATTGCCGCATTGAAAATAGCTAGTCGACTTTCCATGGCCGAATGGTCGTTTCCACTGACCTCATAATCAAGAGATTGTGAATTCAAATCTCGCTGGAGACAATGTTATTCACATTCTGTGTAAATATTTCATTCCTTGATTTTATGTTTTCCTTTATTTCATGTTCCAGAAGATTCTGCACATTTCCTTAGTTTACCAGACAAGTGTTTTGGACTTTTCTTACTGTCTCCAGAAAAGTATTCTGGAACTTTCCCTGCTAGTATAAAAGCAGAAGATTTGTCAGTCACTGTATTCTCAGTTCTGAGTCCAGTTAATAAATTGGTTTAGCTCTACTTCTTCTGTGTGTGTCATTGAGATCCACATTAAAGCACCTACGTGACAATATTGTGATATACAGAGTGATAGGTAAAATTCTTTTAAGACGCTTGAAATTCAAAGCGGCTTCTAGTATAGTCATAGAAGTAAGGTGCGTACTTATAGTAAAGTGACTATGCTGAATTTATCGTGATAAGTTTCAGCGCCCCTAGCGGCAAAATATGGAAGCTACAATATTAACTCAAAAAAAAATAAAGGAGATCGTCCAAAAAGCCAAAATATAAAAATACGCTATACCACAATAAAAACGCAAGAAAAAGTTTCATGGAGTTATCTATAACATCGGTAGGGATATTTACGATTAAAATTATAAATTTTCTAATTTGAAAAAGGGTTAGTTAATCAAAAAATGTATTCTCAGATATTATCTTAGTTTTTCCGAATTAAGTAACGTCAAAACGAAACAATGAAAGAAAAATAATAATAAAGAAACTAAAAAATGCCCTGGCGGGAGGGGTAATACGGGGAGAATAAGGTTAAAAGATTGCTCAATGTTTGGTATTTTTAAGAATCGGGTATTCCAGTGCAAAATTTGTGTAATACAGTTTAAAGTAGACATCAATCGATAGCTGGAATCTATTTTAATGTACCCCTTGAGTTTATCGCGAATTTGGTATCCAAAACAAGCAGGCAGAGCAATTCTTCAAATAATTCAGAAGTAAACATTAGTATCTGTCTCCGCTTACATAAACATTAGTAATTCAACTATACTGTTGTTTTCTAAAGTTTTGCTTTATCAAATTATACATATTCTACTTTGGAAACCAGACATCGTCTGCATCTTGAGTGATGTAAAGAGAAACATTAAGGCATATTTCAATCAAGAACTTAAATCACCAATATAACTATGGTAAATAATATTTGCTTACATTTCCAACGCATCTAAATCAATCATTAAGTTTATTTTCACATCATATTCAAAGCTAGTTGCATGTTTAATAATCACTGTAAGCCAATGGATTAAATGAAGGAAAATTCTTACTTCAAGTGTCAGGGAGCGGAATTTTTCAGCACCAATATCTTTTACAATTTGTATAGCCACTTCCTGCAAAAGAAAAGGCCATACTGAACTTTTAATAATAATTTTTAACAGTTTGTTATTCAAGAACTTAACTTTAACTCTGCTTTCTTACCTGCATTGCTTGGGGGACATTGGCACTTTCTACGTTTGATGAGGTGGCTAGGAGTCTGGCAAAATCGCTGTACACATCAGTATCAAATCCTACGGAGAAACGTAAAATTTTCATATGATAAAAGAACTTATTCTGTATTATTTAAAATTAGGCTTCTTGGACTTTTTTTACTTTTTAGCATACAAAGAAAAAAATATTTCAATTTTCAAAAAATTCCAATTCAAGAATTTTGATGGATGAAATTTGGTATACGATCTTTATATTAAATTTGTAGATTTCTGTGAAGTTTTGAATGAAATTCCTTCAAAGGAAATCCGCCAGGTGTGCACCTGTACTCATGCCCATTTGCACAAATACAGGAACACGCGATAGCTACAAAACATAAAGATCTGGAAGGACAAAATGTGTACGAATTTAACTATAATATGTAATGTAGATTTGTATTAAGTTTTGAACCAAAGTTGTGAAAAGCATTGAACTACTTTTGGTCTGTACTTTCTCATGCATGTAAACCGATAATTTAAAAACACAATGAAATAATTGGCATGTGTTCTCATAATTAAAACGTGTTGTTATATATCTAATTTTAGTTTCAATAAATAAGAAGAAAGCACCCAAAATACAAATTCGATTTGGGGATACTCTTGTATTAAATGTATACTAGGAGAATGTACGCCAACAGTTAATCGCCAAAAAATACATTATAGATTCTGTAGAGATGATAGATTCACGACGAATATCTATATTCTATAATATTGTTCGTCAATGCCATGTAAGGTGTTCTTTGTTTTATTCAAGTTCAAAAATTTATACGGGGATAAGGGAAGATAGCATCTTTATTGGAGAGTTATTAAGTATTTTATTAGTATTAAGTATTATGCAGAAGGCCGGGATAGGCTGGTTGGTAGAGCGTCGGATTCGCGTCCCTTAAGTTGCGAGTTCGAACCCCGCCGGCCGAAAATTCCCCGCGTGCTTGGTGGCTGAAGCGCGTTAAATCTGTCGTGGTCACAAAGTCCTCCATGTCGAGAGTAATACCACTGGGGGTACTGGATCAGGGGTGATTGTTCTCTGATTCAGGTCTAAATTACGATCTGTGGATGAGTGAATGAAATGCGTGAATGAAGTCCGCCCCGTAAAAAGGGTTGTGACGTGTGTATACCTAAGTCGTTCTCTTGGTCCTAGATGCGGCTACTATAGAAACAAGAGGCGCTCCCCCTCAGGCTTAAATCGGCTGTCTTCGAACAGTGGGCGTGTCCATGGCAAGTGCCATAAGAAACAACAACAAGGAGAGTTATTATGTCATTAAGAGAAAACACTTCCACTGATTTCATTCGTAATTCCCATTTCGCTTAGTAACACATTCAATGATTCTATAATCAAATAAGATAGATCATTGTGGCCTTTTTCATTTTTGAATTACTGCCTGTCACTCGATTACCACAGAACTGAGCCGTATAAATAGGGAAAACCTGAACTCCAGATTTGGTAACTTGTTCAACCATGCAACCGCTGGGTAAGATGATCTGTATTACATAGTATCTAATTTAACCGGTATATGTCAAGGCCAGTTGTTCTACGGTCTTATACGGAATTTTGGAAAGGAAGGATTCAACTCAAGATCGCCCTAGTCAGAATAGAATAGCTCTATTGTTGCATCTAAAATCAACACTTATATGGCAAAACTAAATGGAAAAATTCAACAGACAAATATATTGTTCACAACCCAAAATAAAGGAAAAAATTTATGGAAGATGATGCATTCATTACTGCTAAGCACAGGAAATAAGAAATACATTTTCGGTCGTTTCCAGTGACTAATTCATATAGATTAATCTCAGTGTCATAATTATGTTTAATTTATCTGTCCATTCTTTGTTTCATGAGAAATAAAACAGATAACAAAATGAATTATTGATCGAGATCAATAATGACGATGGCAAGAAAAAAAATTAAATAAAAAAATATCATGAATGTTATCATACAACAATTTTATTTTTATTTATTTATTTATTTACTTTTGTTATATTAATGAAAGTTTTGTAATCCTCAAAAAAAAAATTCGCTCGAGATGTTGAAGAGCCTCCTCATTTCGGACTTCCCTGTGTTCCAAAAACATATTTTGGGAATTATGTCTGTCTTTGAAAAAGATAAATAAAAACGCATCGATATAAATCAGTAAAATTCGGTGTATGGTCTTTACAGCATATTTTTAGATTTCTACAATTTTGAATGAAATCTATTTAGATGAAGTCTGCCTGGCTGAGTACAAGCAAACTCATCTACAAAACAGAAAGAGCTAAATAAATTAAATCTGTTGCTCTGCTTTGGCATCTAGAATGTAGATTTGTATCAGATTTTTAACTTGTAGTGAAAGCTTGTAAGCCAGTTAAGAGCTACGCTACCCGAGCAATTGCTTTTGTATTGTAGTCATGTTACTGGGCTACGAACCACAAGGTATCAGGTTCTATTCCCGCACATCACATCCGCCACATTGGTGACCTCAGACGATGAACTTTCAACCTTCGTACAGCTGTTGTGGCTCCATCTACCCGTAACCAAAGTCCTCAGACTCACTTGACGCAGCAACCACTCACCCACACACGCTCGCTCGCCATAACGCTTGGCGCTACTCAAATAGGTACAGGCGCATTAGAATCAACAGTTAATTCATCGCCACTCAACAGATATATCGTTCATCTCACCTCCGATTCACTGGAGGGAGAGTCTGTAGTAAAAGCTTATAAGCCAGTTAACAGCTACACTCCCCGAGCAATTGCTTTTGTATTGTGGTCATGTTACTGGGCTACTAACCACAAGGTCTCAGGTTCTATCCTCACTCATATCAATCCGCTACAAACTAAATCTGTCAAGGAGCTAAGCCTCTGTTGGTCTACACTTTCATAAGCATATAAAAGCAGTAGCTCAAAAATGCAATAACTCAAATTTATGAAATTTGGTACATGATTTTCCGACTACAGTAGTAGTTATTTGTCAAATTCTTGTTTCAATTTCTTGGGGAAAAAAGACGTTTAAAATACACATTCGGTTTTCCAGTGCTTGTATATTAACTACATTTAAGCTATTAATCACCAAAGATCCCGCTCTATCAGGAAAATTCGTAACTATTGTTCACTAATTGTATACGATTAATAATAAACAAGTACATTTAATAAAAATTATGCAATAAATTTCGGAGATCATTCCCGCTAGTTATTTATAAAAGTGAACATCAAAAGAATATTCTCATTACTTACTTCCATTAGCATCACACAGTATTTGAAATAAATACATATTCCAGTTTGAAGAGCTCTCTGTTCCATCGAAATGATACGATATGAACTAAAAATAAATTTCAATTATTTTTCATGCATCTTTTAGTTTTCCATATTTTTAAAAAATATGCATAAAACAGATAGAAACGTAACAATGTACTTGTCTTCTTTCATTTAAACAGCACTAATATAATTCAAACGATTTATCTGAAAGAATTTTTCATACATAAAAGAATTACCTGATGCCATTTTTGTTCAGGAAAAAAAAATTAAAGTTATAAAACTGACATTTTTTATAATTCGAATTTAATTAATTAGAGTATGAATAATCCTAAAGTGGCGATATTTATAGATTGGTATTTTCCGTACTTTTCAAGATTCAACAATTCAAAATTTTCAATATTCAAAACACTCTATTATAAGGTAGTTTCCTTTCGTATTAGAGAACAGACCATTGGATTTAGAGTTATTTTATTTGGGTTTCACTCAGAACGGGATTTCCAAAATTAAAATAAAAGTTGTAATTAAAATTTAATTGAAATTGAAGAGTTTTACGTCAATAACTTCGGAGCCTATTGTAGCATATCATTAATTATCAAATCATGATTTCCTACTTAATTCTATGTGGGCACGCCATATTTCTGCATTATAATTTTCCGTAAATTTTAAAAATAAAATAGAAATAGGCAAATCAAAACTAAAGCATTATCATTCCATGATTTTTCAAACATTAATTTAAATTAATTTAATTTTTTTTTTCAGTTGATTCAAATTTATCCGAATCTGGAGATCGCATTTTTGGAAAAATCTCGGAAATAGTATAATTTGAAAACTTTTTTTTTTCTCTCTTTAAATGCTCCACAAAAAAATTAAAATCTTCAAAACCGAATATTAATCTAAGCACTTAATCAAAGTCAAATGATATTTATAAATAAACTTCCTAAAATCGAACACAATGAAACACAAAAGACTCAATTATCATTCTATCAATTTCTGGTTCGAAAATTAAAAGAGTAAGGTATATAGTTTTTATGCAAAACTCAACACCAGCAACTTGTTCAGTAGTAGATTAGTAACAATGTAGCAATTAATTTATAGAATCAGCATATTTTTGCGAGTTTACTATCCAGTTTTGGATAGTAAACTAGGATAAAATAAATATGTAATAGAAATCGGTCAAAAATAAGTCCGTCAGTCTCTCGCGATATCACTCTTATTTAACTTTAAAAATATCTCATTCCTCTGTGAGCCAAAAAAAAATATGAAATAGTTATACAATAAGCAGCTAAAATGTTATATGATAATGCAGTGACGTTTGTCATAATACTAAGATGTCACATAACTTATTTCTGATCAATTGACTGCTATATAGGACTCAATATTCCTTGCTGATACAATCATACCTAAAAATCTAAAACATGATCATTCCAGTTTAGATCAAGTTGGCCGTCAATTAATTATAATTAATTTTTTTATCAAGAACAGTATTATTCTTAAAATCAGTTGTAAATATAACAAAATAAGCGTGACTAAAAACTCATTATACAGCTATTAATTATTTTAATGATGTGAAAAATTTGCGGTTACTGGAGTCAAATTTTGTCTCCCTCGAAGAAATAAAAAGATTTCAACCTAATTAAGACCAAATTATTTTTATCAGTCATATATATAGACATTGCGTCGAACGAATTAAATCGGGCTATATTATATCCTTAAAAGGTTAGAAGTAACAAAAAAAATTATTTGAATCTTCCACAATTTTAGAATCTTTTACTCTGGATGATTCCCTTGAAAAAAGAGAGAATTTACAACTCTTCTCTGAAAAAATAACGAAAAGAAATTCATAATTATTCTTCAAACATTTCTTGATATTTTAAACCATTAAAATCATTAAGCAAGTTTCGTCAAAAAAAACAGATGGCATAAAGGCAATTTATAAAAGCAGAAATAATAAAAATTTTATAATTGGTATTAAAATAATTAAAGGAAATAGATGCATAATTAAGCTATCAGGCAGCATAATTAAATTATCCGAAATTTAATTATTCTTTATTACATATTATAGATTATTTACCTATTCAGATACGTAATATTAAAAATTATTTAAAATGTCTTAATATGTTTTGTGATATCATGTTTAATAATTACAGAATTTTAAACAACTTCATTAACAGACAGCAAAGTCGTTAGCAAATGATACAGTCATGGAAATAAGAACACAATCCGAAATATTATACTTTGACAGTTAGTACTTTTGTAAAACGTTAAAGGAAATTTCTAAAACTATAATTTTCCAATACTAACTTTTGCATTATATGCAGTATGTCAAGCAGAGGACAAGAAATATTTGTTTTGAACATAACAAGCTGTATACTGTGGTGAATAGCATATAAGCCAGTTAACAACTACGCTACACGAGCATATGCTTTTGTATCCTGGTTACTGGACTGCTAACCTCCAGGTCCCAGGTTCTATCCTCGTGCATTTCAATCCCTAAATTGGTGACCTCGGACGATGAACCTTCAACCTTCGTACAGTTGTTGTGGCGCCATCTACCCGTAACCGAAGTCGTCAGACTCACTTGACACAGCAACACAAAAAGACCGCAGCAACCCAAAAGCCGTCAGATTCACTTGGCGCATCAGCAACCACAAACGCTCGGCATAGCGCTTGGCGCTACTCAACTGGGTACAGGCACATTAGACAACAGCTAAATACATCACCACTCAACAGCCATATCGTTCATCTCACCTCCAACTCACTGGAAGGAGAATCTGTGGTGAATAGCATATAAGCCAGTTAGCAACTACACTACACGAGCAATTGCTTTTGTATCCTGGTAACGTTACTGGACTGCTAACCACAAGATCCCAGGTTCTATCCACGCGAATCTCAATTCGCCACAATACATTTAAGTACCTGATAGCAGTTTTAAAATTTTATAATTGTATTTGCTAACTGCATTCATTTTATGATCTTATGATATATATCGTGTTAATTTCGCTTATTTATTTCACATGTCTCTTATTTTGATACTCAGGGTTCATCTTGCAAAAAGAAAAGAGGATATAACTCAACAGACTACAACATAAAACAATAAACAGATAAATGACATGTGTAAATATATCATACAACCATAATATATCATATAACTTATTCTACAGCTTATTCAACTACGTTATTGTAATACAGACAAATAATGATCAAACAGATCATTAAAGGTATAAAAAAAATTAATTTTGGAAGCAATGATTAAATTATAGAAGTGAAAAGCTACAGAAAGAAACCTAATTGAGTTAAAGATTTTCTTTGTGATAAATCACTCTTTTCTTACTTTATCAAAATCAGATCCAGTTTTTAACAAAGCTTCAAAAGCTTCTTTGGCAGTCTTGGTCTTCAGATAATTCAAATGATAATTGTCAAGTTCTTCCTTTGCTTTATCGTATCCGTAATCATAAGCGAACAGGTCCTGAAAATAAAGGAAACATCTTTAAATTGTTTAGCATTTAATGTTTCATTCTATTTTGTAAAAAAAAAAAAAAAAAAAAAAAATGTTTACTTTTTTTAAGCACATTAAGGACATAGCTGCCAAAGCTTACGATTAAAATCTATTTTAATGTTCCCCTTGAGTGTGTCGTCAGTATGGTAATTGAAACAAGCAAATAGTGTAGTTCTTCTAACAACCCTATTAATTTGTTCAAATGTTTAGACTTGTTTTGTTGTACACTTGCTACTTTGGCACTGTCAGCATCCTTCGTGACGTAAAAAGGGCACACTAAAGAGGATTTTAATCAAAATTATAAGTCGTCACTCTCAATGCAGAAGATTGTATATCAGATTTTCGAGCTGGTTGAAATCCAATCCACTAAAAACGTCGATGTCCACCATTGTTTGTTAAATTTTGTAAAGTTGTCAGCCGCTGCCAGAAAGCAAGCTGATATTGGCAGCTTGGCGTCCCTTGGCGATATTTGAGAGACAAAACAGTAGATTTCAGCAAAATGGAATTTCAATGTATTTCTTCTTGCATCGTGAAAAAAAGGCAACAACAAAATTTTAATAAAAAAAATTTCGTAATTAATTTTGAAATTTCAAATTAATCAGTAACTATTTTCGAATAATTTATGTGTGTGTTTCAAATTTACAGTACGGAAAAATTCATCATTCATCAGTTTTGTTTTTGGATCGTTTCTGAACGATACCAGACAAGTGTCAAAACATTTCTGCATTTTTTTTTTTTCAATTTCAACAACTTCCAACATTTGGTTCGCTGAAATACAACATTCTTTCATGTTTGAATACACCAACATTCTTCGTCTTCTGTGAAATGTTTTGTACCATTTAATAATTTCTTAAGTTACTTCCGTTTTCATTGCATATTCATTGTTTCAAGTTTATATATTGAAATATCTGTATTATGTTGTTAACTTGATTTCAGTCATTAAAAAGTGCGTAAAAATATATCTTTTTAAAAAATTAAGTTATTCCATATAGTAATTTTCAAATGTTGGGTGTTTCTGTATTTTTTTCACATCAGATTTGATTTATCTATCTGATGTGCTCCTCCTCAAGATCAAACGAAAGTGCAACATTTGACCTTGAGAGACGCCAGTCTTTCTCATTACGCATTCATGATTCATTGCTTCCAAAGTGATTATTCTAAACAAGTATTGAATACGTTTTCTTTTTTCAGCTGTATGGTATTTTGGTACTGTGAAAGAAGTGCTCTGATCGATTTATTTTATTTTCAGAGTAATGATTCAACATGTGCCATCTTTTAATCGCATAAGGTGTGCAAATTTATTTCTAACTCTCAGAATGTTATTTTTTTGGTAAAAAATTCTGAAAAGCTAAATTCTTTTTCAGTACTTACGGAAATTTAATTACAATTGTTTGTTGCTATATCAAAGATTTATCTTTTTTGTTTGTTTGTCAAAATTAGACATTTTCGTTTCTTTTATAAAGAGTGTAAATATACTTGCAGTCAAGATTAACAATTGAAATATTTTGAACTTAATTTCTGTTTTTATGTGTTGCTTTCAACTACGCATAAATTTGTTTTGAACGTAAATTTTTTTTCTATTGCTAAAAATATATATTTATCTTCTACTTTTTTTCTTTTTTGCATTTTTAAATAATTTGTGTTCTGCCTTCTTTATTGATTTTTTTTTTTTTAGTATATTCAAAAGTGGAAGCAGGTGTGTAACTGATGTTTCATATTCAAGTTGTCTTGTTTTACTTCCTATTTCGCTTCAGTAATTGAGCACAAAAAAAAAGTTTTTTTTTTTTTAATTTAAAAGCAAAAAAAAATGACCGTTTTAAATTAGCATTAGAATAAAGCCTAGATATAACATCCCAAGATAAAATAATTGACATACATCATAAAATAACTAAATCTGCATTATTTACGGATAACAAGCAGTTTGTGACTGATACGTTCAATAATATTGTTGACGAATGGAAAAAGAAGAAACAGAAAAACTAGCTGAGGAAAGAGCATCCGAGCTTGAAATGCTTAAGCTCCAAAATCCATATTTGCCAAATTCTAATCAAATTGATTCTACTCCAAAACGAACTGATTTACAAACCGTTTAACCTATGTTTCGCCCTGATACAGATGACATATAATTATTAACTACGTATGTTTGAAAGATAAATGCTTTTAAATGTATCTAATGATTATTGGGTATCCTATTTAATTTGAGTACTTCCATAGAACCTGAAGAAATGTTTAAGGACTATATCCACATCCGTACTGTATTGTTACAAAGATTTAAGCCGACAGCAGACCGATTTAGAATTCTTTTAAGTCGACATCAGAAACGTGATCATTCCACTTGGAAAGATTTCTTTTTCGAGCTTCGAACTTACTTTGAAAGTTGACTCGATGAATTAGAATATATAGTCGCCTCATCAAAATTTAGAAAAACCTCTGAGTCGCAAGAATTCTAGAAACCAAAGTTCTCTAGAAAGGACGGTGGTCAGGACTTCAAGAAATCCCAATTCATTAAATTTGAGAAAACAGGTCCTTCGTGTACTCGCAACAATACTATTTCTAACTCAAATTATAGGCTATGACGACATGTGGAAAATTCTATTTATTGTTATGGCTGTAGCCATACCAGATTTAGCAAATCGAAATGTCCAAATTGTTCTTCAAAGAAAAATAATTCTCATGTTAATGCTATACATATTTTTTCTTGTTTTCCCTTTCCCGTACTTGCCATTGAAGTATATGAAGCTACAGAAACAGTTTGTGCTGACACAAGAGCCAGTCATTCAGTTGGTGGAGAGCTAATTTTTAATTTTTTAAAGAAGCGTGGACAGCAGTTCACAGAAATTGACCTTGCTATCGATCTGGCAGATAGTCAACAATCCACATCATTTGTTTTTAAAGCTACAGTGCTGATCACAGTGTATGGTCGAACTTTCCTCACTGATTTAAATTTTTTGCCACATGCTAAGGGTAATCGTACTCTCCTCGGAGTTGACTTCTTGAGAAAATCGGGAATTGTGATTGACATGCAAAACAATTTCTGGTATTTTGGCGATAAACCGAACTGCATAATACCCTTTGCTAAAGCTATTTCTTTGGCAACAAATAATAGTCCTGTTGAAATAAATAGTAGTTCTTGTACGAAGAATTCAATAACAAGTGATGAGTCAGTGCAAAACAATCCTGTAGCAATTGAGACTAATAATCCTTGTTTACGCGAAGAAGGACAAAATCTTGATGTAGAACCTAGAAATCGCTTAACTGTCTTGCTTAATGAAAATGAAGATATTTTCCGACTAGGGGAAGAATCAACTCCTTATGTAAAACACTTTATTAACATAGGTAACCACCCACCAGTTGCATCTACACCTTACAGATCGTCTCCAAAACAGAAAAAGCTCTTAAGCAGAGAAATAGATAACTTTTAACCAATGATGCTATAGTAGAATGCGAATCGCCGTATGTAGCACCGGTAGTTTTAGTCCCCAAACCTAATGGAACTATTAGATTGTGTGTAGATTACCGTAAACTAAATGCTATAACCGAACCTGATAAGTATCCACACCCGGTTATGGATACATTGTTGCACGATGCAAGATCCACTGCTTTAATGTCTATCCTTGACTTAAAGACTGGATATCATCAAATTGAGATCAATCCTGCTGATAGGGACAAAACTGCATTTGTATGTGCTTTTGGTAATATTCGACATAAAGGAATGCCTTTTGGTCTCAGAAACGCCTCTGCAACTTTTCAACTGCTTATGGACCAATTCCGAAATGGACTCCCTACAGTGAATCAGTGAATATTCTTGTTTGTTTAGATGACATATTTTCACTCACGGAAAGTTTTGAACAACATATTCAAGACTTTCGGAGTCTTCGAAAGACTCCGAAAGTTTAAGTTATGTGTAAACAGAGAAAAATGTAAATTCGCATGCGCTTGTGTGAAGTATCTGGGATTGTGGATACTCCTAAAGGAATCGAAGTAGATCAAGATAAAGTTGTAGCAATACAAAGCCTTCTTTGTCTAAGAAATGTTAAACAGTTACAATCATTTGTGCAACTTGTTCATGGTAACGGAAATTCATCCCGAATTTTCCAGATATTGCCTAGACACTTTAGCAATATGACAAAAAAGAGCATTGTTTGGAAATGCAGTGAAGAAGAGCAACAAGCCTTTCAAACTCTAAAGCAATATTTATTAACTCCACTGGTATTAAAACAAGTTGATCCTAGAAGCCTTTTACAATCCGGACGTATGCAAGTGGTTACGCCTTAGGTGCAGTTCTTCTACCGGGAGAAGGAAACCAATAGGATATGCCAGTAGACTCTTGAGCTCTGATGAAAAGAATTACTCGACAATTGAAAGAAAAGCTTTATCTGTTGTATGGGCCTTAAATAAATTTCGAAGATATATTGAGAGTGCAGATATTACAGTAGCCTCTGATCACCAACCCTTGAAGTGGTTAATGACTTCTGGAAGGTTAGCCAGATGGACACATCAGCTTCAATCTTACAGCTTGAAAACTGATTATTTTCCAGGTCAATGCAACATTGTGGCTGACATACTTCCTCGACCTGAATTCAATGATAAAGAAACTTGTGAATTACAAACTATTATTATTGATGTCTATCAAGAATAGCTGCTGAACTTAGAACTAAACAGTTGAAAGATCCTGAACTCAAGAAGATCATAGATTGTTTTTAGGATATTGACAAAAGTGTTGATTTTGCAAATTAGACACAAATAGAATACGTCTTAAATCAAGGAATACTCTATCGCTGCTCTCCACACTCTGAAGAGAAAGAAGCTCAGTTAGTTGCCCCATTTCATGAAAGAGAAAAGTTTTAAAACTCCACAGTGATGCTCCTACAACTGCTCATTACGGAGCTTGGGGCCTTTTTTCGAATATCATCCAGATACTATTGGACAGACATGAGGAAATATATTACCGATTATGTCAAAAAGTGTTCAAATTGCATAAGATATAAGGTAACGAATCAGAAACACGGTGGTCTATTACAGACACCTTTTCCTGCACAATGTTTAGAAAGCACAGCTATCGATCCTTTTGGACCCTTACCAGAAATGAGTGAAGGCATGAAGGGGATCTTCATCGCTGAAGACTGCACAACAAATTGGGTATATTTATTCCCATTAAAGCAAGCTACTGCTAAAGAATGTGCCTTAAAACTACTCAATGAAATTTTTTTAAGATATGAATTACCGCATCGTTTAATAAGTGATAATGGTACACCGTTTGTTAGCGCCATCATGCAACAGTTGTGTTATGCATTAAATATTAATCAAATTTACCATCCACAAGCAAATCCTGTTGAACATAAAAACAGAGATTTAAAGACTCGTTTGGCAATCATGGTAGGTAACAACCATACCTTATGGATTAACAAATTACCAGCTATTAGATTTGCATTGAACACTGCAAAATGCAAAACTACAGGTTACTCTGCAGCTTACCTCAACTTTGCCAGAGAATTAAGAACTTTAGATGATGTCGCTACTCATTTACAGTTCTATCATTCAAACTGATAATTTTGTTCCAGAATTTACTCCTTATTAAAAACGTTCTGAGATGAATATTTCTCAAATTAAAGAAAATATTGAGAAAAGTCAAGTTCGTTGAAAAGCATGTGCAGACAAATCATGTAAACCGAGCCCTAACTATAAACCTGATGATTTAGTTTGAGTAAAGATTTACCCATTAAGTAAAGCGAACCAAAGCAAACCTACACGGTTTATGGCAGGGAAAGATGGACCATATGTCATTCTGTCCCAGAAATCACCTTCATCTTTCGTAATAGCTAGTTCTGATAAACCTGAAAAACCTTTAGGTGTATACCATGCATCAGCTCTTACGCCTTTTCAAAATGTCACGCAGAACCAATCTCCTGTAATGCCTTTAAGGAAAAGATGTCAACCTCCAAAATAACCTTCTGATGCTAATGACAATCCTGGGACAAACGCTAAAATATCCAAATTCACACCACCTCGCTGGGGCGGTCTTAGGTGGTGTAGGGGGAGGATGTAGCAGTTGCATTACTCTATCTTCTCTTTTGGATAATAGATAGCGATACCTGATTAGGTACGCTTCCCATAGTGCATTGCGATTGTAATCATAAGATGCTGATATGCTGTTCTGTTAGAGGTGCGCACGTTAATGTCTTGTCTTGTATTTCGTGTTTGTTTTATGCGAAATGTGATCATTAATGAAATGTTCCTCAAAACATGGATCCTCTTGATTCCACTGCAAGGATCATAATAATCTTCATTCCACCACACACAGCTTTTATGTTTATCATAACTTGATGAAATATTTTCTTAAAAGAATCGTCAGCCTTCTCTCATATAAACTTACCTTTCTGTTCTCAAGTAAGGTTGATTAGAAGGTAAAATATTGTAAAAATTCTACAAAATTCGATTTTTATCAACAATAAAAAAAGTCAAATCAAATAGAAGATTTCAAAAGAAAGTTTATTTAGTTACCCAATAAGATCTCAACTGACTTCTGATAGTTGGCGTTACACCTTCTTTCATCTTTTCTTTTGCATAATCCAGAATGTCCTTATCGTCAATAACTCGGCCAAATATACTAATTTGGAAACCTTTTGATGCTGGAGTTTCGTATCCATATCGCGTTAATAGCTGAAATTGTTTTCATATTAATAACTATAGTCATCAAATTATCAAAAAGAATGTGGTATAAATCAAATGAATTTACCTCTGCTACAGTTATCATCATGTGGTTGTAATAAGGCAAAATCCCAGAGTTGTAATATTTACTACTCAGAAAACTGTCTTGAAGATTTTTTTCGACTGCCGTTCTCTAATAGGAAGCAACATCAAATAAGTAAATCATCACAAGTATTTAAGAAATTGTAAAAAGAATAAAAAGAGAAGCATTACCTTCAGAATATTGCCGAAGCATTTCAGCATAAGATCTATTCCTAGTGGTGAGGTAGCTCCTGGCATCACTTCCCTAGTTAAAAAAATAATAATAAATAAATAAATAAATATTGTATAAATAATAAATAAAACCAGCAGGAGTGGTCTTCCCAGAACTTTCTCACAATAAAGTTGTTATTCCGAGAATATTTTGCATTGCATTGACGTACAATAGCTACGAAATATTAACCTTTGACGTGAATTTAGCATTTTTTACTGAATCAGTCATATCATCCTCGGCGAGTAATCCCTGGCGTGCGTTAACATTATCCACAAATCCAATTTATGTTTCAGACACTTTTTCACAACCGATAGAAACAAAAAATTTGGCATAAAATTGCTATTAAAGTCACAAAATCTCATAAATAATTTCATATATTTAAATCATTGCATTTTTGAGTTAGAGTTTACATGCTTCTGAAAGTACAGACCGATGTACAGTCAACCTGTAGTTAGATTTGGCTCAAAACTTGACGAGAATCTACACTATCGATGTATATACACTATAACTATATATGCACGAGTATATACGCTATAGACTACACTATACCCTGGCGTATGGTTATTAACATCCAAAAATCGAATTTTTGTTTTAGATGTATTTTCACTAACTGAGTGAAACAAATTTGACCAAAAATTACATTTTTAGTGACAAAATCCCATAACAAATTTGATGTATTTAAATAATTCCGTTTTAGAATTATCGCGTTAACATGCTTCTTAAAGTACAGACAGACAGACAATCAATCCCTTGTTGGAATTAGCTCAAAATTCGATAGGTGTATAGACCATAGATGTTAATTTTTTGGACCGAATTTTAGCCACCTAAATATCTTAGATTTAAAATTATATTGTTAATTTATATACAAAGAGCCGAATTGAAAAACTTCCTCTGATGCGATTTTTCTCATAATCTGATCGAAATCTACAAGCTTAATGTAACGAATGTACACCAAATTTCATCCCTCTAGCTCAAAGCGTCTTTTTTCTTATCTTTCTCATAGATAGACGAACATTTTCCAAAAATATGTTTTTCTAACGCAGGGAGGTCTGAAACGAGGAGATTCACTGAAATCTTGAATTGGAATTTTTTGACGATTACTATACTTTCTCTATACAACGTATACTGGAAAGTAAAAAGTGCGAGGGACTTCCTAGGAATCAAATAAAGCAGACATGGAAAGTAAGCTAACATAGAAATAAATAAAGACATATAAATTTCGAAAATAAAAAAATAAAACTCTCACCCGACATTTGCTACAGTAAAATACTCATTTTCGCATCTCAAAGGAGGATCGAATTCATGTTTGATTTCATTATCAGTTTCGGCAGCAACATTTGTAACAGGGCGAGACTGAAAACGATTAATTGAGTCATATAAATTTTATTAAATAAAATAATTCTATTTTAGAATTTCGAAATATTTAGTTTGTAAATACATATTTTACCTGTAACATATAGATTTCATTATCCAAAAAGCCCCATTCTATATCTCTTGTGGATTTATAGTATTTTTCGATCTGAAAATATCAAAAAATAGATTAATTTTAAAATTAATCTGAAAGAAAAAAAAGAAATTTTTGAAAGGTATTAGAGATGTTAACCACCATTTATTAAAACTTTTAAGATTAAAAGAATATCATAAGTTCAGTTCAAATCTCACAATATTAAGAAATCAAATTTAAACAGAGTGAAAGGAATAATAAAGAAACGAAATACATTTCAAATTTTTAATTCAAAACATCGTAAAATGATTAATCTGTTATTATTTTATTTTAAAACTTACTCTTAATTAGTAATAACAAGCGTACAAAAAATATATTTATATCTTCGCAAAAGTATATGAGTATAAATCCAATAAATAATGCAATATTTTAAAATATACTTTAAAATATTTTTCCTGATTTATTAAAATTTAAGAAAAATTGTATGAAAATAAAATTAATAACAATAAAAACGCAATTTTTATATTTTAAATTAATGTGAAAATTGATTCTAGTGTGATAGTATGTGATTTTTTCAAAGTTATAGAGAAAAACACATTAACATTCCAAAAAATTTCAATCGAATACCTATTTAAAATTTTGGAAATTCCTTTATTCATGAACATCTAATCAGAAATAACAGCTTGTCAAATTTGGATCTTGCAATTTGCCTATTGAGCAAAGTATAACGCAGTTTACAGATAATAATAAGCAGTCTATAAACATCATCATTTTTTTAAATAATATAGGTTTTGTCTAGACATACAAATTTTAGAACTAGATGAATACATAAGCTGTTGTTATGTGAATACATAAGCTGTTATATGTAATTTGGATGTGTCTTGATAAACTGATGTATTTTGTAGCAGAGGATTTGTACGTATCTGCATATACAAAAATTTGAAGCTATATTCCAGATATATCCACATACTAATGTCGGTATATTAAGCAAATGATACATTTTCTGATTTATGAATTCAGCAAATAAATGCAACACGTCTATATATATTATCTAATTTTGTCATAAATCACCTTAACAATAAAGAACAACTGTTTCATTACAAAAGTAAGTGCATTCGTTCGTGTACTCTCTATATACATCCTTTTCGGCATAATATCAATATAATGGAATAAATATATAATTGCAGCGTGTAGTAAGAATTGCCAATGATTTGTTCTAGGTATATTGATATTTCGGATAAGGATCACTAGTATTTTTTGAATAAATATTTGAATTATTCTGTCCAATCTATTCAAATTCCAAAGTTATAGATAAGAATTTCTCTCTTCTCTTGCTGTTTCTATTAAATTCCATTTACATTATAGCTTATTTCATTTATATCATAGGACAAGGACAATATTCGTTCATCTTTATTTTAGCATGCATTTAGAAAACACAGAAGAAATAAAACCATAATTATTATCCATGTCAAAAACGTGGCTTGACGATCTGACAAAAACTAAACTGAATGATTTCAATAACTCCCTTAAAAAGTACTGGAAATAAGCCAAAAACAAATTTATCAATCTTGTTTTGATATTTTCTTTTCTGAATATTTGTTATCAAAATTCGTTCTGTTTTGTTTTTTGTCATAAATTTGAATATGTGGTTATAAATCAGAAAACAGAAATAAGAAAACATTTATTTTAAGAATTATATTCATCTTAATGCTTCCTTTCTATTAAACTATCCCTGTTAAAGACGAATAATTAAATCAACATTAATGAGGCAACACCATGGTCATTGAAGGTGAAAACATCAAACAAACCTGTCTTTAATCTATTTAAATAAAACTAAAATGCACATTTTTTATTCCTTATAGAAATTTAGACTTCTAAACAAATTTATACTTACAATTTTTAATTGCTTTTTTCATCATTCTTTAAATGTTATTAATAAATTATAAAATATCAGCTTCCTCTGGTTTAAAATTATTGTTTGGGATAATCTGTAATTTTTCGAGAAATTACCAGATACTTAAATTTTTGATGCAAAAGATTTTTTTTTTATTTTGATAAAAAATAAAGGTGCAGATTACAGAAAGATTCATGTATTATTATATTTTCTGTAAAATAATATTTTGCCATAAAAATGAATTGTTTACAAAGAATTTGTTTACAGACACATTGAGATTCCGTCGAATCTAATATTATATTTCGTAATATTCTCTCGTGTGCCACATTTACACCACGTAGCTTTCAACAGTTGATTTGATATACTGTAATTTTAAGCATTTTTATAAATATTATTTAGAGTATTTAAAATTTTGCTCAAAAGGGCTAAAATATAAGCAAGGTTTTAATGACTTTTTTGTGATAATAATTTAAACAAATACTTTTTCATTAGTAAAAAAAAAATGAAATTTTCATCCTGGACAGCAATAGGTGTATCAACTAGTACATTATAGATATCAATTATTATATTATATTTCATGATAATGGATCCAATTCAGTCTATTCTGACAGTTTTACAATAAGCCAAAATCCTTATAATTAGATATTAAAAATTATAAGGATTTTGGCTTATTTGGCTGATAAAATAAATATTTAATCAGATATTAAAAATTTATTTTTAATATCTTATTATACAAGGAATAATATACTAGGGAAATAATGATATTTTAATATTTTATTAAAAAATCATTTTTTATGTATTTTCTATTTTATCTCTTTTCTATTTTAAGAATATTTGAAGATGAATATTTAGTTTTCCATAAATTTAATAAGCTTAGGTTGAATCATTTATTATATATATAGCTTTCAGTGAAGGATATTTCCGTAAGATCACTTTGTATAATGTCTGATAAGAAAGCGTTTCTCTAGCAGAAAAATAAAGGAAAACAAATTGAAATTGAAAGCAGGTTTTAATGCTTATCTATATTTTAAGATTATTATATTAATTACATAAATTAAAAGATATTCTGTAAAATGAAAACCAAAGAAAAAAGGCATCACTTGTAAAAATCCCGAACTATAAAACGATACTGAAGTTTCTGGAAGTTTTCGCAAAAGGAAACATTATACTACTAAGAATACTAATATTATCTAATTTTAAAAACATTTCCAAATCCTACTGATTATTTTACTCATTTTGCTATTAAATATTTATTTGCTTTCTTAAAAAATTATCTTAAAGATTTTTTTTCAGTTCCTACTATTAGTTCACACTCTCCCTATATATATTTATTTATATATCTTCTTCAAATTTTCAATCGTTAATAAAATACTTTTTATTCATCCACTCAAGTTTAAATACATTTTTTTTAAATTTGAAGTTGATAACACTTGATCTTAATACAGTTTTTTTTTCAAATATTAATTCATTAATTAAATTTAATTAATTCCGTCGACCATTTTCACCAAACCCGATATTATCGCCAAAAGGTAGTTTTGCGCCAACAACCACAAATTTTCATTATGATGGCGCCAAAGGATTGGCGCACTCTCGCCAATCCTTTTGTCGTATTTTCGGAGCAGCTTTGACAGGTCGACGGGATAATTCCAAAGTACTTTTCGAAGTAAATTGTAAGTTTCTCAGAGTATTTTTTTGATACTTAATACTTTTTTTGATAATTATTTAATAAAAGTAATTAAAATGAAATTTTTCTTTGTTGGCCTAAGAAGGAATTGAATTAATTTTTTTTTATATTACTTGTTTTCTTTATTTTACATTTTCTTTTTTATATTTATTACCATCACGTTAAAGAATTATGTTTTTTTGTTAATATATGAATCAAACTGAAATTAAATAAGTATTTCATTACGATTATATCAAAATGTCGCGTATCAAAAAAACCACAGAAAAATATAGGAAATTTTGATTTATCATTTAGCAACTGGAACCACTAGCACCATAATGGTATTTTGTGACAACTTACAATGATCACATATGTCAAACAACAATTTGAAAGTATGTGTAATTAATTTATACAGTTAGTTTGTAAGTCATTAATTTATATGATTGTTTTCCGTACGTCGTATTTCCTGCAATAAAACACTATTCCAAATCAACACAACGACATTTTTATACAAGCGTGGCTATATGTTGGATAGCACTTCGAAGATTTATTTTACCATAATTAAACATGTTCTAGCTTCTGGCAATAAAAACGCACAAAAGAAATCGTAATGATGCATTTCAAATTGATTTTGTTTTTATAAATATTATTCAATAATAAAAAAAATAGTTCTTAAATGATATAAGAAATATACAGTAGTAATTTAATTTATATTTAATTCTTGGTCATGAGAATGTCTGTATAACTTTATGCGTACCTTCAAAGATAACTTGGCTAACCTGAGGACAATTTCTTCAGACAAGCAACTTTCATTCCTTGAGTTTTCATCTAAATCTTCGAGAACAGTTCCACCAGAATCTAAAATGCATTGAAAGGAGAGTTAAAAAAATATTGTTACAAACCTAAAATGCTGCTTCCCAGCATAATTAGTTCTATTACCGGAAAGATTGATTTACGATCATCCGCATTGGATCCTGCTCAGGTGCCAAGCCAGCGATCTCAGAAGTTAGCGACAAACTTGCCGACTTTGGTGACAAAATAGATAATACTGGAAACTTCGAGAATTTTAACGATCCATCCATTAGGAACCTAAATACGCCCTGATTGGTCCAGAAGGTTCTCGGCCCGCCTCCCGAAAACTATAAAAGGACGGCAGTCTCAAGCTGCAATGAACCAAATCAGAATCGTAACGAGTCTTCGAGAGAATAGCGAAGCAACGGCGAAGTGCTAGTGCTGTGTGGAGCCCAAGCTATTGTTGAACTGTGCTGTGTGCCGAGTCCTGTTGTCTATTGTGGAAGAAGCATCAAATTGTGTGTGGAGTAGCTAGTCGTGTGGTAGTGAGTCGGCAGTTGGATACAGCTATAGCGAGGAGACAATGAGAAAGCGAAGCTCCGAGGATTCCCTCTCCTGCTGGAATCTGACCGCCTTGTGTGCTGTGGTTGATTACTACTTGTGGGCTACTGTTTGCTGTAGCGTGCTGTCCGGTGTGTTCGTCTTGGCTGTATATAGTTGTCGTCTTTGTATTTCGCTCGTCTGTGTACTCGTGTTCTTTGTGTAAGTCAACCTTCTAACTCTCCGACCCGCCCTAAGGCACACGGATTTAAACCATAAAACTGAATGACCGGACCGCCGCAACAGCAATTGGCGGGAACTGTGGTTGAGTCCTAAGGGCCGCCACCGGCCACGGTACAACCCCCCCCCTCCCGAAGGAAGTACGTCCCGTCATCGATGGGGGGAGTCAGATCCCCCACCTATTAGTGTACCCTCCAGGGTGGCGAGATCCAACCACCATGCCTGAAGCATCTCATCCTCATTTCGAGGTGCCCCCCCGAGGGTCGTGTTCTTTGTGTAAATAAACGTCGTTGTTTTTTCTACTGAAATCTGCTGATGGTTTTTACTCCATACACCCACTACATAATAGTTGATTTCATTATAAATCATATGGCAGAATGTTATCATCATAGAGACATATACACCCACTACAGGGGAATCTGATGAAATGAAATCCGTAACAATATATTTTATAAAGCAAAAAAATTAACTGATTGATAGCAAAAGAAATGCTAAATAGGAATTGCATCAAACTTTAGCTAATTTTCTTTGCATTTAAAACGGCCTTATTGAAAATATATAAGGAGTTCGGCTTTGCATCTAATAACAGAAAAAAAATAATTTAATGATGCTTCCATTTTTAAAACATATAACAATAATTTATTACAATAAATGTTAAAACACTAATTGCCATTATTAAGAAAGGAGAAATAAAAATAATAAGTTGAAACTAAAAATATTAATTTTTAAGTCTCGTGAAAAAACTGAAATATACTCATTGACTGTACGAATTGTTTCCACTCTCTTTCATGTCGCAACAAAGTTTGCGAGAAAATCAGAATATGAATTTTAAATCGTTTCTTATTGTGCATGCGCAAAATTCAACTGGCCTATTCTATCTCTTGATAGAACTTATAAATGTTCAAATAATGATACTTGTCAATATTCTGAAGATCTTGCCCTCAAGTATCTATTTGAAACTATACACAAATGTATAGAAAATAGCGCATCAAGAAAAGAGCATCAAATTGAATGGAAATTTAATACACTCAAAATCAAGACAATTAAACAAATACAGGGTGTGAAACTAGATAAATATTGTGCAACTTCAATAGCGAGTCGGACGACCTCCTGCTCCAATATCTATCCCAACACGGTCCGGCATTGTGTTGATTAGAAGGTATGATGTTGTCTTGAGGCAGATGGACTCACAAATCTCAAACAGCCACATTTGAATCATGTGCAGAATGACACAGCGGCATCTGGAGTTTCAACTGGTCCCACGCATGCTCTATAAGGGACAAATTAGGGGAGCGAAACAGCCATGGAAGAATCTGAACATAATGTAAAAAGTTTTAAGCAATTCAAGCTGAATGCGTACGACCATTATCTTTCTGGGAAATTGCTTCTGGAAAACGATTTAAGAAATCCCTACTTGGGATCAAAATATATCATCAACATAACGTTGGTCCTTTGATATTCCACGTGCCATAATTAGCATGTGCCGGTTATGATAGGTTATGGCCACCAAATTATTATGCTTCTTATGCGATAGTGTATAATGCGACAACATAAGAACAATTGTACTGTTCACCAGAATGCCTCTACACCCTTGTATTTACACGTGGCTATCATCTGTCCCCAAAACGGACCAGAATTCAGCACTAAACACTACGTTTTGCCAAGCTACAGCATTCCACATCTCTTTTGCTTCCCAGCACTGCAGATGGAATAGCCAAAGTTTTGGTGTTAAAGGAGGTATACGAACAGGAAGTTTGGAATACAGATTCGCTTGCACAAGGCATTTGAAAATGATTAAACTAGCACTTCTATTGGCATTGTGTCGTAGAATGAGTCATTGTGATATCCACGAGAGCTTGCCATACGATTCGTCGATTCTCTCGTTTCATCGTTTTCTTAGTCGCTCAAGACCCGGTATTCCACACTTAGGTACCATCTCATGTCCTCTTCTTCCAATATCTTCTGACTGCACTTTCCGAACGACCCGACAAACAATAAAGCGCGTCGAACATCCTGCGGCTTTTATGCTGATAGACCTCCCTAAACTGCGAGACAAATCATTTCCCATGTCTATCTTTCATTGATGACTAAAGTTTTAGAATATGATCGTCACCTTCATGGCGCTTCCACTATGTGCAAAATTATAGGATCGACTTTCTGACTGTAGCATGTGTAGATCGTTGCATATCGGTTTTCACTCTATTTGTTTGCAAATTTTCTTGGTTGTGTAAGACCTTTCTTGATGATAACCTTTTTTGAAACTTCGTTTTCAATGCATCTGTATGTATATGACTATTTTGCCTCATTACAAAAGCATCGAATTAAAATTTATAATGTAGAAATAGGGAAGTTAAAATAATAACGACAAATCCAAGCCAAAATCCATTTTAGATTATAATTACTGAAAGAACCTTTATTTCATTAAGGGGGAATTTCGATATTAAATATGAAGGTTTTGGTATATGGCAGTTCTTTTGATACTTAATTAAATAAAAAGCGGTAATGTGTGTATTTCATAATTATCTCTTATTTCAACGAAATGCATATTTTTATCCTTTTAATTATTTTTAAAACAATTAATTATATACAAATCTTTTTTTTTTTAATTTTTATACAATTCGAAAATATTTTACAATGTTAAAAAAAATTAGTTTTTCTTAGGGTATTTTTATATTGTTAATTCGAAAGCTTTTCAAATGTAACAAATATTTTAAATGAAACTCAACCTTGCATGATGATCTTCTGATGCTTGGCTCCAACGATAACCTCAGCTAACTTCAATTTTCCGCTCATTTCTTTTCGAATGATGAAAGTATCTGGTTCTACGGATCCGGATACCACGGTCTGAAAATAATAAATTATTCAATTAAAGATTCATTTAATCACCTAACAAAATCAATGAAAACACAATTAGTTACTCCTGGTTTCAGATTCATAAAGGAATCCTACAAAAAAAACTTATATCATACTGGATACTAAAGTATTAGAATCAAGTTAATAGAAAAAACAAAAATTCAAAAAAATTATAAAAAATATAAAAAAAGAATCCGGCCTGAAGACTTTTTCAAGGGTCACCCTCAGGCAGGGACTCAAAGAAAGGGATTTTTTCTGTGAGGAAATACAGACATTGTCTAATAATGATTCCTCGTGACCCGAAAATTCCCTGAAATTATGCTCAAGAGATATACCATTTTAACAGAAAGGAAATATAAAACAACAAATAAGAAGAAATTAACCACAACAAAGTAAAAATACAATAACAAAAATAACAATAAAAACAAAAAATAGCACTATAATTAAAAATTAAAAACGAAAAGGCCAGTACATACCATCAACAGTCAAGAAAACTTTAAACTATTGATTATGATTCCCTGTTTTTAAAAAACTAGCGGTAAATTATGTAAACAGATGTAGGCTCCCAGCGCCATCTGAATACTGGATACTAATATATTTTGAAGTTTAATTTATTTTTAGATCGGCAATTCTTATATAGTAAAACATGAGAAAGAGTAAATATTACCAATCATATTTCAATCAATGAAGCATTATTATATAAAATTAAAAGATTTAAAGCCAAATCTTACAATTTAAACGAGTAATTCTTATATGTATATAAATTTATTTCCTGTATCTCGGAAACGACTAACGATTTTGATAAATTTTTTTTATTTAGATAAAGGTTTTGCTTTTTAAGTTTATCTATATAGGTGCCTTTCCTGAAAAAACAAGATTTTACACACAAAAAAAAAAAACATTTTTTATAACTATTAAAGCTTTTTTCTATCTGCTCTCATGCTGACAATATCATAAAGCACCATCTCGTGAATTTTCGTGGTGTTTCTAATAGTTAAAAAAACATTTTTATAACTATTAGAGCTTTTTTCTATCTGCTTTCATGCTGTCAATATCATAAACCGCCATCTCGTGAATTTTCGTGGTGTTTACATTGTTGCCATAGGATGATAATCCACTGGTACCTCAAAATTTTGGAAAATAGTGCAATACGGTATTATCCAAATACAAATACACATTCAATAGCAAAAATGCAATTATTGTGTTAACCAATTCGAATAACATGTTAAACTAAGTGCATTCGTGATTTTTTTTTATTTAAATGACAGTTCATATGTAGGTACGAATGAAAAATTTTCGCAGGTAATCAATATGTGATTCGCATCTAAATATTTTCTCAAAAAAAAAAAAAAAAAAAAAAAAAAAACCTTCAGAGTGAAGCTTGTTTTTCCAGGTACTCTTGTTTAAAATACAGAAATATTATAATACAACAATCATTTGTCAAATATATATTGTTTCAAATTTAGTGTTTCTAACTTAATTTAAAGTTGAATTTTGAATTAAAAACCTCTCCAATTTAGTAAAAACGAAATCTATAATAGAAGCTAAATAATAACATATGCCTTACCAATAAATATTTATAACTTTTTCATAAACCCGAGCTTCAATGAATTCCTATTGAAAAAGGATTCAGTGAAATAGTATTTTTTATTTATTTATTTAATTTCCTTCAAACGAACAAACTCCGTGCATTTTTTCTGACTTCTATGGGCATACATAATTTTCATGCGAAAAGTTTCGTTCGCAATTAGAAATTTCAGAAATAGTGTACAGAAATTATTTTCTAACGAAAATCAGAGGCTCAAGAAAATGTTCAGTTAATAGAGATTTTTCCATACATAGGACTTATATCTCTGGATTTATATATCTGGGATCCATTTTTAAGAAATATGAAAATAAGTGTAATGTTCTTTGAACTTTCTCCCTACCTCATTTTTATAATAATAGAAAATTCTATGTTTTATTACCTCTCCTAGACCATAATTGGCTGTGATGGTGATGACGGATGGGTTATTAGTAACTGGATCACATGTGAACATGACTCCTGAAACTTCGCAAGCCACCATATCTTGGATGACCACGGCCATAGGAGAATTCAAAATTTGACCATTACGTCTAAAAAGAATTACAGACGATAATATTCATAGACTACAATTTCTAAATTATAATTCGAAGAACAATTCACCTCATAAAATGGATAGAATATTTGTTACTGAATAAAACCAATGGAATGGCCTCCCCGAAATTTTCTTGCTTATTCTCGAATAAAAATTTTCCTTTCCGTCACGTAAGGCCATAAAGGCTACGATGTGACAGGTACTCAGATTTTTATTTTCAAGTTCAGCTCAATAGAGTTGTGTGTGCTTCATAATAGTATGAATAAAACCGAATAGATGTGTTTTTTCGATCAATTGAGACCAAAATTTGACAAAGGCCTGCATTTTTATTAAAAAGATCATGAAACAAATCTCATTTATTTAAATCCATGCGCGTTTGAGTTGTCAGTTTAAACTTTGTTACAATTCTATATTTGACTATTATATATAAAAGAATACGAAGTTAAAAGATTATACATGCAGTTAAATGTTAGTGACATATGTATTTACGTTTATCACGTGACTGAAATTTCAGCTATATTAATTCTATTAATAAAGGCTGTTTAGTAAAACATAAGCGTTACTTCAAGGAATAAAGACAATAAATTTCAAACATTGCTTCCTTCAAAACCCAGGTTTACAAAAAACTTTCCATAAAACGATGAAAAAAAGTAATTAATATTATAGAATAGTGTTAATTATAGAAAAGTGTGATAAAAAAAATAAAAATTTAATTTTTTTTTTTTTGACGTTTGTCCTAATCATTGAGCTGTCAGTCATGTGCATGTTTAAAATGCACAAATTATAGTTGAATTAATAAATTCAGTTTACATATCTTCATAATCATATGAAATAAGCTGTTCACATATTTATCAAACATCTAATTACACTTTATTTTATGCTGAACTGTGAGGTCAGGCTATGCGTAATGGATTCCAAAAGTCAGATTTATACAATGTTTTAGACATGTAACAATTTAATATAAATTTATTTCTCTCATAAATCAAAATTTATAAAAGAACGAGTAAAACTATCTCTTTACCTTTTGTATTCCACTGCAATATGACCAAATTGAGAAGCCCAACATTTTTTTATGGCAGTAAATATCTATAATGGATGAAAAGGAAATAAATATACATATTTAAAGTGAATTTTAAAAATATTTTATAGAAAAATTTTATATGGATATAAAAAGTTACATAGAACAATAGCTAAGATATATATAAAAAGAACTAAATTAGAACTAGGAGTATGATTACTTTTCTAATGTTAGTTTAATTACTCTTCCAACAATAACATAATTTCTTCAAAATAAATGCTATAAGTTTGATAAAAAAAAAGTATGAGTAATAATACGATAAGAATATCAAAGTACCAGATATACTCAGATTAGGTTCGATGTGTGGCGAGCAAATATTATCGCCAATAAGTGGAATCTCATCTCGATATGCTAGTCTATGTCTATAAAAATGATCCAAGGATAACTCAGCCCGTTGGAAAAAAAAAGGCTGCAATATGTCATCTCTATCCCTCAGAATTCCATGAGCTTCAAACTTACAGGATATCAGAATATTGAAAATGCCTCAGTTTCTATTTCAGTGTACCTCAGTTTGAATTTCACACACACAAACACAATTGAAATATCGCAATAATTGTTTGATATAAAAGAGGGTAGGAAATATCTGTTCGGATTTCCTTTGAGGAACCTAAGAAAATTCATTGCTGAAGAAAGCGGGAGAAATTTTGAGCGATCGCCATTTTTGTCCTAGTCATTTTAGGCGCTTCAGAATTGAAAGAGCTAAACCATTAATTTTCCAGATAGCCTTTGTTCTCTTTATTCAAATGTATGCGAAAGCTCATCATCATTCTGTTCTGAATATCACATGTCCATTGTCATGGTGGCTTTTTCATTTGATAAAAGCTTCCATCTCCAGACGCTTTCAGAAAATTAGAAATAACAATACCCAGAACTTATGACTTAACAGAATCCCGATGTATTGATAAAAATCTATAATTAAAATTTCGAAAGATACTCTTCTGCACGATCTCTCGTCTTTCCCTGTATTTTTCAGTGGCTTCTTGACAGTTAAGAGATATAGGAGCAAACTGGAAGGGACTTTCCCAAATAGTGGCGACATTCAACTCGTTTTTATGAATAAAAAATCTCGTCTAACAGAAATCAACTAACTAGTGATTATCTTAAAAGTTAAGATATCACTAGATGGACCAGAAAACCTAAATTTCATTCAGCATATGGGGGATGTTTTGTTAGAGCAGTTTCAGCTAGTCGAGTTTCTCTAGAAATTATCGAAATGATGAAAATCAGATTATTGTATGTGGCACAAACTGCTTCAGGAACAACAGTTTAATTTTTGTGTGACATCTAATCAACAGTCAAGATCCGTATGATATGATACTGTGGGAACTGTATGGTTGGAAGAAATCACGAACCACGCTCATTATAAAAGTTATTTTAAGTTCCAACTAATAATTTTGTTTTCATGCATTTCTACGCCAATGAGACATTCTGCCCATCTTATGTGCCATGCCATGACTGTAGAGATATATTTTTTCCTTTCCTAGATTTCCTAGGAAAAGAAAAATGAATTCCTACTTTCCTAGATTTCATTAAAGTTTGTGTCTTAATTTTTTTTTTAATTTGACAAAATAATTTATCATTTTTATTATACAACAACTCAGTTGCAACATATTTTCTAATATATAAGAATTATCCTCTTTTGAGAAGTGAGATTTTACACATAATATTTCCTTTTATGTTAAATAATTAACTTTCTATGATTTTTTATTGTTCTTATTTTTATTAAACCCTCGAAAATTCTGAAAAGAAAATAATACGCATGTGAAGAAGATTTGTATTAAATTTTATCAAAATAAATATCCTATTTCAAGTGAAATAAATTGCACAGAGCTCCAAATTCCTCGTTAAAATCGAAGTTTTTGACTCTTTTAAACCATGAAAGGAGCCAAAAAATGTTGACATCATTAGAATTAATTTTTTCCCTTATTTAATAAAATTTCATATCTCTTTTTTTAAAATGTGAAAATAAATTCTTCTGAAAGATGTTTTTAAAAATTTTTTAAATTTTCTCTGTAGTCATATGCATTATACATACGACTTTCCCTTCTTTCCCACGTGTTGACTTAGGCAAGGGAATTTTCTCTGTAGTCATATGCATTATGCATACGACTTTCCCTTCTTTCCTACGTGTTGACTTAGGCAAGGGAATCTTAGGTATATTTTTAAAAAGATGTATATGTGTTAAGGATTGTTATTCCTTCTTCCCCAATGTGGGAATTACGGAGTCAGCAATACACGAAATGATACCCCTTAATTTAATTTAAATCCTAATTAATTTCATAATTTTAATTTTTAATTAGTCCATGTTAACACTGTTCTAAAATGTTCTCTTATTTCCTGATCCATTTCCCACTTTTTTTATTTAATTATTTCTAACAATCGCTGAACAAAATTGCTAACTCCGTAATTCCCACATTGGGAAAGAAGGAATAACAATCCTTAACACATATACATCTTTTTAAAAAGATACCTAAGATTCCCTTGCCTAAGTCAACACGTGGGAAAGAAATCTCTGTCAACGCATCATAGTAAAATTATTGAAGGGACAAATTTCTCGATCTTTTGCGTTTGTGTCACGATGCAGACTTAAGCATAGTCTTATTGCTTCTCCCTTGTACATAATACGCATCCCGTGTAAAATAAATTTATTTAATTTCAAAAGTTTCACCGTTACAGCCACGCATTTGCAAAATATATTTACATGCATATGCATACACACCTCTTTAAAGCCTTGAACACCAAGAAACGTGTCCATCTGACCAGCTGCGGACATTGATGCAGTGTCCTCTCCTGATTGTTATGCCAAAAAGAAAGCAATAAAAATGTGTTAATCAATATATTTATATAGTTAATGTTGATATGCATTTATGTTAATGTGTATCTTAAATTATATAATTTATTTTTAAAAAAAATTTAATGGAATATTTTTTATATTATCTCCTTTATGATCTATTCTTTCAAATATTTTTTTTTTTATTTTTCAATAAAAGATAGCAGCGAAGCTATCGAAAAAAATGTGAAAGACATATTCATGGAAATTAACTGTGATGAGAAATAATGTGATTAGTGATTAACTGCGATTTTTTCCTTTTATTTTAATTTCTGTCACAATATTTCATAAATTCTATGAAGACAGCATTTTTATATGAATTCCAAAAGTTTTTCTTACCTGTTGCAGATGATCGAACAGCAAATTTGTGCTGATTCACTTCCTCTCCAAAGATATCTTTCAAATCTTCTATAATGCTGTGACAAATTTTATTGGGCAAAGATGTTTTCTCTACAATGTGTGCTACCCTATAAAATGATTTATCAAACTGATATAATTTGAAATCTTATGAAATATTCAGGATGTATTGGTCTTTTATCAGAGCAATTAATTTTGGTGCACTAATTTTAAATATATATAAAAGAATTTGTAAAAAAATCAAATAATATTAACAATTGCTATGATCAGTACTATCACATCTAAATTTTTAATTAATAAAAATTAATCATTCATTTTAATTAATCAAAATTTGTTAACTTACTTGTTGCAAACTTGCTTCAAATCTCCATCTTGATTTCCACTGAAAAAAAAATGATATTTCAGAAAGCATTGGGTGCTTCAGATAAACACATTCTTTGCTAACGATATATAGTATAGCTTAAGCAATTCATAGAATGCCTGTTATCTACAAACAAAATCCGCATTATTTTAATATTGTATTAGATTCATCCAAAAAATGAGTTTCCTAGAGGCTATAAGAGGTACAAAACAAACCTGGAAACATTTATTGAAATAGTTAAGCTCTTCAAACTACCTGTCAACTTCAGAACCCTTGGAAATGAAGCATGTGTCATGCCGTGAGGCCGTTTCTTGTATACTAGTGTCAAAGAAATCAACCTCTTGAGAACAGAACCAGTGTGTGACAGCTCTTTGCACTTCGTCATTTAGGAAATATTCCCACTTCAAGAAACTTTTTCAGTGTTGAGTCAGGTGGCAAGAATGTTTCGCACTGTCTTTGCGTTGCTTCATAACAACGTCCATCATCTTACTGATTTATGTACAAATCTGCTGCAAAATTTTTGCTCAGAAATGTCTGTCTGTCCAGATTAGTCCCAGTATAATCCAGATCTTGCTTTCCGAGATTACCATTTGAACATACCCTTCTCCACCATTTGAAAAGATCCTGACCCTGCAGCACTTTCCTAGTGACAAAGACTTGCAAATGACTATTACACATTGGTTTCTTTGACACCAGCATACAGAAATTTGTTTCACGGTATGAATGCATTCTTCAGTTCTTATTTCTCTGAATGGTAGTTGAAAGAGAACTATCCCTATTTTAATAAATGTTTTAATGGTAATTTTGTTTCATATGTCTTTATAGCCTCCAAGATACTTGCTATCTGGACGAACTAAATATCTTATATACTTTCTGTAATCTCTATATATACAATACTATAAACCGAATGATTAATGCTATAAAGGCAAATACTGAATACGCGTCAATATTTTTTTAATTAAAGGTTGTGCTTTATAAAAATTCAAAGTGTCATTACTATAAAGCAAATACAGAAGTGCATATGGGAGTATTCTGCTGATACGAGCATCTATTTTTTTTCTTGCATGGCAATGTTAATGTATTTAGCAGAAATATTTTATATTTTGTTAATTTTTCTTTTGGTATGTATTACAGAGAATATCTTGGAAATATGTGAATGCTTCATGCTTTCCTGAAAATAACAATCATTCTACCAGGGGTGATCCAAAAAAAAAAGGTTTACAAGGCAAAGGGAAAATGATTCATTAACAATAGACACAGGATACAAATAGTAATTAAGAGGCATATGTGGCGGTCACTTCTCGACATAATCATTAAACCTATTGAGGCATTTATCACACTGCTGGATCAATTTGTTTAACCTTCTTGGTAATAACCAGGTCCAAGGCTACTGAGCCAGTTCTCGGCACCTTTTTGAACATCCCTCTCTGATATGAACTTTGTTTTGAATAAGTGTTTCTTCAATGCCGGGAAAAGGAAAGAGTCATTGGGAGCCAAATCGGGGCTGTATGGGGGGGGGGGCTCCAGGCCTCCCACCTAAATATTTCCAGCAATCTCTCTGCCCGCTTCAAAAGAACGACACCATTTCTACTCCTACCACCTGTTATCTACTCATTGCTTCTCCCCCGTATACTTCAACGATTTGTCTGTGATGTCCGATGGGGACACATTCTTGGCCCATAGAAATCGTATCACGGCTGACACCTCTGTGCGAGTCCACTCCTCTAGACGTCTTGCCATTACGACCGGTCTAAGACAACTAGCGCCATCTGTCTCTACTCTGGATAACAATATTCCCATCCACAATTTCTACTTTCCAAATGCTGCTGCTTGTAAACTTTATTTTTTTTTTTTTTTGGATCATCCCTCGTATATATAGTATAAACATTCTATACAGTGATGTATTTTTTTATATATATAATATATGTAACATGTATACTTTTAACAATTATTATCTGAAGAATTCATAATCAAATTTCTTAATTGAAATAACAAATACAGAATCCTGAGTTATATATTATTGTAGATGTATGATTTACAATACCAATCAAACAGAACTGTAAACATAGGTAAATTGGTGTATTCTACTTCAACAGTTTTCTCGATTCGTCTAGATAGATCTCAATTAATTGTAGCATTAAATATGTTCGCATAAAATATCCAAAGGAGTGAGATCCAGTGAATCTGGTGAGGGGGAGATTATTTCGCCTTCACTTTAGCTTTGTTCTTAATAAATTGCATCAAGGAAAATTTTCAAATAACACTAGTGCATATTATATAATATGATAATTTATGTTTTAATTAAGCTGAGTAGTGAAGCTTTGATATAGTTTACTGACTTTAGTTGCAATACTTATTTTAATGTTTGTATGGATACTTGTATACAAATTGTACTTTTTAATACATTATTAGGATTAGTTCTTTCAATGTTAGATAAATAATATTTAAATATTTCTTACTATGCCACATCCTCTAAGTGCCTGACTGCATCCAAAATATCGGTAGTCAAAAATTCCTGATATGCAACAGTTGTCACTACAATACCTTTAGGCACAATGAACTATATGAAGATTAAAAAAAAAACAGCAATTATTTTTTTAACTGAAAACGAGAAACAAAAAATATTATTCTACGAATAAAGGCACATTCTAAACTGAATATTATTTCATAATTGTCATACTGATTTTTCCTTTTTACTGAGTTCCGTCAACATTCCTAAGGATGAACCTTTTCCTCCAGATATTTCTCCGAAGTGAGATATTTCATCTGTGAACTGCACAGTCAAAGGAACATCTTTAAAAAGGAAATATTATAGAATATTTTTAAAGTAAAAATTATAAAATTTTTCAAAATATATTCAATTTGAATGATACATTACGAGTGCATATGTTTAATACTTCAGACATTCAGTATACATATTTTTTAAAAGATGAAATTTTAACTTTTTATCATATAGGTAATAGAAACTTCCGTGGAGACGTTTTGAATTATAGAATGCTAATGATAGAATGCAAATGATAAAAATGTCTTCATGGTGTTTCAGATAATGTACAGTAAAATATATAATTGCAAGCTAAATGCAATGCTAAAACTAAAAAATTATAAATATAAATTAAAAATGATACTGCACAATTTGAATAATATTGCACAGTTTCAGATTAATGAGTGATTAATCTTAAACTGATACTGCACAGTTTAAGATTTCAAATGTTAACAAATGACTGTTATTAATAGTTTGAAATCGATTGCGGAAAAAACATATTACTCTCTTAAAATGATTTTTGCAGTATGAAAGACAAGCCTTAAAATTTAATTTATGTAAATTGAATAGTTAGTTAATGCAGCAAATTAATTAATTCGCTAGATGTGTTTGCACTTTCTGGACTTACTTTGTGGAACCCGAGGAGTTGGCAAAATCTTTAAAGGCTTCTTTGGTACTTTGTAAACTTCCCTAAAAACAGATTCAGAAGGTTAGAAATTCAATCTGCATTTTAGCATAAATGTGTTTATAGAAATTCAGATATCTCAGGCCATTATATTTATGCGGCTCCTAAACTATAAAGCAAATGATAAAAATGTCTTCGTGGTGCTTCAGATAATGTACAGTAAAATATATAATTGCAAGCTAAAATGTTGTTCAGTTTTCTGAAGCATTAAATGTTCTCGTATATAAAGGCACATAAGGATTGAACAACAGATAATAAGAAAGAAATGAGTCAAAATAAGCAGTTATTTCAATGATTCTTTTACAGAAAATATTTGAAAATTTCGTCTAATGGTAATATTTATATGAGCATGCGGTATTCTAATATACTTACAAATATTCAGATATTTCACTATTCAGAGGGCAATTGAAAATCTGCTTTTTATATTTTTATCAGATTATATGATATTTTAGATACTTCTCTTATTCTGTTAATTTCTCCAAGAGCAGAAAATTATAGGTGTTAAATCTAGAGATAGAAGTGGCCAAAAACTCATGAATGTCTGGAAATATCACGGCTACCGACTTGAATATCTTTCTCCAGATATGCTTTAGAGAAGATACTCTGTTTTGTTCCACAACACCATGGATGAAATGCACACCAGTGTGCTGCATACTGATTTTGAATTTCCACAGGAAGTGAAAATTTACATCATTCACTATCTCCTTATAACGTCATTTCACAAATGCATTCCACTACATAATGTACTTTTTTCCATCCTCTCTACTAGTATCTTATTCCCTCCTATTTGTGCCAGCTGTTTGCCAATACCAATTTCAATGCAATCAATACCAATTTTGAATTTTTTTTATATAATCGTTTAGTTTCAGAACTAAGGTTTGATATATTTTCCTCATATGCAAGAATATTAGTTTTAAATATTATATCATCAAATATCTCAGAGCTATACTTTAATTAATAGCTATTAATAATTTTAACAATATTTACTATAATAAAAACTAAATATTTGATTGTCTACAAAAGACCATTTCACCTAGAATTGCCAAATTTGTAATAAATATATTTTACAGGATGAGAAAGTGCATCATGAAAGGACATTTTTGAAATATTAATGTGAGTTTTAATTAACTAAAAATTAAATTTTGACGTTTAAGGGCGGAAACTCTTAAAAATGCACAAAATTTATTTGTTAACCATTTTGAAATTTGTAAAATTGCCTTTTTAATGAAATCAGTTTGATTGTTTTGAAATTATTTAACGAATTTTTAAAAAAAATATTTTGAATAACTATTTTTAACAATTAATATCATGGTTGCAATGAAATTCGAAACGCTTTCATTGTCCCGTCAAATATTTAATCCTGTGATTTTTTTTTCTATTGTTAAAAACTGAGGAAGAAAGTTTGTGCCTATAATTTATTCAGTTTGTGTGAAACATCAGAAAGTGAAGTTGCATTACCGCCTATAACAATGAACAATTTCAAATGAATTACCGAGACATTTAAATTTTTAATGTCAAAATTATACTATGGGACTCGATTCCATTAGATAAATTTATATATAGTAAGATCAAAATAGGCCTAAGAATATCAAAATAACACAACTTTAATATCTGTCACAATCTGATGCTTAAAATTATTATGTTGAAATAATTATGAATCTCAAGTTATACATAAAAAATATAAAATCCGAAAATAAATACTACCAGTAAGTCGTCTTTGGCAAGTTGTTGCATAATCCTTAATTAATTTATGATATGATAAATACCACAGAAAGATTTTCTTTATCTGAGTATTATTAAATTTCCTTACATTAAAAAGATAAAATTAAAAATTATATATTTTAAAAATACATCATATATGTATTAAAAAATATGAAATCATTCTTTAAGATTTTAGGAAGTAAAAAGATTTTATGTATGAAATACTTTTTTAAAATGAAATCGCAGTATTGTGACCAATAATATTGCATCTTTAACAGTATTTGTGATTCTTTTTATCTATGAATCTGTTTTTTCTGTGAATCTGTTACTTACCCGGATAATATTAAGCCATATCCTTTTTTATTCTTTACTTTGAATTCGATGAAAGATAAATCTAGATATCCACTCCACCCTTGACCGCTATAGAAGACAATTGGTTCTTCGCTTTTTCCAGTCAATTTGTATCGCTCTCCTGTAAACAATGCATACATTTTAGAAGCGAACTTTAAGAGGAAATTGAAATCTTCTATAGTAAATTTCAAGTTATCATGTGAGAACATTTTTTTTTTTAAGCCATGTGGTATCAATCCGATAGAAAACCGGTTGAAACATATTAATTAGTTGAATTGAATGAGTTCACTGTACATTAAAAAGTGCATAGATTATGAAAATCCTAAAATTGAGTTAATTATTGGTAAAAGCATGTCATTGAATATTTTGATGGATGACTCCATAGCATTTAAAAAGATTTTTTCAGATAGAGTATTAAATTGATTTGGAGATCGGTTTGATTTTGGGCGTTATTGATGTTGAAAGAAACAAGATTTGAATTTTGAATAATTTTGTGCTGTGTGCAAATATATTCTTATTCCTTTATTTTATTAGAAGTTCTGTTTTCAACTGGTATGTGATATAGTGCTTTGAAATCAAGAGAAACTTATCCATTTTTCTTCTTCTTTTTTTTTTATTCTACTGTTTCAAAACTTAGTAAAACTGTGCCATACAAAGGTTACTGCAGTAGAAGAAAATGATATTTTCTGTTCTGTAAATATTGTGCAATTTACAATGTCTGAAAAATTCTTCAAGAGTGGAAAATCTACAAATGAACTGGTTTTACGTCTTGGGCAAAATGAATACGAAAAAATTAATATTGTAATATCAAATGCGAACTCTAAATTACGAAGAGAAAATAAAGCGTCATGCAAACATACAAAATATGAAATTTACTCGCAAGGGAAAAATCCTGTTTACAACCCAGGATCATGTTTGTGCAGCCCAATTACTTAATTTGGACAACATAGTAAACATTCCAGTTGCGACGGATATTATATGGGAAAATATAACCTCCCGATTTCTACTCTATGATATCCCAACAAAAGTCCTACTGCTAGAAATTGCTGAAGAGTTAACAAAAAATAACGAATTTGAAATTGTTGAGATGAGGCGATTAATAAAACCGAATGACTCCCGGAAGACCTCACCCGTTCTCATAATGAAACTTGGAATGCGTTTGCCAGTAGAAGTAAAGATTTTGTTCACAAATCAAAAAATACAATCATTTATTGACAAGCCACGGCAGTGCACAAATTGCTTTAGTTTCCTGCACCCGCCAAGGGTATGCGAAAAACCAAAGATTTGCCATCTGTGTGGCGACATTCATGCAGGCATTTGTCAATCTCCATAGAAATGTATCAATTGTGAAGGTGAGCATTCGGCCACATCAAGAGGATGCCCTTTTTATATCAAGGAAAAAGACAGATCGCCAAAGAAGTTACAGAAAATACACCTTGAGTTGAATGGATCTCTCCTGAAGATATTATGTCAAGCCTTAAGAAAGAGACGCATCAGATCACAGTCAATAATTATAGAAATAGTAAATATTTCATTTTCTTAGGTGATATCCCTAGCATTGAAGCACTGTCTTCCTGATCCAAAAATCAAAGGAAAGATGTTGTCTTGGCCAAATTAATCAACAAAACAATTATAACACCAGGACTGTTGAATCGTTTTAACCTTCAAAATGTCACGAATGTAATAGCATTAATGATATGGAATACATAATTCTCTCGTGCAAAAAGTATACATATTATAGAGACAAATTTTGTACTTTTCTACAGGTAGATAATTAAGATATCTACTTCAAGAATGTTCTGAATAACTGCAAACAAGACCTATCTGCAAGTTTCTCTTCAAGCGATGAAGCATTTCAATATATACTAACTTTATTGACCACATTCTGTTGAGACTTTTTTTTGAGACTCTTTTCTTTAACACCATTCCGTGTTGTGGGAACGCTCTGTCTTACTGGAACTACCGAATATGTATTAAATCGAATTGCTTCAGCGGAATTGCTTTGTAATTGTTAACTGACTGAAACTTCAATTTGTTTTTGTGTGTGCGCGCTATCTTGTGTTTATTAATACCCCCCCCCCCTTTTTTTCTGCTCTCTACATATGAAAACAGGGGATAATAGCCATTGATGCTATAAATCCCAATATCTTACTTCTTTCAAGTATTAAATTGACTTAAAAATAGTATTAAAATTAAATGAAAACTATACAGATATGAAATTATAATTCAAAGGGTAATTTTTTGAGTTTTAAGATAGTACAAAGGTTATTTTTTGGAAGATATAAATATCAATTTCAGTAGGGAAGTCATAACGATTACAATTAGGCTTAAGATTAATGTACAGTCGCCAAAGTTGAAATGTTTGGAGCGATTTGTCATCAAATGTAATCATAACAATTTTTTATTTAAACCTCTAAAAGCCTTTTGTTATCATTTCTGGTATCCATCCAGGATGGCAATCTTTAGGCGAGTTTTTGGAGATTTGCACAATTTTGACGTGCTGTCTAGGCAGGAGAATCTGGTACATGGCGGACATTCGCGCCAAGTTGTAACTTTCTGTTGGCGATAAGTTCGCCAAATATGACAACTTTCCTTATCGAAAAATTGATGCCTCAAAAGCGAAAAATTGCCAGTTTTCTGCCGCTGCATTTTGATACTTTAAAAACCCCAAACCACAACAACATCATGTTCTCACATAATAAAAAATTGAAAAGATTTAAGCTCAAATGATTCCTTTTCCATTTGAATCTGGCAGTTGGTAAAAATCAAACTATATACTCGGTATCCAAAAATCTATTCCATTTTCTTACTTGCGATAATTGAAGGGAAAAACAAAAGTAAAGAATCTTAAGGGAGCAAAAATGTATGATATATAATTATAAGATAGAAACACTAAATAAAGAAATATAATAATTACTGGAATATCAAATCGTATCCAATATAGAAAATAAAAATATAAACTGAAATTATTACCTGTATTGAAATTTACATTGAAAGAACTTCGAGACATTTTTCCAGAAAATGGTTTGATATTGATATCCAATTCCTTAAGAGGTTGCAAATTACCGTCTGTTTCCACAACAAACCCAAAAGGCAAACTGGATTAAAAAGCAATGAAAATAAATCTATCATTCTTACTGAAATATAACGTAAAACTGATAACCATTTAATATGATTCAGGGGAAATTTTGAAGATTAAAAGTAATTCAAGATAAAGAATTTCTGCATTTCAATTCGTTACAGTAGCTGATAGGGAAAGTAAGGTATTACCTACTTTTCCTATTAGCCATGGAGTTTGAAAAAAATTAATTTCAAAAAAATTTAAAACATTAAAAAATATAAAAAGGAAGTAAAATGAAATAATTGTAAAATGTAATAGGTTTCTCTCGCAATTATTTTTAAAACTTTTATTTTAAGATATTTCTCATCAATGCTAAACAATTTCCCTACTTATAAAAGATAATTATGTCTGTGCCTGTGTATTAGTGTTTTGTAGATTAGACCGTTTGACTAAAACTACTAAACTTGTTGTAGATGTATTTTACAAGGTGAAACTGGCCAGCATAGCGATAATTTTTGAAATTTTAATTCATTAAAAAATAACCAAGGTTTCAGCATATTTCCGAAAATATTACAAAATTTATTACAAATTGATTTTTACGCCATTTCAAAATTTAAAAAACATGTTTTTATTATAATATCAATTTAGTGCGCAAGTTTTCTCTGAATTTCGATAATTTTTTTAAAATATTTTTTGCTTAGTTTTTACCCATAAAAAGTTCAAATCATACCCTGAAACTCAATTAATTTTCTCTGTTTTATCAAATATCTGATTATGCAATGTTTTTTGTTTTTTTCATTGTTGACAACTAAGGAAATAGGAGTCTGTTTAAAATGTGTGTAGTTTATGTGTAGAATAAGATAAGAAAGTTACACTATCGAAAAAATTAAATTATTGACGAACCTGAGAGTTACGTTTTTAATTTACTATGATGTCTTGGGATTTGACTCATATACAGAATGGGATGATTCATATATAGAATGAATAGAACAGTTCTGAGACTATTAAAATAACACGGCTTTAATATCTATAATTATTTGATACTTAAAAACAGTTTGTTGACTGAATCATTAACATGAAGTTAAGAATAAGAGATTTGTTGTTATTTCTAATGGCACTTGTCAAAGACAAGCCCATTGACTTTAAGCCAAGGGTGCGTCTCTTTTCCTTTCCTTCTTTTTTTTTTTTTTTTGAAGTAGCCCCATCTAGGGCCAAAAGTACGACTTAGCTACATACATGTCAAACCCTTTATACGGGGCGGACTTCATTCATGTATTTCATTCACTCATCCACAGATCGTAATTTAGACCTGAATCAGAGAACGACCACCCCTGATACAGTACCGCCAGTGGTATTACTCTTAACATGGAGGACTTTGTGACCACGACAGATTTATACGTGCGCCAGCCACCACACACACGAAGAGTCTTCGGCCGGCAGGGTTCGAACTCGCAACCCAAGGGACGCGAATCCAACGCTCTACCAACCAGCCTATCCCGGCCTATAGTGATTTATTTAAAATTTAAAAAGACTAATATCCTTATCAAACCAGTCGGTCGCCAGACGCAACAAGTTATAAGTAAAACAATTAATTTTTAGTTATTCCTTTATAAATAAAAGAAAACCTTTTTAAGCAAATAAGTAATTTTTATTTCTTTTAAGTAAAAAAAAAAAATCCGGAATAATATCAAGGAATACTTTGAGTAAGGCCAGGAACGCTATGAGTGCTCACATTTTATTTTTTAGAGTCCCAGATATGATCATTTAGTGCTTCGCATTATAGTGAAGAAAATCAAACAGGCGATTAAGCAATAACAGGCAATACTTTTTTTAATCAAATGAAACTTAAATTTGACATATAATTACAGTTTTCGTAACAAAATTATATTTGAGATTCATTTTCCCTTTTGCGCTATCTCGCTTTTTAGTTATTGCATTTAGATGCATTAGAAAATATACATCTACAGACCGCCGACTCCTTGTCAAATTTGGTTCAATACTTAATATGGATCTTCACTTTAGAAATAATATGATTTATTTATCTAACTTTTTATGTTTTGTAATTTGCAATTAATATCTCGCTTTTACTCGGACCGTTAGACTGACAAGTTTTCTTTAAATGGATTTCTTTAAAAATTTGAAAGAAATAGGAACATTTAGTGTAAAGATAGCATGCCAAATTAGATTCCTTTACCTAAAATCTTTTTTGAGCTATCGTGCTCACAGACAGACACACAGACAGAATTCCATATAATTCTGTCCGAACTCAGAAAACTTTGAAACGTGGAGAGTCGTGAAACATTGAAGTCTAATTTTTTTGACGATATAATACTTTTTTTATTGAATACTATAAAGTAAAAATTCAGATATCAGAAAAACAAGTTTTGCTATAATCTGTAAAAGCAAATTTATTCTAAAATCTATGGGATTTTCATTAAATGTTAGGTCACTAGCAAAATGGGCAAATATTTAGAAAATAATAATTAAAAAAAAAACATACTTCTTAAAAGAGTACGGAGCGGAGACATTTGTTAATTGGAAACTAAGTCCTGTCTGTAACAAAATGGCACATATTTATTTTTTAAATTCTGAATTTCATTTGAAAAATCTATACAATTGATTTACATTGAAATTAATTAATTTACATGAAATTAACATGATTAATTTACATGAAAAACACTTACTGAAGGTGTACATCCCAATATAGTTGTAAATTGGCAGCCAACTATACTCGAACTTTTTCCTATTAAAAGAAATATTTTTAGAGAAAGCAAATCAAGATATGAAAATCTATTTTTTTTTTTTAATCAAGATTGGCAACTTACCGAGACTTCTAATTTTTTCTCCAAATAAGTACATCTCATAATCGGATTCATCGTTCACGGATACGGTTCCAGTTACGACTCCTGTCTGAGCATACAGGTTGAGAGCACCAATGAGTCTTTATAAAAAATTGAGTATTGATAGGAGTAATGAAAAAGATGTGTTTATATTTAATTTAAGATTAATGAAAGATTTTTAATATGTAATTTCCGTTTGTGTAATTCCTCTACTGCCCCTCGTCGGTGAAAATCGCAAAAATAGGAATGAGATTTTCCGATATGGTGATTAGTTCACGCTTCTCTGGTGGGCTTAGAAACGGTGTGTGTCTGAGTTACCCCCCACCGATGACGGGACGCATTTCCTATTGTAGAGAATTACGTGGCCATTCATAACCATTAGGGCTCCATCGTAATTCCCGCTTCATTGCTGTCACTGCTTTCAGATCATTCAACAAATCCACATACCTTCGATTAGGGTTAGTGTAACCCTTTGCGTTTGTTCTTCTACACGAGCCTCCACTCCAGAAATCGGTATGAGAAGTTTCCGATATGGAGATTAGTTCTCGCTTCTCTGGTGGGCTTAGGAATAGTATGGGCCTCGCCGATGATGGGAGGTACTCCTACTGGAGAGAGTCACCGTGACCTGTGATAGCCATTAGGGCTCGACCGTAATTACTGTCGTTGTCTCCAGATTATTGAACAAATCCATATATCTTAGGTCAAGATGAAGGTAACCCTTTACCTTTATTCTTCTCCTGACACCTCCACCTGAGAAATGGAAATGTGAAGCTTCCCATTTGGTGGCTTATTCTCGTAATGATTTGGAGCTAAGTTGTAAATTACTGGTGGCCGTACGTATCACCTATGGGATGGGTTGTATCGTGACCGGTGATGGTCATTAGTATTCAATCATAGTTCAATCATAGCTCCCACCTTATTGCTATCGTAGCGTCTAGAACATTCATTAATTCCGTATGCCTTATTGAGGAAGGGGCATAATTATTTTGTTGTTATTCTTTTACTGAAACAGAATGTTCTGTATAATGGATGTCCAGTATTTAAATGCAGGATATCCAAAAAAATGGATTTTTTTTTAAGGAATAGTAAATGAATTATGATAGTTATTTAAATTATTCTACAGAAAAGTTCCATTTATTCAGGTTCATTTCATTCTCGTTCCTTTTTTTTATTTCACAGAAATTTGTGTTCTTTATTAATGGATATCTAACATTAATTTCAGAATAACCAGAAAAGGATTGCAGATTTTTTAAATGATTCTCAACTGGCAATGTATCAGAAAAATATTTTCATTTGATTGGAAACAAGACTGAATGATGTATAAAATTATTTTTTTTAACTTAACTTAAGATATACGGTCAGATTTTATAACATTTAAGCATACTTAAATAAATAAAAATCTCCAATGGAAAATGAAGATCAACAGAAACTTTCATTTAAATATTTACACCATATATGTAATGTAAAAATAGACGGCAAAATAAAATACCTAATATTTAGCAAGATAAAATAAAAATAATCCATTTAATGAATAATTTGGAATTTACTTTTGTACTGGAGGTACAAATGGTACTTTCCATGCCGCTCTTGCAATGGCGCTCGCAAATCCTTCAGGATTAGTATCCAATGTAAAATCGTACACATCGGAAGAAGCCTTCCATCTGAAAACGAAAAAATATTGAAATTTAAACAGTTTAATAAGCAATTTCCCTAAGAACGTAACAAAATTCATTTATCCGACCCATCAGTCACACGATATATGAGAAAAAATTAATGCATCTGTGAAGGAATCGGTACCATTAATCGGTGGTAATCTGTGAATAATCGGTGTTTACCATTATTTAAATGAATGCATATAAGTCTCAGAACTAAGGAAAAATCGAAAAGCTGAAAATAGTGACTTAATGGTGCCAGAAAATCTTAAATTACTGAAAATCGACAGTATTTTTGCCAACTATTTAAAAGATTAAAAGGGTTTGCCTTTCTTCTGTTGTGGGACGCACGTTTGGAGGAATACAGATATATTTTAGAAGATTTTCACAAATTGGTGACCTGCTGCTCGTAAAACATTATGACAAATATAGGGAAAGATGAATAGAAAGGTCAGTGATTGACCACCTGTGGCTAAGGGCCAACGGCCTCGAAGAGAATGCCAGTTCGGAGAAGTTGGCTGTAATAGGGATGGGTTATGATAAAGGCAACAGTCGGCAAGAACAAATCCTGCTGATATTGCTTCGTTCAATGGTGACGGGGTAGGTCAAGTGGTAGGACACGCGATATACTTAACTGTGCAATTTTATGTCAATGTCAAACATCATAATGTACAATGTCAGAAATTGCATTGTATTGTCTCATTCGTTTTTAATCTTACGGGCAGTGGCGATTTAAGCATTCTGCAGTTTTACGCAGTGTCCATTATGAAGTTTTTCTTTAATAAATTTATAAATTTAAGCAATTTAATAGCTAAACAAGCTAAGAAAAAAATTCATTCATGTGACATATCATCTACAGGATCAGCCTAACTGAGCAAGGGCTCTAGGCAACTGCCTAGTCGGAAATCCGCCACTGCCCGCAAGAAGAGCGCAAAAAAGAAACAACATAGTTCATATGTATCGTGAGAGGAAGAATCAAATCCATTTTCCAACACAGTTATAAGTTTATTCTAGAATCCAGGCAACTTTGAATCTTCTCTTATTAGTACAGTAATTTGAGGATACTGGTGTTTCTGCCTTAATTTCGATCAAAAACATTTTAGAGAAAAATTAAACCAGTATTTTACCAAAAAAAGCAAAAGAAGAATATTTGTAGTATACTTATCACATCTTTAACATACACAGGATAAACTTTTTTTTCTAAATCAAATATTACAGAGATTTTAAAACAAAATATATGAAAGGTGCCTTTCTTTATTCCTGGAATACATATTTTCAAATCGCATTTATAGATAATTTTATGGGATATAATATAACGTCTTAGTTTTTCTCTCCTTTCGACAAGCCTAGAAGATGATTGGATGTTTACAATCTTAGTTATGATATGATACTCAATTCCATGAGTATGATATGATACTCAAACTCGATGATATGATACTCAATTCCATGAGTATGATATGATACTCAAACTCGATGATATGATACTCAATTCCATGAGTATGATATGATACTCAAACTCGATGATATGATACTCAATTCCATGAGTATGATATGATACTCAAACTCGGTGATATGATACTCAAACTCGATGATATGATACTCAATTCCATGAGTATGATATGATACTCAAACTCGATGATATGATACCCAATCCCAATGATTCTTAGTAGTTGTTGAAATTCTGTCGGTTAAATTGCTTTAGTATCTTTTAATTTCTGAGGATTTTTGCAGTTATTTGATTCCCGAATGTTGTTCACCGCAAGATTAGAGATTAATCACCAAATAAATGGCCAAGGATGACAATTTGGAAATATATTAATTTCACGCCAAAAGCTAATATTTCATAACTGTTATACGCTAATGTCATGTGAGGCATTCTTTGGCATAACAAGTTTATTAGGGAGTATGCGAGAAAGTTTTAGTAAGACCACACCCGCTGGTTTATTTGATTAATTGGTTCCCGCTGAATTTGTGTGCGTTACTTTTTGCTATATTTTGTATTTTCATATTACAATTATTCTGAAAAGATTTTTCTTTTTGTTAAAATTCGTAGGATAACCAGTTTGTTCAAGTTTTAATCATTCTTTCAAAATATAAAGCATTTATAGAAACACAACAAGAAAATTTTCGAGATGAAATATCATTGGACAGTTTGGGAAATAATATGTTTCTAAACAGTCTCATATCCTTATCACAAATTAACAGACAAAAGAAATCCAAACCCTCTCATTTCACTGAATCCCATTGTTAAAGATAAGAAATGTAACTATTGACATACTAAAAGGGAATGTTTATGGATTTCGTATCATGAAATATAATAGACTGATAAATAATATCAGAATATTTTATAAAAATGAAATTTCTGATAAGGCTTTTGTGTTAATTCATAAATCGTATCTGAAAATAAAAATGTGTCTGAATAAGATTTTTAAAAAATTGTCTAATATGACCTTCGATTCTTCAATCTATTGTATGACTTTCAAAATTCCGATTTGGACTCACCTTTTCACTTGATTGCTTAGAATAAATGCAGTTAATGATAATTTCAACATATGATTATTATATAAAACGATATTTGTAAACAGAGATTCAGTTTTAAAAATTTCAGCAGTTTTTTTTTTCCAGAAATGTCCTCTTGAATGAAATCTGCGATTCCTGTTGAATTTATCAAATGATTCCCAAATTAAATTTAATTGTTATTTTAACCATAAAATGCGCATTTTCTTATGTTTCAACAGCATATTTATAACTCTATATAAGTAAGTATTGTGTTAAATGTGACCATTAATGACAGAGCCGGCTTCCTAGTATAGGGGTAGCGCGTCTTTCCCGTGATCTGGGCGTCCTGGGATCGAATCCCGGTTCGGGGGTGGTTGTTCTTCATTTGTTCTATCTGTGAGATATGTGAATGTGCCTCCCTGTAAAAAGGGGTTGTGCAAATGAATCTGATGCGTGAGTAGCTAAGACGTACTCTTGGCTCTAGATGGCGCTATTAAAAATAAGAGACGCTCCCCCAAGGCTTAAAATCCCGAACTTCGTCAGCGAGCTTGTCCATGACAAGTGCCATTAGAAACAACAAACAAGAACAACAATAATAATGATAGAAGAACGAGAGCAAACCCCACATCCATGGAAGATTTTGATTAAACTGAATCTCGAATTAAAATTAAATTTAAACAAGTTTTTAAAAATATATTTTTAATGTATAAAAAAGTAGAATCTTTTTTTATTTAATCTCTTTTTTTTCTTTTTTTTTTTTTTTTTTCAAAAGCAGAATTTATTATTCTAAATATCACAGAATCTTAAAATCAATTTTATCAAATTTGCTACTACGTGGCGTCACGAGTATGAAATCAAAATTTGATTATGTTAATTGCTTAGCTTGTGATTATATTTCGAAAATATTACAACATTGTACTGAAATCAATACTATTTAAGCATATAAAAAATAAAACTCAAAAGATAGTGAAAAAGCGATAGCAAGAATCTATCCTATGGAATATGAAACAACACATTAAACAAGAATATACAAAACGAGAAATAGGAAGTACAATTTTGGAAATCAGAGAAAACTAATACGATAAATCCATCAAATTTGAGTTGAAAATTAAGTTATTTTAAAAAAAGGAGTTGTTATCATTTATTATTTATATAAGATGTTTCCAAGTGAAAAGGAAATCTTAGCTGTAGCAAGCATTGTATCAAATCAGAGTAAATTAATGTGTAAGCCGATAAGTGGGTGTTAGGGGGGTTACCGAGTTGCACATGAATAGTTATCGGCTTTGCATCAATATCTTCATTTCTGAAGATGGTTTTAGCATTTTATTTCATGATCGATTCCTCCGATTAGACAAAAAGGCAAATATCCAATTTCTTCCCTCGAAAAGGTTATATGCTGCAAAAATTTATCACAGAATGAAATAAGTGTACGGAGAACAGTGTCTCATATAATGAGCTGTATTATGGGAATATATTGTTACAAATCTGTAATTTTGCTTCCCAGTACGACTAGTGACATCGTAAGAAAGACAGGATGTACGATCTGCCCTGTGCATGCTGAGCGGGTGCCGCGTCAATGACCTTAGAACTTGGCGATCATTTGGCAGCTTGACGATAAATTTCGCGACTTTGGCGACAAAATGGATTATACTGGAAAGTTCGAGAAGTTTCACGAACCATCCAGTAGGAACCGAGATACACCCAGAGACGTCCTGATTGGTCTGGAAGATTCTAGCTCCACCTCCCGGAACTATAAAAGACAGGCACTCTGGAGCTGCAGGGAAGTCGTGTGTGAGAGTAGTCGGAGTCGCCGACAAGTAAAGATATTGGAGAGGATTAGACAGCAAGCAAGTTGCTGAACTAGCGATTAAATGCGCTGCATTATTACGATTGATTGGCGGTATTTGAAAGAGAAAAAATTGCGTAACAATATGAAGAAATTGCCACGTCCTGAGCAGGCTCAAGTTGTGATCAACAACGCTACAATTTCGGCTGTGGAAGAGTTCATACATCAAAATAGTCGGATCTTCACACGTGAAATTGCTGTTGAACTATCAATAAGCAAAGAAACTGTGCATCACATAATCCACTAAAAGTTTTGTTATGGCAAAATTCGTGCTGTGTAGGTACCCAGCTGGATCCGTCAGCAATCCAGAAGTTTGTATAATCAAGTCATTCAGTCCTTTCTTACGCGTTCAGATAAATGTTTCAAAGATCATGACGATTATTTATAATTGTATTGTTCTATATGAACTGTAATTATAATACTGTTATTAAAATTCCTTAACTTATAACTGTAATCTCCGGTCCATTTGGATGCACCATATATTTTTACCATTCATAATTATATAAAACAAAATAAATTTTGTGTACTTACACGAATACAAATTTTACGAACACCACTTCTTCATCGGTCTTGTTATCAGAAGTTTCTCTAGGAAAGGAATTTAAAAAACAGGTATGTAGATTTGAAAATCGATATGGAGAAATATATAACAAGATAATAAGATATTGTTTTATATAATCTACCTCAACATTCCACAAAAGAATATCCTCCATCTTCTCATCGGAGACAGATAATGCATTTGTAGTTTTCCACTCGAGAAAGTCCGTCCGTCTGAAGTTTGTTGGTATCCCATCGATTCTGTAAGGCTGTATGTCTTGCCGTTTGCCAGTTTCAGGTAAATCCACGCATCGGCTACTTGGTTGAGGCCTCTTGCTATGCGGACCAGTAAGCATTCTGATTTGGAATTCACGCCGTAGAAAAGAACTTCATCTGCACACTTTAAAAAAATGAAAAAATAATGCAGTTTAATGAAATAGATTCCTTCATTTCGAATTAAATAGCAGATATTTTTTCCTTCATTTCGAATTAAATAGCAGATATTTTTTCCTTCATTTCGAATTAAATAGCAGATATTTTTTCCTTCATTTCGAATTAAATATAGCAGATATTTTTTCCTTCATTTCGAATTAAATAGCAGATATTTTTTCCTTCATTTCGAATTAAATAGCAGATATTTTTTCCTTCATTTCGAATTAAATAGCAGATATTTTTTCCTTCATTTCGAATTAAATATAGCAGATATTTTTTCCTTCATTTCGAATTAAATAGCAGATATTTTTTCCTTCATTTCGAATTAAATAGCAGATATTTTTTCCTTCATGCATTCTTTCTTCGTATTTAGCGTATCCCTTATATAAATATACTGATAGAAAATCCCATTCATCTGTTGTTTATTACATAAGGCCAGAACCATTTAATTGATCCATTTTTCTGTTATCTAATTAAATGGCACTTTTAGAAGTTCGTTGTACTGATTCAGCTGAAAGTCCATGGAACATTCTTAAGATCTTTATGTATTATATACAACTTTTTATCGAACCGCTTAATTATTTTCATTTTTCTATTTTCTAATTAGATGACACTTTCTGTTTTAGAAATATATTGTTGTATTTGATTCAGCTGATAATACATAGAATACACAAGATTTTTACGCATTACATATTATTTTTATAACGAATTGTAAAATTATAGTGAGTGTGTTGCGATTTTCTACTGAACAGCCCGGTTTTTAAATGCAATATTTTTAATCTGCACAAACACAGCTACACTACAAAATTTACTAAAAAAAAAAGTAAGTTAAAATAAACAGTATGGTGGAGGGATTCCACCGTTTCCAACCGAAAGCATTCGGTGTTAGCGCAAGGGTTGCGCATAGAAAAAAACCCGACCTCAGGATGCAGGTCTCCCGTTCAACTGCTTGTCTGTAAACGCCACAAGGGGCTTCTGTAAAATGCCACAAGGAGGCGCTCTCTGCTCAAGAGGAAAAAAGAGGTGGTACAAAGTTGAATAACGGCTTAATTTTCAGTGATGAAGTTTAAACTCAGATATTATTCATTCATTGTGTTTAACATATCCCTTATATAAATATATTGATGGAAAATCTCATATATATTTGTTAATTACATGATCTTCAATTTTTCTGTTATCTAATTAGATAGCACTTTCTGATTTGGGTTGTATTGATTCAACTAATAGTTCATTAAGCATATGAAGCACTTTTAAAAACTTGTCCCGAAGTCACCAAAATTTTTTAATCTTTTTATAATGTTGAAACTTTATTTTGAAAAGCGAAACAATTTCTCTGAAGTTGTTTATTTTATTTAAAAAAGAAAGATTGACCAGTATGCTATGAATAGTGAGCAATTACAAAATTAAGAAAGAATGAAAATCTCTATTCAAAACCATTCAGAACCACGACCTTGCGCGCTCTGTTCTGTCGACAACTTCGTCGACACTTATAAAATTAACGCAGAAACAAGTAACCATTGTCGATGAAACATTAACAGATATTGATTTAGCTTAATTCCAAAAACTTAAAATTGCATTGTCATCGAAAATATACAAGTGTGCAAAATTTCTAAAGTCTAATACATCTGATAGTAAGTGTGAAATCAATTACGAAATTCATTACTTTACAAATATGAAATAAGTAAAGTTAAATATAAGTACATAAAAAATGCAGCAATTTATTACAATGTACTTACATCCTGTAAATGAGACTCTGGAAATGGAGCTTCGAGTTCTTTTTCTATTTGTGGTATGATATAACCAAGTTTTAAAGGGTCGCCAAGAGCTTGAACGTCATATAGGTCGAATCTCCGTTTTTGGAAAAATGTGTAAATGCGAATCGCAGTGTATGTTAAAATCCATTTGATCCAATACAAGAATTCTGAAAATTATGAAGAATAACATTGACATAATTACATTTTGTAGTTAAGGGAATTACACTATTGCTTAATTAATTTTAGAAATATAAAACATGTTATATCTTAAATAATAATTGGTTTGATGCAATAAAATTTTGTATATGCATATCCAGTATCATAAGAACTTGTCATTTACAGTATTAAATCAAATTAAATAGTATATATATGTGTGTGTGTGTGTGTAACATTATTTTGGTTGAAAGCAAAATGCATGTTTGACTAGCAGTCCGTTTTATTCTCCCTGGGAGACAGGCATGATTTATTTACAAGAAGGCGCAGCACGGCACAAAAGCAGAAGCAAGAAAGAAGGGCGAAAGGGATGAAACAAATGATCACTAGTCTTATATAACATGGGATTTTCGGCCATGCGCCAATTCAATACACTTGTTGACCTTTGTCAAGGGCAACGAAGGGATCACTTTCATTTGATACGTAGAAGTGATTGCGCGGTAATTTTTACACAGCTTCATCCGTGGAATGAGATCAGGAAATAAGAGAATATTTTACTATGCGCTAAATTAAGATAAAGTTTTGTAAATTAATTTGGTTAAATTAAGAGTTTAAAATAACATTATATATATATATATATATATATATATATATATATATATATATATATATATATATATATATATATATATATATATATATATATATATATATATATATATATATATTGTTGCGAATCTGTAATGCTGCTTCCCAGCATAATTGGTTCCATCATCGGAAAGAATGTTTTACAGTCATCTATATTGGACGGAGTCTGGGCGTCGCGTCGGAGGTCCCGGAGCAACATATTTACAGAGAATTTTCCCGATCCGTCCAGTAGGAACCGAGATACGCCTCGAGCGTTCCTGATTGGTTGAGAGGCTTCTAGCCCCGCCTCCTGAGACCTATTAAAGGAGGCAGACGCAGCTGCCAGAGAAGTCAGAGTAGTCGAAGAGTAGTCGGAAGCGAAAGAGTAGTCGTAGTCGGAAGCGACAGAGAAGAGTAGTCGGGATCGACGGTGAAGAGTAGTCGGAAGCGACAGAGTAGTCGTATTCGGAATAGACAGAGAGTCGTAATCGGAAGCGACAGAGAAGGGTAGTCGGGATCGGCGGTGAGGAGTGGTCGGGATCGACGGTAAAGAACTGGCCTTCCATAGATAAGCGGAGCAGCGACGGAGTGAAGCTAGTGCTGAACTAAGCTGTGCGCTACTGTTTGCAGTAGAGTCTTGTTGTATGTTGCTGTGTATGCTGTTGTATGCTGCACGTCTCGGCTGAAGATAATCGTCTTCTGTGCTGTATATAGTTGTCGTCCTTGTACTGTCCTGTGTGTCTTCGTGTCAATAAACGTCGTTGTTTTATTTTCTACTGCCGCCTGCTGATTGAGCGTTCTCCACACCATATAACTCCCACTATCCAAACGAACCCCGGAAATTTCGCAACAATATATATATACATAACCAGATAAAAGACAATCGATAGTTAATCATTTTCATACGTAGTCTAAAGGATTCCAGGTTTCACTAAAATTATAATTTGAAGGAAGGGTGATAATCAGAGGAAGGAGTCTCCCCAAAACGTTCTCGCATACTCTCTAATAAAGGTGTTTTCCCAAATAATGCGTACAATAGTTATGTAATATTAACCTTTGGCGTGAATTTAACATTTTTGCTGAATCTATCGCAAATTCCTAGGTGGGAATTTTGGCGATTAATTCCTAGCATGCGGTCAATAGTATCGTATCCGAAAATCGGATTTTGGCGCGTTTTTCCAAACCGATTGAAACAAAAATTTGGTTGAAAACTAGGCTTATAGTCACAAAATCCCATACCAAATTTGATATATTTAAATCACTGCGATTTTAAGTTACTGCGTTTGCATGTTTCTGAAAGTACGAATCTACAGACAGTCAACTGCTTGTTGATTTTGGTTTAAATTTTGACAGGTGTCTACACTATAGATTTTAATTCCGTGTACTGAATTTTATCTCTCTAGGTCACGTCATTTTGTAGTTATTGTGTTAACTTATATTCGAACCACCTGACCAAATTCCTCTGACCAGACTTTTCTCAAAATTTGATAGAAATCTGCAAATTTGGTGTAAAGACCATATACCAAATTTCATCCCTCTAGATCAAAACGTTTTTGAGTTATCTTTGTCACAGTCAGATAGACATTTTTTTTCCAAGTACAGGGAGGTCTAAAACGTAGAGATTCCTCAAAATCTAGAATTCGAATTTATCGACGATTACAATACTTCCTGTTTACTTCGTATACCAGAAACTAAAAACATATTTTTTGGATTAAACTCATAAAATGGGAAAAGTACCACTATTAAGTTTTCTTAAATAACCTACCCCTTTAACGAGTATTAAATATTTACGGTACATTTAGTTGTTTCCAGATTATGCATAGCGTGAATTCTTAAATACTACTGTAATTATTGTCTAGTTGCGAAAAATATATAAGTAATATTAATTTTGGACATTGGTGCAAATATGAAAAATTTCTTTTAGTCATTATCAATTATTTAAAGTCATTCATTAGTGTTTTTGGAGCATAAAGAAACACTGATAGAGGGAAACATTTTCCTATGCTTGTGCCTTCGATGAATTATTAAAAAGCAAAGCAATACAAAATAGCAATTAATATCGTTAATCATTTTATAATTAACCAGTTATGTCTTATTCAACCGTCTCCAATCCACATTCTTAACTGCAAGTAAAAAATAATTAAGCATTGAAAAAGAAAAAAAAATTAGAAATACTTCAAATTTGAAGTTATTTATTTCGCCCAAATTAATTCATTAATTCATTTCATTCAAACTGGTTAATTAAAATTATTCATTTTGTTTTCATTTGGTACAAATATTATTGCCATCTCCAACAGTGGTAGTTTTCCACATGGATGTTAGAGATGGTCACCTCTTGATTCAAGATATAGGGTAGCTTCAAAATCTATTCAATGTGCATCACATTTCTTATCTGATATCGAAATTTCTGTATATATTTATATTACTTATAGAAAGTTATTACTTATATTCTGTATATTACTTATAGAAAGTTTTCTGCAATTTCTTTTTTACTTTTTCGTATGAGTAGTAAAGAGAAAGTATAGTAATCGTCAAAAAAGTCGAATTCCAGATTTTTGGAATATGTCTGTCTGTGACAAAGATAACGAAGTACACTTTGAGCTAGACAGTTGAAATTTAGTACATGGTCTTTACACTAAATTTACTGATTTCTATCAAATTTTGTGTAAAATCTGCTGTGAGAAAATACGTCTGTCCGGCTGTTCGAAAATAACTTAGTACGATAATTACAAAACGAAGAGAACTAGATAGATAAGACTCGGTACACAGATTTAACATCTATATTGTAGGCACCTGTCAAAGTTTGAGTCCAAAAGGGTTGATAGTCCATCGATCTGTATTTTCTGAAACAAGTAAACGCGATTCATTCCAAAACAACAACGACTTAAATGCGTATATCAAATTAGGTATAAGAGTTTGTGGCTACAAGTGTCATTTTGTGTCAAATTTTTGTTTCAGTCGGTATGGAAAAATGCGTCTAAAACACAAATTGGATTTTTTGATACTATTAACTGTATGGAAGTGATTAATTTGCAAAACACTCACCAAGTATCACACGATGTATTCAGCAAAAATACTAAATTCAAGACCAAAAATTAATGTTTCTTAACTATTATACGGGCCGCGGTGGCCTGGTGGTAAGGTCTCGGTTCGTGAGCCGTAGGGTTTCAGGTTCGAGACCCGATTCCACCGAAGAACCATCGTGTAAGGGAATCTGTTGCACATTAAATCCATCAGGTCCAAACGTCCTCTTCTTGGTGTGGTGTGGAGAGGGAAGTGCCAACTCAGGTGTCGTCCTCGTCATCTGACCGTGGTTCAAAATTACCCTAGTGCTGCTTGACAAAGGGACGTTAATATAACTAAAAATAAAAACTTAAACTTAACTGTTGTACGCCAGTGTCATCTAAGGCGTCTCTGACATGATAAATTTATTAGAAAGTATGCGAGAAAGTTTTGGGAAGACCATTCCAGCTAGTTTAAATAAGTTGATGCATTTAAAGAACTAAATAAAACGCGGAAAGACGACTAAATCCTAGTATGATAAATGCATATCCTTTCTGATAAATTTACCAGCTGGTCACTCGAAAAACATGTATTCTATATGGAACAACATAAGCAAAAAGAGGCGTTTCTTTGATAGCACGTTAATTTAATCTAGTATGCAATGTTCTGTTAATTGCTTTCACAAATATCGCATCTACAAAGTGGTTATCTTACAAGAAATGCTCATTGCCATATCTGTTCTAGATGGAATATTTAAAGCAATCTCAGATGGTAATACTATACAAATTGGACTGATTGAACAGATATAATATAAATAAAACATTAAGACATGAATTTTTCTCTTATATTTATGTCTTTAAAAAGAAAGCTTTTTCAGGATGTAATATATAACGCTGTCAGGAGTGAATGCTTACTTCCTTTATCGGAAAAATATTTGGATAAACTAAATTTAGGACATCGATATGTTACATGGTATAGTTTTGTTAGATTTACGGGGTGTTTATAAATGAATATTACAAATTTGCAGATATATTAAAAAGGAAACGAAACTAAATACTAATTTATTGTTCATCAGAAGCCAAAAATAATAGATGAAAATTTAAATTCAACGAAGTTATGAGTGTTCAATATGAGCCATTCAAGAAATAAAAATGATATCGAAGAGATACGATAATTAACTTCGTACCCTTCTTTTTATATGTTCTGATATTAAGCTTTGAAAGGCTGCAGGGCTAGATCAAAAAGCATTGTTTGTCCTACCGCTATTAAATGTAATAAAAGCCCCTCCAACTGACGTTGAAAAATTTAAGGCACGCCGCATATCTGCAGTCTTTCGAAACGCCGCTCCAGACATGCCAAAAAAAGTGTGGGACGGATTACCATACCTCCAAGATATCTTCTTTTGTTTCTAGAAGGGCCCACATTTACCACTTAAAACTGTGTTGAATTTAAGCTTTCAACTGTTCAGGTTTAATTCCGATGAATAAAAAGGATGCACTTTATTTATTTTTTTATTTTTTTTAATAATCCTGCAAAATTAGGTATGCTATTTTGGAGCGCGTTCTTTTATTTTATACTTCATATAATTTTCTGAAGAACAGTGTGATCTAGAAACAGAAGGAAACATCAAAAACGTTTTTATTAATTAACTTTATAGGGCTGACAAAATGGGTGATATTTTAAAGAATGAAATGAAATTTTCTCAAAACACTATTTTTCTTTCAATTTTGGGGATGATACCTTTAACGTTTACATTTGTTTTTAATCGCGTTATTAATAGAATACACAATTCTATTAATTTCTCCTTTTGACAATTCTATTAATTTTTCCAATTCTATTATTTGTCCTTCGGGGCAAAAAAAGTTAACACTGTTCATTTCAGTTCAAAATCCGAAAAAAACTTTCCTTTATAATTTTATTTTTATTTTTCATTAACGTTGGTTTAAATCGATGGTTTAAAAACTCCAAGTCAATTTTTTTTTAATGAAAAGCTGTCTTTCTTAATTCAAGTAAAGAAAATATCAATTATATAGTTATTAAGAATAATTTTATAATCTTTGTGACTATTTAATACAAAATTTAACTTCTTGGACATTGTTATGACCATTTTATTTAGACAACTCAAAGATAATCGTTGTCTTTTTATTTGTTTATGTTATCAAAAAGAAAACTCTTATGATTAGAGTAAAAAAATAAAGATAAAGGATACCAAAGATCTTAATTTTAAATCTTTTTAGTATATTTATATCTATATATGAAATACAAAGTTCAGTTGTGTAATAATTTTCAAAAAATGAAATTGTATTTTTTTTTCGGACTGCGAAATACATTCATTATACAATTGAAGGAAAATAAACGCTGTAGGTCTAAAAAATATTAATACATGAATTAACTTCAAATGATTTAAAATTAAATCATGAATATTAGAAAATAAGTATAAAAATTAAAAGCGCAAAAAAAATTAATTTGATGTTTGTTTTTTGTCATCGATTCTTTATCAAAGAGAAAGCCTCAGAATAATTAAATGCTCGATATCAGATTGTTGACTGATCTTGGAGCATGTAAATACAATAGGAATGCAAGTTGTGCTTGTCGATTATTCCGATAATACGATTGCGTATGCAATAAAGTAATATGTAGTAAAATATATTAATAATGTAGTAATAGTATTATATAACAAACTGTAATAAAAGTAATATGTAATGAAATAATGGTGAGTACTAAAAAATATAGCAATATAATAACTCTAAATACAACGACAATTGTATATAAAAGAGTATTATGCACATTTTTCTAACCTTAACATAAAACATAAACTCCTTAATACTCATATCTTGGTTTTCAGAATAGGGAAAGTGTTCTGTGCCATACTACAATAAGTTGTAAATTAAGTAAAGAAATGTGTGAACGCAAAAATATATCATAAACTGGATGGAATCAATTTAACCCTTTAAAGGGCCATTTTTTTCTAGTCATATTATGTTAAAATATTTTTTGGCTTGAAATTAGAATAAGGAAAGGGATTCATTTAGCTTATTAGATAAATTTAATTTGATTCATTAATTAATTTGGTTAATTAATAATTAAGTAACAAATCAAGACACATCATTTTGTCTGAGATAAAGAACTGAAGCATCCAAGTTTCTGACTTACTAAAAAAATTTGTCAGACCTTATGCCAACCTACATAATATCATACAAAGATTGATAAATTTGGTGGGAAGCATACTTCTCACGGTCCTAGAAAGGGTTAAGGTATCAACAACAGTTCGAATTTTGAAAACAAATAATAATAATGTAATATTTGTTGTCCATCTTTTGCAAATTCTTACCGGTTACAATTCAAGATAAAATTTACCGCCTTTAATAAGATCTATGTATTTAAGATAATTGAAAAAAAAACCCAATTACCTAGCCCAATCACTGGTCCGATTTCGTTAATTTTTATTTCAAATGAAAATTTATGATCTCTAGATGCATCAAAGTGATCACCAATCTCCATTTTTGAGAGAATTTTCAAAAACACTTCTAATTGTACACTGTCTATGCAGAAAAATTATGACAGTGGTTTGCAATTCTCCAATATCCCCATTTTTGGAAAAAATCTTAGAAACAGTTCTTCATTACACATTCTCAATGGGGAAAATCTAAATAAGAATTCCCCAGCCATAACCTCTAGGCCGAATTTTATTCATGTGAAAACTCATGATTCCTAGATACATCATCTATATCGCCTGTCCCCATCACTCTCCATTTTTAAATTTTTAGAAATATTTCTAAATAAAATTTAGACAACTCCAGCTTCAACGATTTGATCGATTTATCCGCATTTATTCGGCAGTTAAATTTCGTCACTTTGCAAACAGAGGAACATATCAAATTGTTTATCGTGAGAGTATTGTAATTATTTTGCTGCCATAAAATGTATTTAACAAAGTGAATTGGCAGTAAATATCATTAATATAGTGGGTGAATTTCTGGTCGCGGAAAGCGTATTGTTATAAAGAAAAATAATTTAACTATAGGACAGCTAGAAATTATGCATCTAATACACAAAAAACCTACTTATAGAATATATTAATATTAATAGAATATTAATATTACTTATTCTATATTAATAGAATAAGTAAATGCAGGCTTATATTTTTTAACCATTTGACTACTAACGAGGCATATGCATCCCATTTTAAAATTAGTTAAACAAGACTTAGTAAAAATAGTTTTTTTTTTTTTTTAAAGAAGAGGTGGGCGCAATTTTTGATCATTATGTCCCAGTCTCTGATTTAAAAATCATTGGGGGAAAAAACTTCGAACTAATTTGTCGTTTTCAAAACTTATTCTCTCCGCTTACGTAGACAACAAAAAGATTTTTCTAAAATTTATAATCAAGGGATTTAATAATCAGGAATTGAAACAGGGAAAAATGGAACTTTTTCTTGAAGACAAATGCTAAGCTATATCATGAAACATATTCTATGGCTATTTTGCTTTATATAGCAATAGTATATTGAAAGCATGTATTATGTAGTAATAGCCTAATTTTGAGGAAGAAAAACAATCCAAAAAAAATATAATAATAGCTTAATCCAATATTATATGATTTGAAAACAAATATATAAATTTGGTTTCCTAGTAAAAATTTATTTTGGAACTTGGTTTATAACATCTTTTTAATCAACTTGCTTTAGGACCCATTTAGCCTATCTGCCTTGAGTAACTGCATAATCTGAAATCTTTCCGTGGATTTATAAAACTTTTCAATAAATTCATCCAAACATTTCCACATACCTTAAAATTTTAGAAAACAAATGCTTACCCAAAGGTGCACTGAAAAGCGCTATTATAGATGACAGCACCATGGTAACAAACGAGCAGGTAATGAATCGCACTCCAGAGATGTTAATCGTTACGCCTTCTTACAAATTTTGAGACCCTCGAAATAAAAACATATCACTGTGTGTCCTTACAACTGATATCGCTCCGATATGAAATGAAGATGGATGATAGCGCAGAAGTGAGTTTGTTTCTTATCTTGAATGGATCGGAAGAAAACAAACGCAAGTGAAGTAGGGATGGAGATAATCACAATAACCATATTACGCAACTTTGAATTATACTATTAAATGATGTGGTGATAGATAAATGATGTTGGGAGAAAATGAAACGTGATCGATAATTTATTGTTTGAAAAATAAAAGAAAGAAAAACCAAGTTCAATGTAAAACACATTGAACTTGGTTTATAGAACAAATTTATAAATTAAAAAATAATTTACAAAAAAAAAAAAAAAAAAAAAAAAAACGTGGTGATTAGTCTGCATACGAGGTATTTTTAAAAAAGGGTATTTTGAAATAGACACAAAATTAATAGCAGACATTAATATTTTTTCCAAGAACAAAATACAATTTTTTATGTGTAATATTATAACTCAAGAATAAGCATCTTTCTTTTTAAGGGAGAGCGACAAAAATTGGCTGGAGGAGCATAATTTGTTATAAAACACCATAAAATATCACAAAATATCACTTTAACCCTTTATAGGGCCGTGGGAAGTATGCTTCCCACCAAATTTATCAATCTTTGTATGAAATTATGTAGGTTAGCATAAGTTCTGACACATTTTTTTAGTAAGTCAGAAACTAAGATGCTTCAGTTCTTTATCTCAGACAAAATAATGTGTCTTGATTTGTTACTTAATTATTAATTAACCAAATTAATTAATTAATAAAATTAAATGTATCTAAGAAGCTAAATGAATCCCTTTTCTTATTCTAATTTCAAGCCTAAAAATATTTTAACATAATATGACTAGAAAAAAATGGCCCCTTAAAGGGTTAAAGCATCCTTGATACTAATGCGACGATTAAACTGCGATATTTCCTAGTAAAAGCTATATATATTATTAATAACAAGTAATATTTAAAAAAATTTTAAATTCCCTACTTAGGTCAACAAAGAAAAATTTTATTTTAGTTACTTTTTATTAAATAATTATCAAAAAAAATTATTGATTTTCGCAAGAATTGAACTCGCATTCTTCACCTTCACGTGAAAAATGCTGAAATCCTTACATTTTACCGATTGAGCTACTGCCTGTTGATTTCAATTTTCATTAAAAACTGCTAAAACTCTATTTAAAGTATTAAAAATTAATTAAATTTAATTAATGAATTAATATGTGAAAAAACTTTATTAACATCAAGTGTCATGTATTTTAAATATATTTGTTTTTAAAAAAATGTATTTGAACTTGAGTGAATGAATAAAAAGTATTTTATTAACGAATGAAAATTTGAACAAGATATATAAATATATATGGGAAGAGTGTGAACTAAGAGTAGGAATTGAAAAAGGAATGTGTGGGGGGAAGAGGGCTCTACACTGGATCGTCTGACCTTCAACAGAGATATACCTATTTTTAATTAGAATTTTAAATAATTAAAAATCAAGCAAAATGTTGGTGTCTTTTCGCCATAGTTTCCGGAAATATTCCTGCACAAAAAAGGATTTTTACACCGTTTTAAAGTTTAAAATTCGTGTATTTATTTACTTTGTTTTGTTTTCAATGGTACCAATTCAGAAGCAGTAAAATTCTGTAGTCTACTTTTTATTACATTCTAGATATATTTAAAGTACATTTTATAATAATATTTTTACAATCGTGCATGAAACCAAAGTCATTTTTATTATACTTATCAACATTTCATGCCGATTTTATTGTTCCTTTGTTGATGAAGAAAATACAAAGTTACGACTTATTTTTCTATAATGAGAAGAGTTCTATTTAAAGTATGTTTTTAATCTACTTTCTGAAATTTTTGCTCTTTTAAATAAAGTTTAATTTCATAAGTAAGCAATGGTGATTTATTTTCAAAGTGCATTTACTTTTAACCACTGCTACGCTTTTTAATTTAATATGATTGTATGTATAAAAATATATTATACATTTTATCGACTAATATTGTTTTATTTTAATAGTTTTTATTAGAATTTTGTTGTTGAATTAAAGAATTTTTATTAAATAATCCTCTGAATTATTAATTAATTTTCAATACTGTAGCAAAAGGAAACTTCAATATTGAAAATTCTACTGTCTGTTCTTGTATTTTAAAAGAAAATCTTTACATTCATTAAGAAGGCTTTTGTATTTGTTCGCGTTTAAATATTTCCATTTTTCAAATTAAATTTCAAATTTTAAATAAGACAATAAAAAATTAGGGAGGTGTATTGCACATTGGACAGAAATTGGACAGACTTTTCAAAATAATATGTTATATATCTATTAAATTTAAAAATATTTTGCTGGGAAAGCTATAAAGATCAAATTACATGAAATATTTCATGTAGTTTACTCTCACTTTTAATATTTTTAGCAGTTATTAATCCTAGAAGAAAAACTATAAATAAACTCCAACTTATAAAAAGAATTATATTCTGTAATTAATTGCAAATTATTTATTGGTTTTTAATTGGAATTCCTCGATTACATTTAACTGCTAAATCTTTTTACATCGAATATGGAACTAGGGTCGTTCGCTCCAAGAAGTTTGATGAAATTTTCAAAATTAAGGAATAAAATATTAGTATAAATGTTATTGAAATACCAATTGACCAAAAAAACTAAATCATAATCCTACATCCACACACAATCAATTTTATGCATACAAGGAAGGATCCAGGATCGATAACGATGCTCACTGTGTGTATTCTCAAAAATAAAATATCTTTTAAAAATTATTTCATGCTAAATAATTTCAATTCATTTCGCTAAGAGCTAGTCTCTGAAATATAATCTAAATTAAATATTTTTACTGATAGTCAGTTATCGATTTCAGTCTTGGAAAAATGCTAAGTTAAAGACAGAATTTTTTAATCTAAATTAACTTCAGCTTTCTTAGCCCTATCTGTCTGTTGTTCTTACCATAGTTGCTCGAATTTTTCCACGATGATTGCTTATATGCATCTAGATAATTATATAACTTATTTCATCACTAAAGGATGACAAGAGTTTGTTGATGGAACGCGTGGATTGTAAGATCCCTTTTCACTTAAGAAATGTAGATAAGTATATCAATGATCCCTCGAAAATATTCCACAGGAACATACGTTTGTGGAGGTCAGTTTTGTGTAATTTGTGTAATATGGATTTCCATATTTTTTAAATTCTGGATGCAACAAATTGTCATTTTAACCTTCAGAGAGCATACTTGTAGATCCATTTTTTAAGTCTGTTGAATTTAATTCCCAACAATTGAATAATTTGTTTTTCTTCTGAAATGCAGATAGTCAGAAAATCCATTGATTTTTCTGTTGCTTTTTCTTTAATGAGATTAAATAGTTGAATTAAAAACAATTTATAAAAATTTACAGAAAAATTTAAAGGCAGTATAAAATTATTTTCGAAGTTTTAAATGCATTATAAAAAGAAATAGATACTGTAAGACACAAAATCGCCATGCAAAAAATTATAAGATAATTACTACCAACACATTTCCTTAAGAAAAATAGAAGTAAATGTCAAAAAAAAAAAAAAATTAAAGCAAGAAAAGTAAAGTTTTAGGTAAACTTTATTTTTTGATTTTTTTTCCATAGAAAGATAGATAGCTATTTTGATCTCAGTAGAAATACCACCACCCCTCCACCAGAATAAATTTCTATCTTGTCTTTTGGAATGCTTTCGAGTTTCATATGCATAGACTCTAATTTGACAGGAAATAATCATTACGCGTTCAACAGCGATCTCCTAAATCGCTATCCCAAGGTGACATCAAATCATTGTCGTGATTCTTAAACGAGCATCTTAGGAATGGACCGATCGTTTCAGAATAGTTTCATAGTCTGAATATCACTGTTTAACACACTCCCTGATACAAACGAGGTTAATCGGCAATAAGTCAACAAATGATTCCTCATTTGAATAATGCTTAGAATAAATGCAGTTTTACTGTAATCAATTATAACTAAGTATTTTTTTTTGAGGGGGGAGAAATTTTATGATTAAAATTTGCAAATTAGAAAACGGTTCTTTGAACGTTTTCTTAAAGAACTCATCTTCTGAGTCATTTAACAAGCACAAGATGCTGGCATTATATTTACCATCATCAAAATTATATATGACATTCGTTTACAGAGGTGGAAATATTGAATAACTGTAAAAAAAAAATGTGTTTGTCACTTTGATTTTAAATACCACTGCATACATATTTTGTAAATAAATTTATGTTCTTGTGTTTTCTAATTTATAAATTTATGTTCTTGTTACCAATTTGCAGATCTGAATTAACCAGATCTGCTAATAACTAAGACAACAAACAAGCATGACATTTTTAAAAAAAGTTTAACTTCATAAAATAATGAATTGTGGCAAAATAATCGAATAATAAAAGGAATAAATTTGAACAAAATATACTTGTGATATTAAAAATATAGCGGAATTGATCCCAAGAATGATAAATAGCTAATATCCGCGTTTCAGCAGAAATGCATTATGTCTGCAACAAAACATTTCAAGAATGCTACCAATTAACTGCTCACTATTATTTATTTTAATGCTTGTTAATTTTATTCTTTATCCTGTTAGCTTAAATAATAGAGTAAATGTATAATTTTAGCTATTTATTGCCGAAAATATAAAAATCATTTAACCATTTTCTTGTTTATTGCAGTCTTTTTAATATTAGAAAAAAAAATAGCATTGAAATAGAATGTCTTTAAATATCAATCATACATGACAAAATTTCTAACCAATGATAGTACCAATAAATCTTGAATTTTGCATATCTTGTAAATAAACCGCAAACTGCTTTAAAAAATACACATTTTATGATAAAATGAAATTATTACCTTAAAAAATAATTAGAGATACACAGAATGAATATAGATAAATAGAAGCAATATGTTTTACAAACATATTTTATTATTCCATGATAAATATCTTAACATAGTAAGAATCATAAAATCCACAAATTACAAAAGTAAACTTCTCAGTGAATTTGTTAATAAACTGAAAAATTAAACACTGTTTGTTTGTTTTTTACTTTTTTAATATTGCAAAATGACATGATGGAAAGAAATTGTGACAAAAAATGTTTATCTTTAAATAATAATAATTAATATGCAAACCATATTTTAATGCACACATTACCAAAATTAGAATATATCAATATTCTCCAGTGAATGTTAAAGTTGAATCAGAATATCATGATTTGCTTGATACTGATCTTTCACAATAACACGCACACTACACACACATAACCATTTTGATCATATTTACAAAAATGAATGCTTTCCTTTGACTTTTACAGATAAATACTTCTTTACTCAAAGAGTTAGATATTTATTTTTCACCCTCAATTCTGAGGTATTATAAATGCTTAAGTACATATTTTTTTATATCTCAAACTCAGAAATTGCCCAAAATAATTTAAAACTTTCACACACACACAAGAAAAAGAAGAAAAAAAAAGAGTATGACACCAGGAAAAGGATGGATATGAATTTCAAGTGAAACAATGAATGAATTACTTCTGCATATGCCAACCTAACTGAAAAAAATGACCATCAAGATTCCAAGTTAGGGATTTTATAGTGATTCTTATTTTGTTATAATTGACAGACCAATATATTCTTAATAATCTCTAAGGAGTACTCAAACAGCATTCTTAAAAATATCTATTCTGTAGTTACATTATGATCATTTTATGATATATTTTTATGATAATATTTAAATAAGGTCTCCATAGTGGAAGTCACGACATCAAGGTGGTCCACATCAATGCACAGATTTTGCTACCTAGTTTTTGCAAGAATAACTATAAACAGAACAGTTAATATTCAGAATTATCACATGTGGCTACAAAAAGTTTCAAGATTTTACATGAATAACCTCTGCATTCTGATTAAATATTTCTATGGAAAGAATTTACTGTCAATCTCCCTCTTGCTCCCCTCCCCCTTTCTTTTTTTTTCGAGAAGACCACTCCTCAAAAATATTCTATTATGACAAACCATACCAACAGATCATTTCTACAATAAATTACTTTTGCCTTATATCAACAAGGATGTTGAGAGTTTGTCCACACAAAAGGATGCAAATCTAATATAAGCCCTCATTTTGGAGACAATTAGGTAATTTCAAGAAGTTGCTCGAAAGTTTAGATCTGTCTGTTATTTGACAGTAAGAATCTTTAGATCATGTTTATGAAGAAATTATGAATTATTATATTATTATCTGCAGTAGAAAATAAGCTTAATATGCCATGTTTCTAAAATTCTTCAAGAAGCCTTTCACCAGTGAACATGTTTTTCAATCTAGGACTGACACAAATGAAATACATATTGGACAAATACTGCAATTATTATTTGTCTTTCTAACTTTTCTTCTTTATATAATTTATTCCATATAGTGGTAGAAATTTGCAGATTTCTTTTTTCTGCAGTCTTAAGAATATACAAAATAAATTTCAACAAAACTAATAACAAGATAAAATATAACATGATTTTAATACTAAAAACATGAATAGCAATAATGTAAATATATAAATTTAAAGATAACCCAAATTTACATCATAATGATTGTATGTTACAAGACAATTTTTTATCATCAAAATGGGAAATACAGTTTAGACAATTTAAACCAAGTTTAATCCTTATACAATCTTCTTAATCAATACAAATACAAGAACTCAAGAATTTTTATTCCATAATCATTGTTATGTAGCAGTACCTTCAAAATTCTAAACATTATTCGTGATTAAAACACATTCTAGGATCGGTGATTTTCTAAAACCTAGATAATAATTGGGACAAAATGGCAATCTTCTCCAATAGGTGGGATTAGGGGTTGTCTTTGAACTAAGGAAACATTCAAGCAAACACCATTTGGAGCAGTACCATTTATTTCTTAAATTCTTAAAGACACATTTCTCATCATTAAAAATCACCTTCTAATTGTAAATATTTCATTTAATGATTGAAAATGATGAATTCATAATAGTTTTGATTACAGTCAATATTATATTTATTAATAAAAGAATCTGTTGTGAATTTATGATGTCTAATTTCTTTTTTAATAAAATTGTATGCATTGTATTCTAATCAAAATCAAATTTTTAATCAATTAAAAATTAATATAATTAGTACTTATGGATATTTAGAGTCCTGAATTTTATCACCAAGTAAATGGGAAATATAACAAGATTATTATATCATTTATAATGGTGATTGACTATCTTGACATAATCTGAAAATAAAGTAAGTAAATTGGTGAAACCAAATAAATTGGTGAAATTTTTATCCACAAATACCATATAATGTCTTCCCTATCACTTGAATTGGTAAAGAGAAAAGTTTTAATTCAAATCTCAATTTAATATAAATAATCTTTAAGCTTGGACACAGGCAAATCTTATTTAATTCAAATTTAAAATAGGCCCAAAACTTATTAAAAAAGATTGGCATAGTTCTGCTTTTACATTTAAAATTTTGATTTACATCAACTGAAATGAAACATTAAAAAAAAAATCAGAATTTTAAATTGCACTAATCATGGCATTCCAATTCAATATTATTTGATTTATAACAAGATAAAATTACAGTTACTCACAAAGTTGATATCCTTTCAACAAACATATTATTCCAATTTATAAAATAAAATAATTACTTTCCAAATTCAATTTAAATTTCATCATACACAACAAGCTCCCTGGTATCCTCATGATTTCCTTTCTGTGGAAAGTTAACAGCTAATGATGCCCAAGAAGCAGAAGAAGAATCTTCTCCAAGAGGTGGAATCAGGGGTTGTCTTCGAGCTAAGGAAACATTCAAGCGAACACCATTTGGAGCAGTGCCATTTATTTCTTTAATTGCTTTCTCAGCTTGTTCAATTTTTTCAAAGGTAACAAACCCACAGTTTTTATCCATTTCCATTGAAATGTTTATGATCGTACCAACTGGTTCAAAGACTTTTTGAAGAATTTCCTGAGTGACACCAAATCCTCTGACGTAAATTGTATTCCCCTGTCGCGGTCTCTCAGAACGTCCATCTCTATCACGCTCTCTACGCTGATGATCTCTAACTCTATCCTCTTTGATTTCATCTTCTAATTTCCTTCCACTCACAAAAGTTTCATACAACTTTTTCACAGGTGGTCGGCTGCTATTAGAAGGCGAAGATTCAGATGGAGAACCTACAGGTGGACCATCTTCTTCAACAGAATGAGAAGCAGTGAATGGTTGGTAACCAGCAACAGAACTGGAAGCTCTGTCACAAGCATTGCGTTTGCGTTCCAATGCTTTTGGTCTTTTGAAACCTTGCCGCTCTTTATTTTCTACTTTAATAGCACTGATTGCGCCAGTCTTCAGAAGTATTTTTGCTACTTCTTTAGCGTCTTTCTTAGGTTCTAGAGGCCCAGGTCTCACAAGTGGTTTTGGAGGAGGAGGTTCTTGTTTAGGCGCATTCAAGTTTTGAAGAGCTTTCTTCTTCCGCCTTAGTTTTTCGTACTTTTTCTTTAGCATTTCCTCCTCTTCCGTCAATTGTGATGGAAAATGCAAGTACACCATTGTGAAGACTGTTTGGCTGAAGTTTCTTAATTATTATATACAAATAATTCAAAGCAATTTTCCTAAACACTCATAAAACAACTTATTCAAATTAAATTCAAAGAAAAAGCAAATGCAATTTTTTATTGGAAAATTGGGTAACACTAATTAATTCTAAAGTATTTCATAAATGCAAACAGGTCACTTGATTATGGTGAAGTTTATACCACGCACCGTTGTTTTTATTTAACGTTTCATAAACAAAGTTAAAGTAGAAGTATTTTTGATATTTTTATTCGTCTGAATTAGTTTCATTTTAAAATAATTATAATATTCGTGAAAGAGAAGAATAAGTAACGGAAAATATTGATTAATTAAATCAAGAATGTGTATCTGTTAAATACATCAGAACTATGTCTTCACATATATATTTATAGTAGTTATGATGTCACAAGTTGCTCGCAAGCTCAGAAGGTCACGTGATCATCATTTCCCGCCAATTCATTTAAATTTAGTTTCTGATTACATATTTTGAATGCTGTTTCATATTAATAACACTTTACTTATATCAATTAGCCTTCCAATAGAATATATTTGAGATGCACTACATTTTAAAATCAATTACAAAGCATGAGTTTAATTTTCCGTGGGCGGCAATATAAGCGAGATAAAAAAAATGTTCCAACTTAATGAAATGCTAGGTAGGAAAACATTCTTTTTCATTATATCTGCCTTATATATTGTTATTTTTGTTTCGTTATTTTGCTTCAAAAAACTGATTATAGGTTAGGTTTGAAATTTGCCGTTATTGTATGTATGTATTTTTTACTTATACACTTTGTAAAATGCTTTCGCTTAATAAATATAAAGCTGATATGACACATATATGTGTTATTCTTTAATCTATACTGTTTGCCAGTATTTCTCAAGTTGATGAAAGTAAACACTGGATATTAATACGTATTTAATAAAACAGGCCTGTATCTGATCGTTCAAAAAAATAAAAATGTTTTAAAATATACCACCTTTTAATGAATTGTAGTAGTGAATTCGTACAATCGCCCAGCTGTAAATTTTTAAAGACGATAATTTGCCAAATATGGTAACCTAACTTTATTCTGTATTTAATAGTTGGCATGTTTACCACGGTTTGTACTATTTGACAGAGATTGGCAAAATATATGTATTGTGTTCTTTAATTTTACCTAAATTTGGCCCTAAGTTTTATTTCCATACTTGTTTTAAAATAGTTAGTTTAATTCATGTTTGTGAATTAATTTAAATTATGTAGTCATTAAAATTAATTAAATACTTATTACGTTACAGCTATATGATGGTTTGTAGGTTGTCATTCAGTTTTGTTTACATATAAACAGTTTATTTTAGCATTCTGTTAACTATATCAACACAGTAATAGCTCCATCAAATGATTTTTTTTTTTTTATTAAAGTGAATATTATAAAGCTGGAAAAGAATTATGTATCTTCAATATTTTCTGACTAGCTCAAACGTTAAGCAATTACTACAATTTTAAGGAATGTTTACAATCAGAAAAACATTTTTTAAAAACTGTTAATGTTTCTTAGATCCTTTGAAGCAGATCAGAATGAAGGATATAAAATTAGTTTAATCATCGAGTATGTTATTTAGAAGTAACTATCTGTGAAAAAAGTATGCAGAAATTAGATTGCTCAAATATATTTTTTGCTAGGTTGAGCATTTAATATATACCTGTCAAATTGTGCAGTAGAAGGAGGAAACTAAAATAATACTATATATTAATCTTTAGTTTAAGCAAAATTAAAAATTATTTCTAAATATTTATGAAATTTTAGAAGAAGAAAATCTTTGTCATAAAAATATTACAATTTGATATTCATATGAGACTATACACTAATTACATATGAAAATACTCCAAAAATTTTAATGATAATAAATTGGCTCTTCTTTCTTTTGTATATTTGATCTTTTAAAACAATTTCTGACTAATGGTGTTAGAATCTGATAGTATGATGTTTGAAAACAGGCTGGATTATGAAATAAATAAAGTATCATAAACAAAGCATTATACAATATTTTTAGTATACTGTATTCCAAATGCAATACAATATTATAGAAGCTTGTTACATAATTGTAGGTCATTTCGTATTAATCGGGTTAACAATTGTGTATTTGCCTTAAGAATTTTTTTTTTTTTTAGCAAAGGCATTGTATTTTAACATAATTTATACAACTTTTAATAATTCTTGGAGATTTTTTTTTATTTTGAAATTTGCTTACAGACCAATGCATTTCAATTTGTTTTAGTTGGCTGCTTGACTCCTAAGTTAACAATCCTGGTAAAATTTTCTTACTATCATAAAATAAAGAGAAAAAAATTATTGCAGCAGTAAAGTAAGCCATGTTTGCCACTTTTAGAAGGTAGTAATATTGATCCTCCTGACTATACCTATGCTATGCTGTTGTTTTATAGAAAGAAATTGCATATTGTTGTTTCCTGTCTGAATGTAAGATTGAAATAATGCACAATAACTTTACTAAAAATCTTTTAACTTTTGCAAGATATTACCTATTTTTGATTGGATTTTTTTAAATATAGCCAACTTGAAAAGTCCCAATATAGGATCAATTTAATTATTTGTTTTCAAATAAAAAATGTAATTATTCTCAGGTATGATAAGTCTATTAATTTTCCTTTCCGAGTATTTTAAGAGCAATCGCCAATAGTTCATCTTCTATTTATATTCAAAAAAGGATTTTAACATAACAGAATTAAATTATAATAAAAAATGAAATAAAGGTTTAAATTTTTTCCTGTAATTGTTTTATTTAAGTTTTTTTATATATATTTTTAAATGTTAGGAAAGTTTTATGTCTAACAAAAATTGCCATTGTAGAAAGGGTATATTAGATTTTTTTAATTTTCCAAGAATGAAATTTTTGGAAAGCACACATATATGAAACTTGAGACATATTATCATAAAAAATATATTTTATATTGTGATAATTTTGACACCAAATGTTTGTTAGGAAAATGCTAGGTCTCAAAGAAGTTTGATTTTTGATGTGACAGTTGATGTTGATGAAATTTCCTGAAGCATGAATTTTTCATCTTATCATACTATAAAATATGGGCAACTGCTTTAGAATTGGCAGAATTTTTCAATGCTCTGAAGTCTTTTGAACTCTATGATATATAGTTTTTATTCTATAGTGACTGAGTTTTGAGTTATGTAAGCATACTTTTTCTGACATTTGAATTTGTGATTTCTTTTATTGTAAATATTGTCTAAATTATTTCATTCCAAGGAACTTGCATCATATGTGCCTCCTTTTTTTTCACTGAAAGATAATGCATTATGTAATAATATATTAGTTTACATCAAATGATAATTAAGATAATTTATAATTTTGATATATGGAATATCTTTTTTACTCAACTGGAGAATAAATATAATTAGCTCAGAAGAAAATTTTCTTATAGTAAACATGTTGCTGTGTTGTGACTTATGGCACTTTACAAGCCCGCTGACAGTTATTTGTCAGCAATTTAAGCCGAGTGAGTGTCCCTTTTTTTTCACTAATGTCAACTAGGACCAAGAGTACGACTTAGCTAATTCATGCGTCACATTTGCTTGCACAACCCCTTTTTACAGGGGGGCACATTTACACACCTCACAGATAGAATACAGAAGAACAACCATGCTCGAACCCAGATCATGGGGAAAATGTGCTCTAATTATGTGTAATATATTATTTGGCATAAAAAAAGATTAGATTGTCATAAAAAAGCTGTATGTTTCATGTAATTCTGTTTTAAATTAGCTCATTTTTTTCCATTCTGTCCAACTAGATTTTGAAATTTTCTTTTAAAATAATATTTAACTTCAGAAAGAACTTAATCAATTGCATTTAAAAAATGAAATCCCTTCATTCTTTAGATTCTGAAGTATTAGACTTTTAAATTTGTAAATATTTTGTAATATTTGTTAATAGGTTCATTATTCAAATCATAAATTGGTTTAAGAGTTCTAAAAGTTTAATCATTAAATTCATTCCTTGTTTGTTTGTTTTTCTTTATTGAAAATAGGCATCTTTTTGTTTTTATAATCCTTGAGTTTGTTGAAAATACACAATATAATTCATAATAATAATAGTAATAAAAATGTTACTCTAAAAATGATCAATCTTTAAAAAGAAAGGTTTAAAATTTTGGAAGAATTATATGTATTTTTTTTAATCATTCTGGAACAATAACTTATGCTATTTTTTGGTGTGCTTAATGCGAGAAAAATACATTTAACTGTGGCTTTTTTTAAGCATTCCTTCCCTTTTATAAAATCAGTGCATTCATCTTATAAAATTGTAATAACTATATTCAGACGCATTGAATTGGGAAAGCAAACTGAGCAGCAGTGTAAAAAGTAATTTCTTCTTTCTACACTGGAAACATTTACATTTTAGTTACCTTAAAGTTTCTTATAATTTGATAATGTCTCCCATATTTGTAAAAAAAGGGGATGTTAAAGTACACCGACTCTCATAAATTTATGTCTAATAGAAATATAGTTGTTTTTATATAATAGAAGGGTAAAAATAGTAATTGTATAAATATCTCAATCTACATATTATTAACTGCACAAAACAATATAGTTCAAGTTAAATTCAACAAAGGCTGTATTCTCCTCTTTTTTTTTTTTTTTTCCCAATGAGAACATTTTTAAAGAAATACTACAATTTATATAGCTAAATTATGCCCGTTTTGGGAGAAGAAAAAAATGGCAAAGTGTTTTTTATTATTTTACAAGGTTTTTTGTTGCATTAATTATTTGCTGCAGAAACATCATTTGTTTTAAATTATTAAAGTTCTTAAAATATACATAGATGAGTTATTTTATATTGACCTGCAAGAAGATTAGAGGTTATGAAATTTTTCCTACTTGGAAAGAAGAGAATTCTATATACAAATATACATAGCTTCTACTTTAGAAATACTATCTACTTTTTACATACATAATTCCTCCTTTAAGAAAGCTATCAGTTCTAGTCAGTCCCTTCGTTTGGATTTCCATTTGCCCCATAATTAAGTCAGGGACATAAGTTTGCTACTGACTGTGCTGCTTGTTTTCTTATTATTATTAAGATTTTTATTTGTTGATAATATTATGGTATTGATAATGTTGTTGACATTGTTTTATTAAAAATAGTTTAATTGCAGTCCTCATTTGTTCCTTCAAAAAACAATTTTTATAAAGTGAAATATCTAATCTAACTTCCACTACATATATAAGTTAATTGCCGATGTTCACTGAAAAATAAAACATTTTTTTAGCATTTATTTCATTTGAATGCTTTGAACATAATAATTTCAAAGAATTAAATATATTTATAATATGTTGTAGTCTCCCTGTTCCAGTGCTTGGATGCATTGTAAATGAAAAGGATGTAGTTCTTCGTCGTGTACAATGCGCCAGACAGTAACTTGCAGGATACAACCTGTGCACTTCTTAAAGGATTACGCTCCATTTCTTGGAGAACTCTTTCTTCAGCATCCACTATCCGAGTTATTCGTTGGCGACCAGCATCCGGCTTGTGCACGTCAAACGAGCTGGTTTCACATAATCATCGACGCAGAGTGGCAAAGAATGTGCGGCTAGGCACCTTTTTACCAGGAAATTTCTTTCGATACATTTGCAAGGCTTCTTATTGCAGTTAGCCATGCTGTAAATTAAATGCATGTCAGCCATTTCGCGGTGCATGCATCCCAATCCAATCATTATGTGTGTATCACAACACCCACTACAGGCATTTGCGACCCTCTGTTCCTATGCGATTTTTGATCCTTCTAGTATGATGGATCTACCATGTCATTTTGGCCACGTTTTTTTTAATCACCATGTATATTCCGTAACCAAATCTGAGTTATGAAGTTTTGAGTATTAGAACTCATTGAATAGAATTCTCATCTTTCAATAGAATAATCTAAAATTACATATTTTTTATGATTGTAATATTCATATTTTCATAACTCATTCAGCTTTAATTGCAACAGAATAGACTTTTTTTTTTCTTATTTATAATAGTAACATCTCAAAAATATTTTACTAAATATGACTCATAGGACTAATGGTATGTATAACAATATTAGATTTGTAATTCATCAGAGCATTTATTGACTCAAATTGCATAAAATAGTATTTTTTACTTCATTTAAACCTTTTATCTTTTTTTTTTTTCTTTCTTTCTTTCTTTTTCTTTTTTTTTTTTTTGTACTATTGTATAGAAGTTAAGTATTGGAAAATAAATTAAAGTGGTTATCTTATATGCAATAAACCATGTTTGCCTTCAATATTTTAGAATTATTGGATTAATAGTAAATACATTTTAAAAGTTTTTAGAAACTTTGTTCTTGCAATTATCTTTCTAGAAAACAGTATATTTATTTCATTTCTTACAGACATGTTCTGAAAATTGCACTTTTCTAGGCTCTAAGAACTAGCTTAATCTTTTAATTTGAGGTTTTGTTTATGTGATCACAACACATACTGGTAAAAACTATTTTCCCCCATGCACATGTAACATACTCGTGTAGATTAAATTTCAATTTTATTTTGTGTGAAAAATAAATTATTGGAAAATATGCTTAATGTTTTTTTTTTAATCATTAAAAATAGAAACTTAATTTTAAAAATCTGTTTTTTGTAATGAAGAATTTGATACATATGTGCTTAAACATGGGTTAATTTAAGCAGAATAGATTGCTGATATATTAATAATAACCTTAAACTAATATGAAATATGATGCTTTTTAATTATACTATTTAAAATTTTGAAAGATCAAGCTTTAGTTAGCTTGCTTTAAATTTCAATTTTTAAGATCTAAGCTTTATATTAATTTATAAACATATCTTACTTTTTTTTTTTAATAAAACAATGTCAAGATAATAAGCTGATGCTTTTTATTTCTTTTGGTAATCAATTTTAAATGTTCTATTCTACTTTTCATCTTTTTGAACTGACAGATGTAAAGCTTTGTATAACTAAGTAAATAGTGTATCAACCATAAGTAATATAAATAATAATATTTCTTTATTATTCCTTTTGTGGATCATTATGAAAATGCATATAATTTTTGACTATTTTGTTTCATCTGTTTAGCCATTATATTTTTTTAAATGCCTCAATACTACATTATATATATTTTTTACTTTCCAGGCCAATTACATTCGATATCAATTTCAGTATGTGTGTTGAAGTGCTCAACATAAAGGTAAAGAATTTTTTTATTATTATTTTTTCTTTTGGGAAAATGCCCAATATAAAGGAAAGTGAAAACACTTGAATTGGTTTAGCTAAGTTAGATTAATATCTAATTTTGTTATTACTTGAGGGCTATAACAGGTGAGCCAAGATCAGATCTAATCTGCCATCCCATTCTCCAAACTTAGCTAAAAATTACTCTTTAATGCACTTATTTACGGCACTATAATTTGCACATAGTAAATTATTTACGAAATTTTCTCTGCTTTTTCTCACTGAAGATTCTCAATGAGAACAAACTGTCTTAGTTGTCAGAACTTCCACCTATTTAACATTTATTAAATTTATTATTTTTGTCATTAAAATTGCGATATTTATGTGTGTGACAAACCTAAATAAGGTACAACAAACCAAAAATATAATATTATTCCACATTTATACTTCTATTTATTAAAACTTTTCTACCACTTATGACATTTTGTATTGGTTAGCTCAAATCTGAGATTAAGTAGTAATTATTAATTTAATTGGTTTTTCTCAGTTAACATCAATATTCTTATGGTCCTTTAAAGAGTTTTTTAAATCTATGTCAGTCAGATCATTTAAACTTATCCAGTTTCCAACATGACATTGAAAATAATAAGAAATATTAAAAAATAAGTTTCTACATCTCTATGATTTAGAATAATAATAAATATAATCTGTGTAAAACTCATCCTTATCAAAATAGATACAAAATACAAGTATCTGTCTAGAATACAGAAACTGAGATTTTTTATACCTTGTGTTGTATTTTGTAAAAATTGAAATACGGGCTCTGGCTTGAATAAAATTTTCATTTCCTGTAAAAATGGTTGATTTAGTGTAATTAAGTGGTACGTTTTATATTTATTAAAAATAGTTAATTTTCTTTCTTTATCTCTCTATATAATGGTGAAATTGAAAATTTCTAAAGGAGAAAAATTATCAAAATGTAAACACAAGAATGAAATTCTTGATTTCTAATTAGTTTGAGCAAGCCAATGGAAATGAACTAGTCTTAAGTGCAAATAAATTTTATTCTCAAAAAAATATTCATAGCACAAAAATAATAAATACAGTAGTTGAATTTCATCTATGAAATATTAAATTGCCATAAGTACTATTCTAAATTATGAATTATTCCTATGAAATTTATAAATACTACTAAAATATAAATGCAATTTTTTTACTTTATAATTATAAAATTTTGAAAAAATAAGCAATTACTGAATTTTGAAAACAAAGTATTTATATATTATTATTTATATATTTAAGTATTATGACAAATCTTCATACAATTTTTACTAAAAAATGTATGTATTAAGGTCTAGAAAAAAATTATTATTCAATTGCTAACATATCACATGAGTAATATTCATTTTCCTTTGAAATTTTCAGAGAATTAGTGGTGAGATTTGAATAAAAGAAATAATGCATTGGACATACTCGTTTAAGTTCAAGTTTTTTTTTATGTTTTTAAAAATATTAGCTCTTATTTTAACAATTCACTAAATAAATAAAAATATGTTTAATTTAAAATCATGTTGCATTGCTTAGTTTCTAATTAAATATAGTACAACATACAGATATTAAATCTTGTTAAATAAATCATCTTTTTGTTTGGAAAAAGTTAATTAAAGTTTCCAAATCATAGTTATTAAGAATCTGAAGAAGAGATGAAACTTTCGATTTCACATTGATTCCTTTAAATTTGTAAACATCAATGTATAAATCTGTTATCATTCCTAAAAAAAAGAACAAAATTAAATTTAATTATGAAATATTTTTTTTTTTTTTTTTTTTTTTTTTTTTTTTTTTAAATTTTTGCATGTGTGGTAAACGAATTCATCATACCAAATAATCTTTCGAGGTGACAAGGCTGCCGTTTGTATTCAAGTTGCAACTGATCTGATAAATTCAAAATTTCTTGATATTCAGGTGCTAAAAAGCTTAAATCACTTTCATGAACTTTTAAATCCTGTAATATAAGTTTTTATAATTAAATTCTATAAGTAAATATAACAATATATTGCATTCAAAACATTTTTGCTGAACAAAGAATTATACTAAAAAGACATCTTCAAACATTTAAATAATAAAATGTTAATATATATATATAATATATTGAGGAATATATAAAAATTATTTTATAATAAAATATATAATTCTTATTTTGATTTGTATTCAATTCCAGAATATAGAAAGAAAAGGTAAAAAGAAGTAAGATTAAGCTGAATATAAATTTAAATCATACCTTCAAAGCATCAATGACTTGGACTTTCTTTGCTAAAAGCAACTGATATTCCAGCTTTGGATGAATAAACCTCAGCATGTGTGGGACACTTTCATCATTAATATCTAATTTTAAAAAATGGCATAGTTCTATTTATTTATTGCATTTTTGAAAATTCATTCAAAATTTAACTAAAATTTAAAATACATTTTATAAATTATATATTACACATCATGTTATAAAAAGTTTTTATTAGTAGTAGTAGTAGTAGTTATACATAAACAAGTTTAAAGCATCAATTTCAAAACGATGTACAAAATCATAGAAAGGGAAAATATTCAGCAGTTAAATATTCATTGCTCTTATTGGCACTTTCTTAAACTTTTCTATTGAGAAAATCTTCTGATAGGCCACTGTAGTTAATGGCATTGAAAAGTGGTTATCAACTCCCATATTGGCTCTAGATGTAAACAGAATTGCCAATGTAAATTGAACAGTCTTCCCCTATGGTTGGAAGAATGATCAATGAAATCAATCAAACTCAAATGAAAAACCAGGATAGTCTAATTAAAGAGCTTAATTCATCAAAATTTCAAAATGGGGAGGTATTCTATCTTCAGTAGACATTATAATTTTTTTTAGTAAGACCACTGTTTTATTGTTCAGCTTTGAATAGCATTTAAGGTAGAGATATGAAATGTCTAAAGAGATTTTTCAAGAAAAATTAAATATTTATACTAAATATGGTGTTGAAAACTTCTGTATAAAAATTGAATATAGGTGTGTGTGTTTTTCCCCTTTGGAACAAATTTAGAGTATGCTGTATGTGAGCTTTGCTAACAGGATGTGTTTCAGCACATATTTTGTCTTCAGGTGAGAAGTATAGTTCATGATAATTCCTCGCAATTTTTCAGAATTTCGAAATCACTTTATGTATGGTATTATTTAGGGAACAAGTTGTTTTCTGTGCCATTTGTTAAATGACTGCATAAAGTTCACAGGTAAAGAGTATATCCTGTAGTTTTAGTTTATGTATATTCATTGTGAAGTGAATGCACAGAAATTGGTCATGATTACATATCATGATTTTCAATCATCAGGTTTGTTTACAGGTAGGTAGATGTTGGTCAATTTTAAAGATGAGACAAACCTCTTGTACGACAGCACTCATAAATTGTAAGCCATTATCATTCATCTAAGAAGTCTATACCTGAAAAATATTTCTTCTACAAATATGAAACACACATTGTGTTACTGATTCAAGATTAATGAGTTCTATCCACTGAACAGAACTTCATCTTCAACAATGAAGGTCCAGTTTTTGCTACTCAATCTTTTTTATAGGGATCCAGACAGATCAGTAGATAGAGTCTGAAACATCTGCAAATGCACAGGTGTTTTTAAATAGTATTTCAAGTTTCAAATTATCTTAAGTCTGTCTCATAATAGCCCTAGAATTGCTTATAAATAAGATGTTACTATAACTTAACTAAACCATCAATTAACATTCCATACATTTTTTTAAACAGTCAGCAACAGACAACTCCTTTCTCATTTCAATAATAACACAGTAAAATTTTATGAGAAGCCTTTTCTTCAAGGCAGGAGCTGGCAGTAAGTGCATTATAATATTTATTGTTCTAGTACTTAAGTTATCTTACTAAATGGTACACCAAATTGTGTCTCCCTGGCATTAGAATTCGAAATGTAATTATTAAAATGCCTTAGTTCATTAAATAGTCTCCTTTAGTCCAATTGACAAAGTTCTGATTTTTTTGGAAGGAGGGGTGTGATGATTTCACACAAACGGACATCTACCAACAAGGACTTGGCAGGTTTCCCGTTTGGAGTAACTGAGTAACAGCTGATGCTGATTTGGAGCACTAGAGGTAAGTCTGTTATGTCTTTCAATAACCTAATATAGCATTTAAATTGTTGTATTTTACTGTATATTGTACATTGATATTTTTAAAATTTAAAATTAAACCAAAATTACAATTCATGGATTGTTTTTACTGCCAAGTGACATCCTTCTTATGAAAAAATTGTTCAACATTGATTCTCAAAAATTGAGTTTTTTTACTAAGTAATTAATTTACTAACAGTAGTCTTAAAAATATACTTTTAACTTTAATTAAGAGAGTTTTGATTTTACACTCTGAACTGTTCAGAATTGCATACTTAAAGACATAACATTTCTACAGATTTCAATGTTTTAAGAATCCAATTTTATCATTACTGACATTGATTAATTTTCTTTTACATAATAATTCTATAATATTATTAATATCTTGGGCACTTTTTGCATAAATATATGCATTTTATTGTTCAATTAATCATTTATTTGCTTCTTGGAATTTTATGCTTGATATAATTTATTATTTTACAAAGTTCAGCTTTATTCTAAGCTTGTGTTATGTCAGCATACTGTAATAATAGATGTTCATTATTTAACTTGGGGGGGGGGGGAATATTTAGTTTATTTAACTGAAATTGTACTATACTTTATTCTGATCAGGACTCATAATCAAATGTTCATCTTGAACATTTGATTCTAGATAAAATTTTGCTCAAGGAGTAGTACTCTCTTGGGTTGAAGAGAGTACTACTCCTTGAGTAAAATTTCTCGCATCCATCCAATTAATATACAATTTGGTAGGTTCATACTATTGTGATACAGGAGACGAAACTAGGAATTATACATCAAGCAATAGAAAACCTTTTATTCTTCTCATTTCCAATGCTAAGGAGATGTCTTCTTGATAAGCAATAGTCGAGAAATTCACTATAAACCATTTGTGTAATCCACAAAAAAATGTGTAATATTTTTACGTAATCCAGAATATAGCACTAAATCAACTTGTAGTCACGAAATTACTATTCGGATTTGCTAAATTTATGTTGTAGCATTTTTGAATTATCTCATTTACATGTTTCTGAAAGTAGAGACCGACAGATGGTTCGAGCCTTGTTGGATTTGGCTAAAAATTTGATAGGTGTCTTCACTACATGCTAAATCAGTATATTGAATTTTATCTACTAGTTCTCTTCATCAAATGTTCAGTCTTATAATTTATAAAATTTTGAAAAGATAATGTTTTAGAGACTTTATGTTTAAGATATTCATAGAAGTCTACTTCAGAATCTAATGTGCACTCAGGTAGCAATTAACAAAATGTAACAGAAGACTATTAAAACAAGTTAAATCATAAATCTTACCAAAGGAAATGTCAAGAGATATCTTCTTCTTGGTAGCCTCCCGTGTTAAAACATCTTTCAATATAGAAATAGTGGATATATTATCAGACTTAAAAATAGATTCTCCTTTCCTAAATATAAAATAAAATTATAAATCTGAAAATATTGCATCTAATAAAATATTTGGAAAAAGATTGTATTTCTTACTTGTAATAGCAATACAAAACTGTATCCAAGAATGTTGATTTAAAATAAAAGGTAGCACATTCTCCAGGTGGCATCCTTTCAGGAACTTCTGGCATACAGAAAACTATCCAGGAATGAATTTCAGCAAGAGCAAAAGCCCCTCTGAGAGTTAAAGTATTTAAGGGCCTAGTTAAAGACAAAAAGGATAAATTAATCAATTATTCTACTTTAAAAATAAAAATATTTCACTAGTGATGGCAATTTATAATTACATCTTTATATAGCAACATTATGTGAAAATAATGAATAAATTGCTGTTATCTAAGACATATTTAAAAAATTAATTAGAAAAGTGTAGAGCAATTTAGCATAAAATGACTGAATATTCATCAGTAATTTAATTAGGAGTCTTAAAATGAATAAAGAAGAGTGATATTTTAAGTTGGATGTAAATCAAGTAGTGCATTTTAGTGAAAAACTTGTTCAACAATTGGATTATTATCAAATATATTTCTTCCATATTTCTCTTCTTTTTATTGAATTGTTTTGCAGTGGTAAGTGGTCACCATTGACAGAATGATGTCTATTTAAATTATTGTTGTATTTAATAGGTCATTATTTACTGAAGCAGGGATCTTCTTGTTAATATCTCAATAATTGTTGCATTTTTTTAAATTTTATTTATTGTTTATTTATTTTGGATATAGTTATCATCCAAAGTGGTATAATCAGTCCAAGGTGATAGCACATGACTATTCAATTTTAAACAGTCATTACTTTAGCTTTCTTTGTTTGAATGTAATTTTGCAATGGAAAGATATATATATTTAATTATACAATTTATTTTCTTTACTATAAATTGCATATTGGTTAGTTGATTTCTTTTTACTATTTAAAAAATAAATAGAAATCATAGATTTATGTTGCTTTGCAATAGAATCCAGAAATTAAAAATTTCATTTTATTTAACCATCTTGCTTAATATTACACTTAAAATGTATGCATCATACACATAATATGAAAATACCATAGAAAATTATCATTTACATTAATACTTACTATAACTAGATAATTAAAATCCCCAAGAATTTCAAAATTAAATGCTGCATTTTGCAACAATATCTAATTTATCATTTATAATTTTTTGCAAGATAAAGTTAATTATAATCAGTTGTTTAGTGTATATTTCTTCAAACTAAAGCAACCTTATTTTTTCGCTCATGTAGAAATTTAATGCTACCACTTAAAAAATACTACAGTAATTCTTTAATTTCTGTTTCTGAACTTATTATCTCTATTAACTTTAGTATTAAAAGAGTTTCGAAGACGAAAATTCTAGTACTTACTTATTTTCATCAAAAGTGTGAGTTCGACAATGAAGGGACAATGGTTTTATTTGATATTGCCGAATTTGACAACACTTAGGCTGGAGTCTTGGAGTAATATATGCTTGCAAAGTGCCATATTGTCCTTCAATTGATCGAATCTTAACTTCCAAACGTGTTGTATTTGCTTGACATCTGTAAGTGGCCAACAGAAAATTTCCATCACTCTAAAAAAAAGAGAGAGAAAAAATTCTCATAATATATCTCAATTCAAGGTTGTTGTTTTTTTAAATCTAAACATTTCTCTTACTGTGCATGTACTGCAGCAAAAGATTTGTTTTTATTCAACAGGAAAAATAATACTACTTATGAAATCATTAATTAAAATTATTTATTGACTAATATAAAAGTATGAAGTATGAAAGCCTTCAGGTACAATTCCTTTTATACATCATTCCATCCTATTTGACTTATATGTTTTGCCTTTAAAAAGGAACTGTCTCATTGTTTTTTATGCCTGACAGATGACGTTCCTAAATGTAGAAATCTATAATGTAAAAACATCTAATAATCTTGTTTACTTATGCTTTTTCATTTTAGATGAACATGTACATTCTTCTTAGTGTTTGTCCAATATATTAAATAATGTTTCTTTCGTCTAAAAGTTAAGGTCTGTCTTAAAGGATTTATTAAAAATTGGATTACTAATTATTGCTATTTTAGATGCTTATCACTTTTATAGAAAATAAAAGGTAAGTGAATTATTTTTTCACATACCTATCTGTAAAATATGTTTATTCTAACAGACCCATCCACTTATCTTCGCCATTGTTAGTTCTTATGTCCATTAATTGTTCTAAGTCAGGGATGGGCAAATTGTAACTTGCATAGAAATTTTATCAAGCTTATTACAAGTTTTAAAATAATAGTATAATCAGCACATTCTAGTTTAAACTAGTTTATGAAAGACTAAAAAATGAAGTTAAAACTTAATTCATCATATAGTATTAACTTTTTCTGCAAAAATGACAAGCTATACATCATAAGCTTTTTAATTACCAGATGTGCAATAATGAGCTATACATATAATGCAATTAAAAGTATGTTTGGTATGTTTAAACATACACAAAATTAGCAAAATATCAAAAAAATTTAAGTTGTACAGTAGTTGTTAATGTAATTAAATGGTACGGTATTGCAAAATATTTTAGAATTAAGTGCAAAAGGTTAGACATTTTATGATAAATTATACTAGCCCAACATTCTTCTGTGTGCATAAAAATTTCTTTGCATCAATTAAGGGTATAAAATTGGAATTTAATTTTACAGAAAAAAAAAATAAGAATACTCTTGCTCTAAAACTGTGTAATATGTTTTTAAAAAAAAATAAAAACTGGAGAATTTACAACTTTAGAAAAATGTTTTCATTATAAAAATAAGAATTAAAATTTCATTAAATTTTTATTTACAAATAACTCAGAAAACAACTTTAATCAAACCATTTGATGTCAAAAGAGGAGCTTGGAAATCAGTGCTTTCCATCTTATAATATCAGACTAATAAAACATGGAACTTTCCATTCAAATTTAAGAGTCAAACGGAACATTTATTTTTATAAATGAATATAAAACATGTAAATTTTAAAATTTTCATCACATCAAAAGTACGCTAACATAATATACATATTTTGAAAACATAATTAAGGAAACTTTTTGCATTCTCAGCATTTTTAGAACTTAATTGTTGAACATTTTCAGATTAATATCAAAGATATTGATTATATAAACATGTGTTTGTTATACCATTAGGATCATAAGATAAATGTGTGATCAAACATGTTTTTTATCTTGGGGGGGGGAGAACATTTAAAGTCATGGATGAAGCAGCCGCAGCATAGAAAGGTCCTCACTTAATTTTAAAAATAAATAAAACTTACTTCTGGATCACAGGAGCTGTAACTAACAACTGCAGAATTTCTTTCACTATCTAAAAGATCAACAGGAACATCACTCTGCAATAAATGTAAATACAGTTGTTGATTAAGTTGGTTTTAAATAAAAAATTTTAAAAATTAAGTAATATTTTTTATGTCTTTACTTGTATCAAAACATTATCAATTGCTGTTTGAACTTCCAATGTCAGAAGGTATGATGCATCTTCATGATTCAGTTGAAACATATCATTGATGCTAAAATAAGGCACTGCAGAAACTCCACCAATATCTGATTGTGCAGCTAACTGATAATTCTCTCTTTCTTTTTGTACCTGTTGCTGCAATTCTTCTACTTCTTCTCTGTTTCAAAACAAACCTTTAGATTTATTTTAGAAATTAAAAGAATAATGTGCATCAAGATAAACATAATTATTTAAACACATATGCATCAGAAGCAAAATTTTAATTTTATAAACTTTACAATAAATATAGAATATTAAAAGAATCATCAAAATAAGAATAGTTACTAAACTTTATAATATTTATATAATCCCAAGAATTTCATTTTCAATTTTCATTTTATTGAAAGCTCAAAACCTACTGAGAAATCGAAAATGGAGGCATTAAAATCATTATTCTTTAAAAGTAGGAGTAAAACATCATGAAATTGATCTTTTTAAATATAAAATTTATCCAACATTTTTTTTATTTATTTAAGATTATAAGTTACTTTAATTGCTGTACATAAAAAAAATAATTACATATAGCCATTAATGTGTGCACCCTTAGACATTAAATCAAATACTTTTGGAAAATATGCTGTGTATTGTTTTATATCATTTGATTTAAATACAGCAATTGGTCAACATTAATTACACCAATAAATTACTTCAGAATTTAAAAAAAACTAACACATGCACATTATAAGAGAGGAGATTACTGGAATTACCTGGATTAATGGAAGTATTAATTTTAAGTACTAGTGGATATTTATGACCTCAATTTACAATTAAACCACAATAGACAAATCCCATTACACATAAAGCAGGCAGCCCTCTTGGCAATATTTCTTGTTTATTTGGCAATAAAACTTAAGGGCCATAAATATCCCCAAGTACCTAATTTTATACCAAAAATATTGTGCTAGCAAAAAAAAAAAAAAAAAAAAAAAAAAATTAATGCAATATAAAATATTTTGCAATTTGAATAAGAGATTCATTTAGCTCTTAAAAGGAATATGTGCTAAAAAATAAAAAAATGTATCAAAAGATGTGCAAAAGCAGCATACTTTAAGTGCGTGATTCTTTTAATTACATCAGGATCAACGGCATGTGGAAAATGAGTGGGGTGTTCTTTCAAAGAAAGTCCTGACACGGATCCTGCAAAACATTACACTTTACTGATCAAACTGCATTTGAAAAGATTAGGGGAAAAACTGTAATCATAGTTGATTATATAACATTTTGTTCATTTGATGAATTACTGCCACTAAAAGAAATACTTGAAAATAGTTTTTACAGTGAATATAATGACAAAATACAAGTTCAAGCGAAAATATAGTTTTATTTTTGAAGATTTCCTAATACTTATATTTAGCATTTAGGTTGAAACAAGATCATATAAGTTAAAATGCACATAAAGATTATTATATAGTTTTAATTTTGATATTCTGAGGATATTTTATTGTCATTTATAAAATGTGAAACAGTATTTCCTTATTCGAAAAGTGGTGTAGCAGTCTTGAAATTATTGCAGAAATTTATATCTACTTAGAATAATAAACTATATATTTCAAAATATAATTGTTTTATGTTGACTAACTCAGTGCTAAGCATTTATTTATGAATATAAAAAAATTAAGTATTTTCAGAATATTTTTTGACAGAAATTTAAAATTATTACAAAACAAATTTGAAAAACATGCATGCATGCAAACAGAGATACATTTGGTCAAGAATTAAAACATGCACATATGCAAGTGTAATCCACAGTAGAAAGAGTGCAAAAGATTTTGACACGAAAATTTAAAAGAGTGTTTTACATTAAAGCATTATCAGAGATCAAAGTCATAAAATTAATTTTTATATAAAAACAATGCTACCTCAGTTTATATATTTTCTGAGCTGCATCTTCAGAAATAAGAAGATAATTTGGATCAAGACGTTTGTCTGCTGGTTCAGAAGAAAGACCAAATATCCAACCTACACTCACAAAAATTCAGAAACAGCAGAAAAATAGTTTTTTCAGAAAATATGTAATTATATGAATAACAATACTCACATCAACAAACAACACAATAAGCAGGAAATCACAAAAGCATTCAGTAGTGAAATCAAGCAAACATTACAAACAAAGCATTCTGTGTTACTAAATCATTTTATATTGTTAGTAATTTTACATATGTTTAGTGATTTATATTATTTTAAAAAAATACCAATTGTTAATTAATAAAATAACAATATTTACCAGTATATGTAGTAATTAAGAGTTCATCATATCCAGCCGAACCAACAATGCCGCCATTAACAGAAGTCACACTTTCACCACAGTTCTAATATATATAAATGTTAAGAAGATCAAGCATTCAAGTTATATACATTAGAATAAGTTAATACATAAATTCTCTAAAAGATATGAAAACATTCTGCTGTTAGTTTGTTTACAGTTACAAAATTAATAAAGGAAAATATATGAAGCAAAGTAACAAAATTTTGATAAAAATTGCATAAACAGAATATTTTATATAAATTTTTTAAAAATATGGTTTTATTAGGAATTTTTTTAAATGATCTAGAAAATCATATAATATAGAATTTTTTAACTAAAAATATAAATACTTTTTAAAAAGATAATTACTAAAAATATTAATATTTTACTGTTAGATTTGTATATTTAAATATGTATATATAGATAGAAAATTTCAACTTTATTATCTAGAAATACTTTTTCTACTTACATAAGTAAATCTAGGCACTGGATTTTCAGTTTCATCATATCCATAAACTTCAATCAAACCATCACTACGACCAATAATCAAATCTTTGATACCATCACCAGTAATATCATAGTTATCCAGGCTTAAAACTCCTGCAACAGATTAAAAAACTTAAAAAAAGAATCACATTCAAGTACACAACCGAAAAATTTGCATACAAATTTTATTAATGCCAAAATAAGAATCAATGAAAAAAAAAAAGTGCCCATTGTATAATTACCAATTTTAAAAATCAGCAGATATCTTAATTTTAAATGTGCAATATTTCTTGTACAATTTAAAAATTAACTGCAATGATTTTTATGATATACCACTATAAATTTATTGTTTAATTATATCACATTTCAATTAGATATGTTTAGGCAAATATAAAGATCAATAAATACAAAATCAAAATAGCCTATTAATAAAGGCAAATTGTCACATTACTATCCAGAAAGAAATCAAATGTTGGAAAAAATTATATTATTTGTACACAAAGTTTTTAAATTCTAAGTTGTAACAGTTGCATTACTCTTACCTTCCCTTTTGGATACTAGATGGCGATGCCTGTTTAGGCCATCCCATTTTGTCATCCCATAGTGCATTGCGATTGTAATGAGAATGAGATGTGACGCTGAACTGTAAAGTCGCGCGCGTGAATGTTTTGTGTTTGTGCTTGTTTTAAGTGTGTGAATGTGATTATTAAAAGAAATGTTTCCAACAACATTCGTCCTGTTGCTTCCTGCACAGATCATAATAATCTACATACCACCACATTGGCGCCCAACGTAAAAGAATTTCTGATGAAACGGAAGTGAAGTCGTCCCGACGATCACAAGAAATTTTTCCCGCCACCACATTGGCGGCCAACGAAAAAGAAATTCTGATGAAATGAAAGTAAAGTCGTCCCGACACAAGTTATAATTTTTCTCATCCCGATAACGTGTCGTCCTGACACAAAATAATTTTTCCCATCCCGGGAACAGTTCATCATTGTGTTCCAGTGAAATGATGAAACGAAAATGAAGTCGTCCCGACGATCGCAAGAAAATTTTTCCGCGCGCAGCAAATTATAAAACGTGTCGTCCCGACACAAGTTTTTCTCATCCCGAGAACGTGTCATCCTGACACATGTGATTATTCTCATCCCGAGAACTGTCTATCATTGTGTTCCAGACATCAGTCCTAAAAGATGAACCAGCGTCTGCCATCTTCGCTTCCTTGATGTCCTAAGGAGTATTCCAGTATTCAGTTTTAAATCCTAACTCGTACGGGACGTCGACCCCTGTACCGAGTATAATTTATTATTTGCGCATCTCCAGCAAAAATCTGCATTTAAATCCAGTGAAGAAAGTGTGTTTCTGTTTTTCAAATTTACAGCACGGAAAAGTGCATCAGTTTTGTTTTGGTGGTTCCTGTCCGTATCTGTTCTCAGATAAGTATCATAATACTTGTACATTTTTTTTTTTGTTGTCGTTGTTTAAATTCAATAGCATCCAGCATTTGTTTCGTTGAAATATATTCTAAAAACATTCTTTCATGTTTGAATACACCAAAGTGCTTCGTCTTCTGTGAAATGTTTTCATACTATTTAATAATTTCTAAGTTACTTCTGTTTTTATAGCCTATTCATCGTTGCTAGTTTGCATATTGAAATATTTGTATGGTTTTGTTATTTGATCTCAATCATTGAAAGTGCGTAATAATATATCTTTTAAACATTAAGATATTCTATATAGTGAATTTCAAGTAGTTGTTGTATTTCTGTATTTTAATTAAGCACGAAGTAATTTATCGTACTTGATACATTTCTTGGTCCGTAAATTTGCGAACCGAAACCAAAGCTTTTCTCGTTTACTGATACCATTGTATGTGCCCTTGAGTGACGCGCCAAGTCTCATTAAGTATTCATAAGCTCAGTCGCTCTCAAAGTGATTAATCTAAACAAGTATTGAATATGTTTTCTTTTTTCAGTTGCATGGTGTTTTGGTATGAAAAACTGTTCTGATGGATTTATTATTTTTTTTTTCAGAGTAATGATTCAGCATTTAATCGTATAAAATGTGCAATTTTATTTCTGATTCTCAGAATGTTATTTTTATGGTTAAGAATACTTCTTAATTTAAATTTTACTTGGAATTATTCTGAAAATCTTATTTTCTGTTTTGTTTTAATGATAATGTTTACGTTTTTTTTTTATTCTTTTGAAATTTGAGTATAGGATTTAGATATGATGATTATGATATGAGTATATGATTTGATATATTGTTATTTTGAGAAATTCCATAATATATCTCAAACATAATTTTGCTTTACAAATGTTAATTGTGAATTTTTTATATATTTTTGCATATTGAAAAGTGAATTAGAAATTGTGTATCAGTAAAATGTTAATATTGATTATTTCTTTTTTTTTTAACGTAATTGCAAATTTTATTGTTAGTATTTTGAATTTAAAGTGAACTTTTGAGGAACATTGACTTTTATTTGAACGTTTTTTTCAACTGACTGTGCTTAGAGGAAAAATAACTTTTTATTTGGTTTGCGTAAAGATAAACGTTCAATATGGCATTTATGTCTAAAGGCAGGAAACAAGATTTAATAAAACTTGCCACAGAACTTGGTGAGGAGGTGGAAGGTGATCTTAAAGTGATTGAATTACGCGAATTAATATTGAAAACGTCGATTTACAAAGAAGATTTAGACTTTGTGAAAGATACCCTAGAAAACATTATAACTGAAAGATTAGAACGTGAGGAACGAGAATGTGTCGCTGATGAAAAAGAAAGAATAGAACGGGACAGAGCTTACGAGTTGGAGAAACTCCGTCTGCAAGTGGAATCTCAGAAATTGGAGCAGACTCCTGTTCTTGAACTTTTGCCTGCAGACCAACAAGTTACATTTAACTTGAAAAAGTTGCTCCCTGACTTTGACCCGCAGGATGGAGACATGACACTATTCTTAAATCTATTCGAACGTCAAATGAAAATTCTAAAAATAGGTAAACAGAACTGGGTTGCTCATCTTCTAGGGCTACTACCTAATAGTGTGGCACAGCTCATCGCAAGAGAACCAGAACAGGAAGCACATAACTTTGATTATATTAGATCCATGTTACTTCAACGGTTTAAATTAAGCGCTGAGAGGATGCGACAACTCTTTGTAACTCACAAGAAAAAACCTGAAAGCACATGGAAAGACTTCCATTTTGAACTGCGTAGCTATTTTGAAGCATGGCTAGCAGAATTGAACATAACGAAAATTGAAGAATTGAAAGATCTAATGATCCTAGATCAAATGAAGAAACGAGTTCCTCCCGAAGTCAAGAACCATTTTATTGATGTATGGAGTGAATGGGTTACCCCAAATGATCTAGTGGAGAAACTGGACAGTTATGACAACTTACGCTCTGTAAACCTAAAGCTTGCCTCAAAACCACATGAAACAAAAGTTATTTACCCAAAAAGAAATCAATATAAATCAACCCGATTTGAACAGAGAGATGATAGACAGGGTCTGCCATGGATTCCCAGTCAAAGTAGGCGGAATCCCGGGGTCCCCAGTCAAAGTAGGCGGGATCCCAGCTACAAAGACAGACCCCCTCTGTCATGCTATGGTTGTGGAGAGCCAGGAGTTGTAAAGACAAAATGTGCGAAATGTAATCCTATGGTTCAAGGAGACCGCACTCAACCTCCAACCCTTAATCACATGAACTTTTATAGTATCTTAATGGAAAGCCAGCCATCAAGCATTATTGAAATTACGATTTGTGGTTCCCAAGCAGCAGTGTGTGCCGACACTGGAGCTACACATTCGGTTGCCGGAGAAAAACTTTACCATTTCCTCAAGAATAAAGGACTAAGATTCGAAAATAGTACTGTTGACATGGCCCTAGCCGACGGGCATGTACAAAAAACAGATATACTCACAATGACGGTAGATATTGGTGTGGCAGGAAAAGTTATCCCCACGAAACTTATAGTCCTGAAGAATTCCAAGGGAAACCGAACTCTTCTGGGTACAGATTTTCTGAGAGCCGCAGGTATCGTCCTGGATCTTCAGAAAGGACTTTGGTATTTCTCAGAGGCTCCTCACCAATCGTTTAACTTTATTGAACCTCCGGCTGATATTAAGTCTCTCCTGGCTGTGCCTGTTGCATCCCATCCCTGTCAACTTCGAGAAAAGGAGGGTACCCATCTCTCGGGCGAACAACGGACGAAATTCAATTCCCTGCTCAAAAGGTACGAGAAATGTTTCCAACCAGGGGGAGAACCAACTCCTTTCATCGAGCATCGAATCAACACTGGTGATCATCTCCCAGTCGCCGTACCACCGTATAGAATGTCTCCAACTAAAAAAGAAACATTGAAACAAGAAATTGATCGACTCCTTGCTGAAGGAATTATTGAAGAGTGCGAGTCACCATATGCCTCTCCAGTGGTCCTAATTCCAAAAGCCAATGGTACCATGAGACTTTGTATAGACTACAGAAAACTGAATTCCATCACTATTCCAGACTCTTATCCATTGCCACGAATGGACGATCTTCTACATGAGGCAAAGCCAACCCCTTTCATGTCAGCAATTGATCTGAAAGCCGGTTATCATCAAGTAAAGGTCCATCCAGATGATCAAGACAAAACAGCGTTTGTTTGCCCTTTTGGAACATACCGCTTCAAAAGGATGCCATTTGGACTCAGAAATGCACCGGCAACATTTCAAAGATTAATAGACCGCTTCCGCAATGGTCTGGAAGATATCTTTACTCTAGCTTACCTAGATGACATTATCATTTTGTCAGAGACATTTGAAAAACACCTCTCAGATTTGCAGTGTGTCTTTGAAAGACTGATCCTCTTCAAACTTCAAGCCAACCGCGAGAAATGCTGCTTTGCATCCCGCAAAGTGAAATATTTGGGTTTTTGGATAACTCAGAAAGGAATAGAAGTTGATCCTGAAAAAATTGCCTCTATCCAGAGCATCCCACCTCCGCAGAATGTTAAACAGGTCCAATCATTTCTACAGACATGTTCCTGGTTCAGAAGATACATACAAAATTTTGCCGAGATTTCACGACCCCTCAGTGACCTCACAAAAAAGAAATCTCCTTGGAATTGGGGATTTCCCCAGCAGACCGCATTCGAAACCCTTAAAAAGTGCCTTACAACACCCCCAGTGTTGAAGCAAGCTAATGGCACCAAGCCATACATTATCCGGACTGACGCAAGCCACTATGCACTTGGAGCTGTTTTACTTCAAGGTACCGGTTCAGAAGAACATCCAATCGAATATGCAAGTCGATTGCTCACTCAAGCAGAACGCAATTATTCAACAACAGAACGGGAAGCACTGGCTGTTGTTTGGGCTTTAAAGAAATTTCGTGGGTATTTAGAAGGTTCTGAAATCACTGTGGCATCCGACCACCAACCTTTACGATGGCTCTTAACTTTAAAGTCTCCGACGGGTCGACTTGCTCGATGGGCTTTAGAAATTCAAGCTTTCAACCTGAAAGTTTTGTATGTTGCTGGAAAAGCCAATGTAGTTGCAGACATGCTCAGTAGACCTGTATGTGATGAGAAAGAAACTCCTTATGAAGTGTGTAACATAGCCATTGCTGACCTGCCTGTCAGAAGTGCTAAAGATATGCGTGAAGCTCAACTTGCTGATGAAAATCTGAAAAAGATTATTGACAGTTTCGAATCTACTCAGAAAACAGAAGATTATGCCAACTGGACAGAACGTGGGTTCTTAATGAATCAAGGTGTCCTTTACAGATATTTGCCAGATGCTGATTCCGAAGAGGCACAACTGGTAATTCCTTCTTCAGAACGTGATTCTATAATGGAAAAACACCATGATGATCCGATGGCCGGTCATTATGGAGAAGAAGGTACTTTTCAAAGAATTGCTAAGCGTTACTATTGGACTGGTATGAGAAAATACATAAATGATTATGTAAAAAATTGTCCAGAATGCAACAGATATAAAGCAAACAACCAGAAGCCAGCTGGTTTACTTCGAACTCCAGTCTATTCTCAAAGATTTGAGATAATCTCGATCGATCTTTTTGGTCCATTGCCAAAGACTGAAAATGGCAAGCAATGGATATTTATTATTGAGGATTGTGCAACCCGATGGGTTGAACTATTTCCACTATCTCAAGCAACTGCTAGTGAGTGCGCCATTACACTCATTGAGGAGATATTCCTGAGATATGGAATTCCCAGACGAATCATTAGCGACAATGGGTCTCAATTCGTCAGTGCTGTTCTTCAACAGGTGTGTTGCACCCTCAACATTAGCCAAAATCTCATTCCTGTTTATTTTCCTCAATCAAATCCTGTAGAGCGAAAGAATAGAGATTTAAAGCCTCGACTGGCCATATTGGTTGGAGATGATCACGGAAACTGGCATTCGAAGTTACCAATGATTCGTTTCGCCATGAACACCGCAGTTTGTGATACCACTGGCCATACACCTGCATTCCTCCAATTCGGAAGAGAATTAAGGACTGTTGATGATGTTGTACGAGATTTCAAAGCAGTTGTCGAGAATGACAATTTTGTACCTGAGATAACGCCTTATCTTAAAAGGTTTGCAAACATCATGAACGAATTAAGGGAACGAATAGAAATGAAACAAGACAGAAGGAAGATATATTACGACAAAAACAGAAAGCAAGTATTTTATTCTCCGGGTGATAAGGTTTGGGTAACATCACATCCCATTAGTAACAAATTTAAACGTAAAACGTCGAAATTTGCACCACGTCGAGATGGTCCATACATCATATTAACGCAACGTTCTCCAACTACCTATGAAATTGCTAGCCCAAGTGATCCATCCACCTCCTTAGGAACATATCATACCTCAGCTCTACGTTCGTACAGTCGAAACATGGAAGCGGATACACCACTGCATCCGATTCGCAAAAGAGGCCGACCACCAAAACTTAATTCCCTTTCCCCAGGAACCAATAGACTTCCAGACAATTCAAATTCTGTCTCCTTGCCGAGACGTCGTCGGAGCCAGAGGGGGAGGATGTAACAGTTGCATTACTCTTACCTTCCCTTTTGGATACTAGATGGCGATGCCTGTTTAGGCCATCCCATTTTGTCATCCCATAGTGCATTGCGATTGTAATGAGAATGAGATGTGACGCTGAACTGTAAAGTCGCGCGCGTGAATGTTTTGTGTTTGTGCTTGTTTTAAGTGTGTGAATGTGATTATTAAAAGAAATGTTTCCAACAACATTCGTCCTGTTGCTTCCTGCACAGATCATAATAATCTACATACCACCACAAAGTTTCATAAAATCATTACTTGTAGGGTGATATTTTTCAAGTAGAGGTATTAAATTATATGCATAGCACAGACATGCATACTTATTTTACTCTTTGCATTTATTTTTTGCACAAATAAATAACATATTCTTAATAAATATCAAAGTTTGAAATGTATTAGCCTTTTGAACTAGAATGATTTGTTATGCAGGCTCATAGTCATTTGTTGTTAAATTAGAGGTAACAATTATGCAAATAAAATAGTTTTACTATATAAAGTATTATAAGTTTTTTTTTAATCAAGATTTTGATTTTAGGTTTACCTTTTACAAACTGAATAAGAAAAATCGGAGAAAGTGTACATGGACAGGATCACTCAAAAATGTAACAGGCTAACTTGATGTGTAATAGTTCAACAAAAACTAAATTTATAGAAAATTTTATCCAAAAGTTTTTTTATTATAGTACTAAATTGGTTTTCGGACTTCTTAAGAAAAATTTGAAGAAGAAAAAAAGTGTATCTGCAAAAATATTTTCAACAAGGGCAATGGAATTCATACTAAATGAAAATATTGTGAATGTTTTTAATAAATCCATTTATTTACCTGCATATTTCATTTCCAAGGAAAATGTTATATGCATTTTAAATTATTGCATTTCTTTAAATTCTCATTGCTAATTTGTCAAAAATAAATAATAAAGAATTTATTTATGAAAAAATCAACTTGACAATAAATAAAAATTAATTAAAAAATCACAGACAAAAAAAATTGCATAATAATTAAACTAGCATCATTAAAAAGACAAATTTTTAAACATTAAAATTTGCAAAGATTTTTTTTTTTTTTTCTGTTGGATAATGTGTTCCAAAGTTAATCATTAGAAAATATTAAAACTATGATATTCAGAAACAACTGTAGGAAACCAATTTAGTTTTAAACAGAAAAATTTATTTTAGAAATTTTAAGGAAGTATATCTGACTATTGCATAAGACAGGGATCCAATCCTTTTTCTCTTTTACTTGTTATAAAGTATTTCATGTACTACCTTATGTGAAATATAAAAAAAAATATGAAGGTACTTACAATTTTATTAAGTGTTATATTCATTATACATTAGAAAAAGGTATTATGACCAATTATATATTATAAGTGAATTATTATAATTATTATATATTATAAGTGAATATATATTAATATCAAATAATATTTTTAAAAATATCTAAGCTTTTTTTAGCAATGCAAAGAAACTAAAGTTTGCATTTCAGAATTAGAATTTAAAGACATTCCAATATAGAAACATATTATTTCAACATGTAAGAAAAGTGCAAATATGAAGTATAAATATTCACCTCCATGCTTTTTGTTATTAGGAATTTCCCATCTATGGCTGCAAGCAGTTCTGTAAATAAATGTTTAAAAATAAGAAAACAAATAATTCATAAAATTTAACATGTTCAGTTACAAAATTTTCCATTGGTTTACTATTTTTTTCCCCTGTATTTCATATTTAAACTTATATATACATGCGTAAGAAGCATTGTAATGAAACACAGAAATTCAGATTTTGTTTGATCCCCAATTAATACAAAATATCAGCATCATGTACATATGATACAAAATTCAATATCATGTAATATTTCCAATATTTTGTGCTAATAGGATTGGATTATTATTTAAAAAATTATAAAGATTAACAGGCATGATCATATTGAAAGCAGTTGAAATGACACTATATCAAAGTTTAGTTTAACTCTCAAATATTCATAGATGGAAAACTTCAAATATTGAAATTAGATATAATAATATGAATAGGATTTATAAACATAACTTAAATACTAATATTCATAAGAATTATCAATTTTTGTATCACATTTAGTAGTCTATTAATATAAAATTCATTTCATTTTAAAGATATAATTATATAATTAAAAAATTTAAAATTCATAATTAATTAAAACTGGTAATAATAAATTCAGCTAAGCAAACTTCAATACATCAGATTTAATCATAATTTCTTATATTTTACTTGAAGAAAATGCAATATTGGAGTATTAAAGATGAAAAAAAAATGAAATATAACCTTCCAACAGAAACAAGACCAACTTTGCCATCAGTAGTTCCATACAATAAATCTTCACCAGCATCTCCTGAAAATATCATCACACAAGTCAAGAAGTCATTTCAATAGTTTTTGATATAAAGCTCTGCCTACTATTTTTGTGCACATATCAAAAGATAGCATATTTTAGTGAAACAAAGATTAAAAAATGGACAAAAAAAAATTGAATATCATTCATGAATATGGAAATAATTCAAATTTGACCACTTCTGAAAATAAATTTTTGCTCTTTCTTTGAAGAAAGATGAAATTTTTTCATGTGATTGTTAAAATTGAATCTATGCATAAACTGTTTTATAGACTTTTTTAATAAACTAGCAATACAAAACATGCTTAAAAAGATGTTCCCTTATTATTCTTTTAAGACAGAAACTTAATAAATGATAATTATGAACATATGTAACATGGAGTTTTGAAACATTTCCTCGAATAAACAGATTTTTGTCATTAAGTTATAATTTTCTTTGTAATAAGTATTTTCAACTTAGACATAGAACTTCTCAAATTCATTTAAAAATTGAACAACTAATTGAAGGACTTAATACCATTCATTAAAATAATAGTTGTTGATTTTTATATTTTACTGTTGTGAATCTTAGGTATCATTCAGATTATTAACATAAGACTGAAAAACAATCTATTAAAATCTGAAATATATTCATTTCTCAATTACATATGAATTACCATCAGACTTTCATTAGGAAAAAATAATTTTCATTTCAATAATAACCATGGAACAAAATGCTTCTTAATGTATATAAAGTTAACATAGTAGTTTGTATTTTAAATTTAATTTTTTCCCATAATGTAGTTACAAATAAAATATAAGAAAAAATCTCCAATGAACTTAATCACTTTATAAAATATAACAAAATTAGAAAATAAAATTACCTCCATCATTTTGATACAGAGCTAACGTAGATGGAGGACCAGGAACTTCAATTTCATAAAGGCAGTTGGATTCCTTTAAAAATCAAATTAAAAATTCATTTCACTTATACAACATTCATTAGCAAATATAACTTACAAATAATATGCAGACTATTATTTAAAAATTTGTAGGAAAATAATGATTTTCCTCAAAAAAAGAAGTAGAAATAAGAAAAAAAAATGTTCTAACATACAAAAATTATAAGTAATAACAGAAACTTACAAACATTAGTACACTAAAATACAGCTTTAAAAAAACATTGATTATTAAAATTATATTTCAAGGTTTAATTCTCTGACACCAACTATTTTTTTAACTAACTTACATACTTTTAGATTAATAAATTTATGCAAATTTAAAAAAATTACAAGTAAAAAACATTTTATTTCTTGAATATGAATATTCAAAAATGCAATGAGTAATATGTCATGTTTTATATTAAAATAAGGTTTTAAATATTTCACATGATGATAAAAACTGATACCAACTAAAATTAAATATTTATATCCTAAATCTTTTTTTAAAGAGCATTTAAAAATTTCAAAATATTTTTTGTCTAGTGGAAAAGGAATATCTAAAAAAAAATTCTGAAATTTTAAAAAGTTATCAACATTTTTTTTATTGAGAAACTTACTTTCAGCACTCGAAGAATTCTATCCTGACAGGCAAGAATAGGCACTATTGTTCCAACTTTATCCATATCAAGACATATCATATCATTAATACTATCAACAGATAAATAATAATTTTGGTCTTGGCATTCATAGTAGTGATTATACATGAAATTCCCACAGACAAAAAGATCATTTCCACTGATATGCCTGAAAGAATGAAATATTACAGAATAAATAGTTGGCTTTTAAGTAGAAATTATCAAACTATATTATTATAAAGTAAACTACAATTTGCTTTACATTTTACAAAAATTAGTTTTATTAGGAATTAGTCACCTTTGGTGACCAGCTGATTCATCGGAGATATTGGTTATATTTCAGATAAATCGATTAGATAAAACTTCAAATCCATGATACTATGAAATTGCCAGACATACGAGGTGTTAATTGTCTTACATATGCTCTGTTTATTATGTACATGAAACTTTCTACTGGAGATCAGTTCCATAACATTATGATACAATTAAGAATGTAAATATGTAGATCATTTATCTTATAAATTTCATTGTATTGTAACTTCATTCATTTATCAACTTGTAATCTAAACAGATTCCTTATTCTTTAACTTTCAGTGGCAGAAGAAAATCACATGATCAGATAATTGATAAAATAATGAAAATAGCAAAAATGTAATGTCTATCATTGGAAACTAAGCAAAAAAAAAAAAAAAAAAAATTAAATGTCAGAATAGAGCAAAACTTTATAAAACTATTAAAGTGTCATCATTAAAAAGATGATATATGTAGAGAGAAAGATAGATAGATAATTTTAAAGTGCTATAAAGCTGATTTTGAGATGAAAAACCCCAAAATTCAGCTCGGTTTTTAATTTATTAAAAAAAAATTTAAAACTGCTCTGAGGTATGTATTTCCACTCTCCAAAGTATATATATATATATGCCAAATTTGATAACTGTAGTTAAATAGTCTGGTCTGTAAAGCACCAACACAGACACACACATATTCATCTTTATTATTAGTAGAGAATATAAAACATTTAAAAATATATACCAATAAAAAAAATCAATGCAATTAATATAATAAGCTTTCTAACAAAAATTTAAACAAAGATGTTGCATTTCTTCTTTTTTTATTAAAAATGCCAAAATATACCTATCCAAAACCTTTTAAGAAGGCGACAGAAAATAAAGGAGCTGTTCTACAATGAGAGGAAAATAATACTCAAAGAAAAATTTTAGAATCTTTTTAAAACACAATGAATTAAAAAATGCAGAATTTTTTTAATCCACATAAATATAAATAAAATTATTCTTTTAATGAAGTAATAAATGGTTTAGAGTTTACTGCATAATTTTAAGTAAGTTTTTGAATATTAATTTATATCTCTTGTTTTATCATTACATCAGTAAATAAATGAATACATTTTTATTTCAAATGGCAAGATTATTCTTTAAAATGAATCAATTCATAAAATTTCTAAAAACTTACATTGATTTAATTGGTTCAGTCATATTTGTATCAAAGCGCAAAAATTGTTTCCCTTTTCTAGTATAACCTTTGACTTCACCTCCAGAAGCAACAAAAATCTTATCCCTTGTTGTTCCAATTGCACCACCAAGTTCTAATCTCATAATTTTAGGACCTGGTAATGTCTTGAAATAAGTCTAGAAAAGAATGCATCAAATGACAGTACTTAGTTACAATAACATAACATTTGTTTTCTATACATTACATTAAGAACTTTTTTTCATATCAAAAAAGACAATACAAATTAAATTGATGTCATATGAAAAATTCATTAGAGTTTTTCTAAATTAAAAATTAAAAAAATAGCAGTATATGTTATAATACAAGTAAATTTTAATGTGTCTACCAATGCTAATAACACTGACTTTATATTAGATCAAGTTTCCTTACAGATAATAAGATAATGTTAAAAATATTAATGTTTTAATCATCTCTAATGTTAATGTTATAAACATTAACTGATATTTTCTTGCATGAGATGTTAACATGCAATTATTCATTGAATAAATATATATTAATTTGTAAATCATAAATTTATCAAGCTCTTGAATTTTGACAATCCATGTCTATTTAGGGCCATCAACATTATTTTATTTGTAGACATTCTAAACATGCTGACAGAAATAATTAAAATGTTATGATAGTATTTAAGTATCATTAAAGCATTGAATAAAACTCATTGATTCACCAAGAAAAATTTAATAAAAGTTATTCAAGTATTTACAGTGTCTAAAAAACAATCCATCAAATGACACTTGAAGCAAAAGAAATACAAACTGTAATGTAGAAAAATTAAACAGTCATAAAAAAAAATGCAACATCTGAAATACCTCCAAAGTTAAAGTTGTAACAGGAAATTCATTAAATCTTCAGAATTAAAAATATGAAACAATAATTTAAAAAAATTCTTGTTATATTGATGATAATAATTTTGCAGAAGAGAGATTGGTCGAAAATATTATTTTTTAATTGCAACAATAATCACTTCAATATTTCCAAATAGAAAATATAGCATGAAATTCCTTTTATAAAATCAAATTTTTGTTGTATGCAATTTCTATACCTGCCAAATTCAAATGCATTTTGGGTGCTGTTAAATAAAATTATGTTTTGACTTTTTTTTATACTAAAGCTTAATTTCATAGCACAATGAATATTTTTAAAATGGTCCAAATATCAGTGAATAGAATAAACCAATGAAATTAAACCCTCATTAAATAATAATTTAAATACCTAAAAATCTTTCTTATTTACAACTAAAATTGATTTCTTAGTGTTACTATGTGTAATAATTAATTCAATAAAAAATATTAATTTCAGATAAAATTCTCACTTGAATTTCATTTTTCTTTGTTCCAAAACATTGAACTACTCCATAATGATCAGCTACAGCAACCTAAGAAATTAAAAATCTATTTACTTTTATTTATATATTTATTCATCAATTTTTAAATCGAGAGAATCATAAATATCTTTAGAAAAAATCTACCTTTCTAGTTTATATAAATCAATTGTTGCTCATATTTTTAACTTAGATTTCAACACATAAAAATATATCCTTAATCACGAAAGAAAAAAAAATTCATTGACAAATAAAAATGTGATAAGAATAAGTATATTATTAAAACTTTTCCAGAAAAGTTTTTAAAATATTTTAAATGAATAAAAAAAAAAAAAAGAATTTTTAAATATTTTTATTTGTAATAAAAATTCCAAAATTTAATTTTATAATATTCATAAGAGGAAGCTAATTTTCTAATCAATAAAGTCAATTGTTTGATTGAAAAATTCTTTCATATATTAGCTAAATGAGAAGAAAAATTAAAAATCCACATCAATATGTCAAAAAATTGGTCAAATATTTTATTGGTTGATTGTATTTTTTGGTCAAGCTATGCCAAGCATATAGAGCAAATTCTACAAGATTAAAAAGAATCAGCATCAAAGGTCTAAAATGAAGTAAGCTAAAAGTTTTTTATTTATTTATTTATTTTGGCACAAAAGCCAAGATGTTGACTATGCTGTGCCAACCAGAGATAAATATTTTATAAAAATGCCTTCAGCATATTATTACTCTTATATTTAAAGCATATTGATAAAAAGTGTAAAATCAAACAAGCATTACTCTTTGACATGATTTTTCTTCTTGAGCAGGTAGAAGCTTTGTTGTCTTTGGAGATGTTACACCAACCTAAAAGAAAAATATGACAGATAAATATACCATAAAATACTAACATTACCACAACTGTGAAAGAAAGAATAATAATTACTTGAAGATAATCAACTCGATTAAGATTGATTTCCAACATTATACTAGCAACAAAGATTTCTAAACAGGTGATGAATAGTTCAATAATTCTGAAATATAAAATAATGAAAGTAAAAGAAGCAATACATATAGATAATAAATAAGCCCTCAGTAATTGCATTAAAAAATATATTTATGTTATACGAAATAAATACTTACCAAAAATTATTACAGTAAACTAAAATATTTGTACTACCAAATAAAACATACAGAGAACCTTTTAATGAAAAGTATAAAATTTCTCGTCTAATAAAATATATTAGTTTAGAATCAATCTTTGCTATTCCAGCTATTTAACATTGATTTATTTGTTTGTATATATATTTAATCACTAAATACTAAAATTTATGAAAAATATTTCACAAGTATTAACTGTGCAAAGCATACACAAGTGTTAATTATTAAATCTTTATAATTGTTTTTCCTTAGAGTTTACATTTAGAAATGCATTTCAGAATAATAAGAAGAAACAGCTAGAGTATATTTATGCTCATACTTGAATGCACAAACTTTGTGCATCAAAGCAAATTTCCTGCAGAAAGCGATAAATGTAAAAAGCAAATATATCTTGGATTCTTGACATTATCTAAAGATTGGTGAAGCAGCAAACTCTGGCAGAAATGCTTATATAAAATTTATACTAATTCTCTAAAACTTAAATAATGTTATATGCCTTAAAAGTTTATAAATTATTTTCATTCATATTTTTGTCTAAACGTTTTAAATTATTAACTATACGAAAACACAGACACAAACATAGTTGCCATAGCAACTCCTCTTTATCTAAACAAAATCTAGCTTACAGTTCAGTTCATTTCAAAAGAAGGATTTATTTTTAATGACAATTTTCTAAAGTAAGATGGCCATTCTCCCTCCTTCCCCCCCCCTCGAAAAAAAGCTTTTATGGCCCTGTCAAATAAATATTTTTATATAAAAGTTCCACAGCCACAGCAATCTCTAAGATTTTGTGTTATTTTCGTCATCCGACCGTGGTCCATCTCAAAATAGTCCTTACTTCAAAGCGGGACTTTAATATAATTAAAACATGACATCCTCCAACTCATAGAATTAAGTCCGAAATCTAAAATTCATTTCCATGGTACATATTCATTGTTTTAACTATATTTAGTTAGTTAGATTAATGTTCTGCTTTTAAAGGAGACTAGGACAGTTTGTACATAGCATAATTTTGAATCATCATTACAACTGAGACGGCCGCGATGTACGTTAAGGATGAAGAATATTTTATTAATTTATTATTCTGAATACTATATCATGAAAAAAATCACAAATACCATTGAAAAATTTTACTGATGGAAACATTTGATTTTATACCGATAAGAACATTACAGAGTCTCCCACGTTTACATAATTCATAAAACAATCTTATTTTATCTGTTTTTGTTAAAAACTTAAAATAGTTTTAATTCGAAAAACACCTTTCACTGATCCTTTGCAGTATCAGATTTAGATTTGATGAGGCACTAAGCTATTTGAGATAGGGTTTCTGTACAAGTCGATGTAAATCGTACATTTATACATCAGACAATGGCATATTCGGATAATTTTTTGGATTCCCTCTCATTCAAAAGAAAATGGAAACTTCTGGCTATAATTTGTTTGTTTGTATATAAAGCAGGCGTTAATTCTTCCCCCGAATTCTTAATGGCAGTACCTTGAAAACTGGGTAGATATTTTGGCAAAAATAGAAGATTGTCCCGATAAAGAAATGCGAAACGATAATATTGGAATAAAGCAAGTAAATTATTTTTCTGGAATATCATTATAAGGAAATATGATTATGTTTCCCACTTTTGTCATTTTGAAGCACTTTCTCCCTGTCTAGCCCCTCCAAGATTAACTGTATGTGTATGGTACTCAAAATGATCTGTGATCTTCTATTACTTATCTTTCATATAAGTTAATGCAATAAATATGCTGTCTGAAAGAACTAGGAATAAGACTATATTGCAAAACAATAACATACAGCTTTACTTTTTCTTTACAAATCATTAGACGGAATCGTTTACCGAGAGATATAGACAAAGACTCCCTAAATTGAGATTTATTCTGAAAAATTATGATACTACTTTTAAAAATCTCGCAAGTCCCCTTTTCATAATACGGTATGCATATAGTCGAATTATATAACAATTCATAATGTAGTGATAATTAATTAATAATTTGCATTATTAATTTAGGGCTATTTTCTAAATTAGAGCATTTATTAATAGCCATATTCTGCAAATTTTATGTACAACCTTCATCATATCCTTTTTTCATGTTTATGAAATATCCATTTTTAGCTCAAAAATCTTATAGTAGCAGGTAAAACAGGTATTAAAATAATAAAAAATAAATTATAATTACCATAGGGCAAGAAGAAAAAGACAAAGAAATTGTTTTTAGAGAAAGAATTATAGCACAAAATAAAGTTAAAGGGAGAGTGATGTTAGCTTCAAATGATGGCGTCTTTTTTAAAATTTATTTTATCTTTTATTTTTTTTTTTTCAAAGTCAATCTTTCTCTTTCTGAAAGCAGCTACAATATTTATCTCTTGGCAAACCAGACCTATCGCAATAGAATAATAATTAGTGTACAAATAATTCTTGACTTTTCACAACAAAAATCACAAGCTGTAACAAGTTTGTAACATGACCAACACTAGTGTTCAAGAGATGGGCGACAAAAGAAAAATTTATGAAATTCTGCGGAACAAAATATTTTAATACAAAATTTCCATCATGAAATATACTAGCGAAGGAAAACTAATTAAAGAGAATGCAAATTACAGCGCAACCTCTACACAAGTTTTAGCCTCCGTTCCAAGCAAAATTCAATTGCTCTGATGGCTTTTTGTTTTCAGAAAACAAAATGTTAAAAGGGGCTCAATTTTATTTTTTATTGTCTCAATAATTATTATTCGAATAAAAATGTTCTTTCTTCTACAAAAAAAAGCATTGACCAAAAAAAAATCCAAATTTTTCTTAAAAAAAGAAAAAGGCAATTTGTTTCCTCTTATCTTCCAGAATTTTTCTGATATTATTTTTTTGGTTTTGATTTTTAATCGAAGGTTTAAATCTCTACTTCTTTTACTTGTTGCTGCAGAAGAATGGGTAACAACTGTTAAGGTTATCGATAAATTCTGGTAAAAACAAAAAGCAATTAATTAAGTACAAATAAAAGAAACAAAATGCATATTGGGAGCTAGCAACGCAACCGTTTTTATTACTGAATTCTACAAAGGTAAAAGTTCTTGGGTAAACATGAGTTGAGTTGTTGCTTGTCTGAGCTAAAGTTTAGTTGTTACAATAACAACATTATTAATTCCATACTCACAAAAAGATCTGCTGAATTAATGATTAAATTATTCTTTTATTATTACTTTTGTTCTCCTACTAGATTCAACTAACTTTCTTGTAAGTTTTTCATAATCCTATTGGAGTAACACTTATATAAATTGGCTCAGAATCGAGGAAACATGATGAGACATGGTTTGGACATCAACAGATTATGCTTGTGACGAAAATGGCTTCTTCCGAAATGGTTATAATCATGAACGGGTGCTTGACAGAAAAAGGCAGAAGGCAAAGCTCTCTCCAAACTAAAAAAGAGGTTATTAATTTTGATTTGACATGTAGCTTTCTTTTTAGTGTATGTTCTTTTTATTTTCTCTTATATGAAAAAAAAAAAGTATTAAACAAAGTATCAGCAAAATAATTTGAATTCCTAGCGATTATTTAGGAAATTTAGGCTTTATCTAGAGAAATATTTTAACAATAAATATTTTAGGCAAATATTTCGTGCTAAACAAAAATGGCCATTGAAAGAGATAATCGCTTAGAGATATTTAGCTAGAGATGCATAATCCACGATTTTTTTGAATAACAAATAATATTGCTATTGTTATTTTTAAATATGCGTTCCAAATATCTGTTATTTCAATCATATTATTAATTAAAAATTATTACTTAATATTAAATATAAAATTTATTAATTGTAATTAATACTTAATTTACTAATTTAATTAACGTGTGATTGAATTAATTTATCTGTTTCAGCTTACTTCTTAAATTTTATTTTTTTTCTCAAAACTATTTATTTAATTTATTTATTAGAGTGAACCATTTTCTGGTTTGGTTTTATGGCGCAAGAGCCATCTTTGGCCATACTGCGCCAGAACCATTTTCTGGAAAAGATGAGTTAAAAATATATGCATTTCTTTAAAATGTTTACTTTAGTCCTATATTCTACCAATAGATGGCGCCAGCAGTAAACAGAGTACATGTAATCAAAGTCAATCATGTCACGAGCAATAAAAAATGATCTGTATGGAATAGTGCATCATCAAATACGAATATCGGTTACTCCCGTAAAGTGGAGTGGTGACTTCGCACTTTCCAGTGAAGCCTCGCACTTTCCGGTGAAATCACCGCTGCGATAAATTTCAGTGATATGCAATTCAATGATACGATACGATAATTCCAATAACCGGTCTGTTCACTTTTCAATCGAATCACAGATTTCTTTCAAGAGCTTCCATTGGACAGATCGTATCGTCACCGCTCCGGCAAATTTCAGTGATATCGTATCGATTGTTAGTTTCTATCGTGATCCAAAACTTGTAATCGAAATATCATCAGTAAGATCGTATGAAGGATTTGAATCACACCCCTCTTTGAAAAAGTATTGATCACTTGTATTTGTGACTTTTTGATATTGGTTACGTAATAACCGCTCTAAAAATATTCGTCATCCCTATATTTAGCCATATTTTTCACAGAATTGTGTTTGATACAATGATTTTAATTTTTTTAGATCCCAATTTTATTTGTTCAAGAAAAAGTAGATTTTTAAAAGTAGCAATTTCTTTTTACTTTTCAATTTTTTTATTTATTATTTATTACCATAAATATTATATCATCGTGAAATTAATTTTTCTCAAATATTAAAAAAATATTGTCATCGAGAATATGAAAAAAAATTAAATTTCAAAATTCTAATACATTAGATATTAAGGGAAAAATCGATTATGAATAAATTACGATTACGAAAGAGGAATTTATGATTACAAATACGAATCATTTACGAACATAAATCAAATCAAGGTAAATAAAATTTTGCAAAAAAGTAGCCTTTTGTTCATGTTTTCCTAGTGTTCTGTATATCAAAAAGGACATCTAAATGAAGTCAGATGATAGAAGGTAAAGGACATCCTGAAATAGCTCGATCCATAAATCTCAGTTGTCCGTCATTTTTTAAATATGGAAGTTACCAAAATGAAGGAACAGCATTTTGAAGAGTTGTAGCTGGATGTCCAAGAGCTAAGACAGTTCAAAATGACTGTTTTTTTACTTTCTTGTATATGAAATATATAGTGATCGTCAAAAAATTCGAACCCAAGATTTTGACGAATCTTCACGTTTTAGAACTCACTGAGTTCGAAACAACACATTATTGGAAAACGTTCATCTGTCTGTCTGCCTGACTGTGACAAACAGATGAAAAATGCTGTGAGCTAGACGGATGATGTTTGATATGCAGGCTCAAAACTAAATTTGTAGATTTCTGTCACATTTTGAGCAAAATGAAGAAGTCTGTCTGTTCGGCTGTCAGAATATATGTTAACATGATAACTTCAAAACAAAGAGTGTTAGTTAGATTGATAAAAATTGTTACATAGATGTAGCATCATTAATATAGACACTTACCAAGTTTTAAGCGAAATTCAACAAGGGGTTGACCGTCTGTTAGTCTGCACTTTCAGAAAGATGTAAACGCGATTAATCAAAAACAGAATGACTTGAGCATAACCAATTTGGTACGTGATTTTGTGACTTTAAGTGTAATATTGTGACAAACTTTTGTTTCAATCCGTTGGGAAGAACGCGTCTCAAACCCAAATTCAACTTTTGGATACTTTTGACCGCATGCCAGGGATGAATTGCCAAAAAACTCACCAAGGATGACATGATAGATTCAGTAAAAATGCTAAATTAACGCCAAAAATTAATACCTCAAATATTGTACTCTATTGCTTTACAAGGCTTTCACTGGGATAACATCTTTATTAGAGAGTATGCGAGAAAGTGTTCGGAGACTATTCCAGCTGGTTATGTGTGTAAATAATGGCAGAAAATTGAGGTAAAAAACATCACATATCAGTGATTTATCGTTAGTTTTCTTCCAATATCTCAGCATCAATACGAAATGTTGCATCACAATTGTATACAAGAAGACTTATGAATTGTTTTATCACTGATGGTCTTAGAGAAAAATATAGATAGAGCTACTTTTTCTTATAGAAAAAGTAGCTCAAACTGGATCCGTAGTTATCCCAGTTGGACCCAAATAATAAGGAAATGCCACACCGTTTACTGAAGAATTCAAATCCAAAGAGAGAGAATCCAAAAATAAATTCTTTATGATTACTGATGTGACGAACTTCTGGTATCTTGATATCAGAAATGAGCCTTTGCACTTACAATTCAGAAAAGGCAGCTGTTTTGAGGCGGAATTAGTGTAGGCAACCGTATTAATATATGTATTGTCCTCGTGTTACTGTAACTACAATAAGAAATAGAGATGACATCTTTGAAAGTATATATGTTCATTTCTGGCAACCATTGGTTCTGATTCCCTTTTATTGACGATAATATTCCATTTCACAGAGTTAAGGTTGCAAGTTAATTAATAATAAGTAAATAGAATAAAAAATACTGTTTGTGTTTACCTGAATTCTATTGAACATATATATAGGAGATACTAAAGAAGCATTTGCATTCATTCCCTGGCCTTTCTTGTAATATTTTAAGGCAATTAACGTGGATACAAACACTTCAAATCAACGCAAATAAATTTTTTCTAGGCATAAATCAATGCTTTCAAGCATCAATAAATGTCAATCTTCCGAATCAATGAACCTTCGTTGCCGTTGACATTCCTAATTTTCTGTATCATTATATTATTTAATAATTGAACATTTCGTTTGAAAATTTCTAGACTGATGTTTTTTATTCTACCAATGATCTGTGAAAGCTTCACTAATTCAAATAAATAAGTTTTCATACTATCCATTTATTTTTTATTTTGTTGCTTAGCTTTCAGAAACAATACACTGAACAAATTCTCAACTAAGTTACAAAAGCATAATCAAGCTAACAGCTCATACAATGTCAAAAATAATTTACATTTTTTAAATAATTTTTAACATGAATAACATTGTTCAGATGTGACTTTGGTTAGATTAATCTAAATTATCCTTAATTACGATCTGGGAATATTATCTATATCTAAACCATCAAAACGACAGTTAAACTGTTCGAATGAACCCTATAATGTTCGAATGAACCCTATTGAAAATGTACAGTTCTTCATATATACACCTCATTAAAGATTTGTTAAATCTCCTGTTTTATGATAATGAACTAATTCTTGGGGTGGATTCACAATGCCAGGAAAATAAATTACAATGGGATTTTACAAAATTAGACGCTATCAAAAATTTTGAGATCGGGCGAGCATACAAGCTATTTGTATATGAAAGTGGTAACTGAAGGATTTTGGATTTTACTGGAGCAGGAGCCATTTTTGGTTAAACTGTGCCAAACTTTCGTTGAATTCAAATAAAATGGTAGAGTGGTAAATGAAATCCTGTCATTAGCATGGCTTAAAATATAATTTCTGGTTAGATAAAGAATACAATATTAAATAATATTGTTGTTAAGGGGAAAAGAATAAAGCTAGGCTTATATAAACTGATTATTATATTAATTGTAGGTAATGAAAAAAGTAGATGGTGATATCAGAATCTGTTGTGTTTTTTTTTGGAGGGGGGGGGAGATGCAAAAATTTTAAGGAAAACTTAAACTTACATTAAGCTATTATGTGCAATTTGTTGTTTACAAATTATGATAAGAACAATGTGCGGTTTCTCGCCAATCGTGACAAATTCGTGTTAACCATTCAAAACTAAATAAAAATCCGCCATCTTAGATCGCTACAAGAAATAGCAACAAATGCCTTTTAGGATTGCTATAAGAATCATCAAGATTAAAGAGGGAAAGGTACTTTTCTGTTAGCCGGGCGCAAGCGAAAAATCACCAAATAATGTAGAATTCCGCCAAATTTCTTACGCCAAATTCGCGTTTGGTTCACAATTGGTGACATTTGCACCCGGCTAATGGAAAAGTACCTAGGGAAATTATGAAAAAAAAAACTATATTTTGTGACTTGATATTATTCTCAAGTCGAACTCAAATTATTTATGCTTAATATTGGTTATAAAAGGAATTTGGTTGAAATCTACTTTAATGTGCTTCTTGAATATTTGACGCCAATATGATAAATCAAACAAACAAGGAAAATAGTTTTTCTATCAATCGTATCGTTGATTTGTGCACTAATTTTTTTTCTTACTGGGCTGTACATCTGTTATTTTGGCGACTTGGCGTTGCTGGTATCTTTAACGATATGAATTGGTAGGTTTTTATGATCATCAAAATGCATCAAAATATATATTTCGCCACACCAAACCATAAATTGAAACACAATTTTATTAATGAAAATTTCTAAAAATTACAACATTAATAATTCAATTATAAATCTGATTCCTAAAAGTGAAAGGTTTAAAATGATTTTAGAATACTGGAGGAACAAACAAATTATCAGATGCGACGCAATTCATTTTAATCCGTCTGTAATTTCTCTCGGGATCTTGTCTAATTTTTCCACTAGACTTGGTTTCTAAATGACTTATTTTGTCTTTCGTATCATAAATTTCGGCTTCTTTTATTGCTAAACCTAATCGCATAAGTTCTTCAGCGACAAAAGATTTGAATTCAGCTATTCTGTAAATTTTTCTCACATTAGATAAAAATTTATTTTTTAAGTTCAACATTACTTTTTCTACATTTTTAAGTTTATCTTTTAGTTCAAAATTAAGAATCGAAAGTTTATCAATCTCAAGATTTGTTGTCTCACTGTTGTAAAATTCTTCATTTAATCTCTCTCGCTTTGAAAAAGCTGTTGTGGTATTTAGTTCATTCTTTTGTTTTTTCAATTCTTCATTTAGATTCAAAGCTTTATTTAAGTCCGAATAAATATTTTCTAACTGATCTTCCAAAAATATGACCTTTTCCCGCCACTTCTGATTAGCTTTCACATTATCCTCATGTAGTTCATTGAAATAAAATTGCATTTTTTCTATTTCAATCGAAATCGGTTCCTCTTCAGAAAAATCAAAATCCCAAATGCTGTTTAAAATCCTTATCTTAATGGCATTGAATTTCTGCATGGCATCTCTACATTTTATAACATGTTCTAAAGATATTTCCTTGGACCAATTTTTATAATTCCCAAACAGATCAGAAGCAATCATATCCATGGTAACAATTTCAGATAATAAACTTTCAACAGCAAAAAATCTTTCGGCATCTTGGTTCCTTTCCAACTTATTCTTTAAGAATTTATCTGAAATTTTATTTAAAAAACCTGTAAATTGTTGCAGAGTTTGTTGTTCGTGTTTTTTGAGGTTATTGTACCCTGTTTTAATACGAAAATTTTTCAAGTTGTTTTCAAATTCGTGGATTATATTATTCGTTTTAAAATCTTTTGCAGTTTGACGTTGCTTGCTATCCACGTATATGTCTTGTTGTTGTGTGACGAAAAATATAAGTTTGTTTTTGACGCCATAGTTCTGGTTGCAATCGTTCTGAATTTGCTTCAATTCGCCCTCTAGTCTTCGGATGTAATACTGCAATTCTTTTTTATTCATTAAATCAATGTCATGGACTTTCATTCCTAAATTTCCTGTCTTCTTCTTTTTACGACTTTTCCCTTTTGGTCGAGGAACTTTTTTGGAAGTCTTGTCCATTTTCTTGATTTTCCAAAGATAAACTTTAAGAAAGTCTTCTCTTTTTGAAAACTATATATTCACAAATAAAGCAGAAACTTATTTACGATCAACGCGCGAAAAAAATTCAAATAAAAGTAATGTTTAGTTGTATAATTGCTGTAAGGATATTGTTATTTTTGAACCATCTTTTGCGAAAGCAAATAATGTTGGTAAACTTAATTTGAGGTAAAGGCTGTATATATTTCTTTTTGCAAATATAGTAAATGCATTTTTTTAGCTTTGACTTTCCAAAGATTTTTACTTTCTCGTATACGTAATATAGAGAAAATATAGTAATCGTCAAAAAATTCAAACTCTACATTTTGACGAAATTCCAAGTTTTAGACCTCCCTGATTTCGAGAAACACATTTTTGGAAATTATCTGTCTGTCTGTCTATTTGTGACCAAAAATAACTCTAAAACGCTTTGAGGCAGACGGTTAAAATTCAGTATATGATGATCTATACACCAAATTTTCAGAATTTTATCAAATTTGTGTAAAACCTAATCAGAGGAAGTCTGTCTGTCAGGTTTTTTAAATACAAATTAACACGATGATTACAAAACGAAGAGAGCTGTAATAGATAAAATTTGGTACACAGATTTAACATCTATAGTCTAGATATCTATCAAGTTTCGAGCTAGATCCAGTAAAGAATTGACAGTCTGTCGGTCTGTAATTTCAGAAACATGCAAACACGATACCTCAGAAAAGCAGTGACTTAATTATATCAAATTTGGTACGGGATTTTGTGACGACAAGTGCAATTTTGTGTCAATTTTTATTTCTATCGGTTGTGAAAAACGTATCTAAAACACAAATTCGATTTTTGGGGTACTATTAACCACATACCAGGGATTATCGCCAAAAAAACTCGCCAAGGGTGATACGAAAGACTCATTAAAAATGCTAAATTCACGCCAAAAGTTAATATTTCGTAAATATTGTATGACAGGGCCATGTAAGACGCTCTCAGGGATGACATCTTTATGAGAGATTATGCAAGAAAGTTTTGGGAATACGACTCTGGTTTAATATATTACGTTATAGTTGATATTGGGAATAAATAGTTAATCTTTTGAGGATAATTATGAATTGCTTACAGTTAATGAGTTTAGAGAATCATCAACCAATTCGAAATCAAAATTTAGCAGATATATTTGGTATCACATGACTTTAAAAATTATTAGTAATATGGGCAACGGACAACAGATTCAAATATATGATATAGTCAATAATAATTTTGGAACAATACATAAGAATTAGATGAATTCAAATATAGATTTTAGTGCTACTTGTAGATATGAGATGAACGAAAGAAATTTAATTTGTTGTTGTTGTTTCTAATAGCACTTGTCGTAGACAAGCCCACTGACTTTAGAAGTCAGTCATCTTAAGCCAAGGGTGCGTCTATTGTTTTTCAGTAGCGTCATCTAGGGCCAAGAGTACAACTTAGCTACACACACGTCACAATCCTTTTTACGGGGCGGACTTCATTCATGCATTTCATTCACTCATCCACAGATCGTAATTTAGACCTGAATCAGAGAACGAGCATCTCTCATCCAGTATCCCCAGTGGTATTACTCTCGACAGAAATTTAATTTTTCATTGTAAAAAGAAGGGGTTTTAAATCAGTAAAAGAAAAGAAATCGGGATGTGATATGAAAAAGAAAGCATTATTTTATGTTAGGAAAATTCTAATTGTAGTGTCGTTTCCGTCCCATCGATTAATTGTATCATTATGAATTTTTTGATTAAGTTAAAAATGTTTGTCAACATTAAGCCACTGTGGAAACCAAAAAGACAATAGCTGTATTTTTTCTTTTTGTTATGGAGATTGGCATGAATAAACGTAAATAAAATATCGGAAATAAATGTAAATAAAATATTGTAGATAAAAGAAATTTTAATTTTATTGGAGTCAGAGAAGCGATATTATTATATATTTGCAAATAAAACGCCTCATTGGTTTTTTTTCGAACATGGTCCAATTCTACAATGCGTGAACGCGATGAAAGCACAGAATCTGAAATTAATGCAACAACCGCACCTGTTCCAGGGTACCTTCTTTTTGGAAACCAGATCCGAAAATATGGTTCCTTCAGTTAGAAATACAATTTAAAAGATGTGAAAATGACTCTAATCCAAACAAAGTATAAATGTATGACGAATTCTGTCAAACTTAATATTTTGCCAGTTCTTATTAATTAATTGTGAAAGAGCCAAAACTCGCTAAACGTAGCATGAAAATCAAATTGGCATTGAAACCCTATGAGCGAGCTTAAGAGCATTTCTAACTTACGAGAAGAAAAGTAAGCATATATTTACGGTGTTTATATTAAAAGATGCCAAAATTATTGATGTTAAAAATGAAAATAAATAAATAAAAATATCAAAATTATCGCTACTAATCGTCAATCTTTCACCGTTAATTAATAAGTATTGACGCTTATTAATTAATGGTGAAAGAGCCCAAACTCGCCAAACATAGCACTAGAACCAAAGTGGCATTGCAACTCTATGAATGCACTTTAGTACGTTTATAAATTCAAGAAGAAACCAAACACATGTTTACGTTATTTATATTAAAAGATGGAAAAATTATTAATGTTAAAGGTGAAAAATGATAAAGATGTCAAAATTATCACCAATCTTTCACCAATAAGTACCATTTTGTCACAAGTATCTGATATTTTGCTTAGTTCATCCAGATGCGGCAAATATCGGGCAGTTGAAAAATAGTTTAAATTTCTTATACGCAAACTCAAAGACTCAAAAAAAAAAAAAAAAATACTGAGTGAGTTAAAACCGGAAGATAAAAACTGGTAAATTTACGGATATTTTCCTAATGACAATGTGGTTTCAATGTCTACTTGTTAATAAGCTTTATATCTGATAGTGGCTAAGATTTGTCCAAAGCGGTGACGCTGATTGATATTATTTAGGAATTAAATCCTATTTTTACCAAATAGCCGTTAATTTGTCCATAACCGTAAACACGGGACTGACCGAAAGTTTACAAAAACAGAATAGTGGACTTAGCTTTCAAGTTTGTACTTGAACCAGATAACAGTATAGTCATGTCTGCTGTCGCTATCGATCCAAAACAAGATATAGGAGTTACAGTTGTCACAAAATATGTTACTATCATAAAAATTTGGTGACAAGTCCTTTAAGTGTAAACAACCACGTAACTTCTAATCGCATCACAAACAAAGGACCAGGAAAACCAGGATCTCTTTTTTCATTGATGTCAGAGGTAAAATCGATTACCCAATTTTTAATATATACAAGAATAGAGATGCGTTTTTCCTCAAATTCCTGAAGATAATAGAAAAAATTTGGAAATTTGAGTTGTTTGCTGTAATTGGCATAAAAGTAGGCTAAAAACTACTCAAACGATTTTGGACTCTTTGTAATTGCGTAAGTGAACATACCGATAACAGGCAGGGTTTTATTGCAAATTTTAACCTCTCAGTAGATTCCAAAAATCACAAATTGATTGATGGCACTACATAGTTAGTAATTAATAGAACTTCCTGTTTTCAAAATAATAAAAACAATAATCCAATTTTAAATAGCGTATATGATCAGAGTAAAAATATTATTAACGATTTTCTAGATTTTCTAAAACTGAAAGTAGTTAGCAATAAATTAAAAATCATAACTCGAATATTACACCGAAGCTAGAGGTGATCCATTTTCGCTAAAGTTAGGAGGCTATCGGCCGAAAAACTCAAAGAGGTTAAAATGAAGTTTGAATTTAGTTCCAAATGGGTTTATGCAGACAATCCATGAGTAACTGGTCGAATCCATTGTATCTTGTTTTAAAGAAATTAGGAGATTGGATACTTTGCAGGGACTATTGAGTGCTAAGCAATGTTATGATTCCCGATTATTACCATTTTCTATTTTTAGCAGACTTTAGTTACATCTTAGCTGAAACAACGCTTTTCTCAGCCATGGATCTCATTACAATATGCCAACAAAGTTCGGTTCTTGGAAAATATACTAAAGACAGCAATTCTCATGCCTTTTGGCTCATTCGAGTTCCCATTCATGACGTTTAGTCTACGCAATGCGGCCCCGGCATTCTAACATTTCTCGAACACAATGTTGAGAGAACTAGAGTCAGAATTTTACAAATTCGATGACTTTCTAAAAGCCTCTCCTGATGAAGAATGTCATTGACGATATGTTCGGACAGTCCTCGAGTGGCTAAATGAATAATGCCCATGCATTAATGCGACAAAGTGTAAATTCAGTTAAATTAAATTTGCATTTCTGGGATACGAAGTGTCAGCTGAAAAATTTAAACCTCTTCCAAAGAAAGTTGATGCAATCAGTAATTTTGCGGAAACAAAGACATTTCCTTAATTTAAGACGATTTTTAGGTATGGCAAATATTTTTATACCACAGATTAAAATCAAATTGTGCGAAATTTCAACAATTTTTTCTCAATGATATGAAAAAGAACAGCAGAAAACATATAGCTTGAATAGAGAAAATAAGAAACTGATTCCAAACTTTAAAAGGTGCACTTAGTCATGCCTATCATAAAAGGTCGAAATATCACCGACAACTGAGGCTACCGATACTGCCGTTGGGCTGTTTTACATCAGATTGTGAACAATGAAAAATGACTCTTGAGTTTTCTTTTCCCAAACTTTTCGCGACACCAACATAAAGAAAATATTGTGCCTATGACAGAAAACTATTAGTTATATACAAAGCAGCGAAATATTTCAAATACCTGTTAGAAGGCCAATGTTTTACAATGTACACGGATCACAATCCCAACCAGCTTTCCAGTAAGATTTTTAAAAAAATCTTTGCTATGACAAGCTAGATAACTGTCATACATTGATCAGTTCTCAACAGATGTTCAATTTATCCAAGAGGATGAAAATAGTATTGTTGAACACTCTCCCAAATAGACAACATTTCAGTGTCATCTGAGTTAATTTACAGTTGATAAAAGTTTATTTTATTAAGTTGAAGATAATGAGAAGCAATCCCAGTTTATAAATCTTATAAATTTCTGTGCCGCACAGCGACAAGAAAATCTACTAAGTATTTCTATGAATTATAATCCTTCATACATACCTACAGAATTTTCGTTATTCCACAAGTTATCTCACCCTGGTATAAGATCCACAACAAAATTGAAAGCAAAATGTTTCATCATATGGTTCAATATGAATAAAAACTGCCCAATTCCTATGACTACTAAAGCATTTTATCATATCAACGGTCTAATGTTTACAGAAATGTACAATCAGTTTTGACAAATCTACATACCTACACAAAAATTCCAGCAACCCACACACAGATTCCACCATTTAACGCTTTGCACTCGAATGGTGCCTCTCACTCCCCATTCAAGACGGTGCATCATTTTGACATTTTATTTATTTCTTTTTTAAATTTTAATTATTAAAAATACCTACAAAGTAGTAAGAAAATGTAGATTCATTTTCTCAGGGAAAATTCAAATTAAAATAATGTATTTATTTTTTTGGTGTAATAAACAAGTCTAAGCATTAAGTGAATAATTATGCATCGAATTACCTTTTCGATTAGAAAGGGTTAAAGATAGATTTGGTTGGACCATTACGCATTTGCAAAGGTTTCAAATATCTTCTAACTGTCATCGGTCATTATATAAGATGGATTGAAACTGTGTCATCGGAAGTTTAATCAGCAGAATCAAACGCTAAAGCTTTGATATACACCTGTTTGTCACTTTGGAATCCGGAATCGCATAACATCTGACCGAAATTAGCAATCTGATAGCCAACCTTTTCAAGCCTTGAGAAAATATCTTGAGTTTCATACAAATACTATAAATACGTATCATCTGTAAGCAAATGGCTTGATCGAAAGACAATACAGAACTTAAAAAGAAGTCTAAAATAGCACCTGCTGGAATTGAAAATCATGGCTGGTAGCACTGCCTAATTAATTATAATTAGGGACTCAAATGATTGCAATGCAAAGTGGTTGGGGTGTGTCAATAATAATTTAGAAAAATTTCAAAAATTCATTCTGATTTGCAATTAAAAAACAACACTTCTTTTAACCGATGGGAAATAGTTGAATGTATGTTCCAAAACGATTCGATGCCATTTTGGGGAGCTTGAAATAATAGGATAATCAGGAAGATCCTTAAGAAGATCAATATGGATCTGAAACAGTTTTTGGTAATATACTTTGGATTAAATTAAGGATATTTTATCAAAAACTGTTTCAGGAACTATTTTGAAGTTCAAGATGGTTTTGCAAGACCTTACGTTTATGTTTGATATATTATGGGCATTTATACTTCGCACAACTGCTGGTTTTGAAATATTAGCATTTTGCTCATCTGGGTGATCCCCAAATGAGGGGAACCATAAAGTAAGACTGACTGTAAGGTAAAAGCTTTAGCCTGCTCTTTCGAATCCTGAATACTAGTACGGGATTGGCCTGAATACTGGCGAGACTCCTGAGATTTTCGATGGTCATAATATTGATTATTTGGACTTTATTGATAACTTCTTTGATGTAATTGGTAATGACTTATTTCCATCTTTCACTTTAAGGTTTTTATGGTATTTTATTGAATGATTAGCCGTCTCTGGCTACTAGTTGTTTCTCCAGAAATGTTGTTTGCGTTTATTTTAATTTAATCCTATATAGGTAACTTGATGTCCCCAATTCCATCGAAAAGACATTTTTAAGCACCAAGTTAAGATAGATATTGAAGCCGTGTTATTTTAATAACCGTACACATACTTTCTTTACTGTGCTCATATCATTCTAATGATATTAAGTTCCATATCTTAGTGCCAATTAAAATGTAACTGCAAGAGAATGTTGTTGCAGTTACATTTTAAATGGTTGTTGGACGTGAGTTCAGTTGGAGTGATCTTTTGTATATCTTATTCTTTCTTAGTTTACTTTCTTATTTGGTAACCACCTTTGAAGTCCAGTTGGCTTGCCATCAGATATTGTGTATAACTTGGTTTTAATAATTTCTTCAGTAAAATATTTTTAAATCTTCAAGTTTGATAAACATATACTATTTTAGCAGTCTTACACTGTTCTGTTCATTGTATTATGGATTTATCTATTTTTCTCTTTATACACCCAGTTTTATGGGGTAAAACAGTAATGTTTAAAATTGGAAGTAAAATATTTTCACCTATTGCATAATTCTAAAATTAAATCCTAAATGTATGTAAAGCAAAATTTTATTAAAAGCATATCTTATATTGAAACCTATTCATAATGAAAGAATAAGCCAAATCTTCATATCTTGATCACGAAAGTGAAAAAATATTAATAGCAACCATGAAAATGGTTTGAGTTTCGCTTCATAAATAATTTTTGTAAAATAAGCTAAAAGTAGTTTTAAAAATTAATAAAGAAATAAAAGGACATGTGCGGCAAAATAATCGATGCCATTGAAAAGACGATCTTTGAATTTTAAGATGATGTAAAAATTATTGACTTGAGCATATGATTTTCCTTCAGCGAATAATACTTCATTAAAATTATTAATTCATACAAAAAAGAAGGAAAGATAATTTTTGTTTAATCATGTTTTAATACTAAAAGTATCGGTTTTACACTACTACATTGGAACTGTTATTGGAAAGTGGTCATTTGACCACTCGTGGTAAATTTAGTGTTAAAAATTAAGTTATTTTCTTCCGCTTTAATATTGAATCTAAATTAAAGAAAAACTGCAATTGGGAAAATTATTTAATTGGAATAAAAATGTAGTAATAACTAGCATTCTTTGGCGATTTGCTGTTCGCCATTATCTAAATATTTAAAGTAATCAACAAAGCCAAAGGCCCAATCACTCCACCATAGTTTTAATTTTTTCACGAATTTAAATTTCATACTTATTTTTTTTTTATTCATACGAACTATATTGACAGCTAGATATGTCATCAGTGGCCACTTGCCCTTCACCGTCTATTAACAAGTTAAACGTTACCTATTAACAAGTTAACGTCTACAAACAAGTTAAGCATAAAATATACTTTGGCATCCTTTTTGTTTAGCTGCAATATCCGATTTCTCTGGTATGCTGATAGCCAAACATCTGTGTAAATCTGCGATAAGATTGCATGCATTTCCAAGTACTATTTTGTGATCTATATATTCAAATATATTAAATAAATTTAATTGTGAAATTGAAGTTGTCGCTCTACAATGAAAAACGCAGCTTGAATAAAAAGTACAAAGTCAATCACCAGCGATTTAATGAAAGTGTAGTGTCAATCACCAGTGACTGAAGTGACTCAAAAGAAAATCACAGAGTCAATCATCAATGTCTGATATGGTGCTTAACGTGTTAATATAAGAAATATCAAAAACAACACTTCAATGTCTATTTCCTGTGGATAAAAACCTTCTGTTAGACAAAGAGAGAGAAAGAAAGAGTTAGTTTCCCAGTTACAATCACTAATATATCTAATAAACAAATTTCGCCAATTTCTATTTTATATGGCATCTCATGATGCTATAGAAACGGAGCAAAATCTAATTAAAGCAGTGCATCATTAAAATTAAAAGATTCTACTTTTTAATACATAATATTAATGTCCAATTTTTACAATGAAAATAAAAACCGTACACTAAAATTTTATGTTCTATGATTTCTTTTAAAATTTAAACAGAAATAATACACAAATGAAATACAGTTAAAAGTGTTTTTATTTTCTTTGTTAAGCTCCAGGCTTATTTATACAATAAGTACTATCACACAATTTAAATTAATATTAACAGTTAATTTCTAAATGGAAACAGATTGATTGTTAAAATGCTTTATTACATCAATATTTTCATCTTTAACAAAAGGTCATGAAAGAAACGAATATCAAAAATTGAGTACAACAATTTAGAAATTGAGGCTGAACATTCTTTAAAAGAAACATGTCAATTTATGCTTGGACCCATTCAAACACATTCTTATTCAGTTACACTTTTGTACAATATAAATTAAACATTCAAATAAACACACAAATATCATAATTTTCGGATAGAATAAACAACGAGCTACGCATTTGGAAGCATCAGCATTTAATACACTACCAATTAGATTGTATAACTCGAATAATGATCGTGTATTAATACGTGTTGTCTATAAAAAAACATTTCTTTAAATTATTTAGTTTAATGAATATATGTATTAAATACCAATAGAAAATTTAATAATAAATTAAATATGAAACTAGAGCTTTGAAATTCTTTTATATATACCAATAAAAAAAAATTCAAAAGGAAGAATAAACATTACACAGTTTCCATTTCTGTACATAATTGTATGATTAAAGAATTTTTTTTATCTGGTCCTACACGCCTGACAATTATTTAAAAAGTAAAATCATGGGTATATTGTGAACTTAATTTCTGCAACAATAAAAATTCAAAGAGCATAAAATAATTTCATAGAATATTTAAACACATTAACAAAAAAAAAAAGAATATTTTCATTTTGTAAAAACCGGGATAATAGAAAATTTGTCAAAACACTAGAACAAATTTTATATTACAAATTGCACATTTATAATGAAACAAAATTCATATTACAGTCATATAAGACAACGATTATGAGTACATCAATTAGGAATCACACATATAGATTTATGACATCATAATAAAATTTTAGAGAGCATTTTGGCTTCTTTGTGTATTATGCATAGATTGGAAGTATCAAAAAAGTGCTCAGAAAAAAAAATTCTTGGTTTTTTTAAACACATAATTTGTCACTCAACACAACACAAAGATCCATAGCATAAATACTTTTCAAAACTTGACAAGATTTCACTCTATCAAATACAGTATTTTCCATTCTCATAAACAAAATTTGAGCTGGCCTATTATACACTATTATCTGTCTCTATGAACTCTGAATATATATATGTATAATATATATAACTTATTTTATACACTCTCAAATATATTAAATTTGCTCATTACTTAGGTTTCACTTGCAATACACAGATAGACGTCATTACGTCTGCATAAAGTAATGAGATTACTAAACACTATGTACATCAGACTATTATACACTGTTCTTACAAGAGATTTATCTATATACACTGTACTTTTATATACTGAATAATAAAGCTATGTGAGTACAAACGGTCGGAAAGCATGCGAGTCTTTCACATGACGCAAGTCCTTATACAGGATCATACTTGATTTGTCAAATGCGAGTTGTAGCAAAAGGCTGCTAATTCTCTATGACAACAGCTGTCCTATTCACAAGATTGTAACAAATCCCTAATTTGAGAATGGTTTAAAATCTGACAATTTGAAACGCTATATTCCTATCCTTCGGAGGATTCCTTTAAGTGTCGGAACCATCAAGAGGTTTCCTCACATTGCTTTTGCTGGTGTGTTTGCCCTTTTTACTAAAAAGTCCACCCAGAAATCCTGCTTGTGAAGAGGGCTGTTTTGATGTGGATTCAGGTCCACTCCTAGTGCTGCCTAGGCTAGATCCGGACCCAGAAGATGTGGAGCTGGCATGAACAATTTGTGGGGAAGAATCGTGGCTCACACTGCTAGCTGCAGAGGACTGGAAAGATATTGACTGGAATTAAAAGAAATGCACAGAATTAAAATGATAGAATTTGAGTGGCAAAGAAGAAAGATTATTAAATTTTTTTAAAGGAAAGTGTAAATGAAGGATATATGAAAGTTAGGCCTTCAACTGCCAGCTATTTGCTTACCATATTAAAAAAGCACTAACTAAACAATACCAATAAATTTTGGTGAACTATAGATTATCACACTAAATGAAAATAAAATAATTCACAAATTACGTTTACATAATAAAAATAAAATATTAGATTCGTCATAGCAATAAATGCAAAGTAACAAAATTAAATGGTCCAGTGATGATGCATCTAGATGCCATAAGCTTTCAAATAGAATAAAAAATTGCAAAATCAGTATAGCGTTTGAGCTTGTAGGACTATATTAAGATCCCCTTCCCATAGAAAATACAATATTTTAAAGATTTCTAACAAAAATGGAAAATAAAAGGTTATAGAAGACCATTGATGACATAGCTAGCTTTCTTGCAGAGTAAAAATTAGGGAAATCATAGCTATAATTGGGCTTGGGGAGCTAGTTCTTTTGTTTTGTTGAGAATTTAAAATATATAGAGAGAGTGCAGACAACATCATAAGCATTGGTGCAACTGGATAACATGGGATCCCTTAGTCAAATTGTTAGCTTGATGCCTTTAAAAAATTAAACTCACAATTATCACTAATTATAGAAGAATTTCATTTTTTAAAATGCCAAACAATCTCAAATGAATTATAATAAATCCTATTTATAAAATAAAAACTGAACTTTAATATAAATACATATGAAAAAAACCTTCAAGGAAATTAAACAAAATGCTAATGACAATTATGACAAATTATAATTTAAAAGAGTAACTTGAAAAACAGTAAGAAATAAAAAAGAGAAGAAAATGCAAAGAAAGTGGATAAAGAATTTTAACCAAAAATCTTAAAAACTCAGAGAAATAACAGAGTACACAGAAAATAACAAAAATACAGAACACAACTTACCATCCCACTATCCAAGGAGCCTGCACTTCCTCTTCGCACTGGTTTATTAATTTGCTGTTCATGGAGGTCAAGCAATGAATTGGACAAAGCAGAACGTTTCAGATTATTTCCTGATGCAACACTTTCTGGAGACAGTTTGCCATCTTTGGTAGGTTGAGGAATTATTTCCATGTCAGCAACTCCAGAATCCCTATTTTCTGCACCACGAACCCTCATCATCTTTTGCTTTTCAAGTTCCCCTTCAATACGAAGATTTTCCATTTCATCCATCTAAAAGTACAAGAATACAATTAATTTTTCAAAACATCCTGAAAAATATATTTGAACACAAAAGAACATTTAGAGTATAAACTAATCAAAAGTACTGTTTGTTCCCAATAGATTGCAGTATAATTAAATAAATTATAAAACATAGTTTTGTAATATTAATAATTTGGATTAAGTATATTATTTAACTGCATATATAATGATAATTCCAAAAACAAAGATAAGTATACAAGAACAGAATCTTTTATTATAATCAGAACAATGAAGGATTTTTAACTAGGCAGTTAGAAATCCATCATTAGAAGGGAGGAATAGAGAATGCAACAGTTCAATTAAAAAATATTTTTTCCAGTGAATAAATTAACAAAATTTTATGAAATTTCAAATTTTAGGCTACAGCATGTGTTTACATTGTACCATTAAAATGATTAATTATATTTTAATTTTTTAATAATTACTTCTTAAGTTTATTTTTGAAATCAATAATTCATTTAAACTATTTTCATTATATTCAAGTTGTAAAACAATTTTTAATCTCATACATATCTGAAGTCTTTCTTCCCTTATAATCCACAATAATAATTTAATACTTTTTTTGCACCTTTAATAATATTTAATCATTTTTGCCCATTAAAAAAAAATAAAAAAAAATTCACAAGTTTAGTAACAAAAAGAAAATTAATTTAATAAGTTGATTTTGATCAATTATTAAAAAAAGAGCCTCATGATGTGTACTATATAGAGATGCAGAATACCTAAATCCTTCCCTGTCTCAGAAGTAAATTTTATAGACAAATTTTGTCATAATCTCAGAAACAGCCAACAGTTTTTACAGCTTACTAAAGCAAATAATACACAATTTATAAGAAAACAGAATCTAGTAGAAACATTTTACTTTTAATATTTTATTAAATTCATTTAATATATAGCTATTAATAACTTACCTCTAATATTGATTCTTTTAAATCTTCAACAAATTTTGATCTGTCATGTTCATTCCGAGCATTAAAGGTTACTAGAACCTTGTCATCTACTCTTTGACTCAAACGAATTCCATGAGGATAATCTGTGAAATAAATATGCTTTATTAAAATATATGAATTTTTAATATATTATCATTTATTATCTCAAGAACTCTTCCCATTAAATTACAAAATTAAAATATATCTAAGAATTAAGTGAAAAATTTAAAAAAAAAAATAATGAAATTTTTTTTTTTACTTACATGGGGCTTCAAATAATGTCACACTCATGCCACACAAAGGAAATGACTGTCTAAAAGTATAAGTAATACTATTTTTCTTTTTACTGAAAATTTTTGTCACCTATAAAAGTAAAGTACAAACATGGTGAGCACTACAATCAAGCATATTGCAAATTACAAAATATAATGTTTTTCTTTATCATTTTGAAATGTTACTAAATACTGCTCTATACTATACTATTTTCTTTTAAATACAGAAAATAAACTTTCATCATTTAATTATCAAACAATTATTATATTACATTTTTTTCTTTGAGTTTTACAGATTATAAAATAATCTTACCATTAATAAATCATTAAATAAGAAAACTTCTCGCTGATGTACACCAGGACGTTCTTTCTTGCTGACATCATAAACTTCATATAGACGGCAATAACAAACCAGCCTTCGATGAGGTAAAGCAAGGTTCTGCAAATAAAATCAGAAAAATTATATATTTGAAACATAAGATATTTTTAGAAAGAAGACAAACCAATACTAAATAAAGTTATATTAAATACAAATGTTCATGAAAATTATTATCTTTCACAAAAATCTATAAAAAAAAAGCAACTTTATAAGTCCAGTAACATAAATAGAAAGGCTTGATTTTGTATTTAAAAAAATACATATAATTTAAAATAATTTCCAAAACAAAAGTATCAAAATTCTGATACTTACAGGTTTTTTACCAACTATTGTCTGCTGAACTTTTAGAACTTGAGTTACATGGTCCGATCCCATTTTGAATTCATTGGTTTTGATTCGTTCATAAATCCCTGTCAGCATGTCTCTGTCTAAATCATGGCCATCATCAATAGCTAAAATACAAAATGGAGAAAAATTGATGCAATATATTGAATAAAACAATTCATTTCAAGAAATATTTAAAAGCAAAAACAGAACAAAAAAAAATGTCAAAAATGAAAATTTAGCTTACATCTCAGGTTTCGAACAAATTCATCCAGTTTCATTCGTCTTTCAGCTTTCATGTTGGGAGTGTGAAGATCAGTATTTAACATAATGATGGCAAATGCAAGAACAAAAACTGTTTCTGGATTGTGAAATTTAGAAGCTATGTCATGATTGCATTCAATATAGCGATGGCTAAAGACCTCAACGAGCCTTTCAATTTTCTGTGCTTCACCCTAAAAACAATAAATTTTCAGGATATCAATACTTTTATCTTATTATCTTATAATGTTAATGTAAAGTTTTAAATGAGAATTTAGATATCGTTATTTTATTTGGATAAAAATATTTTGGTACTTGCTCTTTTTTTATGGCCCTGTGATAAATCATCATCATCAAAAAAAAAAAAAAAAAAATGCAAATCAACATCAGCCGTCTTGGCATATATATGTAGCTATATTTCTGGAGTTTGGCGATTTTGGCGTAATTTGTAAATCGCCAAGTAAAACCCAAGAGTCGTAAAAAATAAATAAGCACCAATATTGTAAATTAAAAAATTATTAAATGCAACATAAAAGTAACGTTTTCTCCATGATGATTATTACATAACTGAATTAAATGTGCTATAAGATTATTCATTTAATACTCACAGGCATCCTGAAAAATGTTTGGAATTTTCTTAATGCAACATCAACTTGCATTCCAGCTAAGTCCAATTCTTGAACAAAACACCTAAAAGCAAAATTTTTACATTAATGATAGAAAAACAAGAATGTTATAAAAAATAATATTTTAGTAATTTTTTTATGAGCAGAACTCTATACAGAATCTCAGCAATAACTCCATCGAATCTTAATGATGAATTTTGGAATTAACATAAAAAGAGCCATTATTCAAGCTAGGTGACATTTAAGATCTTGCTTACAGAAATATACTAAACTTTTTAACAGACAACCATTATTGTAAAATACAAAATAAAAATGATTGCCAAATATCATTAAAAGTTTGCTGCAATACAATCAATAATATTTTACTTATTACTATTTGCAATAGTCTTTAAGGAAATTTGAAAAAATTCAAAACATCTATTTAATATAAAGTAAGGCATCTTCAGAGAGGAAAGTGTGTAATAAATATAACTATATAATTGGAAAAAATTATTTCAATGATGTTAAATAGAAATAATAAAGAAATAAAATAAAAATAAACAAATTTTAAAAAGTATGAATTTTGAAAGTATAAAGGATAAATTTTTATTTCCAATTGCAATTACAGAAAAATAACTAAAAAATACACTAAAATATTAAATTTTGTTTTCAAAACTTAGTATATTTTACTTAGTAATATAAATTAATATTTTTTATGAAAAATTATTCTATTGTAGTAAAATGGTTTACGATTTTGAAGAAACAAGATCTTACTCTAACACAGCCATGTTGAAAGGACTCTGTAAATTTCCAAGGTATTCTCCAATCATTTGTTTACTAAGCCCTTTTCTTGTCAACAAAAACCTAGCAACAGCTTGAGGAGAAGCTTCCAGGAAACCTCTTTGAATTAAGTAGCGAATACCTCGCTCAGGCTTTTTATTGAATAAATTTAATCCAACTCTATACTGTCTCTTTCTTTGAATTTCTGTCAACTGCAATAAACACATACAAAAAATTAATCCATTGAATATAGAGAATTCCAACACAGCTGTTGATTAGGTAATAAATTTTTAGGCAATTTTGATAAACAATTAGAAATAAAATAGGGCGAAATTTAATTCCTCTAAAACCTTTGAGTTGTTGCAGATAGTAATAAAAATTTTTTATTCAAAAGTATAGAAAATGAATTTAAGGGTAATGCAGGCAATTGAGAATTTTTAGAGGTATTATTAAAAAACAGCTAAATAAATTTTCTTGAAATTTTTAAACATAATAAAAACATTCAAATCTCTTATTGGATATTTAACCATTGCTCATGAAAGATTAATTTCGTTTTTTTTTAATTTAAAACTTGTTTTTAATATTAACAATATAAATACATATAATGATTTTTTGTTGTACAAACCGATTTTGCAGATATATTGAGAAAAGGGCAAATTGCAAACAATAGGCTTTTATAGTCTCATATTTTAATGAATTTGAAGTGACATCTATTCAGGATCTGAGAAGTTATTTCAGTTCAAGTTGTAAATTAATTAAAATCTAATTAACTAGTACAAACAGCAATGAAAAGAATTATGCTCTTGTAAGTTGCATGTGAGGGGAAAATTCACTTTGTACTTGTCTATCTGTTAAAATAAGGAGACTTGTATATTAACTCTATGCCATTGGATTTTAAGCTTAACTACATGTCAACCATGCAACAAAAATAGCCAAAAGACAAACAAGATGTAACTGGCAATTCATCGCTAGTTGTAATAAACATGGCATTTTTAGTGATTTTCCCCCTTAGTAATAAATTGGTGGCATGCAGTTAATACAAAAGTACTAGCATAAGATATTGTAAGATAAAGCTGTTTCATATTCTAAATGCTAGAAATTAACATGAAGATATTATAGCTACGTTGTTGAGCATTTCACACTAATAGGGTAGTTTTGGACTTGCAAGTGGAAGGTTGGATATAGAGTTAGACAATCCATTTATGCATACCTTGTATATAGTTGGAGTGCCAGGTAAGTCATGAGGAGTTCGAATATCTGGGTAATTATGGGCATTAAATGAATGGCTCATATCAGCTGGAGGTGTGTTCGAATAACCACCACCACTGTCGAGACTGTCTTCACTATTTTCAGATATGTTGCTTAATCGTTTATCTTCTGCACTTACAGATTGCTCAGCTAAGACCTAAAAATATCAAATAAATTTATAAATATGCAGACATTAAAAAAGCTTGGGGAGGTTTACTTAAAACTGATTTAAAATTTTGAATAATATATATATATATATAAAATAGATAACAATATATTTTTTATTTATAAAATTGTGCAACTAATAATTGAAATATGAATCTATTTGAATGAATTTTTAGAGATTAAAATAATTACATTATTTTAAAATTAAATGTATTTAATGTGAAAGATTCAAAATTTAAAAAAATAATTATACTAATTTATTATCAAGCAGAGACTAAACCATATTTAACTGAAACCGAATAATGCAAGTAATATACAAGGATGATTCAGCAGCCTACTCTCCAAACTTCATTGTTGCAACAATTTAATGCATTCGTGCTTTTGAATTTGAACATGTTCTAATCATAGAATAAAAGGCACATATAAATTAAAAATAAATGTTCGATATCTGAATTTCGACAGAATTAAAACTCAAGCATATACTTAGGATATTAAGATAAATTCTAATAATTCATTTCATGTCAAGTGTCTTGACAATCTTGAAAAATTAAATGTAATTATAAGATAAAAATTAGTTTTCTGAATACCAATAATCAATATTAGCTTTATAATTTTAACTTATATGCGATATTACCTAAATTGCATATAGAAAAGTAGAAATTACAAGCTTCTACATGGCATTTGTTTAAAAATATAAAGGATAAAAAAGAAAATTTTGAAAATATTTTTGTGTTAAGATCAGTCATTTTGTAATATTATATATATGTAAAATTATAATGTTCTCCTAAGCTGAATGCTATCAAAATGTATGCAAATGTAACAAGAACAATAACATTGCAAAGTTGCACAATTTGTCTTGTAAAGCATAATTTGTCTATATTTGAGTTACTTCATATTAAAGAACAAAATATTCAGCTACTACTTACTAGAGATTTTCTTTTCCAAACTGGAGATGCTTCCACTGTTTTACTGGTGGAGCTAGTGCTTGCTATAAGCGTTTGACTACTATCAGATAGGCTATTATCCGATTCAGACAGTCCATCTCTATTTGGAATAGAAGATGTCCTCTTAGGAACCTGGGGTGGCACCTTCTTTTGGTCTACCCGTGGAGAAACTCTGCGACTAAGTGCAACATCACTAGCTCTTGCAGCATTTCTTTGAAGGACATTAGATGTTGGCATTTTGGAAGGACTAATGTTAAGTGAGTGTCTTGCTGAAATACCTCGCTGAATATTGGTATCAGCTTCACTGGAATCTATGTCAACACTGAGCTGGAATAATAAGGAAAAAAAATTTAAGAGATATATCTTTCTCTAAAGTTAAAAAAAATAAATCTCAATTTCAGATTACTAAAGCAATAATAATGTAACAATTTTAGAATAATGAAGAAAATTATCTGTAGCTGCTTACCAAATTATCATACAATATTGTATGATATCTTTACAATGCTTTTCAATATTCTAAACGCCTTGCAAAGATGTCATAATAATATTGTTGGGTATTTTGTGGTAATATTGTATGTCATTTGAAAAATGTACTTTGAATAAATAATATCAAATGATAATAGTATAAACGTTATTTGACATTAGCATCAAGGTATTTAAACTCAGCATAAACAATCATGTTGGAAATGAAAAATGTGCAGTAGTTTTTTATGCATTTATTTGAAGGTTTGAAAATTATTCAGTTTTCATTTTCATAATGAAAAGAATATTTAATAGTCAAAATGAGAAGCAAGTTTGTTAGTTTATATGCAACTTGATAAATATTGGCTCTCCAGTATGCTTTAAATATCAAGTTCATCATAAACTGATTGATTGTCAAAGGACTATAAAATATTTAAAAAAAATTTAATTATCTAAATACTTACAGAGCTCAATGAACTGTCTTCGGACGATATGGAATCCCTTGTAGGTTGATGTTGAACTTTAATAATTGGACTAGAATGAACATAAACAGAAGATTGATTTGATGCACAATGAGTTCTTTGATTATTAGCATTTGGTACAGCAGTCCATGCTGGATGTCGAGGGAATGCTGGAGGTGACCTAGTCACTGAGGATTGGTATGCATCTTGATAATATGCACTATTTAGATGAGAAACTGGCTTACCACCATATTGTTCACAAGATTCTTTATTGTTACATTCTTGCATATAAAGACCCTGGCTATAAGCCTCTTGATACTTAATGCGACGTTCCCTAAAGCTCTGTGTGCGACAGGGCTTACTGTAGCGAGAACCGTCGTCAGAGTCTAGTGTATCGTTGAGTTCGCGATATAGTGCATTGTACTGTGACTGCAACATTGCATCAGAGTTGACATTAGTGTGGAAGTTATTACACATTTTGACTTCACCCTCATAACAGCTCTGGTGATGTTGGAAATGAGGGTATCGAGACACAGTTCCATTACTATTATACACAACCCACTCTTTATTTTCCATGTCAAATGTTGGAAATCTTCTAGACAAACGTTTTTCTCCTTTGGAGGCATTAGCAATGTCCTGAAAGCGTTTCATTATGGTGTACTTTCGGAAGGCTCTTTGGATAGTCAGGGCTGCTTTACGGGCACACACACCGCCATATTTCCTTTCAAGCATTTCCACCTGCTTATCTAACAGATCTTGAGAGAGCTCATACCTAGAAAGAAACAAAACATTTATGAAGCATTCGAACAAACTTTTAGGTCAACGAATTTTGCATCAAACTGGGGACTTCTGACACACTCATTTACTTTTTCTATAAATAATGTCACCACTTCCTTTGTTTTCAGGGCTTCCCTGTCTTTTATTAATTCAAAATTTTTAAGGGTCAAAAATTCGAGTCGAGAATAAAGAACTAGAGAAAATTAAGGTTAAAACTTTCTCCCAATATTCTCTCAATATTCAAGCAGACCTAATATTTCTTATAATAAAACTATTAATTCAAATTTTTCATTAAGCATTCATGCTCTATCTGCCCTGAATGGCTCACTACTGGAGAAAAAAAAAAGCTCTATCACGTTTGTCATATATTAGTTTGATAAAAATTTTATTTTTGATTGTCTATGACGTCCATTTTGAGACACACCTTTTAATTTAAAAAAATAACGCAGATTACATCTCTCTCTTTCTCAACACTAATGGATAGAATGTTTGATTCTCATGAACTTAACATGTAAAGATCCAAGTACAGAAAGGATGTTCGGGTAAATCGGTATCGAACATATTATACTCAGTCCAAAATCTAATATCCAATCAGAAGAGCACTGCAACTCCGTATCTGTCGTTCAAATTTTAACTAATACGCGAGATAGGATAAAGTTCTAGGAAAGAATCCTAGAATCTACTGTTATCTTTTCATATAAATCAAAGTATGTACACCCGTTTTTACTTATCAAGGATTGGTGGTAAAGTGGTGTAAATAAGGGGACAACATAACTGTCTGAAAACAATTAAATCCTAGTTGCACTCATCTGAAAAGACAGAAATGATTGTAAACTGCGGGAAAATGTTCAAGACGAGACCATAGAAGTGAGGAAAAAAGCTGTACCCATATTTTAACTGTTGTTTCGTATATTTGAAGAGGTAAATGGAAACCAGTGGGAGCGGTTTCCCTTAAACTTTCTCTCATACTCTCTGGTAAAGGTTATCCCAGAGTGCGCCTTACATGTCATTGTCAGACAATTGTGAAATATTAGTACTTTTTGGCATGAATGAAGTATTTGTACTGAATATATTGCATGATCTTTGGCACATTTTTTTGGCGATTAATCCCCGGCAAGCGGTTAATAGTATCCGGAAACCGAATTTGTGTTTTAGAAAAGTTTTTCCCTATCGATTGAAACAAAAATTTTACACAAAACTACACTTGTAGCTACAAAATCACATACCAAATTTAATTTATTTGTATCAATGCTTTTTCGTTATCGCTTTTATATGTTTCTGGAAATACAAACTGAAAGACGGTCAACCTTTTGTTGGATTTGACTCATAATTTGATAGATGTCTACGCTATAAATGTGAAATCTATGTAACAAATTTGATCTATCTAACTAGCTCTCTTTGTTTTGTATTTATCATGTTAACATATATTCGGACATCTGAATAAACAGACTTCCTCTGAGTGTATGTCACTCAAAATTTTACAACAAATTTGTAGATTTATGTCAAGACCATATTATTAAATTTCATCTTTCTAGCTCACAGCGTTTTTGAGTTATTTTTGTCACAGACAGACGGACACTATCACTGACCCGTATTTTTCGAACTCAAAGAAATCTAAAACGTGGAGATTCGTCAAAATCTCTAATCCGAATTTTTTTGGCATTTACTGTACTTTTTCTATACTCGGTATATGAGGAAATAAATATAATACTCACTGGCTGTTGTGCAAACGTGACCTTTTGAGAGCATCATCATCAACTCGACGTACTGGTGTCTTCTTACTAGAAACATTACCACTGACAGACCTTTGTCTAGCACGTCCCAGCTGAGATGCTGCAAAATTGCAGTTACCGTTACTCTCAACAGAGTAGGATCTCAACTGCTTCAATGGTGGACCAGGTCCACAGGAAGCCCGTTCCACAGGCTTGAGGGAGGAACTGGAAAAAAAAAATGAAATAAGAAAATGGGTACAAAACAATATCAAAAAAGAAATTTCTTACATTTATTTACCACAAAGTTAAAGCATTAAGAAATAAACGACACTAATAACTGTAAGGCTTTTACTTAAATATAAATAAACGTTGTTAAACATTAGTTTATTACGTACTCCTCTGAATCCATCTCTCAAAGATTAACAAAAATTAAACAACTGAGATTTATTTCAAGCAATTAAAACATAAAATATCTACAAAGTTTATTTGCTTTAATCAATATTCATTTTAAAATGCTTTAAAAATCACTACAAATTTCTTTAAAACGATTATAAGTAAACAGTCCAATTTCGGTAGTCGCATTATTCTTTTTTTCCCCACAATTTGCATAACGATAAATACTCATAAATCATTTATAGAACCGCGAGCTCGCTATTACGCGAGCGAAATTATACATTGTTTCTTTTTTCAAACCACAGATAATAAACGTACAACGGGAGCAATTTTTTTTTTATGGGCTATTAATAGAATTTAGGTCAAAAGTATAGGGAAAGAAAGCAAAAAAATGGACAGCAAACTTTTAAAAATAATTTCAGTTTCGAGTCGGCGGCAGGAATAGCAACGAAAAATCCCTCACGTGACAGTAAAATAACATAAAATTTGTGCACTTACCGACTTCGGCGAAGTTAAGACGAGTTTAAACAAAGAAAAAAAAGCCATGCAAATGATCCGATTACAAAAATGCAATTGGATTTGAGCTCGTCGAAAATATCCTCACTTTAAAAGTACTCAATTACAAAAATGAAATCCACGTGCCGGATGAAAACCGGCGTTAAATCCCTGACGTCATTCCAGTCACTAGCTGCGTCATCGGTAGCATCTTTCCTTAAGGCATATGGATGATAGAAATAACCTTTTCTAGTCTTCGACAACATGGTGACATTTTATTAGAACATTAAAGAAAGAAATGTATAGCACATACACGTGATTTCTTTTGTTCAAAATGCTGGAAAACCAGCGCTGACCGATTCTCCAACAATCAATCCATAAACTTCCGTAAGAAAGAATAGGTTTCTTCAAATGCAAGAAAAGCCTTAAAAATTGTTTACCAAGACTTCTTTTGACGAATGCCTATGATTGCTTAATTATTTTATCAAAAATTTGGTAAAAGAATTGATTTCGAATCGCAAAGAATGTTAGCTTTAGAAATTTATAATCTGTGAATTCAAGATAACAAGAAAGATAATTCTAAATACATTGTAGTTAGATTAAATACGAAGCTCCGACAAGCAAACGATAAAAAAAATTTATTCAATTAAAAATAATTTAATTTAATTATTCAATAATATATATCAAATGGAGATGACTCTGGTAGTAAGTTTTCTTGCAATATTATATCATTCCAGCAGAATGACACGTTAGAGTTTTTATGTTCCTTAAATATTTAATAGAAAATTTAATAGAAATAAAATGGAATTATAATTTGGGGATTAGTGAAAACTTTGCATAGTACAGTTAACATATTTGTGTCATATTTTTGCTTTTTTTTTATAAATTGTATAATCTATATCTCTAAGATTTATTAATCCATGTGGGATTACAGAATTGCAATTAAAAATTCGCAGTTAATATTTAATCTAAAAATTAGGGAAAATTATAGTTAAAATTTTTAAATGTTAGAAAGAAGTCATCGTTAACACCAATGAAATGAGAATTTGAAACTCATAGAAATTTGATGCATGAGTATACGAATATAATAAACTACTAAAAAATTTTTGTTTCAATATGTATGACAGTAAATCATACTAGCCGATTTTGACGACCAGTTGTGTACAGCCGACCACCTCGCCACCACTGAACGAAGCAGTATCGAAGTTGTTCACCCATTATAATAAAAAAATTAACCATTCAACCTTGATGCTCAGCATCTTATGATAAAAGAAAGTAACATTTTAAATTATACTTGCACTGTAAATACAAAGCATTCTTTTTAGTTAACCCTGTAATTAATTGGGGAATAAAATTGGCAAAACAGACCCAATTGCTGAGGTAAGGAACAGTGTCACGTTTTTATTTTGAGATATCTCTCGAAACTGGAAATAATATACAACTATTGATGATGTCTCTACAGAACAAACTTTCATATGAAATAAAAATAGGCGAAATCGGAACATCTCAATTCTGGAGGGCTGACGAACTCTGTCGTTGTTTCTTTTCCTCATAGAAAATAGACAATGAGAAAGTATCTTTTATCGAAAATGGAAGGGGGGAATAGGTGGCTGGGGGATAGGCAACCATTAATGATATACCAAGAAGTCATGAGCTTTCATTTGGAGGGGGAGGGGAGGGATAAAATCGTAAAAAGTGTTTTTGGCTTAATGACAGTTCTCCGATTTTTTCTGATTATTTTAAATTTATAATATGTATAATAGGTCCCGAAAATATTATGTTGTGCACATTCTTGCAGTGTACAAATAAACTGTAAAAATATGTAGTATAAAAAAAACCCAATAATAACCACATATATGAAAAAATACGAGTAGCAGATTATATTTCAGAAAGTTGAAAGTTGCCTTCGTCAGATAGAATAATGATTAGTATGTTCAATGTGAAAACCAACACGGAAATTGAAATTTAACATGATATAAAATTAGAAAATTAAGATTATTTTTCCAATTAGATAATTATAACATATTTGAAATTTTTTAAAAGCGAAACCATTAAGGGAAAGCACCTAGTTTCTCTTCCCTAGACGCAATCCCATGAGTAAGTCATCACATGGATACTGATTAGTAATAAATATTCACGCAATTTTATTGGTTGATTCAAACGCTTAAATATCGAGTGGAAGTGTGACTTAATTAAAAAAAAAAAAAAAAGTGTCGGAAATCGTTACTCGCGCACTTACTTCCTTCGCCGATACGTAAGTAGTAAGAAAAACAGGAAGACTGCATATGATAGACATCAGAGGAAAATAGCAAAGATAACGCATTCCAGATTATTTTTGAAATGTCCTGCCCTTTTTTGATCAAGAAAAGTTAATGTATTTAAAATAAGGCATCCTTTTTCGTCCGACTTCGTCGTATAACAAATACGGCAGATATCCGGCAAGGAATAAAAAAAGTAAAAAGGTCTTCCTTATTTTTTTTCCTAAAGAACAAACTCCGAAATGATACGCCAGAGATTAATAATAGACAGCAGAGAAGCGAAGTAAACTTAACATCAGAAGATAACTTCAGATGTTCTCTACAAACTAATTAGACTGCGCAGTTTAAAAAATTTTAATCAGCAGTTAAGAATTTTTTCTCAATCCTAAAGTTGGAATTTTTATATTCTAAAATAGGAGCTCCCCAATTTTTTAACTCTATGATCCAGTTGGAGGGAAGAAGAAAAAAAAAAAAAAATCTATAGTGGCATACTTTATCCATGCCACATTGAATTTTTTTCATAATCGAATTACACATGGTCTTTCAATAAAGAATTTTATCGGCCAAATAGAACTCTTGTGGAAAAAATAAAACATTTAACATTTAATAAAATTAAAGCCGACATCACATGTTTTGCAAAATATAGAATGGAATATAAATAATCAAAACATCATGCTTTACGAAAAATTGATTCACGAGCCATAGTGTAGGTTAATGTCGAATGGTACTTTGACAGCTGGACAGACAGAATAGATCTTCATTCAAGAAATTTGGTGTTAACATCATGTAACAAATTTCAACCTACCACCACAAAACGTTTATGAGTTATTGTGATCACAAACAAACAGATAGATATAATTCCAAAAGTGTGTTTTTTAGTCTTAGGGAGGTCTAAAACTTCGAAATGTGTGAAAATCTGGTCGAATTTTTATCGACTGTATATTTCGCATACAAGAAAGTAAAGTCTAGCCATGATTAACATAATGCAATTTTTTTTCCTCGAAAAAAAAAAAAAATCTCAACCAAATATACATTTAAAAACTTAATGAGATGCATACTTTCCTAATTAAAAGGCCCGCATGAAACCACAAATCAACGTTATCGATTCTTTTAAACACAATAAATAAATCGTGGCCAAGCACGGTTGAAAAATAATAAAACTTTGACCTCCCAGGTAAGTTAGTGATCCAGAACGGTGGAGATAACACATGACACATGGGTGTAATGAATGCAGCCCTCGTTAAATAAAAGAAAACTTCGCCTGGACAAGTGAAACACAATAGAAAGAACTAGCCACCCATGAAAAAGCATTCGAGCCATCTTGTTATGAAGGATTTTCACATTGCAACGCCTTTATAGAAAAAAGAAATCAAGAAAAATTCTTTATATTCAAAGGATTCCTCAGAAAGAACATTTTCTGTAAAACTGAGTTTACTGTGTGTGTGCTTTTTGGAGTATATTAGATATATGACCTTTGACAGCCAATAGATATTGGTCAATACACGAAAAGAATTACAAGCGATTCCATTTACGAGTTTAATTACAATATGGTATCACATTTCATATTTGGAAAATGCCTGCATTAACTGCATTTTGTTTAACACACTTACAGAAACTGAATACAAAATACAAGTATAAATGATAATACGTTTTTTTTTTAATTGGACTCCCACCTTTTTTAAAGAAAATTACACGACACTTTATTATATATATATATATATATATATATATAAATTTAATCTGACAAATGAAAAAAATTGTATTTTTCGCTTAGAAAAAAAAAAAAATGCATATTGCCGCGAAGCTATCAAGTAGAAGCTGCTGTTATGCCATCATCTATTTTCTGGTTTAAAAAAAAGTATTGGGGTTCCACGCCACCTTTCCAAGATGTTGATAAAGTTCGATAATTTGTTTGGAAAAAAAAAATCTCAAATTCTTTTTAGCTAGAAACGTTGAGTAATTTTTCAAAATATTTTACACGAAAATACAAAATATACTTGCAGAAGAAATTAAAAAAAAGTTCCTAATGTAATTATTACATTGATAAAAGAATTAGAACTAAAAGGTAAATAGTTTCTTTCAGAAAAACCTTTTAAGTAACATTATGGTTCATATAAGGCATGAGAATCACTCATATAAAATGCAAAAACAAAAACAAAAAAAACGCTCTAAATATATAGCTTTCTCTAAGTGCCGAAACGCAATATATGCATAGCTATTAATGAAAACAACAACAACAACAACAAAAAAGATCGTCTAAATTACAGAAAAACGCCAAACTCTCACTTCAGCAGAATAGAGGAAGGAATTATGCCATAACCTTTCATTTAAAACCGAAACATGAATATCAGCATACTTTCTCCGAATTCTGCTCTGGCCATTGATTAAACTTCTAAGCCATAAACAACCTGATAAAATATCTTCACTTCTTAAAGGCGAAAAGAATAACAACAACAAAAAAAAATTCTTTATAAAAGAAGGGTAAAATAAGCTGTAGAATAAAGGCGTGGAATTCCATAGTTCGCTTGGCTGGTCACTGGAAGCAATTGGTAATGAATCTGTGGTTGCTAAGCGTGGCGAATTACAAAGGATGATTACAGAGTGCCAATTTTTTGGCTCCTCTTTTGAAATGCATTGTAGCGATGGAAGATAAAACTCAGCAAGTGATCATCAAGTTGCCACTTTGGGGGCAATATGTGCTGGCAAGAAAAATCCAAGATATTTTTTCTCACAAAAACGACCATTATTTCCACATTCAGTGGGTCAGTAATGGTTCCAAAGAGGGAATGAAAAAGGTTCCGAGCCATTAAAGGGGAAAGAAATGTTTGGTACAATGTTGTGATTTGGGTGTGCCTCGACATTTGTTTGAATGCAGAAAAATGAATGGGTCTCAGCTTTAGGTATTTGAATTATAAAATACAGAAATAAGCATATCGAACAAAATTATATATTTTTAATGAATATCATTTCGTTATAAAAAGAATATTTTCTTTCTCAGGAAATAAAACACAATACAGATGAAAATAAAATACAATCCGTGTATAGTTTGGGCAGCAACAAAAGTATAGGAAATAACGACCTCGAATAGTGACTGCTTTATGTTTCGCTCAGGGTCATGCAAATGAACTTAAAAATATCTCAGTAGTTGTACAGCAAAGATAAGCAATATCCGGGATAAGATTTTTTAAAATTTCTTTGCCACATTTTGCTTACAGTGAAATAAATGCACTAGTATGTAATCATCCTGATTCGCCAACCATCCATACTTGCACTCTTTCCCAGAGGCGTAACGAAGGTAAATAGCGCCTGAGCAATATGATATTTTTTTTTTTTTTTTAATTTCAGTTGTCACCTGTGACTTAACAAATCTAAACGGTGCCTGAGAAATAATATATTTTTGTTCTTTCACCATATTGGGAGAATTTATACATAAAAAATTACAAAAGCGTTCTATTTCCAGTCTTCCTCAAATACCCTTGCCCCCCACCCCCAATCGTTATGCCACATGAATTTCCATTGATTATACTGATAGTTTGAAAATTTAAAAATTGGACACACTTATGAATTTAAGCAAATTTGGGTTAATGTCAAAAATAATTTTTAAACAATGCCCTAATGTGAATTTTTTAAAAAGAAAAGAAAATATTGTTACCTTTATATTTTTATAAAACATTGTGAATGACAATCTGATTTGAAAAAAAAAATTATACTCTAAAGCAGCTATTTTGAAAATGTCACTAGATATCTAGCTCTCTCCAAATCTTCAGAAAAATCCATGATATTCAGAAGAGTCCTCGTTTTATCATTTAGAATTTCAATTAAAAATTACCAAAATAATTATTTTAAAAATTTTCTTTTCGTCAATGTTTTCTTCATTTTTCACATTATATACTTAATACCCGTTGCTATGACAAAAATTACTGTCGTGAAAGAATAGTTAAAACGGAAAACTTCAACAAGTTCCGTACTAACCTGGTAAACATTAATGATTGGTAATCAACTATAAAAGCAAATTTTGAAATCTATTTCCTAGAAATATTTATACTACTTGGAAACGAATTACAATATGAATATTACCGAAAAAAAAATAAAAAATACTGAAAATATAATTTTCTTTTCTATTTTTTTTCCCTTTAAATATTACAATAAGTTTCTTGCTAAACGAAAAAGATGCAATTTACTTTTTAAGTAATGATTTGATTCTGGTTTCCGCAACACTCAAAAAACAGTTACAAAATGAGGAAACATTTAAAACGATATTAAATACAGTAACTGAAACTGCAACTGATCAATTTTGCAACTATACACATTCACTAAATTGATTACATTTCCCCCCCCCCTTTACATCAACTACATTTATAATTCGTATTACGAACATGAAAAACAGATTTCCATATTTTCAGATCCAATCTAACTATAAATCTGCGTTGAAAACAATTTCGACGCGAATGAATAAGATCTAATTGAAAACTTTAACGAATATTGATCGCTAGTTTCTATCCCATAAAAACTTAAAATTTATCTAAAACATTTTTGAAAATATCTCACAATAGGATAAAAAAAGAAAATGATCTTTAAAAATATTTCTGCTACTCAGATTTACAGAACCAGATCCATAACAAATTCTAGAATTTCCAAATCGAAACTAATCACAGTGTCAAAAGGTGACTTACCCACACATGAAACCAGACAAGCAGATGAGCATTGAGAACACAAACTGTCACCAGAACCCCCAACTGAAATCCTCAACACCTTCTCGCACTCGACTAAAAATAATCCAAAAGGTATCGGAACCCAACTTTCGGCTCTTCCATCTAAGATTTCAAAACAGCTTGAGAACAGATGTTTCGCGTATTCACCACAGGCCGGCTTTTGAAAACAGACCGCAGAGAAAAACTGTCATTTTCGGTGTGCCCCTCGGCCAATCAGAGGCCACGGCCCGTGCCTCGATTGTCCAATGAGAGAGATCCGGACGGGAGCCAGGTGCAGAGCGCGTGCCGAATATTTATACTAGATCCCTAAAGGATCAAGTTGAGCAATTGTTTCGCAATTAGAAAACTTTTCCTGCTGGACTTTCTTTTTAAATGATTTGATAAGATTTCGACGGAAATTTTTTTTTGAGAACAGATTATTAGTTCTGGAAACGATTTGTTCGATGAAATTTGCGGGGTTTATACAGTGAACACCAGGAAAATTTGAAAGAAATAATAATAATAAGTCGCTTTTCCCTTTTTTTCATAACTTTTCTAAATGCTGTTTCAATTTTAATTCATGAAAAATTATGCTATTAGCTATCGTTAATCGATTTTTTTTTGTTTTTTTTTTTTGGTTTTGATCGCTTTGCAAAAATCATAAATATTGTAATTTGGCAAAATTTTCAGAATGAGGAACTCAAATTAAACGAAATTAGTAATTAAACGAAACTAAGATTAATAATTAAATTAATATTAATAAATCAAACGATATAATCTCTTCAATGCATTTGAAAAAAAAAATGGAGACAGTATTGTATAAACGAATATTTGCCGTCCGGTAAACAATCAACGAAATAGTCGAATTCAACTCCAGGCTCAGATTATTAAATAAGTAATATGCCTAAGGATATTGTAACAAATAAATTAAGTTTTAAATTCAAAACTATTTAGGTACAGGTTGTTGCCACAGCACCATTATCTGGAGATCATGTACTTCGTATAATAAATTTTCATTGGGACATTGATGTTTAATTCCATGGACATAATTCTTCATTGGGGCATTAATAATATCATTGAGACGTTAATGAAAAATCCAATCAATGCAACAAAAAAAAATTGGGGCATCGGTTTTAATTAATGTTTCAGTCTTCTGGTTATCTCCTTTCCCCTAAAAAAACCCTGCCGTTTAAAGCAATTATACACCGTTTTAATTCATCATAGTAATTTAATGTTTAAAATATCATTATGCATGAATCGTAATAAACTAATTATAATTTATATATATATGAGTGCTTACACACTCACAAAATGGACAGTGACTCTTGAAACAATTATACCAGTAAATATTTGCAATTAGCTACTGTTAATCGAAATTTGTTTACTCACAAATTTAAAAAAAAATGGATGCATTTTTTTTTTCAGTTGTATATTTGAAGTTTCAAGACAAAATTCATATTCAAAATAAAAAGAAGTAATTTAAAACATGAAAAAAAAAATAATAATCTAAGACACTACCATTCTTGACTTCACTTGTTTTTATTGACTACGAAAAAAAAAAAATGTAACCCCTTTTTCACTTGCAAAAAGTAATTCGATGCAAAATTATTCACCAAATACAAGGACATGTTTATCGCTCCAAAAAATTAAATATATATAATTATTTCAAATTAATTTTTTTAAAAAAATTAATCAATATCTTCTTATCACTATATGTGTTTTTAACAAACAACTTAAAAAAAAAATCCATCAAAATGATTCATCGTCTAGAATGATGCCCAAGAGGTGATATCTGAGTGCAAAGGAGAGAAGAGTTAATTTGAGTAATTAAAATATATTTCTTGTACAGATGTTTATTGACAAAATTATAACGGATGGCAAAATTATGATCATTAGTACATATTATGTGAAATATGAATATAGCAAAGGCTTTCCAAATAATCCCACCCAGCTTACAACTAATTCATCACTCACCCAGTAATTGTGCACGTGTTTAACGAGCGACAGGGACCACCCTTCCGGCAACGGGAAATGAGAGAATGAGTCACACCCTCCTTGAAATACGAGATGACCGTAGGACTGACCGCTTGTAATTGGTCATTTCAACCACCCTCACAACAACTACTGATGTTAATTTTTTTTTTTTTTTCTTTTTTGCCCCGATTTTTATTATGTGTTTCCCTTTTATCCAGATGAGTTGCTTTTCCCACTAGATTCCCAGAAACTGGAAGACTGTTCGCCATGGGAGGTACTTTTAACGAGCACCCTACTAGTGTTACAAAAATAATTAAAAGGGATATCGTTAGCGATAAAAAACGAATGAGCAATGCACACGGTTACAGCAAAAAACTGTAACCGTGAAGTCGTGCAATGATTCAGAAACATATCAAACAAACCAGTTCAAAAGGGGAAAAAAAAACAGTGTTTAAAGGAACTTGATAGTTTTGTTAGCCCCGACAAAATATCAAGCGTTTAGTTTTACAGATGCTTTAACGCAGAATTATTTTTTTTATGAATGAAAAAAAAAATAAGCAACCAGAAGTTGATATTATATATCCAAATTACAACTGCAAAAAAAAAAAAAAAAAAAAAAAAAAAAAAAACATGTTTCCTGTGAGTAATGGAGCAGCCTGATTAAAAAAATTTTTTTTTCGTATTGTGTAAGAAATGTATCGTTATACAAATATTCAAAGTAAAATAATACCAGATATTTAAGATGTTCTAAAGACTTACAATATAACAATATTTTGAAGATCTTTTAATACGCATGAATATTGCATTTTGAGGACATCAATATTTCTTTGAAATTTTCATTTAATAAGAGACTTATTTGGAATTTTCAACACAATTTTAGACTTCAAGTAAATCCCTTGACTGCCATGGGGATCGATCATTGTGACTGGCGTGCCCTTATAAATTGCAATGTAAAATAATAATATGCATAATTGCATAAATAATGCATAAATTGCATTGTAATTGCGGCCGTCAATGTGTTAAAATTCCTATAAAAATAAAGTGAAAGGTATAGTATATAGTGAACATTATTTACTGAACTTGCTATCACGACCTACGCTTGTGATTCGGGCCATTTAATTCGATAATCTCCTTTCTTTGTTATCTATTAACTGTAGTAAAGAAGGGATAATGTAATTAGAAAGAGGGTGTGAATCACAGGCGATTCACGACACAGCCGTATTATTAAACTAAGAATCCAAGTATCATATCTACACATACATGTAAATTGTGAGACCATGTAAACATAGTGAGTACTTCTCAGAGATTGCATAATATTCAAAAGCAAAACTCATGCCAGAAATTAATTTTCATTCGAAACACATCATTAAAACCTACAAATAACGCATTTTTTAAATTTTTAATATCATTAAAGTCAATGTTTTTCATTTATAATCAATTTATAATCATTATTAGCTAACAAAAATAGCTATGCATAAATGGAACTGTTCAAGAAGCTTAGCTGCAAATGCAACAAAATAAAAATTAATATTTTGATAAAAAGCGATCCGTCAATAAGGTTCTAGAAAAGGAAAAAAAAAAAAAAAAAACATTTTTTATTAAATAATGTAGAAATTAAAAAAATTTAAATGATGCCCTTGATGCATTTACCAAAACATTTTACATTTAGAAAATTCTGTGACCCACTATAAGCAGTTTGCAGAAAAACACCCACCCCAGCAGAAATCCCGGGTGAAGATGATGATTATGCGACTGAGGTGTTGGGGGAAGGGGGGGGTACCCAGGTATGGTGGGTCGAGCATTCCGGGTTTAGAGCGCACCACCTGCCCGCACTGTTAACTTTGCAACAGGAGGTATCTCCGCACGCGTCAGGCAGCACGCCAGGTGTCGGTCGTCTGCTCCGGCTAAGAATTTCATTTTTTTCTTCTTTCATCAAACCCTCCTTCCCATTTCTTACAACACACGAAGTCCGCAAGTTTGTTGCCCCGGGCACACACAAAGGCGGTCCTCATGCGACAGAAAACATCTGCACCGTGCCAAGTGTTTAAATCACTCATAAACGTGCTCCGATTTGTAAATAAACAAAGCAAGAGTATTTGCATTAAAAAAGGCACAGTTATTAAACATTTCAGGAGTTAACACATAATATTATTTTAGCAAAATTTATATTCTTTTCTGTTAATTTCCTTTTTTTTTTTTTTTTTTTGAGGATTTCATGATGCATTAATAAGCTGGCAATTTAGTATAACAATAGAATAGAATATATGCAGCTACATTTGAATAACTGGATGCAAACTATCTTCATTTTTTAAAAATTTAACTGTCACTCATGATCAGGTCAGATTGCGAGGAAAAACAAACAAACAAAAAAAAAATCATAGGCAATTGTTTAGGGGCATTATTATTTTGGAAAAGGGATCTGGGATTTTTTTTTTTTTTTTTTTTTTTTGCGTTAATTTCAGGGAAATTTAATTTTTTACTTTCATTTGATTTATAAGGACCATATACCCACTTATTAAAATTTAAATCAAGAATCATTTGAATTCTAGAATATTATTTGTTGCATTTTACTCATTCTAAATTATTGCGTAGATAAATAAATCCCCTTATAACCGCCTTTTTATAGCTGGCTAACTAATCCACAAGTAAATAAATATATATAAATCTTGCAATCATTAAAATAAATATTGAAAAAATATTGAATTACTGAGTTTCACTTTTAACAGACGAAGGGAAATTTTTTTAAAAATTAAGTCAAATTCATTTTTAAAATTAAATTTTGATTTTTTTTATATGAGAAACACTGATAATGTAATGTGATCATGTTATGCATTACCCTGACTTCAGAATTATAACATCATACTGAATACAGCTCTAACTGATTTCCTTATCAGTATTTTCTATTAGTTCATTATGAATTCCTACTGACCACCTTTCAATCTTTTCTGAAGAATTATGCATGCATGTATATGTGTGAGTGTGTGTATTCTTCATTTTTTGATTGCTGTGCTTCATTTTTTTATATATGCCAGATCAGTAAATAAAAGCACTTTTTATTGTAATCCTGGTCTCTGGAATAATTAATAACGCAGGTATTTTTTGCTTCAGTATAATAATATTAACAGGCATTAAAGTCAGCTTTTTTTTTTTCTTTCTTTTTCTTGAAGATGATTCTAAAAAAATTTTTTTTAACATTTAATCTATTATTACTTTTTAACTTAAAACTTAAAAACTACTACTTATATATAGATTAAATTAAAATAAAAATTCTGGTTTTTGAAAATTTGCGAAGGGGGGGGGGAGGGAAAAAGATCAAGAAGCTTGTTTAAAATCCGTTTTTAGAAATTAGTCTGGCCTATCTTGTAATAAATCACTAACAATAATCATTCAACAAGATATTATTTTTGTTTAAAAAATAAAATTCCACAAACTGTATTCGTCACTTCCTCTCTCAACAATGTATCATTTTCCAAAATGAAACAAATTACATTTAATATTTACTCTTAGGAAAAAATAAAAATTGAAGGAAATTCTAACTTCTTGTCTGAAACTTTACATCATCAGGTTTTAGACTTGATCCGTCTGTCAATATTTTATTTTTTTAATTTAATTTGTTTAATGTTGTCTCATTTTTTTTTTTGAAATCTTTAATTATTACAAGATATTTCATAAAAAATTGACAAAAAGAAATGTAAACATAAAACATATTTACTATTGCCATTAATGACATTCTATTTAATAAAACAAGTAAGTCGTGTGTTAGACTAAACAATAAAATATATTAAAAATTTTTTTAGCAATTTATTACTATTGGATAAAAAAATTATACGAAAGTTGGTATTACTGAAATGCTTTGTTTTTTAAAGTGGTACAAAAACGAATTTTGTGCAATGATGAGCTCCTAAATTGTTCAGGATAAAAGTTAAAGTTGAATATTTTTAATCAAATGCATAATATAAATTATGAAAACCCCTTTTTCAACGAGTATCCACTACGCTAAAGCAACTACGAGCGAAATTTGGCAGCTCTAGGTTCAAATGCCATTCTTGTAGAGCTTCTGGATTACCTTTTTCCCATCATGCATTTCGCAATTTACTAACTATATGCCAACCTATAAATCTAATATACATTAAAACAAGCTGTATTAAATTCCACTCTCAGGCGAAGTCGTACAAGGAAGGATGTAGCAAAAACACCGAAGTGGTTTCGTAACATTGTTAAGTGCATTAATTTTTTTGACATTAGGCCATGGGTCATCGCTCAAGCGATATACCACACTAAGCAAGAAAACACAAATTCAACGAGTGTAGTACATCATTCAAAAGTGTATCGAGTCACTGGTTCATTCATTCCTACTCATGAGGTTAACCGCGATTTTTGAACCATCAAAATAAACAAAATAAGAGCGATAATAGCTTAATCGCTACTTATTCAGTGCAGTCTAAATTCCGGAAGATGCAAGTTTGAATCTTAAAATGTAGATCGATTTTTTTTCTTTTCTTCTCTTCCTTTTTTTATTTTGGAGATCTTGTAATGCAACAACAACAACAATAAAAAAAGTGTCTAGTCATGGAAGAAAAAACAATCTTCAGATTCATTTTTATTATTATTATTAGTTTATTGTACCAAAAAATATAACAATATCCGAATTCATCGTAAAAACAGAAACAGTTTAAAAAGACATAAATAATATCATTGGCAGTTTTTGACATTCGGACTGAAATTTTTTTTTAAACAAAATTTTCGAAGATCTTTTATAAATGGCTAAAATTCTATGAAAAGCAAGTTCGCGTCAAAGGATACATGTTACAATATTAGTAATTGAATAAGAGACCGAAAAAAATTCTTTCCATACGTAATAGAGACTATAACATTTATAAATTATTTCTTAGTGAAATATTGCACAGAAATACTGAGTTTTCCCCCAATTTTTTTCTTTCTAAAAAGATTTAGTAATATAAAGATATATATTCCACTATTTCTAAATCTCGAAATATTTTTAGTAAAGACTAAAGATTTGAAGTCAATTTTTAAATGCAATTTTTCCACAGCAAATAATAATACATTAAAATAACTTTAATGCGTAAAAAAATGTTTAAAAACCAATTTCAAAATTGAAATATTACATAATTCAAGGTCACTGAAATAGAAAACAACAAAGATTTTTATTTACAGAAATCTGGCAATAAAATTTCAGAAATTTAAACACAATACATCTTTAATTAAAAAGAACTATTATATTTTTGTGATCCTAGAATTAATCCTAGAACTTAAAATTAATGTAAGGCGAAATAAAGAAAGTTAAGGAAAGTAATATGCAAATTCGCTGAAGGTCTTAAGAATGAAAATTTTATTTACAAACATTTCATAAAGGAATTAAAATGAATTTAAAAGCACAACATGCTTACTATTGTTATTAAAAAGAATGTCATTACTAAGCCGTACATGTAGAAAGTCTGTGTAGAAAATGATGTTTTAACACCAGCAAACTAAATAAAACTTCGATTTTGCAGAATCATTCATTATCTTTGCGGCACTGAAATGTTTATTTTCCTTCGGTTTTTTACTAACCAAATTCTAGTACCTTAAACATAAACATATTCACTGCAAAACAACAATTTACTAAGTGTTTTTAAAGGAAAATAAACACAAATTTTACGAGACCAGCTATTTTAGCGAGATCCACCAACAAACCCGGAAACTTCGCAAAGCGAGGAGGTTGGTGCAACAACAAACCTTGCATCGATAATATAACCCTAAGAAAAGTAAAAAGCATCCTAATGACCTTCAAACTGAGGCAGCTGTTTCTGTCCATGCCGAACTCGAGGCTCGGGAGAAACCAGGTTGCTGGTAAAGGACGAGGTAAAAAAAGAACTGCCGAACTTCTGGCTTCACGATTTCCATTGATTAAGGGGCGACAGGTAAGGGAAAGATGAAAGAGCAGATGTTTGAAAGGTGGTGATTGCGAAGAATAGCCTTAAGAAAAGAAGAGGCTCATATAAAAGATTTGCCACGCGACCTCATAATGCAGAAGCATTCAATACAAAATGGCTTAGATGCTACGATAGCTACAGCTAGCAAATCTATCTTTTATTAAGCACTAGTCCATGCGAATTTCACCTGATTTGTTTACATTAGTTTTTAATAATGCATTCATACACACTGAATTCATTCTGACACTGAATGCATTCATTCACATTTTTTACTGAAATCAGAAAAAAGAATTATCATGATTGCAATAGAAAGATATATCGATATATCAACAATCGTAATCATAACTATAAAAGGAACATTGATAATCCATGCATTTTTTTATTTTGTCCAATAGCTTATCAATATTCCTTTTACAATTGTGATTACGATTTCTGATTATCGATATATCTTTCAATAAAACAAGAATAAAGTTTGCTTAATGTTTCCTTCAAATTAAGCGCATTTCTACCTATTATTCTGCTGTATTAATAAATGGAGAATTTCTGAAAATTAACTAAAGTAATCTTGTAGCCTCTCTTGTAATACTAACCATAACTGATGATGACGGAGACAGCGCCCTCTGAATTCTTATGACGCTATGACTCAGTTCAGGTCAAGTGATGGCATGTGCTGCATGCTTTGATCCATGCTCTTACATATCTTAAAGCTGTTGCAAAATTTTGTATGTAAATTGTCTGTGTGTAACGTAACCTGTAAATAAATAATTGTTACACTAATTCGGACTTTTTACTGACCCCCTTAATGACACTACAATCTTGTTATTAGTGTAGCAACAGCTTGACATAATTTTTGCAAAGTAGGCTAATCAGACAAGTAATCTATGATGCCTACAATAACTCGAATAACAAAATAAATAAATAAAAAAAAATGAAAATTCGTCTTTAAAGAACTTATACTATTTATAGCCAAAGCACTCGTTCTAGTTAAAAAATGCTGCACGCTTATATTGAATTATTATTATTATTTTATTCTTAGAGAAAAATACATGCTAATTCTTATTTATATCAAAAATATAAACAAGGTCAATGGCTAAATTTTTACAAAATAATAAAGATACTGCAAAATGTTTATGCAATATAATATAAACAACGCAGTAAAATAAACCAAATTTTCAGAATTTTAAACAAAAATAAATAAATATTATCTCTATCGCTATTATTAATATTATAATATTTTTGTGCAACATTCTTTTTAAATCTTAAAATTGCATATTTCAAAACATTTTCTTCAAAGTTTTCATAACAACGTGATTGAAAAAACATAAAAAAACTAAAGAGAAAAGCCTGTGTATTTCCTGCATCGTCATAATAACAAGCGAGTAATGAGTTTTGGCTCGTATTCAAAACCATTTTTTGGCCTCAACAACAAACGAGTGTTAGCTGCACAGCCTAGAGTTATGGACTCGAGGAAAATGAGAAAAATGGAGCACGATTCTGCTAGTTGAGGTAAATAGTCTATTCTTAGACAAAGAAGCAGGTGGAAAGATGAAACGCTTTTGCTTCTCGGCATCTGTGAGGTAACATATAATGTTGCAAAAGTGGAAATTTCCAAAGCACCTGCTGTGATCTTCAACAGGTGTAATAGAAGCACTAATAAATGCACATTATGTGCAACAGTAAAATAAAGCAAAAATCATTAGTGTTTTATTTAAAATAGTAGTTCATTCACAATAGCTATTTTTGAGGACATGTATTTTCTCTTTAACAAAAAAAAAAAAAAAAAAAAAAAAAACCGGTTTTGATTGTGTCAACTATAATATCAGCTGCTTGCCCTCGAATACAGCTGTCAACGTGCAAGACGACTTAGTCGGTATTTTGGATTTTTATGGCATATCACATATTTTTCCAACTCCATACACGTGATGATTCAATAATGGAGTTCTAGAAATATATTCAAATCAGGCTTAAGGTATATTAAGACTTCTTCCATATGTAAAACTTGCAGTATCTCCTGCCAGTGATATTTGTATAATAAGTTTTATTTGAATGTTAGTCCACGTCTTAGACACCTGAATACATTTTTATGACTTATTGACATTTTCCAGGAATAAATATCACGTTTAAAGAAGGCACGTGCCTGAAGACTTTTTTTTTTTTTTTTTCTTCTTTCTTTCAAAATTAGCAGAAAATAAGTTCCAATTATAGGTATTCTATCTTATGATTATTTTGTTAAAGGTTATGATCTAGTTAAATTGGAAACTCTGACCTAATAAAAAGTACGGTGTCATCATGATTAATTGTATTTGCGTATGGATAGCTATATTTAAAATAGATTCAGATTCCAATAAAATTTACTGCAGTTTCTCTCATGAAATAAGAATAGTGTTAAGCAGTAAGCAATTACACATCAGTACACTCCCGATTATCCGCGGAATTGGGTGGCGCGGCCGCCGCGGATAACAAAAATCGCGGATAATCCGAAAAAAGCTAAAAACGGGTATAGCAAAAGAGAAAACAGTCATTCCAACTTTGATAAATCGTTTTATGTACAATAAAACGTAAAATAAACAGCAGGAAATGTTTAACTAACGCTTAATATTTTAGTATATCACTCGAAAATAACCTAAAATGCATTTTGTTAATGAAAACAGAAAAGTGCTTTGTACTTACGAGAGGCGTCAGGGATGCACAGAAAAATTAATACATTTGTACTGTTTTAATACTGTAATGTATTATGTAATTACAAAAGCATAACTGTAAAACAACACCTTTTTGAAGAAATCAGTCATTTGTGTTTGCTTCTTGCTTTGGAAGCATTTTCTCTTTGCTTGGAAGAAAAAAAAAAAAAAAAAAAAAAAAACTTAGTGCGGCAGGCGCGGATAATCCGCTCCGTGGATAACCCGCCCGCGGATAATCGGGAGTCTACTGTATAAAGAATTCTTTTCGAAAATACTTGTTAATCAAGAAATGGAAATGGAAATCAAAAAGGATCAACTCAGTAAAAGAAGTAAAAATAATTAAACTTTATAAGAACAGTTTAATTATTACTCTTAATTTAATGTTGTGCAAGTTCTATAAGAATAAATTCGAGGTTTCCAATCTATACTAATAATAAAGATGAGTGTGTGTATGTGTGTATTGACGTTCTACAGGCCAGATTTTTTTTTATATGTAACTATCAAATTTGCCACATATATACCTTGGAGAATGAGAATGTGCACCTCGGATTGGATTTTCAAAAATTTTAAGCAGAATTTTAATAAATTAAGAATTAAGCTGAATTTGCCGTTTTTCGAAGATACCTTATGAAAATATCGCTGCACAAAAATAAACTTAACACTGTTTTACAATTTAAAAAATTGTCTTTTTAATTATCTTAATTTAATGGACATGAGAACTTTTTTTGAATTTTGATAATATTTTTAAAAATAATTTTCTCCCAATTTCTAACAAAAGAATTGAATACTCTGAAATGCACACTGTTTTCATTGCTGAAAACTAAAGAAAAGGATTATTTAATATTTGTACAGTTTACAAAATAAATTTTAAAAAAAGTGAAGTTACAATAACGCAAAATTTAAAAGAGACAAACCAGACATTTACGTTTTTAACCATAGTGTGATGTTATAAGACTGGTTGGCATCAGAAATGTTTTTTTTTCCATTATGTGCATGCATCTATGTAAGGCAATTAAAATAACATGGGCCTTAATTTTAATGTCTGTCAATTTGGCAGAAACATGGACATGAAGCTATATCTAACTCATTTATCAAAAATTAAATATAGCCAATATATGTAACAAAGTTGGTTACCATAGGCGACTAATAGCAAATAAAGTTATTTGAGGTATTCAAGACGGGTCTCAGAACGGAATTTCTTTGAGCAGATTCTAGATTAGGATCTCAAAATTGAATCTGAAAGTTCCAAGAATGTACATCCCTCAGCCATAAGCCACTGACCCAACAGAAGGACGATATTCTTCACAAGGACGATAGATGTTAGTTACTTGAACGATAGGATGCATCCGTAAACAAAGTCGCGCTTGAGAGATGACGGCGATTTTGATGTTTATTTCTTTTGCCAAGGATGAGTTGAGTTGAACCACCCCAATTCACAGGCGGACGTTATGGTTACATTGAGATATCTGAGGCACTGAAACAAGATAAGCGAGATAAGAAAGAAAATGAAAAGTTTTTTTTTCTTGATTTAATCTTGAGAAAAGGTTAGTTTACAACGAAATTGGGCTGGAGATGGTTATTGAATAGGAATGGGTTCGATTTTGATAACGTTGTCTTTTGCAATGTCAGAAATGATATAAAGATAGGCAAAATTTGGGTTTGAAAGAAAAATTGTTAAAAAATAGCTGGAATACTTCCCAAAAAATTATGAATATTCGATTTTTTCTCCCATGGTTGTTCTAATTTGAAAAAAGGAATGGAATTTATATCGCTGCTATCATAACTTCAAAACGCAATAATATTATCTACGACAAAAGTGCTAAAAGTTACGGTTTTACACCAGAAGCTGTGAAGTTGCTTTGCTTATCTGATTTTTAGAATATCGTAATTTAAAAAACATCAGATTTAACAAGTGATTTTTCATGATTTAGGAACTGCATACTAAAGTTTTTTTTAGATAATTGATTGTTGGGAACATGAAAATTTCTTATATTCCATACTGGCAACAGTTTAAAAGGCAACACAACGATATTAATTTAAAATATTTGAATGAAATTTATTTAATGATAATTATATTGATTATTAATTGATAAGGTACTCCATATTTTTTTTACAATTTTTATACAAATTCGAAGCAGTTAATCAGCCAAATTTTAAAAAGTAATGTGATGTAATCTAACAGAAAAGACAAATCATACTAGTCAATAATTAAAGCTAATCGATTGAAAGTAGTTTTACGAAATAATTTATATCTTGCGACACATTTAAATAAAACCGAAATGTTCGAATTTAAAATATTTAATTGTAACAGAAAAAGAAAAATGTAAAATGCTTATTAACATTTCATATAGATTACTGCCTGAATTTAACACATTGACTTTTAGAACGAAAACACAGCACAATGTTAAAAACTACACTGAATTACTCCAAGGGAATTAATTAAAATTTAACAGTATCGTTTTGGAATTCAAAAACAAACAAGAATCAACTTAAAATATATTATTTTTAAATAAACAAATCTTACCCGATTCAGAATGAAAACTTGCAAAGAATAAGAAGACATTAAGAAGAGTGAACACTGCACTGAAGATGTGAGGAAGTAACAATGAAACAAAAGCGACTTTCAGCCTTGAAATGCTTTTCCCAAATACCCGCAACGAGGAGTGGTCATTCCATAATACGATGTTCCAAACTCGCTATTACCTTTCATATTTCTTTTCAAGCTACCGGGTCATTCAGGCGAAGGATCAAATTCTCTCCTCAAAGCTTTTCAATCAAATTAACCGCAAAACTTCCCTGACCTTTACAACACGAAACCTTGGAAAGTTGCCTTCTTTATATCAGTCATAGAATCTATTGCCAACACTCCAGCAAGCCGTTACAATAAATTTTTTCGTAAAACTCAACGGGGGATTGTAAAAGGTAGAGGATGTGGACAAGGACTAAAAAGTAGGGGGCGTTGAAATGCGTAAGGAAGGAATACTTTGTATATTTTATAACAGGTAAAGAATGTAGGGGCCATCCATTGTTAAGGCATTTGTGGTCAAATTTGTAGCGGGAATAATGATGTGGTTTTTCCACCCCCAAAATATAATGCAGAAGTATTTGCGCACGCACTTTTAAATTCTTGGGTCCCACTGGCGCAACTATAAAGCATGCAACAAGGACTGGATCAAGGCTTCTCATGCTTCATGCGATTATTTCTTTGATTCATACAAATTCCACCATATTAGGATTTGCCAATGGATAGATAATTTAGCTTTAATTAGCTTTTTAAATGACGATTAAAATAAAAATCATTACCAAACGTCGCTTTATAATCAAATTTTACGCCAGAAAACATTTTTTTCATTATTGGAACAATAATTCAAAACCCATTTCTCCTTTGTTTGATTTAGAAATCAAAATCGATGTAAAGAAAGCTTCGACAATAGCCATCAGATGATTGCAATGTAAATAACTAAGCTGATTTAAGTATAAAACTAATAATTTCAAAAATTTGCTTTAAAATGCTACGGTTAATTGTATTCATACAAACATACATACATTCATGTATACATAAATTCCATCATATTAGGATTTGCCAATGGATAGATAATTTAGCTTTAATTAGCTTTTTTAAATGATGATTAAAATAAAAATCATTACCAAACGTCGCTTTATAATCAAATTTTACGTCAGAAAACATTTTTTTTCATTATTGGAACAATAATTCAAAACCCATTTCTCCTTTGTTTGATTTAGAAATCAAAATCGATGTAAAGAAAGCTTCGACAATAGCCATCAGATGATTGCAATGTAAATAACTAAGCTGATTTAAGTATAAAACTAATAATTTCAAAAATTTACTTTAAAATGCTACGGTTAAATCACAGTCATCAACATAGCTTTGAAAAGGTGCATTTCCAACAAGTGGTAATCCCCTATCATCAGCCAATCTACAAGTGGTATGTTTGTCGATACGCAACATTGGCGCGAAACTCCTACACCAGTTGAAACTTCGAAATCTGCGCTGGGTACTTACTGAACCACATCTAATCTCTAAATGAGACATAAGAAGCTTTGAACAATGAAATAGGAGCTGTAGTTGCCAGAATTCTTTGACAAAGTTAAGTCCACTGTGAGAAAGTATAAAAATGAGAACCTATCGGAACATCGTGAAGTGGGTATTGTTTTTTTTCTGAAGAAGGAGTGACACAATTCTCACAGCCTTGAAATGGTTGCTGAAGATACCCAAATATAGACGTGACAAGGCGAAAGATGACAATTCGCAACGACACACATGAAAATAAGAAGTTGGGTTAAAGAATTTTAACATGCTATCGTCGCTTTATGCACGTATTTTTAAAAAGATTACACATATATAAATAATATAAACATATTTTAGCAGTGCATGGCCGAATAGAAGAAACCTTTAACATTTTCAATTTCGATTTATTTCACTACGGGTGCAATTTATGTACAAGAAGCGATGATAAAACTGACGTCTGTTTACGTTGTGAGAGAAGGGCAGAAGAGAGCGAAATTTTCTCTTTAGTGATTTTACTATGAGATTTTGACAGAGATTAATTTTACGTCGACTAGAAAGGAAATTTTAGTTAACTTTAAAAGAATGTAGTAAACATTAAGGGAATTTATACCTTCACTTGGAGCATGAGAAAATGCTGGGACCATCAGTTTTTTACAACGCGTCTTAAAAATAGTTAATAAACAAATGGGAATTGGATCAGGAAATAACAGAATATTTTAGAATGAAGTTAATATGGGATAAATGAAGATAAAAATTAGGGAATTAATTAGGATTTAAATTAGATTAAGAGATATCATTACATATACATTCATACATATTATATATATATTGAATGAGAATTTTAAAAATTGGAGTCAAATAGTTAGTTTAAGGAATTAGAAATTGTGTACCAATTTATAAATTGAAACGATATGATTGATCGCTTTTAAGCTATTTTCAGATAATTTTGAATACCGAAAAACTATTTCATCGTAAGTTGAAGTTGGATACATTTTTTTTACTCTATTCCAGAAATGTAATTCTTTTGAATTGCAGCAAGAAGACAATGTAAATGCTCAGAAAGGGCTTGTGAGATAAAATATGAATTTTTTAAAAAATTTTCAAATTTAAATTTTTGTAACAATTAAATATGCTTTTATGAAGGAAGATTATGTAAATTAGTGAAGTTTTATATATACTATCATATTTAAATATTTTCTATACATTCTGAAATATTTTCAATTACACGAAAAAAAATTCACTTGTGCTCCAAAAACTTGGATTTGAATTTATCAAATTTCACAAATCAAATTTTATAGAATTCATTAGTCAGACGACAAATTTAATTTCATAATGAACAAAAACTATGATAAATGAGTTTAGCTGATGATATATAAAAAAAGGTTATTACGGCCTTAATTTTTTATACACACGCAAACAGAATAAAAATAGGTTATAATTATTACTATTATTATATTTATTCATATTTTTTCTCTCAGTCATTTAATGCTAACCTATCAAAAGATTGCTACACGTCTGGAATTTCAAAACAGCACGCGATTCACTTTGTCAGCGTCTTGATACGTTTTGAACTATAAGAATTCCCTATAAGAAAATCGATTAAAAAAAGAAAAGAAATTATTTTTAAAATACATAACTAGAAAGAATATTGTCCTACTTACAGTCAATATAATAAAACAGCAATTTCCATCCATTTCATGATACAATTATTAGCAATTCATTATTTTAAGTAATTCATTATTTGTCATTTACATCCATTTAAGCAAAAGGTTTTAAGTCAATGAATAACAATATCCACAATATCATATATTGTTTGATTTATGTTGAAAACAGGGTAAAAGATCTTTGAAGGTAAAAATGTTATCGTTCAAAGGATGCTGGAACAGTTCAAGGAACGAATTATTTTCCGGTAGAACTTCGAATTCAGGATGAGCCACAGTTATTGATGTCAATGTCAAATGTCGAGAAACGGAGACAAAAGTATTTCTGAACTTCCAATGACCAGCCTTGATCTACATATCTCATCGAAAAAGTAGCATTATTTATGTTTGAGCAAAAAAGTAGCATTATTTATGTTTGAGTAAAATATAAGCAGAGTCGCAAAACAGAAATGTCAGTAGCAAACGATAAACAATGTTGAAATTGTAGCATAACTGGCAACAGTTTTATAACGAAGCTGATTTATTGGAAGAAGCGAAAGCACGTCGCGCAGTAATGCCATCATTTTGTCAGCGAACGGAAACTGCCATTTAGTCTTGAACTTTTTTGCTGACAAAATAAAGTGCAAATGAGGGCTGAACAAAACTGATAAGCTGCATAAATATCAATCCATAAAACAAAAACAAAGAAAAAAATTCAATGTAATTTTTCTACATTATTTTAACAACTCGAATTGCCAGTATAAACAGCAACATGTCATTAATAATAAATACTCGATAATAAATAATACTTGACAATGATAAATAATTACAATTTTTTAAAATTAACTTTGAATAATTACCGAGTTTAATTAATAAAATAAAGTACTTATTTTTTACGATTCAATTAGAAAAAGATTGTTTGTTAAAAAATAGCTAAATAAACATTTTTTTAAAATTAAAAATATAAGTTGGAAAATTTTTAAATTATTTTTCTCGTATTCTTTGCACTTATTTAACTCACTCTGCCAAACAACTATGGCTGAAATAAGAAAAAAAAAAAAAAAAAAAAGTACAACGTAAGTAAAAGGACGAATTTCAGAAAAGTTGAAACTAAAATTAATTACTACATGACCTGCTTTTCGCATTAAGATGTATGAAAATACGTATTCTACTTCTGAAAAGATTTTTATTTCTATTATAATATCGGTTTGAAATTTTAATAATTATAAATCAACTTATTATTAAATGACTTAACAACTTCAGGGAGAGAGAAAGAGATAAATTTGTTCTGAAGAATAAACATATCACGGCAAATTCAATAACGATAAGATTGCATTATAAGACCAAAATGTAAACAACCCTTCACTTAATCTGCCATCGCTCAAATGAGTTTCTTTCCCTTTTTTTAAAATAAAAAAATCAAACATTATCAAATAAACATCCTGATACTTGCGATTAAAACAATGCATTCTTAAGATTAAATTTCAATTTCTTTCACTAGCTAATAATATTTTATCAAATATGTTATCGTTTAAAGTAAATTGATATTTATAGATGTTATCTACAAACAATAAAAAAAAATGAAAACTTTTTGGTAAAAAATAAAATGGAAGCACATGAGTGTTTATTATGAACAATTTTCTAGACGATTGATACAAATAATAATGCATTTATCTTCAGCAAGACAGCTGACATAGATAGCCTTGACATACAAAATAACAGAAGTTCAATTATAGTTCCAACAGCAAGTGAAATTTCAGACGATTTCATTCTTTGTCTTTCTGAGTCAAATATACAACGACGGTTGCAGTTAAAGTAAAAGAAAAAAAAATGGATCTGGTAATCACGCGAGACTAATGAAAGAAGTTCTTTAGAGGGTTCTTATCTTGCACTAGACACACAAAGATGCATCCGGGTTCTTCAGTTCCTATAGAAGATGCAATTTCTTTGGAAGCTTCTTTTACTCATTTGAAGAGAGAACGAGAAAGAAAGAGAGAGAAAAAAAAAATGTTCGATGAGGCTATAAATATAAAACTGTTAATTTAAAATGGAACATTTTTTTTTCCTTTTCTCATCCGGTCGAAATTTAATATCTGGATGAAAAAGTTCCTTTATGCTTTTTGAACAAAAACAAATGCTCACATGAATATTATCTTCACTCTATTTGAAATGCTTCTTTTAAGTCAAAGATCTGTCCTGGCCTGCTAATTAAGTTTTCGAATTAACTTTTATACACTGTTTCAAATTCTCCATCACAAAAAGAAAGACTCAAATTCCCACAAATTTGTTCTATTTATCAAACAGAAATTTTATATACATAAAGGATATTGGAAAAATATTTGTAAAATTAAGTTTTAGTTAGTCTTTTTAAAAAAAATGTAAAATTAAATACTTCTCCTATTGAAAGGACAAATTACTACACCTATTAAAAACAATTTGTTTCTAACAATTAAATCATTCAGAATTTTAAAAGGCAAAAAATATTACTGATGCAAGACATGCATCGTTAAATGGAAGGTACAGCTAAAATTACAATATTCAAAGTTATAAACACACGGAACATCGAATTCAGACGGGGAGGGGGGAGAACAGCAAGGCCCTAAATCTTTCAAAATAACAAAAACCCTCTCATTAAATTCTCATCAAAAATAACTTCGAGGCTTTTAACCTCAATGAACAGAATTAGAACGCCAAATGCTTCAAGAGTTAATTATTTAACATAAATTATCCTAAAACAGATCTGGTTTATTAGTGTCTATCTTAAAACGGACATGTCACAATGCATTAGTGCTAAACCGTTACAAATTCTAACCGGCAGATTAAAGGAGTTGATAAATTTAAAAACTGAATAAACAATTAAAACATTCCATTACAAGAACAGCAGGCATTTAATTTAGAACAACATACGATAAGAACGACACAAACGACAAACAGAATAATCCATAACCGAATTACGCACACAAGTCTGTGACCTGGTCAAGTAGCTAAGCAGTAATTACCGAAAAAATCAAAATGATTTCCGCCTGTATCTTAAGCCCTCTTTTCACTGCATCGTAAAGTTTTAGTTTCTCTTTGGCAACACATTAATCCTAATAAAGCGTGACATACATTAACGAGATATGCAGCACTACGGACACGGCAGTTAAGTGACAAGTTACTTCATAAATAATTGAATTACAGCTTTTATTGTGAAGAAGACAATAGCGGTAACTCTGATGTTTCAAAAACAGCGGTCCCTGAGCATGATTGATTACGGGGTATAATTCAAGGATTAATGGGATTGAAGGAGTAATAAATCATTATGAATTAAGGAATAATTGAAAGTTAACCGTCGTTCTTTATGGGGTTTTTTCATCCCTTAAAATCAGAGCATCTCCGATTGAAGACGAGTTCCTTGTTAAATCTCATTTTTTTTTCAGCATAACGGAAATCATATTTAAAAAAAGTATAATCAATTCGTCATTTTTAAAAGAAATACTGAAGATAAAAATTCCAGAAGACAGTAATTTGACTCAAAAATAAAATATATTGACTCCACTTCTTTTATGGACAAAACTTCCCACCTTTCTATTTATAAAATTTACTTTTTTTTTTATAAGAATTGGTAATTTAATAATATAATTCTGATACTAGTTCGTATTTGTACCTTGTACTTCTGATACTAGCTAGTATTTGCACTGATACTCTGACACTAGCTAGTACTTGCACCGATACTCTGACACTAGCTAGTACTTGCACCGATACTCTGACACTAGCTAGTACTTGCACCGATACTCTGACACTAGCTAGTACTTGCACCGATACTCTGACACTAGCTAGTACTTGCACCGATACTCTGACACTAGCTAGTACTTGCACCGATACTCTGACACTAGCTAGTACTTGCACCGATACTCTGACACTAGCTAGTACTTGCACCGATATTCTGATACTCTCTAGTACGTCTGATACTCTCTAGTACGTCTGATACTAGCTAGTACTTGTATTGTGCTAATACTTGCCAGAAAGAATTAATACACAATACAAGTACTAGCTTGTAATACCTACAGTTTTTCAATGCTTGTAATCTTCATAGTACTTATTTCATGCGATGTGAAATACCTGAATCATTACCAGTTCTGTTGATACTTTTTCATGGAACGATCTATTAAATTAAGAATTTCTAAAGTTGTTCGATGGCAAATGTTTTGAAATGGTTCATTATTTTTCCACAAATTATAGATGAGCTCAAATATGAACAGAGCAAGTTTCAACACCGGCTTGAAAAAACTATCACGAATTAGTACCAAACTGTTCTAGAGATTATTTTTATCATTAGATCTCTGATGCGAAATCTCAACAGATCTGGTATTGATTCAGATATTCTAATTCTATGCTGAAACAAGTTATATAAAACATTGATGAAGGATAATATATATTACAAGGTAGAAGCACTTGTGTTGTATCAAATCTAGTTATATTATTGCCACTATTCAATTTCCAATCCTTGTCATAATGACCCTTGATAATCAGACTTCAAATACTGTCTGAATAAACTCGCTATTCCTTAAATGCAGAGATGAACATTTCTGCTCTTTGAATATCACTGTTTTAATACCAATGGCGTCAATTTTCTTTCATCACTATTTCACTTCGGGAATCGTCTATTGCGGTCTCATAAAAACAATATTTATCTGTTTTGTTTTAACCGTTTTGAGTATAAAATTGTTTTTTACCAAGATCACCCTGTACGAGCAGATGTTTTATTCGAAACATCTGAATCAAAATAAACAATCAACAATGTTTTGAAATTGCTTTAAGAGTGGAAGCCTTTATCTAAAGGCAGTAATTCAAAAGAGAACTGAACTCCATTTTATGGATTTTGGATTTACAGCTGCAAACTGTATCAACATTATCGTACCAGCTGCACAAAAAGAGATTCATGAAAAAACCCAACTAATTTTGGGAAAAAACGATATTAGAATTTTTTTTTGTAATGGAATCTTTATCTCAAAATATTATTTTGAATCATGTTCTCTATTGTTCCCGAAATGTTTGCATTCAAAAATCTATATTCAACAGATTTTAAATCAATCAGACAATCATAATATTCTTTAATCAATCAGACAATATCGATATTCTTTATCGATAGTAAGATAAAGAACAGGGGCGAAATGGTAGGAGGATGGAGGATCATTACAAAGAAAGGAAAGTCACCTTATTAATTCATTGCAAAATGCAACTAACAGGAATCACGAGTTAGCAAATGAGATAATAAAAGGAAAATTTCTGCACCTTCCAATTACTTGATAAATTGTTTTGTTTATAAAATTCCAATGCTACAGACTTAACAACTATCGCAGAACTTATCAGGATCTCAGAATGTATGCAAAATGAAAATACTGACGGTTAACAGCTAAAACAAACGACTTTGGACATTGTACTAACTCTTTGCAGACCTTCGGAATTTTTCCGATAACGACTAATTGTTCCAAGATTCTAGCGCAGTTTTAACTATCACAAGAAAATCATTAAATCCAAACTGCTGAAGAAATGGAGGACTTTATAATGGCACATATAAGTTTGGTGACAATTGTTGCACAAAAAAGGAGAGAAAAAACCCCCCACATAGTTGGATTAATATGGAAGTAGGCGGGGCTAGATTTAAATTGCTACTGGACTCATTAATTACAGGTGTGTCAAGGACGTTGAAAAGATTTTCTGTGGCTAAGCGTTAAATTGTTCTAAATGTCACAGAGAACAACATAATAGATTGTTCAGATGTTTATAGAGTAATAAATATATTATAAAATACATTCCAAAAATAATGTTTCAGAATCCATCTATATTTTTTCTACCGTTAAATCAGAAAATAATGAAATGCGTTTTCTTAAAAATCATGCAAATTATGCATGCATGCATGCTTTAATAATTAGAAGGTACTATTCGAGAAATAAACAACAAATCATTGAAAAAATATTAAGGTATCGAATCATTTGAAAGATAGCATCCTTATCTTTATTAATTAATATTGTATAAGCCTCTAATTCATGTGGCGCATCTGAGCGATATCTTAAACGATTCATATATTTTAGCATAGGAGATGGCAACCATATAAATAATTTCAAATTTCTAATGTCTTTATCAATTAATATAGTATAAGCCTCTGTAATTCATACTTATTCTTACATAATGTATATAATTTTATTATAGGAAGTGGCAACCAAATAAATAATTTCAAGTTTCTAATGATTGCAAAATTTATGCTTAAATCAAAGAAAATTTACTTCTAATATTTTAAAAAATTATACCGTGAATCAAGTGTTTAAAAATAAGACATTCAATATTTGATCGAAATTATCAAAAATAGTCAATATCTTCCTCAATGAAACACACTAAATCAAATTTAAATAAATATCAAAAATGATAAATAATATTACATAGTACAAATATCAAGAACGTAGCTACTAAAATATATATCCTAAAAAATGCATACAATTTTTTTTATTATCATGTGGTGAAATGATAAGAAAATATATAGTTTTCGGGTATTAATGTTCGAAAAATTTATATCTAAGTCATAGTTTATAATTTAGTTTTTCTCTAAAGAATTGTAAACATCAAAGTGTTTAAGAAGAAACGAATCCCATTTGATAGAATAATTAAAAATAATACTTTCCTCAATGAAGCATAATAAATTATAAATTTAAAAGTAACCATCAAAATGATAAGTGGAAATTATATAGCGCGAAATATCAAAACAGCGGCTTTTAACATTTGAATAAACAAGTTACAATAAGCAGATATTTAAATTCATGGTTGTGCGAAAATGGGTAGAGAAACAAGAATGTAAAAAAAAAAAAAAAAAACTCAACATGAAAATGAAGTTGAGAGACATTTAATTTCACTTTAATGCGGAAAGAAATTTCACAAAAGTACATTTTGAATCCCACCAGGCAGAAGAATTCAAGAAATAATGAAATTCTTGAATAGGGCAATGGGACGACAGTCATCGCCGATTTCAAAAAGAGGCCACGGACGGCGGACGCTCGAAATTCCATTTACAGGGTCATTCCAGAATGAACAAGTAGTTAAAAACGACGAGATACGCGTTCCATCCATTTTCCAGAGAAAATACATTCATTCCACAATCTGCTTCAATCGCCCAAGCATAAAAATGGAGCCATTTCCATTTTATCTGATAATGTGGGATTCTTGAAAATGGAAGCAGTTTAAAATTCAATTCCGAATTCAATGTTCTCCAAGAATAGAACGTGGTTAACGTCAATGGAAGATATCATTATACCCGTTCTCATTAAAACTGGATTATTTCGTTCTTTTCCCTCTCTCTCTCTAAAACGTAAAGGTTTATCTTCCAAGTGGGCACCTTATACATTTAATAGAGTGCTATTTTATGCAATCATAAAAAAAATATTACTATTTTATCAGGTAATTTCTCAATTTGATATTTCAATGTGTTTTTATTATCTTTGAGCAAGTGTTTCATTTCGCAAGATTTTATTAGAATTATATCGTTGGGAAAATCCAAAAAAGAAATATCGAATTTTATTTCAGTCAATCCTTTAAGCTAGATTTTGAAATAATTCTTCGACAATCTTATATAAAAGCGCTTAAGGTAAGTAGAATTTTAAAATATGAGGTTGATCTCGCAAATGTAAATGTAATGACCTTCATAAAGGATAAAGCGAGTAAGTTAATACTTAAAGACGATTAATGCTAATTTAACTGAATTGCGAAATGCATAATGGAATTTTTTCTCCCATGAATTAAAAATTGGGTTCGCTTCATTTGGCTGAATTTATATATTTTATTAAAAAATAAGATACATTTCCACCATGCATTTCTCATTGCCATTTTTAATAACTTAATCTATAATGAACAAATTTTGGAATATATTTAATATATTCTAAATAATAATATAAATGTCGTTTGGTAGCAGTATTAAAAGTTTAAAAATTGATGGGCTGTGGAATATTTAATAACTAACAGTAAATACACAATTTTTTTTTGAAGAAATTACAGAAAATAGTGTGAGAAAATAGCGTACAGAAAAAAACATGAGAGTCTCTGATTTAAAATTTGATAAGTACTTTTCCTAATGAATCAATGATCTTTTGCTGATAATCTGTTTTCTTAAAATAAAGAAGGAAAAAATAACTTACTTTACGTATTTACATTTGATTTTACAGTAGCTACAGGAAGCAATATTAGAAAAAGGGGCATTAATAATATTAAAACATTTTAAAATTAAGTTTACAAAAATGCAACATTTTTAAGAAATTCTGTTTAGAGCATTTACATGCAAGCGGTTATTATGTGCTATTCATTAATGCAGTGAATAATTAAAATGAACACTGATGCCAATAAATCAAATGGAATGAGACTCGATTGTAAATTATTTATCTTTTTAAAAAATAAATATATGTCATTACAAAAACATTTTACTATGATCAATTACTATATATTTTCAGAAATAAATATTCCTTAACCCTTTCTAGGGCCGTGGGAAGTATGATTCCCACCAAATTTATCAATCTTTGTATGAAATTATGTAGGTTGGCATAAGTTCTGACACATTTTTTTAGTAAGTCAGAAACTTAGATGCTTCTGTTCTTTATCTCAGACAAAATGATGCGCCTTGATTTGTTACTCAATTATGAATTAACCAAATTAATTAATAAAATTAAATTTATCTAATAAGCTAAATGAATTCCTTTTCTTATTCTAATTTCAAGCCTAAAAACATTTTAACATAATATGACTAGAAAAAAATGGCCCTTTAAAGGGTTAAAATAAGTCAAACTAATAAAAAATCAATAATTTTTATAATATGTTGTCATGAGCTCAAGTAATATTTTATTCGAATAACAAATATGCTAATAAGCGAACAATGGAGAAATCATATAAAGCAATAATTTCCAAACAACTGATCGCACTCAAAAATACTTTTATAAATAAATTTGAAGAAAACAAGATTTTAAACAGTTAACTGTTTAAAATCCTCTTCACAAAATACGTATCTAAATCGTCATAAAACATATACATTATATATAGTATAATAAATAATTAATTACAAATATAATAATTAAACAATTATTATACAAATACAATAGTCATTGAATAAACTCGTCATTACGCAAAATGTTGCACTTTTTCTATGACGAGTATACTCGTCAAAAACAGTTAAAATCTAATAACGAATACTCACATATAAAAAGGTCAGACATAGTTTCACATGTTCTATTCCATAAATCAGCATCAATAGATGTTCGTGACCCACAAAAGAAAAAAATCCAGTATATTAACACTTTCTTAGAAAATAGTAGCCTGAAGAATTTTCTGTCAAGAAGTCACAATAAAATACAAGAAAAGTCTGTCCATTTCAAAGCTCAGCAACTGTTACACATCCACTTCAGAGTCAGTATCCAAAGAAAAAAAAATATATAAAAAACTCTAACAACGGACTAGCGTGAGGCTAACAAGAAAAAAAATTACGCAATGAAACCCAATATCGTAACCATTTCCACAACAGTGTTTGAAGTAGGCGTTAAAGAAAACGAAACCCGAATAGCTACTACTGAGGAGATTTCGCCTACGTGAAGCACCACGGAGATATGGACACTGTTGACAGCTTTCACCTACTTCACACAGCACGATGTTTGCTGAAAAGACCGGTACCAAAACTCGAGAGCATGATGCAACAGCTCGATGTTGTTTACAGTGGAAAATCGGAGCGAGTAAAATAGAGCTGTAATTAGCGGTGGATTCGATTCTGAATTAATGTCTCTCTCGTTAGCGCTTCCATAGCCTGAAGCGCGGGAAATTAGACGTTGGTTAGACAAATCGAACGACATTCGATTATGAGGAAGAAGTGAAAATAAATGAATTAATTTATTCTTCATAGAAGATATCAATTAAAAAAGTGTTTTAAATAATAATTGAAACCGGATTGGTGCCATTTTAGTAGGACATAAGTAATAAAATAAAGAATAAAATCAACACAACTAACTCGTTATATAGTATCTCTAAAATCGTCTTATTTAATAAAGGAAAGTTTTTGAAGATATCCAGGAAGTATTTAGTCAGCTATTTACATAAAAAAAAATGAAAACAATATACCTTCTTAAGTTAGGCATGGATTAGAATTGAGGAAATACACGAATGGTTTGAACATTTACACGAGTACTGGATGTTAAAAAGTAGAATATTAAATAATATGGATCTAGATTACGAAACATGGACGGCGGCTTTCAATTACACAGGGAAAGTATTTTTAGTTATTTCATTTTGCTTCTTTTTATTCCATTGGGAACACAATTAGTACATGTGTTTTCTTTTCGATGAAATACATATGTATTTATAAAAATAAGAATAAGTGAAATGTTTGAGACAATGTATTGCGTAAAATTAATTAAATGCGTATTTTTGTCATCATTTCTTTTACTTTCTCGTATTTGAAATATACAAAGAGAAAAAACTTATGCAATCGGTAAAGAATTCGAATTCAAGATTTTAACGAATTTTCCCGTTCCCTACTTTTTTCTCGAGAGAGAAAAACACATTTTTGGAATATTTTCGTCTGTCTGTGAACAAGATAATTTAAAAACGCTAAAGAGCTAGACGGGTGAAATTTGGTATGTATTCTTTATTTCAAATTTGTAGAATTCCATCAAATTTTGAAAGAAATCTAAACAAAAGGAGCCTGTTCTTTCCGGTTGTCTGAATTTAAGCTCAATGGACCATTTCAAAAAGATGAAAGCTAGATGGACAAAATTTGGATTTAACATTTAAAGTTTAAGTATATAAGTCATACTTCTGACTCTCCGACCTGCTACGAAGGCACACGGATTTAAACCATAAAACTGAGTGACCGGATCGTCGTAACAGCACCACTAGCGGGAATTGGGGTTGAGTCCTAAGGGCCATCACCGGCCACGGTACAACCCTCCCCGAAGGAAGTACGTCCGTCATCGATGGGAGGAATCAGATCCCGCACCTATTTGTGTACCTCCAGGGTGGCGAGATTCAACCTGCCGGAAGCATCTCATCCTCATTTCGAGAAGTCAAATTTCGAATAAAATCGACAAAGGGCTGACCTTTCACTTTTTACTTCAGCAACTATGTAAACGTGATAATTCATCAACACAATCACTTAAATATTAAAATTTGGTATGTGATTTTGTGACTACAATTGCAAACCTGTACCAAATTTGGCTTTAATCAGTAGGAATAAAGATGTCCAATATAAACTTTTGACTTATTTTTGGCACTTTTGTATAAACCACATACGATAATCGCCAAAAGTTCAACGAAGATCGCATTCCAATAGGCTCTTTAGTAGCTACTGTTCGCCGTCAATGGCATATGTTTAATAAACACAAGTACATTTATTAGAAGGCATTATTATGCGATAAAGTTTAGTAGATATCACTCCTGCTGGTTTTTGACTCAGAATTTTCATTTTTAAGAGTGTGAAGAAAAATTCAAATTTATTGTTATAAAATATTTATAAAAAAATCAGTAGAATAGCATATTATTTGTTTCAGATTAATCTTTTCCGGCTGCGCATAAAAAAATTTCATTTGATGTAAAATTCTATATTCTATATTTCTTTTAAGAGCAAAATGATTTTATATTACTTGTTTGATATTTGTTAAGATGGAATTTTGGCACCCATTTATCTCTTTCTGAAGTGCCATAATACTAAATTTCTACTTGTGGGATCTCTTAGACAATATATACATAATCTCTTGATTATAAGTCAAGAGATTATATATTATCAAGAGAATATATATTAACCATATATATTCTCTTGATTATAAGTCAATTTATTAATTTAATAACAATTTGGTTTTTTTAAGTCGCTTAATAATACATATCAGAAAAAAATGGTTTGAAAATTCCATAATACATATGATAGATTTAAAAAAACATAAAATAATTAAAAATACGAAAATTGTACTTATGAAATCTATTTTAAGCATATTTTTTTAAAACAAAATCAAGTTAAAAAAGCTGTTCATTAAATTTATACACTAACTTCTTAAAGTTTGATTTATATTTAACTTAAAACAAGAAACATTTCGTATATTTTATACATTTATGGTAAGTGGTTTTGACGATGACAGAAACTTGCGATTAGAATTTAACTGAATATTACAATTATAATTAGAATTGATGATTAGAATTAAATAAGCTTCAGAAATAAAATCCAAATTCGGAAATCTTGGCAATCCACCACTCGCCTCATTAATTTAAAAATTCCAGTATTTATTTTGGAAGGAGAAATAAAAAAAATCTAATAAATTAAGAAAAAGTTAACTAAAATTGACTATTGAAAATTACTAACAGTACATATACAATGAATGGAGTAATTAATGGCAATTTTAAATATATCATACATTACGCAGTTTACACTTACACGAATAAAACCAGTATTTTTTTTCCTCATATAAAGACTGCAAACAATACAAGGCTACTTTCTTATCTAACTCACGATATCTTCAATAAGAATTAAAAAACCCCTATCGGTACCAGGTTTCTCCAGCTTTCAAGGACAAAAACGTAGCTTGGTCGAGGAAAGAAGGTGTGTTGTGACGAAGCAGGTACGCGTCTTTCAGACTGAAGATTTTCCTCGGGCCATTGTTGTTTTGTTTTCATAAAGAACTGTTCGATAATGGCATGTTCGAGAAACAACAAAAACTTAATGGCACCAGAATAAAGGGGGATAAATTTTCCCCTATCAGGAAAATTTAAGAATGAACTGAAGCAAATCTGATCAGCTTGTCAACGACTTCAGTATTTGGTATCCATCAACTTATCTTTCTAAATACAACAATGAGTACGTACCCTTATCAGGGCACATAATTTTAAGGGTCTTAAGGACGGTTATCAGGTCTTTTTATGTTTTGGTGGGTATCCTTTTGTTGTGTTTAAAAACATCAATATGCAAATTGGACTCATTTTAAAGAGCCAGACAGAGATAAGAGAACATTATGTCAGTTTATTTTTTAGTAGGAAGTGTGTTATGAAATACTTTTATTATAATTATACATTTCATGGCATTTGCAAGAATTTCACCGAGTTCCAGAAGTTTCAGTACTTAGAAATCAATTCAAAACAGGAAGTTTACAAAACGAAACTGTTAGTTAGTTATACACAAGTTCTTGTTGCATAACTAACAGTTTCATTGTTCAACGTTTTATTGTTTAAAACAAACGCAAAGTCGTTTTCAAAGTCATGGATGTCTGTTTAATTTATAGCGTTAACAAATCATTTGTTTTACATCAACCAATCAAAATTAACAATTTATTGAATTCTTATTTAACCTCCAAAAAAAAAATCAAATAACGAAATTTTAAATAGATTTTTGTTATTTTATCCTCGTAAATTTTCTTACATTCGAGTACAATGTAAGTATAAAGGTTTCGTATTGAAACAAGTCTAGATAGACAAATGATGTGCTTTTCTAAAACTCGCAAAGTCTACTTTGGAATTGACAATTAATAGACTGTAGTCAGAAGAAGAGAACAGTTCTTTAGCTGGCATCTTCCTTTCGTTATTTCCAAACCACACAAGTGTGAAGGCGTTTAGAAAAATGCGCTAGGGTTGCATCGATCTTAAATGATCTTGGTATTTAATAAAAAATGATTTATCACTGATATTTAATTAAAAAAATGTAATTCGTGCAGCTCATTTTATGTTCCCCCATAAATGATTTTCTGGTAAGAAGATGTTTGCCCCCAACTGTATGGTAGTTCAATTGTAAGTATTCGTATTGAGAAATGCGCCTAACTCCAAAATGCATGTTGCATTCAGAGTGTATCGCTAAACGTTTCCTCTTTTCAGTAAAGCCAGAAGAAATCCGTCATCTTGAAATCAGATAAATATTATTGTATCAATTGAAATACCTATTTCTTTATTATACAAAATGGAAGAAAAAAGGTGGAAATTCCCAACATACAGCAGAATAAGACAATTTTTGTGAATTATAAGACAAATTATAAACCCTAAAACAATAGCGGATCTATTAAAATATGCCTTCCAATAATATTTCAAATCTTTTTTAAAAAGTGTATTTTCCTTGAAGGAGAAACTGCATTGCATGCATAATCGTTTGCAATATTTGCGATTTACGTGTTGTACTTAGAAAAGCCGAGACAGCTTGAGTAAGAATATATCACACACCATAATAACCATTCTGTAACATTATTCAAAAATCATATATTATACATAATAAGTAAAAGTAAGCACCATATTATGAAAATATTAAAATTCGGAAATATTTATGTTTTATTTTCTATACATAAATATAATTATAATATTGTAAAATATGGCTAGAAAATTTTTAAATTTCAATTTTTTGGTGCAGTTATTAAATTTATTCTGGAATTTGGTGAGAAGTTTTATTAATAAAGTAGTGTTATCCAAAATTTTCATTTTGCGATCAATTTTCCGCTAGAAAAATTCTGTAGAGAGTAATTATAAAATTAGAATATAAATAAAAAAAATACCAGTTAAAATGAAATTTTATTTAAAATACAGTGGCTCCCAAAAGTGTTCGTACACTAAAGAAATTTGCAGAAATTGTGTTCTATATTTCTTAATAAAGTATTTTATTAGTTGGGTTTTTTTTAATCAGCATCTTTAAATAGTTCTTAATAAAACTGAACAAATATTTTTATAAAAAATCAAGTAGCATTGTTCTAAAAAATAAATAAATAAAAAATGTCACAAAATTAGAACACAAAAGTCTTCATACACCCAAACAATATTTATTTAAATTCATCATAAAAGTATCTTTTGCGGCTTATTTTTCTTCTAATTGAAAAATACACTAAAATAGTTTGATTTCAGTATTTAATATCACAATTATTTATTCTATTTACTTTATTCTTAGATATGACGCGCATTCGTAAAGAAACGAGTTTAGACGTACGAAAATTAATTATATTTCATTTTAAAGCTGGAAAATCAATTAGAGGCATTGCATCTATAACTAATCTACCTCATTCAACTGTGCAAAGCATAATAAAACGTTACAGAGAGGGAAAAAGGATTGCAAACAAGCCTCGTAATGGTCGCCCTCAAATTCTGTCAGCTAGAAGTCAAAGAAATATTGTGAGTAAATTTCTAAAAAATCCACGTCTGAGTGCAATAAAGTTTACTTCACAATATAATGAATCAAATGGAACTTCTATTTCCTGTGAAACTATTCGTAGAATTCTTCGGAATGCTGGTATACATGGCCGCTCTGCACGAAGAAAATTCTTTGTAAGTCAGAAGAACAGAATTGCTAGGCTTAAATTTGCCAAATCTATGATAAACCAGCCAGAGAGCTATTGGAATCGTGTCTTATTTGCAGATGAAAGTAAGTTTAACATCTTTGGGTCGGATGGGAGAATCATTGTATGGAGAGAAAAAAAAAAAAAAAAAAAAAAAAAAAAACCGAAGAACTTAATCCCAAGAATTTAGTTGAAACAGTAAAACATGGCGGTGGAGGTGTCATGGTTTGGGGGTGTATGTCAGCGGCTGGAGTAGGCAATTTAGTATTCATAGATGGTATAATGGATCATAGAGTTTATATAAATATTCTCAATAATAATTTAAAAGTGTCAGCACAAAAATTGGCCATTTTAAACAACTTTGTGTATTACCAAGACAACGATCCTAAGCACACAGCCATGAATGTTCGTCTTTTTTTGCCTCTATCATTGCCCTCAAACCCTTAAAACACCAGCTCAATCACCGGATTTAAACCCTATAGAAGATATTTGGAAAGAATTAGAGGTGCGAATAAGAAGTCACGACATTAAATCGAAAATTCAACTGAAAGCAGTAATGATCGAAAAATGGAACAAGATCGGTGCAGAAGTAACCGACCGTTTAGTTAAATCTATGCCCAAACGATTAAAAGCTGTTATAAAGAATAAAGGATATCCTACTAAATACTAAACATTTATAAAAATTTAGAAAATTTCATATTTAGTAATGTTTTTTTAAAGTGTGTGATCACTTTTGTGTCCTATTTTTGTGTAATTTTATTTATTGTCATTTTTAAAAAAATAATTTGCATCGTAATTAAAATTTATTCTTCACTGCTTTATTAAGAACTGTAAAAATATGCTATGAAAAAATTTTCATGTAAAAATAAGAATATATAATGGTAAATAATGAGGTTTTTAATTGATTCTTGTTGGTGTACGAATACTTTTGGGAGCCACTGTAATTAAATCAGCAAATTTCATAGTATTCACTTTGGCGAAGAAGATTTTAAACTATAGTTATCTTGTTGATTAATCAAAAAATAGAATATTTTATGAGCATCTCTGATTGTTTTCAGTTCATTTTGGTGATGTACGCACTCTTCTATCAGATCTACAGTTAAAATTCCTGCTCAAAAATACCTTTCACAATGTCTTCACATAATTAATTTAAAATTATTCCTTATAATATTCAATTCACTTATAATTCACAGATAAAACTGAAGAACCGTAACTAGATTAAATTGAAGAACTTTTCTAAAAAAATTATGTTATGTAAATGCTTTAGTTTAACAGAAATAAACCTTTATTGCAACATATTTAAGGATAATGAGGATACGAGGTTGCATATCAGACAAGGAAAGATTTCGAAATGCTGTTTCTCACGCTAAATAGACGGGTGTCTGAAAAAGCGAAAGGAACAAGGGGAACTAGAAGCTGTCTCAAACTGGAATAGAAATAAACATTAAAAAGACAACTCCAGATAAAAAAAGAATTTTCATCAATGTCATGTAGTCAGAAACCATTCGGGTAAATTAGTCTTAAGAAAGGATCTAAATAGTATTAATATCTTTTTATTGTATTTATATTATTTCTTATTACAATATTATTTATTATTTTTTGAAGTCCCCAAAATGCAATATTCAGGGATTTAAAAGTTAAAACTGGAAAAATCGGGCAATTCATTAAAGAATAATTAATTTAGAAATATTAACCTTTGCCGTGAATTTAGCATTTTTATTGAATCTACCAAGTGGTCCTTAGCGAATTTTTTGGCGATTAATCCATGACATGTGGCAAATAATGTCCGAAAATCAAATCTGTGTTTTAAATGCGTTTTTCACAACCATTGAAACCAAAATTTGACACAAAACTACAATTGTAATCACAAACCAATTTTTGATGCATTTAAGTCATTGCGTTTTGAGTTAGCACATTTACATGTTCCTGAAAGTATACACCGGCAGACAGTCGTTCCCTTTTGGTTCGGCTCAAAATTTGACAGGTATTTATACTACAGATGTTAAATATATGACCAAATTTTATCCATCTAGCTCTCTTCATTTTGTAGCTATTCTGTTAACTTATTTTCGAACGGCTGGACAATTGTGTCAAAAAAAAAAAAAAATCCATTTAGAGGCAGATTTCCTGTTAATGGATTTATTTGTTAACATACGGTCTTTACACCAAAATTGCAGAAATCTGCAAATTTGGTGTAAAGACCATATGCCCAAATTTTTCCGTCTAACTCAAATCATTTTTAAGTTATCATTGTCACAGCCAAACATAATGCCAAAAATGTGTTTGGCGATTCATCAAAATCGCGAGTTCGAATTTTTTGGCGATTACAATACTTTCTGTATAATTCGTATACGAAAAAATAAAATTATCATCAATTTAAAGGCATTTTCTTTTTCAAATATATAAATTTCCTAAAACGCTCATATTTGAATAAAACATTCGACTGAAGCCTTGAAATCATTGGTTTTATCCCCAACTCTAATATGCTTTTAACAATTTCGCCCACAAGGTTGCAGGATAATACAGCAAAATGGGAAAATAATGTATTTTTTTTTAATTACACTGGACAAATCATTGTTAAAACCCACACTTTCCCAAAGGCGTTCCTAAGCTTTTGGTAACACAAGATTCCAACATAGTACGCGCCAAAACTTGCCTCTTTAGCGCCTCTGGAAGCAAATATGGCGATTACTTATTGTGTTAGGAAGCATATGAGAACCTGTGCCACCCTCGTAGCGACATCGAGGCGCCGGGGAGGACACAACAGGAAAAAGTTCGCGATGGACCGCAGGAAACGAGATCTTTTATTTTTCATGTTTGTTTCCTGGCATTTTATCATCCACGCAAAGGGTTTGCGCAACACGCGTGCTTCATGAATGAAACGGTACTTCTATTTTTCATTAATGTTTTTCAAAACCGGGGCACAAATATCTAACGGACGTACGAAGAGTGACGCGTTAAGATCCGGTCAAAAAAATACTCCAGACTAAAGATTTTGTCTCCATGGGGTAGGGATGGAAATAATCAATGGACAGGCAATAATAAGAACAGAGTAAGGTTACAGAGTCGGATCAAGCCATAAGAAATTGAGCCAACTATAAGCGTCTATATTTTACTATTATCTTTAGAAAAAAAGTTTGGGGGAATTTAAAAATTGTTAAAAATAAAACAGACACAAATACATAATGAATACAGTGTCTGAAATTATGGATACCGATCTCAAGTGAAACTGCAATCATTATTATATACCTTGTTTTTCAAAAATCAAAAGTTAAAAACAATATTTTAACATAAAATTATGTTTTTTTATCCTGTTTTGAAACAAACTCAGAGATATTTTCTAGCAGATCTCGTAATTTCAAACTGATGTCTGGTTAGATGATGATATTATCTCTCCCCCCAATCCTGCAAATTTCTATGTCAAACCAACATTTTCCCTCGATCAATTTGACAAGCCATCGATCTGTCTGCCAGGCGAGTTGATCCCGCCATTAGGCCGAAATCATTTAAGCCTTCAAACGTAAATTTTAGCCTAATTTTTTTTATTTGGCATTCGAAAGTTAGCCATTTAGTACAATAACGTTTCTTAGAAATAATGAAAATAATATTTTAGACATTTCTAACAGATATATCTACTATACATATCTTCTGTTTTGTATTATTACAGAATAGTGAGTGAGTGAGTGAGTTGTTGCTTTATGTCACAAGTGCCATCTTACAGAACAGAAAACAGAAGCTGACGTCTATTACTTTAATATTTATTTGGAGAAGTTATTTACTTCATTGAATTAATTCCAGACGAATCAACATTCCGGATAAAAGGAAAATGTAAAAATTATTTGAAGGAACAAATACCAATAATTAATGTTGTAAGATAAAGGGATTTCCTTTTGGCATGCATTATTATTATAATAATGAATGCATTATTATTACATCAGTATTAAACATGGCAAAAAGCTACAATAGAATTGCTAATTATCATTCCGTTCATGGAATTAGGAGGCTAAAAGAAAAGAAAAAAATAAAGAAATTGCTTTGTCCACATATAACTAAGGCTTAAATGTATCGTTTTAATTTAAAAGATTTATTACAATAAATTGATTATTGCATAAAATTTCCCTTTTCACAGTATCAAAATGCTTTAAAAAGACCAAGTTAGTTTTAAATGCCAAAAATAATTAAAAAAACATTTTCTCTTGTTTTTTATAGACCCGTCAATTCCAGTCATAGTTTAAAAAACTGTTTATAAACTCTAAGACTCCAAATATCTTCACATTTATTCAAAATCAATTGCCACTTGATTTTCAAATCAAATATATTATTAGAACATCTGGTACTTCATTCTTAATGAAATTCCTATATTTTAAACAATTCTTATTGAATATTTTTGAAAAATGTTATAAAAGATATTAATCGATTCCATAGAAAATACTAATGACACATGTCAGCGCTATTTATTTTTAACAACAAAATATTTTAAATAAAATAACGCTATCCTTCGCCCAGAAATACAGATGATCATACAGAAATTTCCTCTTCTTAAAGTAAGCAATCAAATAGGAGCCCTCTTATTGTAATTTTCTTTAATTCTTTTGGATATTCTTTCGGATTTCAAGAAGCTTTTCATTTATATAATCGTTCAATAGTTAGGATTTTCATCGTTAATTATTTGAAAGCATTTATTTTATAGTTATACGAAGGTAACATGAGGCAGAGTTTCGACAACAATAAAAATAAATGCAAAATGTATGCAAACAATGGATAAAGGTTTTAGTATTTTAAAAGGACGGAAAACTAGTCAAAACTTCCGAAAACCTTGTTAAAAAAATTCAGGAATAAGCTACAATTCAAGATATCTCTATCAAGGTACATAAATACTTAAAATTTAAATTTAAAAATAATTATTTTGACACCTAAATAAATTTATGTAATTGCCTTTGTGAAACAAAAATAAAATATATGCAAATGTAATAATGGATTGACAAAATTCGATCCTCGTGAGAGTTAATAGCACGAGCAGATATAGCAATTACTAAAAATGAATTAACACGAAAGATCACTGTGAAAAGCAAAAAATTATAAAGAATCGCCAAAAAGAAACTCACCTCAATCGAGATACTCCAACATGAAACATAATAAGATGCATCTCCAATTGGGCAATTTCCATCTTCATTTTGACAAGTTTTTAGAAAAAAGTCCAGCCGAAAATAAACGTTATAACTATTTTTTTTCACGTAATTTCAGATTAACAATAATAAATCGAAAATTAAGAATTCATGGCAAAATATTTGCTTTAGTAGTTGGTTGTTTTAAATTTGTTCAATGACATATCATGTTGGGTGACATTAATCCATTTGCTGTTTGTCAGCTGTGTCAACTAAATGAGAAGCAAAGACGGAGCTTTTCGCACCTATTCACTTTGGAAAGTGACGAATTTCTCAATATATGCGTCCAACTGCGACTCCTGACGATCTTTCTCTTAATTTATTCAAGCAAACACGTCAACACTGCAGCTGTACAAACACATGCCAGTAACCATCTGCCTAGTTAAAAATTTCCAACTTTTGGGACAGCAAAGTTTCATCACTTGGCTAATAAGACATCTAAACAGTATCCCTGCCGATCATTGGTTGCAACATTCAATTTTATTATTATTATTTTAAATCTTTTTTTTTTTCTCGCAGAATTTCCTCAAAACAGGTAGACGGCTACATATCGCCAACAGAAATTGTATCACTTGTCTCAGGTTTCACAAAAAAATAACAAAGGATTTACGAAACTTAAAACTATACCATCCAGCAGAAATTTGACAGCCCACTGGTTCGTTTCTTGGAATATTGCGCTACATGACAGCCACGGAAACAGGGATTTCTGCTCAAGCGTTGGCATCAGAATAATAAAGAGTTGCCTCTTTACCGAGAAAAACACAATCCTTCTTCCGAATGAAGCAAATTAAAAAGTACAAGTTTTGGAAGAGAGGAGAACCAGTTTGCAAACGCAGCGCCCGTTCTAGGCGGCTGCATTATTCACCTGCTGTAGAAAATATTAGTGTGCGCTCTTCCGGAGAGAGCGGAAGTTTTATGTAAAAACGCACATAATATCGTTATGCATGGTTTGGAAAAAGATTCGCGTTGAACTTTAATATCTATGTCAAATATTGCTTTTTGAATTTTTTTTTTTTTAAAAAGGTTATTCAAGGATGGACAGTGAAAGAAATATGGTTCACGATAATTTATGTTAAGTAGACTGTTGCAAATTGAAAATTAAAGCTATATATCACCGCAAGCTTTAAACAAAATATAAATACAAATTGTAAATCTTTATACATAAGTAATAAACAAGAAAAAATCCTTTGATTGAGCTGTTATCTGAGAGACAAATTGGCACTTTTCTAGCATAAGAGCTTAAGGAGTTTTGTTTTCAAGTACAACAATTATTGACATTTAAGTTTAAAACAGATCCAATTTATAGCAAGATATATCTAAATAAAAATACAAAAATATTAAAAATACAATAAAGTATTAAAAATGCTTCTGCTAAACCACTATTGTTTTCTTATGTTTCAAATTTTAAAAAAATTAAAAAAATGATAATATTTTAGGTTATTAATTTTAAAATAAGCTTATAAATTTTGCTGATTTTCATTGATAAATATTTAAATAAAATTTATTATTAATCATACGTTAGGCCTGAATGTAGCTCAACTTTTCTAATTTCACATAATAAAGAAATAAGTATCAATACAATTTTTTTTATTACTTTCTTCCTGCAATACATTTGTAACAATTCCAATAGCAATAGAAGCACGTTTCCAAAAATAAACAGTAATTTATATATATTTTACGGTCGTTGTGATTAATCGGTTTATTATTAATAATTAACACGGTTAATATTAATAATAATTGACAAATGTACTAAATTGATTGATCACTTTTATTAATCGTTAAGATTTTTTTGATAATAAAATGTTAATCAAATTAATCATAAATATAATTTGAATCTCTCAATATAAAAAACTTTTTATAACATGGTATGAAAGTAGCTTACTTCTTTTCATAGTATAAACAGTACATTAAATTATAGAATTATCTATTAAGCCGTTTTTACAAAGGCATTTTACATCCTGCATATGCTTTTATAAATAGAATTACCATATTTTAAAATTAATTTATTGATTTAGTTAAACCAGTATTTACTGAAACACTAACTTTCATAAGTCAACCATTTAATGAGCTGTTACAGACCCAATAAAAATACATATACATACAAAGCAATTTTATCAAAATAAAAAAAATCTAACAGAAATATTAATAAAAGAGAAAAACAAATTTAAAAAAAGAAAATATGTCAGATCTCCAAAATGAGTACGATAATTTTAAGAATACGTAAGCAGGGTATTTGAAATCGCGATGCGGTATTATTTCCAAAGGAATTGGCAATCATTGGCGATATCTGCTACCTACAAAATTACGATGCGATTCCACGCATTTGCAGGTTTGCAAAATCTTGTTCTCCCACACTAGAGCACGCGAAAAACCGAATTCAAGGGCGGCATTCCAAAATTCGCGTGCCCACGAGTAGGTGAAGAGCTAAAGGCTTTGAAGTTAATTGTTATTCAAACGACAAGTTGTGTTTTCGAGAGCAACTTCCAGGGAAATTAGCGAGAAAGTTCGGAAAGTCAAGAAATTCATCAACAAGATTTGACTTCTAATTAGCACAGCCCGCCTCCGATGTCTTTAAGTGGGTGGTGAGTTGCCGATTAGAAGGGGCATTAGCACAACAGGTAGATAGATATTCCTTTCTTCATTATTTAAAAACACGAAATAGAGAAAAGATTAATAAATATTTACAAAAATCTGTGTTTTATATTAAAAATTAAAACAAATTAATGGTGCAGTTATCAGATATCATTGGTAATAATACAATCTTTTAGAAGCGTCTTAAGCACTGTAAAATGGTTAGATGGTAGATAAATATTAACTAAGTTTTTCTAAATTAATGCATTAACAATAGCATAGAAAAGGGCGGGGTATGCATAGATATTCCAGGTAACAGCTTAAAGAATGTTTTCGACTAAATGGTAAAGTACATGTGTTCATAAAATAATTGAAAAAAAAATTATCCTCTTTTATGTCACAAGGTTAAATGGGTGTTTAACTAAATCTGAAAGATATAGTTAGTAATATTTTAAAATACTGTGTGGCAAGAAATTATTTTAAATATAAAAATATTTTTTGAAAGTTTTTTTAATAAATCAGATACCTCAGCATGACCTTAAACAGCGTATGTGTTTTATCGCAAAAAAAAAAAAAAAGTTAACAGCAGATGTTTTGACATGTGATAAGATAAACTGCATAAAATTATAACTTTAATCATATGCTATTGAAATAACTTTTTACCGATGAAAAAATACTTCATATTTCAGAATCGACATTTTTGTCATTTTTATTTTGAAATAAACTGCAAACTATGCATTCTAATGCATATAGTATGGTATTTAGGTTCATATTAGTGAAATATAATTTTATCGCTAACTTATTCAAAAATATATAGATATAACTTATAAATCAATTTAATTCATAGAGCAGTAAATTACAAATTAGAAAATATGTCTCTAAATGTATAACACCACAGGGGTCCTTTATCTATCCAAAACAGCATCGCAACTTCAACATAATTTTCCTGGTTCAGAGCAATTACGGAAATCCTCATCAATACAGCATTTTAACTTCCTAGGTTACATGGCATTTACATACTGAACTCATCTGGTACCGAAGCGGTTGCCCTTGCTCAAAGAGAGGCAAAGCAACTGTACAAACTCTTTAACCTCAGCAATTGATTACTTAAAAGTTCATGTTACGTGAGGTTTTATAATGAAGCAAAATGGATAAGTGTGAACATGAAAAAGGTGCACATGAGGAAGGGGGTGAAAGAACGAGGAAACAGAGGGGACTGAAAAAATAAATCCTTCCAAAGGCCTTGCGTGACTCGACCCCGAACTTCTCAAGGTGAAATGGAATTCCTAGATAACCTAGAAATGCTAATAAATTGCGTGGGTAGGTATAGAGATGGATGGATAGCTTGCGGAGATGGAAAAAATAGCGATTGAAATGTTTGGAATGGATTTCATAACAAAGAAGAATTGCAAGATTATGGAGAATCCAGTTTTCATAAAAGCTACCTTTCCAAATAATTTTATATTTTATAAAGATAGTTATTTTCATAAAAAAATATGTAATCGGTCTTACTTATTCGAATAGTAGAGACAACATGTAAAAAATAATGTATACAAATCCAATTTTTGGAAATAAAGTCTTTTCCATTATTCAAATTTAATACCTGTAATTGTTCAAATATAATTCAAGTATATTTCTTCAAATATAATACCTTAAATATAGTAATTTATACCTTAAAATAATTACAATAGTTCTCAGACATTGTAGTATATAATGCATAATAGGACATGCGAAACTTTTTTCTAAATAACTTTTTCAAACTAATTGAAGTAAAAATTTTTCATAAGCAAAGATATTGAAATCTTAAATTAAGTGTTTTGTTAAAAGAGAAATTATTTCAAAAAAAAATATCTTAAGAAAACGGAATACAGCAAATTATTTGTGTGAAATTTCACACACACACACACACACACACACACACAAAAAAAGGAATGACACTGTATAAAGTTTACTATCTAGTTAAATAAATTCGTCTGCTAATTAAAATATTTAATAACAGACGCGAGCTCAATAGATTGTAAAATTTTAAGTTAATTAAATTCTCATCGTATGAAACACGCTGGCAATATATCGATTTCAAGTCCGTTCCCTTCCATGAAGAAAGGAATATTCAATATATATAATGCTTCTTTTTTAATCATAACTCCGTTGAATACAAGTAATACTTTTGATCATATTTTTATTTCAATAAGAAACAAATGATTGAATATACGCATATTAAGTACACTGATTACAGGGAGTAAAAGATATGTATAATTTGCTTTTTATTGAAGGAAATAAAATTATCAAGTACAAAAAAGGAATAAATAAATAAATTACCTCATTTCCTTCGAAAGAACAATAATCTATTTATAAAACAGCCAATAATTTGGGCATCTGCATTGGATTTTAAAAATCATTAATCTAGATAGATACCATACGAAATCGATTACCACAAAATGCTGAAACTGGTAACAAAAATAAAAGGAAAAAAAGTAATGAATAGAATAAAAATTACCAGGGATTCTTATGAGCAGGCAATATCCTACGCAAGCATCCATATTTCAATCTTCTGTCAATGTCACAGACAAATGAATGCCTCGAACCATATAATGTCCCATTGATCAGAATAAACATTTCTTCAATGGTTATTTTCCACGAGAAACGATAACATCCTATTTACATCAGACAGCTTCAATTTAGAAAGAACTTTGGGACTGTATTCATTTCATCTCGACTTTTAATAAACATCAGGGGTATATCCAAGTTGTTACAAACAGGCACAGTGACGTCAGTATAGTAGAATTCAATACCCGAGTAGTCCAATTTTCGCCATTTTACGCTAAGTCATCAGAACTAAGGAGCACCTGCTGCGTGTATCAGATGTCAAGCGATGCAAGAAGTACACGGATGCATCGCATGACTACGAAATAATATTACACAATTAAAAAAAATCAGATATTAAAAATAAAAGACGTGAAGGGGAAAAAAGACTTGCATATAAAACTATTAAGTTTTACTATCTATCTGCTTAGCAAATGAATTTGGCAAGCAGCCATTTGGATAATTAATTGATGAAATTAGATCCTCTTTAGTAGTAAAATAAATGCGTAACCATCTTCCATTGTATTGGTACTAATTTAATCTCCATTGTACTATATTCATTCACGTGTTTAAAAGAAAATTGTTCAGTTACTTCCAAGCATTTATAATATTGTTTTTTAAACTTTATTTTTGTAGTGGCTTTCTGACCCTTTTTCATGTACTTATAATGGGAATTAAAAATAAATAATAATAATAAACAGAAGGAGTATTTTTCCGTTTACTTCCCAGTAAATTTACACGGCAAAGTTTAATTATTAGATTTATTACAATTATTAGACGTTCTATAATAATACAATAAACTTAATAGTGTATGAAAATTAATATTTTTTTTTATCTTGTAGACACAGATTGGTAGAAAGGTAAAGCCGTTTTCAACGACCGGTCGCCTTACACGGGACACGCTTTCCCCCCTGGACCCTCTCTTGCGGTTTTCTGGGGTGCTTTGATGTTTGTCCAGTTTACCGACAATTTGTTGGTAAACAGTCCAGGCACCAAAGGACTCCAGTAAACCACAAGAGAGGGTCAAGGGGAGAAAGAGTGTCCGGTCTGTAAGGCGACAGGTCGTTGGAACACGGTTTAACAGCTTTATCGAGCCCTGAATCAATGCAATTTTCGGGGCCATCCCTTTCCCTATCTAAACACCTGAAACGATATTTTTTTTTACTGATTTTAATTTAGTAACTATGCTAACAGGTTTATAAAAAAACAGAACAGAAACAGAAATAACATTTCACCATCAACCATCTTCAAGACAGTTCTTATAGACGTATATATATAAAAAATGAAATTTAAAAGTAATTTAAATAAAAATATATCCCAAAAAATTGAAAGTTTTTTTTAATGTGTTGTCAAATGTGTGTCAAGTACAAAGTATGTCTGAATTGTTGAAATGTAAGTCATTCCGCCCACTGAGGAGGGGGGGGGGAGAGAACCCTAAAAATGTGCAAGCTAATTTGGAAAAACGACAAGATTATGAGCAAAATATCATGAAATTTCGAAAAAAATTGATTCTAATCTGATCATGTTTGAGTACATGATGCATGTGAATTGAGTGAAGCACAAAAGTAGTTCATCCTGGAAATAGAAAAAAATTCCCTAAGCCAATGGGCCCCTTATATTTGTGGGTCCCTAGGCATTTGCCTACTTTGCCTATTCGATAATCTGATCCTAAGGTTTTTTTTTTGTCTTTTTTCTCACGGCATCTTATTATAGAAAATTTTAAAAAGATAAAACAAGACATTCTCTTGTATACATACTTTAAAAAAACAATCAATATTTTGTGATCAAAATAATAGTTTTAATAATTCATTACCATTACTTTTTCAATTTTATAGAAATTGCTTTCACTAAATAATGTCTAAATTTATTATTTATTTTCCAACATGTTACAGCCTCTTTCTCCTCTTTTTTTTTTTTTTTTTTTTTTTTTTTTTTACCGTCCCAAAAGCAGTTGTATACATGAAGCCTTGAAATAACCGATAAAGATGGAAACAGATGTGGCGACACCTGGTATCGAATGTTATTGGCTTCTACATTAGATACATTGTTTACTTTTACAATCCCATAAACGAAAAAACATCAGAAAAAAAAAAAAAAGATGCTAATCGCACCAATTCCTTCCAAACCCAAACACACTTGTCAACGCCGATGTTTAGATATTTATCCGTTTGCTCACGTGTAGCCGAGACAACTTAAGGGCCATAAATGGGGAGAAATACTCCAAAACAGATATTGGAACTTCCACTACGCTCCACTTAATCATACTGGTGGCAGACACGTGCCTCAATACGATGAAAGACGAAACGAAAACATTAACTATTGGTTGAAATCTTTTCAACGCTGCAATAAGTCTGGACTTGATGGCAGATTCTTCCATTTTTAGAGCCTGAAGCAGACAATGGATTAAAATTTTTCAGTCTTTTTTGGAAAGAAAAAATCACTAGAATAAAAACATTTTATGTTAAACTGGACATGGAGATGTTATTCTGTGAAATTTCTACTGAAACACGGAATATATTTAATTCCTGCTCTTATTTAGATTTATTTTATTTGAAATTTAGTTTCGAAGAAAAGTGAGTAGTAGTTTGGTTGTTCTGGTCAATGATACCAAAACTGGCACGTACCTTTAATTCCTCGCCAAGCCAATAAAAGGACGATCTGACAATATATTATCAGTCCATTTCAGGAATGTTTTGTTATATGAACACATAAATTAAACAATTTCTTAAAATTAATAAATACAAATTCGTATGAAATTTATATAAAAGTTATAAAATACTTAATTAAATATTTTGCTATTTTCAGGTTACAATATGAAGTGAACAGTCAGGAACTAATTGTTATTCTTATGAATTTGTTTCAAGAAACTTGCTGAAAATTCTAGGATATATTTCTGTGGTCTAATTTAGCTTACAGTATGCAAAATTAATTTGATAAACTCGGAAGACCCTATAGAGACGATACTTAGAGATTATCAGTTACCTCAAGGTCTATAGGAGAAAGAAATTTTCTTTTTCATGCAGAGGCAGAAATTACGACTCTACATTTATTTCCATTTCAGATATTTTCAGGAAACTAGAATTCTCATCTTCGAAGAATGCAATAACGGTCAAAAATTGCATACGTGTGTATATAGAAAAAAAAAAATGATTAAAATAATTCAGGAAATTGAACAAACAAACAAATTTTCAATCAACTTTCAAAATTTAATATGCTTAAATATGATTAAACATTTTGATGTGTTTATTTCTACATCTGTACTAAACAACAACAAAAAAAAAACTTTTTTTTAAAGAATAAAATAACTTATTTTCGAAGAATTATAATTAAATAAAAAGTTTGCATTTCGATTTTTCTGGAAGATAATAAAAATTTTAAGCAGAAGAAAGACAATTTACGAAACTACAAGTATGATATTTTCAAAGTTTTGTAAGGGAGCTATTCAAAAATATTCTTTTTTTTTTACATTAAAAGAATTCAATAAGTTTCAAAATAAACTGAATCTCGGAAATACTTTGCGAAACTAAACATAAACTTTCGAAATTCAAAATTTGAAAATAACAATACGTCTAAATGTTGCGATAGTTAATTCCATGAATTATGCTTATCGAAACGCAATTCTCACGTTTAACAATATATAAAATAATTAAGCAATCGATACATTGCTCAATCTTAATATAATTAAAAGTCATTGTGACTGCGTTGTTAGAACGCATGTATGTTTCACATCTAACCGATTGAGCAGATTTCAATCAACGCTTTGAACACTTATTCGTTATGAACTAAATTTCAGATTTCCAAATTGCAATATTCAATTAAAAATTAAATTTTACCGTTTTTCTCACTGACTTCGAAGCAAATTGTTTTACTGTAAAAATTTTGATATCACCTGAAAATTTAAATTTTTACCTTTTCAGTGATACCAAATTCTTTTATGTGCAATTGTTCCTTCAATTTTATTCACTTTTTTTTAATTTAATGCAGACGATTTTGAAATATTCTAACAATACAACTCCGATATATTCTACCATTATTTTTGAAACTTTTGTTTCATATCTTTTGGTTTTGTTTTTTTTTATTATTCATTTAAAATGGTTATTGAATGGATCCTAAAGGAATTGAAAAAACTAATGATATATCCTTCATTTCCAAGTGATAAGGGCAATCAATCAAGTGGTATGGTACAATAAAAGATTTGTGCATATTGAATGGATTAGTTTTTAAATTAAAAATATTACGAAGAAAAATATTTAAATTCTGAACAAAAATGGATAAAGCAACAGGTATAAACTAAAAGTGAATTTATTTAAATACAGTTATGTAATAAAGTCAAACAATTTTTTAAAAAGTCAATTTATTTTTGTAAGATATTTTTCCTGACAAATATTAAAAAATGCTTCACAGAGTTTTCGTGTAACTTATATTTTTCCACACAATTCCATTAAAAGTTAAAAAAAAAAAAAAAAAAAAAAAAAAACATGCTTGCATTTATTTAAAGAGGATCATAAGGCAAGTAATTGACGTCGGGTATTTCATAAAAAATTAAACAGGCAACTATCATATATCATCAAGAATATAATATACTTTATACACAAATAAATATTCAAAATTTATCGTTTTGAATTAAACAAAACCAGGAAAAAATGAAATAAGCATGGTTAGAATTTCCATCAATGAACGATAAAATTAAATCCACTACGACGAAAACAGTAATTTCATGGAAGCGTAACCACCGATAACCATTTTTTGAAAATTTAATTTAAATCATTTTTTTTTCAAAAACTTTACGGTATTAAACGTGAATTGAAACAACCTTGCAAATTCTGATTCACGATCTCACTTCAACTTAATAATTCAGTCAATATGAAATTGACATCATATTTAAAAAAAAGATTTAAAATACTTAGAAAATTCTGAGATTTAATTCAAAACCCTACTTCAAGTGAAAGACTGCTCTTTATTTCATTCATTAATTGCGACACGTGGCCCTGTAGATTAAAGGGTCATCAGCATATGTAAAGTTTATTTTCTCCGACAGAGTTACAAGAGCCGTGATAAGAGATGGAGATAAAGAATGGAAAATAGCTCTTTCATTTTCCATAGGAGGAGAACACTCCACTGACAGAAGTAATCGCTAAAAAGATGGAACTGACATCTGGTAGCGATAAACTATGCTGTTTGAATAGACGGCCAATAATAAAAGCAGACTTTTTCATTTACAGTTGAGTAAATGGGCGTGTATTTATTACACAAAGTGAGACATCGCTTGAATTATTGTAAAGCACATTTTGGATTTGAAGCCGAAAACTTTTGCAGGAGAGTAACATACACTTCTTTTAAAAAAGAAATTTTTCAGCTATATTTATAACAATTCGTTCGCATATTCAGAGCAATGCGTATACATTAAAAAACATCTTAAGAATTTAACTAAGCCAGCTTTGTTTTTACTAAAGTTAATATATAATTTGAGTTATACTGTATTTGTAAAGAAATTTCCCGAAGTTATAAATTTAGAAAAGGAAAAATCGGCGAGCAAATCAACCTGCATATATTTTATACTAAATAGAGAAATATTTTGCTCGTTTTCTCACACAAATAAAAACTGACTTATAGTCACAATATTTTCACTACCAGTGCAATTATAAATATTAGTATGCTTCTTTTTGAATAAATGTGGCATGCGGCAATTTTATACTTTACTTTTAACACTTTTTTTTTTTTTTTTTGAAGAACGATAGGATAGAAACGCAAATATGAGGCAATATTTAAATAAAGTATACCACATAAAAAGTAGCATTCTTTAACGCTTTATTTACCGAATTACTTTACAATCCATTTTTCAAATTCATTTTTGAACCATTAATTAAGTTTTGGAACAGAATAAACCCAAGGAAAAAGAAGAACACTTTTTAATTAATTAAAATAATTTAATTAAAAATTAAAGAGTTTTAATGTTTTCAGTTGATACCTACTGCTTTTTATTTGAAATACGCTCGCCATGTTCTTTTAAATACAGTTACAAAAATATTACGAAGATATCAACCTTATTTAACCTGTTAACAGAGGAATAAACTTTTGTTTAACTCGTTTCACATTAGAGATTTTTTTTCCCTTCATAATTATAAGTAATATCATCATTCCCTGACGATGTCGTCATGCCCATTGCAGTAGTAGTTTGTGTATGACGAAATATTTCGTCATATCCAGTTAACAGGTTAAACGGTACACTTTAAAGTGTCATTAGTAAATACAGAGTTAAAGTTAATCACAATTTTGAACAATAAAATATTTCAAACATGTGTGTAAGCTTGCAGATGTAACGTCATTTCATACGTGATATTCTACAACATTACTATTGTTTCAAATGTGTATTATATTGATAAATATACGAATAATTCAAATATTATTTAATAAATTCACAAAGAATATAGCAGGAATTCAAAAAAAAGTTCACCTCCAATTTCACTGTAAATAAATGTCACAATCTCGACCCTACGGAATAAATTCAGGGCAAAAGGTAAATAAACGTAACAGAATATCGGACAATGTAACAAAAGAACAAAGCCCAGTCGATCGTGCGAGAAACGCGAACGACAGCTGCAACTTCGTGATTGAACGAAATGAGAATTCCTTTTTTGAAATAGGAAGCAGGCATTACCCAACTGCATAATTAAAACAAGCTGGGATTCGAAAGGAATTATTTCTAGTGTCATTTCGAAGTTTATTGCTCTTTCAAATGAAAGGCGGAGTATGAAATGATAGCAATATCAAATGATTTCAAATCTTTTAGATTTATATGGAGATAAGACAGTATTCCTGTTTACAAGCACTATAGCACAAACTAATATTCACAAATGACGCATTTCAGAGGCTTTCATTTTAAAATGTAGGATCATGAAGTAGTAAGTTAAAGTATAAACATAAATCTTTCGACATTGCATAGCCTTTCTACCACAGTTTTGATTCATACTTATCTCTAATATTAATATGGGGAAATTTGTAAGGTAAGTGCCCCTACAGGAAAGACCTTTTGACCTAGTTACCAAAAATGGTGGAAATCTATTTTGGAAATTAAAAATGTGCAACTCGGAGCAGTTTTTAAATTTTTTTAATAAATTAAAAATTAAGCAAACAGATGAATTTCTACAATAACTTTCAAAAATATTACAACATAAAAGTAATTTTAATACCATCTCAAAAATTCAATAACTTATCTTTTTTACACTAATTCAGATGCCATGTAAATTTTTTTTCTGAATTTTGGCAATTTTAATACATATTTGCATAATTTCCATCAATGGCTTTTATTGGTACAATGAAATTCAGACAATTTTCGTTCTCTAATTCATAAAGTTTTCATTTTTAGTCGTGCGATTTTCTACCTTTGTTGCAAACTAAGTAAGAAAAATTCTGCTAAATTTGAGCAGTTTGTATGAGAAATCAGAAACTGAAATAACACAACCGCAACCCCCCCCCCCCCATATAATTTCAAATAGATTACCCGTACATTTTAGCTTTTAATGGTACTGTGATATCATGGAACTCATCCAATAGAAAGGTTCACGCACATAAACAGAACATATGCAAGGTTTTTAAAATAACACGATTGTAATTGTCCCAATTTGATGATTAAAAATATTTTAGAAGGAAATCATAATCCTTAAATATGATAGAAATTAACCCTATCCAAAATTCAAGGCGAGCAAGCTGGTCGCCAAAGACGGTTAATATTAAATAAAAATTCTTCCTTTTACTCTTTGCATGCTTACAAAATATGGCGCATTTTGAACTAAGATTCTTTATATAGGAAGAGAATGAAGTACAGTCAAGTTTTCGCCTTCTACTCTTTGACCTTTTGATTTCGATATTCGACGTAGATTTCAATGTTGGTGATAAAACCATATGCTCAGTTTCGTCTATCTAGTTCTTTGGTCTTTGAGTTATTATCTTCATATGGTTACGAACAGATGATGTTTCGAGCAGATGTCATTTAAAACAAGTACGTGGACAAAGATCTACAAATTTTGCGTTAAAATCATACAATAAATTTAATTTGCGCAGCTGATGCCGTTAATGAATATCGTGTACAGACATATACACCGAAATTTCAAAATTTTTATTTTAAAACATAGAAATTCGTTAAAATCATAAATTCGAATTTGTATCAAAATGCTTTTTAATTCTCTCTTACACCTTATATAATATTAGAAATCTTAATTTCCTCTCTTGCTTTTTTTAAAAGTCGTTGGCTTTCTTATTTTCTAAATTTGGCAGTCATACGAAACTCGTTTCATATACTTTTATTTAACTTGACTTGTTTCATGCTTTTAAAGAAGGAATTCTGTAAAAGTTTTGGAATTTTTATGGATGCTTTCAATTCTTAATGAAAATACATTATTTTATACTTTCAGAACTTCCTTATCAATTAGTGACTACTTTAATTAAATTTTGATTCCGTACTAGAGGCGCCATCTAGTAAAAAAAATGAAAAAGTAACCGAAACGAACTACTTAATATTTGTAAAAATGAGTATTTATAAAAAAAATAATTAAAAAACGAAGCCTATCTAAAATAAAAAAAAATCAGCACATTAATAAAAAGAGTGTTTTTCCAAAACTAATTTTATTAAATTTATTGAACTCCAAGTGCTTTACAGATATTTAATTTTAAATACTTTCGAATAAAGAAATAATCCAAAAATATTCTTTTCAGAAAATCTCCAAAATAATAAACATGCATTGTTTTTTTCTTTATAAAAAGAATTAGTCTAAAAAATATTTAAATAAAAATAAGTCTGTAATAATAAATACAATAGGAAAGGGGAAAGTGCTCGATTTATCGTCAACATGTTTTTCCCAAAGATGGCAATCTTATTAAATTATTTTCTAACAAACTTCCAGAAATATCTGAAAGTTTGTACATATAAAGCACGTGGGGAAGGAATCATCTGAATCTTCAATCGTAAAAGTGAAAGTCATCGAGCTCAAGGCTTTTCAAAAACCTCCTCAAGGCTTTCAAAACAAAAACATCTGCGTATTGAAAATAGTATAAAACGGAATTTTTGAAATAATTAAAATATAATAAATTTATAAGTACTTTCGTTGCGAAAAGGATGCAAAATTGAAACATGTTCTTGCACTAAATTTTGAAGATTAACAAATCTTTATGTAGAGATGATAAGTTAAATATAAAATAATATTAAATAAACTTACCTCTTTGAAAAATACAATAAAGCAGGAAGAATTGAAACACTTACCTAAAATGAAAGAAATAAAATATTCTAAGTAAAATATAATCAAAGCATAGAAGTCATAGAAGCAGTTAAAAATTGCTAATAGATTATTAAATTAAGATCATATAATTAAATTGGCAGATGTATATTATATACCTGACGGTGTGAATGTTATAACATAATGAATACAATTAATATTCTAAATAAATGTTTTTTGAATATTAAATTAAAATTCAAATGAAGATAGAATGATTCTTTTGGAAATTAATAATTAAAACCAGACGGAGTCCTAAAAACTTTCTCGCTTAATAAACTTGTCATGCCAGCGAATGTTTTATCATGGCATTGGTGTACAGTAGTCACGAAAAGTTAACTTTTGGCGTGGATTTAACATTTATACTGCATCTACTGTGTCGGTTTTTTGGCGATTAATCCCGATTTCCGGTTAATAGTACCAAAAAAAATCAAATTTGTCTTTTAGATACGTTTTACTCAACCGATTGAAATACAAATTTGACATAAAACTGCATTTGTGGTCACAAAATCCCATACCAAATTTGATATACAGAAGTTCACTGCATTTTTAAATTATCGCATTTACATGTTTCTGAAAGTACAGACCGACAGATGGTCAACCTGAACCTGAATTTGACTCAAAATTAGACAAGTATCTATATTATAGACATGTCTGTGTATCGAATTTTATCTATTTAGCTCTCTTTGTTTTACAATTATCGTGTTAGCTTACATTCGAACAGCCGGACAGAAGGACTTCCTCTGAACATACTTTATTCAAAATTTGACAGAAATCTGCATTTCGGTTTAAAGACCGCATACCAAATTTCAAATGTCAGCTCAAAGTGTTTTTAAGTTATCTTTGTCATAAATAAACAGACAGAGAAAGACTTTGTCATAAATAAACAGACACATTTTACAAAACTGTGTTTTTTTTAACTTAGGGATGTCCACAACATGGAGATTCGTCAAAATTTCGAGTTCGGATTTTTTAACGATCACCATACTTTCTTCATACTAAGTACACAAGAAAGTAAAAAAAGAAAATTTAGTTGTATTATAGAATATATTTCAATGAAATTTATTTAAATAAAATCAATACTCCTGATAAAAAAAGGGTCCACAATTTTTTATTTTTATATAAAACAAGACGCATATTTTGAGTACAAAAACAAACTTCTTTGAAAAACTTTGATAGCGAGTCATAATCTATTTACTGAAACCACTTAGAAAAAAAGTCCAAAATGCTACACTAATTTTTTTTCCTCGGACTTATCGCACGTGAAACGCATCACGTGTATAGAAAATCGATTCTTTGGCAGTTCTCCGATAATCGTTTGATGAAGAGTAGTCGATGTTAGTTTAAAAAGCAAAGAAAGGAGCTTAAAAACTTAAATCTTCCTCCACTACAACGTTAAGCCAAAATCTAGAAAGTTTTTGCTAAATCCGAAAATTATTAAAGTTCGAAGATTTTCTTTTTCCGACGAAAAACGATTACTTGGATGTGTCCAGACAGCAATTTGAGTTTTTTTTTAAAAACAAAATCGAAGCAACCAACCTCGAGGGGGAATTAAGAATTTAACTTAATTTGGAGGAAAACCTCGGAAACATCCAATGTATTACCTCAATTTTTTTTTATTTTCCTTGCAATAAAATCTTCTCAACTTAAGGCATAATTAAATGTAAAGGATTTTAAGATGCATCCTAGATTCTACTTTGACTTTCTTAAACTTTTGCCGACAGTGCGATTTCTTTTTTTAAATGCGAAGATATTTTCACGGCCTTATTTAAGTAGGACACATTTTCTTTCCATGTATATTAAGCTGATTCACGCTGAAAGAATTAGAATTTGTGACAAATATCAAATATAAAAAATAATAACTCAAATTGAAACTTACAAATTTGAAATACATAAATCACTATTCTTCATAAAATGAAATTGCTGTGCCTGAAATCAATTGATAACTATTGATTACTCTACATGAAACTAATATTCATTCTCTCTTTTTTTTTTCTCGTACATGTAGTGTAAAGTATAGCAAGTGTCAAAAATTCGCTCGAGATTTTGACGAATCTTCACGTTTTATATTTGCCTGACATCGAAAAACACATTTTTGAAAATGTTCGCCTGTCTATATATCTGCAACAAAGATAACTCAAAAACGCTTTGAACTAGATGGTTGAAATTTGGTATAAAGTCTTTACACCGAATGTGCAGATTTTTATCATATTGAGTAAAATCTATTCAGAGGAATATAACATGATAATTACAAAACTACGAGATCTAGTTAGCTAAAATTCGATACATAGATCCAGCATCTATAATGTAGACAGACATTGCAGGTTGATTGTCTGCTGGTCTGTATTTTCAGAATCATGTAAACGTGACGATTCAAAACTGTAAAGACCTAAATATATCAAATTTGATATCGCATTTTGTGATTACAAGTGCAGTTGTGTCAAATTTTTGTATCAACTGGTAGAGAAAAACGCGTTTAAACCACAAATTCGATTTCTGGATACTATCAACCGCGTGCCAGAGATTAATCGCCAAATAACTCGCCAAAGATAACACAATAGATTCAGTAAATGCTAAATTCAGGACAAAAATTTATATTTCGTAACTATTGTACGCTAATTTAATGCAATGTCTTTTCTAGGATATCACCTTTATTAAAAAATATGCGAGAAAGTTTTTGATCTAAATCTATCGCCAAACATTTTTGACTTATTTAATTAGTGCTATAAATAATTTCGTTTCTGAGCCAAATCAAGCGTATGCCCGCATTGCAATGGGAGCTTGTGTCGAATTACTATATTCGTAAATTAAAAATCTTGACAATTTTCTGTATTAAATATATTTTTAGTTTACAATACTATTAATACGTTATCAGAGTTTTATTTTTATACGAATAAAAGTGATATTATATCCCAATTTATTGAAAATTAACGATTCTACATATTTATTCACTTTATTTTCTTGGGGGATTGACTGAATTATGCTATAAGCCCCAAAATTCAAAGGGCCGTCTGATTTCGATTTTGAAACAACTTTTAACTCAGCTCTAAGAATAAATGTATAAATTTAAACGAAAGTAATATGAGCCCATTGCGAGAAAGAAATCGTGGAGTATATGACAAAACATTCAATAATCGATATGGTCGATAATTTTGTGAAAGATTTCGGGGTAAACATGGCGAAGTATTTATAGCTTGATTGGCAAGCAATTTCATGAAAGAAGTTGCAATATTTTATTTTTTTTATTCGAAGGTATTAAAAATTCACTCAAGAAAATCTAATATTACAATAAAAGATAAGAATTCGACTAACTAGCAAATTACCTTTTCCAACAAGGAAGTCCTACCACTACCTATGTTACCATGGCGTAAACCTCAAAGAACTTTACTGTATTTAATTGCATATCTACAGCCTATAAATTTAATTTTACTGTATTTGTAGGCTGTAAATATAAGGTAATTTGAGAACAATTTTACACAATACAAAGCGAACATGCAACTTAGGAAAAGCATTGTTAGAAGATACCAAATTATTACTTGACAGGAAGTTCCTAGAAAAATTCCTAGAAACTTCTAGCAAACCAAATACTACTAACTACACGAAAACAATGATATTCAATAAGAGAATACAAATATTCCGCGATACAGCTGAAGTATTTAAATTGCAATTAAACGCCCCACAACAAAAAGACACAGAATATTTATTTAAAAATAATTGTCTGGAGTACAGTAGCAGTTAATAAATTATGCGCCCGAATTTAAACAATTAAACATCACTCCAAAACTTTCGCACAGAAGTGACAGTAACGCCAGAATACAAATTGCATCCGAAAGATGGTGTGTGTACGAGTGAAGAAAATATCTACACGCAGACGAGATCTTGCAACTCGGAAAGAATAAGTAATGGGCAGGTAAAGTGGAAGTGCAGTTTATTCCTCCTAAAATCGTCTGCTTCCGTGAGAACGCACGGAGTGCTGAAGACACAACTTGCGAAAAGAATAGAATAGCGCAGATGCAGCAATTTGAAAGACTCAATCAGACAATGCAAGCCAAACCAAAATCGTTTTCTTATTGAAAACCGAAGGGGGAAAAATGCTGACATGGAAATCGAAGTTATTTTTAGTTATGGATTAAATTTGAGAAATGGAAGGTGGTTATGAAATATTATACTGTAAAAATGTTTTTTAATTTCGAAATTTGGGGAAATATTTATAATTCAAAAGATATAAAATGCAAACGTAAGTTCCGTCAAACTTTTCATAATTAAAAGGCTGATAATCGATTTAATTTCAAAAATTTAATAAATAGATTTTTTTGGAATAGAACTGAAATGCGTCATTTTTTTTTCAAATGTCTTTTTAATTTTCAAAAATCGATTTTTTTTTTAATTTTAAAAGATTAAATAAAACAAATCCCACAGATTCCTATGCAAAATAGTTCAACATTGATTCGTTTATGCTTTGAAATGTCATTTCTCTGACAACGGATTTACTGGAATAATTATACTGCATGCATACATTGTTATACATGGTATTGTAATCTTGTATATTTCTGCATTTAATCCAATCCTTTTACGCTTTACTTGCTATTAGGAATGTAAAAATCAAACGTGACAAACAACGTAAAGTGAGAAAAAAAGAAAGTTAAATTCTATTATTTATTTATTTATTTATTTTTACATTAAAATGTCAAATGAGTAATGTTTTCTAATGGGGAAAGCGTGAAATAAGCCTGGCAGCTCTCTAAATAGTTCAGTATGGAAAATGGTCATTGATTTGAATATTTTTACGGTTAAAGAAGACAGATTTTAACAATTTCACATCTTTTTCGCTTTTAGCACTTAAAATATTGACATTTCTTGAATGATATACATCTTACATAGGAAGCACTGAATTATATAGCAATATACCATAATTCTAGAGTGGCAAAATTATTGCTAATATAGAATACTATATTATGCACAACGTACAGAAAGATAATACTACGATAAAAGATAATACTAAAATAAAGATAAAGATACTAAATCAAACTCTTTATGAAATATATGCTTAATGTATAAAATATATGCTAAATTTAATATTTTATAAATTTATATATATCAATTATAACAAATAAAATAAGGCTTTCATATTTATATACATGTAGCAATAAATAACTGTAAACATATACCCATATATTTGTTAAGCAAATTCTATTAAAAATATGAGTATTCAGTTTTAGATCATCGTTCTAATCATTAAATTTTTTACCGACGATAAAAATGGAAAATTATAAATGAAAAAAAAAAAAGTAGGATCATTAAGGAAAAATAGTTGTCCCACGAATAAAACTTACAATACTCAAAAATTAAATTTTAGAACATTAAGAAGAGAGAAAAAAATTGAAAATTATCTACCAAAAGATCTCGTTTAAATTAATTACAATTTAAAAATATTCATGAGTAAAAAAAAAATGCCATAGAAAAAAAACTCCATATTCCTTTAGGTATGCTAATTAAGAATAAGCAATCGCAGCAAATGCTTAAAAAAAAGATAAAATACTAGTAAATAATAGGTCACAAAAAATTAATGGCAAAGAAAGCATAAGAGGAAAAAAAGAAGAAAGATAATAGCACTTTTCTTCGCGAAATAATGACAAGTTCAAAAGACGCATGGTTGAGTAGAAAAATGGCGACGAAAAAAATTTTAAAGAAAAAAAACTCTTCAGATCTTTTGAAGTCAAATTCTGAGAATTGTATAGGAACGAAAAAAAATTCTATTAAAATTAACTTAATCTGGAAGGAAATCCAAGAAATGATGTTATTTATCTAAAAAAAAAAAAAAAAAAAAAAAAAAAACTGAATTATTTATATAAAAAAAATATATATGCTTCTAATAATGCTAACTAAAAATTCATTTGTCGAGTTCTTTAAAAATGGCGTAACTAAATGTGCCAATCAGAAACGAAAGCGGCTGATGCTAATAAAATGGCGCTAATTTAAGTGAAGCTGGGTAAAAGGAATAAAAGCGGCTAAACTCGATATTACGGTGTTTAAATAAACACGTTCCAAGGACAGTTCTTTTTTTTCTTTGTGAAAAGTTTCTTTGTTGAGTAGGAAAAAAAATTCTGGTTTGTAATTTGACACTGGTATTGTATTTTGACCACATAAAACATGTAAATAAAAAAAAAATAGTTACAAATTAAAAAGGAAATTGTTAAAAAAATACATTTTAGTGCAAGCTTGTAGTCTAAATGGCTTAAAACCAATTATTTTTTATTTCAGTTTTTAAAAAGACTTGCAATACTTTTTTAATTTCTTTATTAGCTATTCAATTATCTTCATAGAGTAATCTCATTTTCTTTTAATTGCCTTTTTAAAGTAGCAATACAGATTGTTCAAAGTAATTGCTTCAACGTAAAACTGACATGCAGACGTATTCATAAAAAAATAACTGGTAAAAAAATGTATTTAAAATGTTTCTATTTTTCCATAAACAATTATTCAGAATGCATGTTTACATAAAAAAGTGCTGAAAATACTTATGAATGATTAGATGGCTTATCTTGAAAACTATTCGTTACAGAGAAAATGATTAAAAGACATTTGTTTACTAGTATATTTAATTAACTACTGTCCATTTTATAATAGATAAAGTTTAAAACCGAAAAATTTGCATCGAATAGAGGTCAATATTTAACATCGAAAATCATGATTCGTTTATTGCACGACAAAAAAGTAATTTTAATATCTTGCAGACATTAAAATTTCAATATTTGATTCATAATTCAGTATCGAAAATGGAACACATTTATGTGTTTTTTCTGCCAAAAAAAAACCCGTTTTTTTTTTCCTTCTTAATAAATAAAAAAAAAAGAATTCATGTTCACATAACAAGTTTCAAATACACTTCGAAATCCACTGCTTATCTTTAGGAGCAAAATAAATAAATAACGGTACAATTTGACAGAGTTAAGTCAATGTGTCATAAAATTTTATTATTATTGACGATTACAATACTATTTCTTTATATATTTCGTATACAAGAAAATAAAGAAAACGATCACATCTTAGCTAGATATCCAAATTAAAAATCCGTTCAAGAAAACTATTAAAAAGTTTTTATTGTCAAAGCCTTTAATGGCCTTTATTGCCAAGAAAACTATTTTAAATATAGAAACCTTCATCAATTAAATCTTAATATAAGTGGTTTATTGCCAAGAAACTAGCATTTTAAACATTGAAACCTTCACCAATCAAATCTTAAGTGATTTATTGCCAAGAAAACTACATTAAATCTGGAAACCTTCACCAATCAAATCTTAATATAAGTGGAGAAACTCTTCCTTTCTTGATTTCTTCATACTTTCCAACCAATTGCCATTCAATTAAGAAAATGCAAAAAGTAAAATAATCCTATGAACCATAAACCAAAATTCTTTTCAGGTGGTCTCTAAAGATAGCAGCAAGGAACTTTCATTGGTCAAAACTTAAGAACATGAAATCTCCTCGACCCGCTCGCAGCCATCAAGATTCTTGAAGACGGCAAATAAAGTCAAATAAATGGACAGAGCTGGGGGATGGCCTCTCCGCCACTGGTTGAGGTTCCCCGAGTTCCTTCAACAAATAAAATAACTAAAAGAGGGAGGCAAAGAAAATTAGTTGCTTTAAGGGTTTCCCCGTAATTTTATCGCATCAACAACAGGGATCAAATTAAAGCGGAATTCCTTGGATTGGAACAAATTGTTCGGAGCACAGAGAAACCATATTAGATAGGCAGGGATCATTTCCTTCCTTTCGAGTTGATACCTTTTCTGTTTTTACTCAAAGAACGATTTTTATTTCTTCGTCGTCTACCCCAGAAACCTTTTTTTCCCGTCTCAATTCGCTAATGTAAAAGAATCGTCTTTTTCTTTTTAGAATGCGAGATAGATACGGCTTCTTTTGCTATTTTATATCCGACTGACGGCGATATTTGCAGAGGAATTGCGGAAGATGCTTCATGAAAAAGGAAGTCTTGGCGACGAATTTCGTCGTAAAATGCAGTGAAAGAATATTTCGACTTTGATATGCCAATTGAGACGATTTGGTAACAATTTATGAGTTTCCTCTGCTATATTTTTTTGGTATATTATATTTCACAGGGAATTTATTATTACACATATTTCATCGATATCATAACTATATAAGGGAAAAAAAGTAACTTTTTTTTTTCTTTGCTGGAATTTAGAAGAAACTTTCAGGATTTTGGACTGATTTTGCCAAAGTGAATTTATATTTTGATTTATAGTGTATATAAAAATGTTAGAACACTATACATGAAAAATTTTATATTTGTATAACATACAAAATTGTTAATAAATGATCTAAAACATTACTATTTTTTTAGTATTATATTATCAATCAATTTATTTAAATATTTCAATTATTCTATGCTGAATGTTTGAATATTCTTTGGAAATATTTGCAATAAAAAGCGAAACTGCTACGACATTTACCATTTTATAGCTGTGATTTTTCAAAAGAACAGCGAAAGTTGCATCATGAAAAGGAAATGTATCGATGAATTTCAGTTTTTTTTTTTTTTTTTTTTTTTACCACTTCTGAAAAATTGTTCGATTTTTATCTTATTTTTTAATTTTCGGTTTAGTAAGAATCTTGCCATTACGACGCAGTCTTCTTACGTTCGTAAAAATTGCTATCATGCCTTTTGTAACTAAAACTGTTATTTTTATGTTCTTATAAATTTGTATTTTATATGAAAGTGGAAAGAATAAAAAAAGTTTATGAATTTACTTTAGCATCTGTAGCCTTAGCATGGTAAATTTGAAATTATTTCGATTAGGGAATGCTTCAAAACTGCACGATGAAATTATGGCAAAAGACATACGAATAAAAGATGGATATTACATCTTCACAGCCATTTCAACACGATACGAAAACAATAGGACAGATACATTTAACGAGCAACAGTTTCACGTATCGCCTTCAAGGTCTAGAAAATATCAAAAAATACTTAAAAGATTTCGAAGTTCTTTTCCTCTCTTTCTGTTCTAGAAAATAGTTACGTCAGAAATTATTATAAATTTATTACAGCAAAAATTTTCAATTTTTATGCAGAATTTAAAAATACAATGTATTCTGGTATAATGCGAATTTGTATAAAGCCTGACATTTACAAATATTTGGGTTGTGACGCAAGAATTGTACGATGCGAGACGACTTTATCAGGACAAATTAATGGATGAACAGGAATCAAAGTTTTCCAGATTTGGTTCCTATAAAACTCTTAACCTTCCATTTCAAAAATCATATTGCCCAGCTGTCATGAGTTGGCGAGGATGACGGAAGCTTAGCGTGGCTTCGGACGGTTTTATTTTGATAAGTTAGGATATGGAAGTTTACCAGACTTTTGATGCTTCACAACATCAGATTGAAACTGTCAATTATTAGGACCCGGGGGGGGAAGGAATGACACAAATTCTATTTGTCTAAAGCATGGCGATTACGAATGTTTGGGTGTGCCATAAGAATTGCGCGATACGGAACGAGTGGTTCCAAATAAATTAACAGATGAACTTCAATCAAGGTTTTCTAGATTTGATTCCTTTAAAAATTTTAATCTTTCCATTTGGAAAAATCATATTGTCTAGCTCTCACGAGTTGGCATAGGTGACGTAACCGTAACGTGGCATCAGACGAGTCTATTTTGATACGTTAGAAGATGGATGTAAATAATTGTTTGCCAGACTTCCGTTCCGTTCTTTCACAACACGAGATTGAAGTTAACCAATTATGAGAACTAGGAGGGAGGGGGAATGAATCGAATTCAACAATCCTGTTTATTGTAAACTTTTTTCTTTTTTTAATATTTTTTTCAGATGGATGAATACATTAAGTGAGAAGAAGTCGAAGATCAGCCAAGAATTCATCAGAACCTTTTATTAGTTTTCATTTAATAAAATAAAATGTCATGTGGTAGATGCTTAAATTATTTTATTTGTTCAGAAAAGCAAATGGATATACGTACTTGTAGCTTATATATGAACAGCGAAGGTGATTATTTAATCCTTTAATCGTCGTGCAAGAACGTGCATACATAGACATCGAATGATCGCTTCTTAAACGTATAAACTAAAATTAAACTATTCAACAACGCTATAATTGGATTAAATATCGCATAATCCACAAACATCTCAAATACTTTATGGATTATTAATCAAATTATTAGGACTGTACACATCTGAAATAGATAATGTCATATAATTAGCCAGTGGAGAAAGCAAAACAGTAAAGGAGTTAAAATAGTAACATTTCAGTAGGAAATGCGCAGTTCTAAATTAGAGTCAAGTTTGAATTTGTATAATTTCATTCGATAATTATCCCTTAAATCAAGTGATCTTATTTTATCTTATCCAGTATCCCCCTCCAGACAAGTGCCAAAATACATCATCAATATTAAAATTATTTTAACTCAGACATAATTAAAGTTAAATCTGGAATCCATTAGTAAAGGAAACTAAAAGTATTGTATTAATAAAAACATTTTAATTAGATAAAAGCATTCTCTAATAATATTTATATTTCTTGAATCATAGTCCAAATAACAGAAATGCTATTTTTCTTCAGCGCGCAGAAAAATAATTAGCCACTGATCAAGAACAGAAACACATGACGTCATGTCTGGGTCAAATTGGTTTCAACCAGAAAACAGAAACGATGTTACGTTTTCGGAATAAAAATAAAACGATGAGAAATATGACGTCAATTGATGCGACAGACAGCTTTTGATTTCTGCAATGGATGCCTTCACTGCCTGAAGACAAATTGTTTGGAAACGACAAGCATTTAACTTTCATAGACAGTAGGAGTTAAATCGAATATATCCATTATAACAAATAAAGGGCGGATATAATTATTCATGGATGCAGTGCAAGAAAAAATAATTCTTGCACTTTCTAAATCTGAAATTATCACTAAGATTACATAAATAATTTAAGACATTCAGATTAAAGAATTGTCCTTACAGATTTGTCATCCGCTTAATATCTTTTTCAGTCTTGTTTTATTATAATAATGTTTAATGCATTAAATTCGATATTTTTTTGATGCAAAAAAAATATTAAAGATATCCAAATAGATGAAAATCATAGAATAAATAAAATTAGTTCATAAATTATTATTTAATGAACATAAAAACATGTTCATTAAATAATAATTAATGAACATGTTTTGAAGAAATTAGTGCAAAGTATGATTCTGTTCAAATCAAGGGAAGTGGTCTCCCCAAAATTTTCTCGCATATTCTCTTATAATTATATTTGTGTATTTATTAGTCAAACGCCATTGGCTAACAATAGTTAGAGTCTGCTAGATTGCGATCTAATCTTGATTTTTATGGCGATTAATCGACGATTTAGGTACCAAAAAAGCGATATGTAAAATTTGACAAGACATTACAATTGTACCTAAAAAGTCATATACCAAATTTTAAACATTTAAATCATAACGTTTTGAGCTACCGTCTTTACATCCAAATAAAAGTGCAAATCGATAGACGGTCAATGTGATGGATTTGATTTCAAATCTGATACTTTTGATGTTAAATAGGTGCATAAAATTTTATTTAAGTATATCGATGCATTTTTGAGTTACCCCATTTGTGAGTACGGACCGACAGATGGTTAACACCAGAAAGATTTGGTTCGACATTTCACACTGATCTACATTTTAGATGTTAAAACTGTATACTATATTTTACCCATCTAACTCCATATATTTTGCAATTATGATGTTAACTTACATTCGGACAGCGAGCCAGATAGACTTATTGCAAATGGGCATCATTAAAAATCCGATAGAAACCTACAAACTTGTAGATTTGTACAAAATGGTAAGAACATACACCAAATTTTATCCATCTAGTTTAAAATGTTTTAGGGTCATCGTGCTCACAGACACATAATTCCAAAAATGTGTTTTTCGGATTCTGATTGGTCTGAAACGTGGAGATTAGTCAATTACTCTACTGGTCAAATTTTTTGACGATCAGAATGCTTTCTCTTTGGCGAAAGAATTAAAATTGTCATAACTTTTTACTTACTTTTCTCATATAGTAAGTATACGAGAAAACAAAAAGCAAGTGAAGTCGCACCACAAAAACAGCAAGCAACTATTGTTACACAACGTGCGAATCGAATCGTTCGAAATTTAATTTTATTAATGTACATCAAATGATACTCACTTCTTCAACAATATTGTAAATTTTCACAAGTTAAAAAAAAAATAACACAAAAAAGTTTCTCAAGTTTGATCATGACCTTGGCGGATTAAAAATATCTCGAAGTGCCAAATTTAATCGGATTGTAATGGTCAAAGGTGAGTAATGTTCCGACCACGATTACGGAAGTGGCGCTATCTTTTACTTTCTACCCACAATAGTAGTAGGTGGAACGGAGCGGAAATATAACGTAAAAAAAGATACTATTTTTATAATTCGGATTTGAAGGAACCGGTAATTGCTCAACCGTAGGATCTTTAACCTGTTACTATGTTAATTCCTATAAAATTAATTTTTTCCCCCAAACAATGTTCATGCTAATAATAATGTAAATATTTGGTGTTCTTTTTTTACAATTTTGTATCATGAAAGAATGAATTTTTGAGCAATAGATGTTAATGAAACAGGGTGGCATATTTTAGGATACTGTCTTTTTTAACATTTAAATTTCACTGTTACCTGCTGCAACGAGATTCTTATAGGCATACCCATTCAGAAATAAGAAAATTAAAAAAAAATAAATGATTAAAAAATTAATTTTGCACGCATTAATAAACAGAAAGCAAAGTAAATTTGATAAATCCAATAAAAAGAACAAATGCACGGAAATTCATTTTGAGATCCCATTGCTTTTATTGTCTAAAATTTTATAGACCAAAATTCAAAAAAAAAAAAAAAAAAAAAAGTTGATAATTTTGTTACAGAACATAAGAATTATTCTGCTAACTTAAATAATCAAATAACTGCTAAATAATAAATCAAAACCATCATACTGTGATTTAAGAAATAATAACAGTAAAGGGTATATGGAATTTTATTGCATTAACAGCGTAGAATTTATATAGAACATTTATTATTAATCATTTAATAGATTTTTGAATACATAACTGTTGCATGAAACTACTGAAATATATTCCATTATTTAACAAATCATTTATAGGTGAAATAATTCGATCAAAAATTTCATGTATTTATGAATACAAAATATTCGTTTGAATCTTAGTTGAATACGAATGGTAACACATTTCGAAACAAAAGGCATCTTATTATTAAATAAAAGAAGATAACTGAAGAGGATAAAATATACTTCTTAAGATTCTAATGCAAACAATTTTTTTTTCTATTTGGAAAATTGATAGAAAAAATATGCCTGAAAGGAAATGGAATATATATGTTTAAACAAACCACATTAAAATTAAATATGTTATATTTTTTAAATGTGAATACTCTGGATCAAACCAGCCCAACAATCATTTTTCTATAAAATATTTTAAAATTTAGGATGTAAGTATGGAAGATAAAACCAATTTTATGACAAGAATAATTTGCAAAAGAGTGCAAATCAGTTAGATGGCAGCCAGACAAGATTCCATAAAACGTGGTATCATATTTCTGATAAGGAGAGTGTTATGTGGCTCTTCAAATTTTATTGATATTTCTCAACACTTTATGATTTTTTTAAGAGTTTTAGAGACAAGAATTTTTAACGATCTTAAAACCATATTATTAAAGAATAACATGCGTTTGTTATCTTTCGCATTCGATTAAAGAAGGAACTTTGAAAGGAAATATTGAACTTTGAAATATTACATTTAAGGTTGTATACCGAAACTAATTGTTGTAGAGGCCCTAATTTAAAATTTATTCTATAAAGTTTTTCGAGAATAGTTGATTAAAATTACAGATTATTAAAAAGTATCATATTCATTGAGTATATACTGGGATAATATTATAGAAGATTCACATAATATTTATGCAATAAAAAACAATTAACATAAAACTGAAATTTCAGCAAAAAATTGTTTAGCTGAAAAATTTGAAAGCAAATTATTTGACTAAATTTAGCTTTCAACATTATTTACATCATTTTTATCAATGTTGCATTATTATTATTAATAATAAAACGGTTTTAATTTGAAGATAAGGCAAAAAACTTGCAGCACAAAAACATCATTAATAAAGTGGTAATTTTAAATCTTGCCTAACAAATTAACATTGCAACATAAACAAAATATTTGAATTTTTCTTCATATTTTAACAGACTTTTATTCTTGTTACTAAAATAAAATAGAAAAATATTGTCACATACATGCACTTTTCAACATGCAACACATTCCATACTGCAACAAAAAAAAGTCTTAAAAAATAACATACCTTTAAACAAAATCAAACATCATCCCAGTATTTCACATCGCACAATAACCCAAAAACGAATACATTTGAAAGAGCGCGAATACGAGACCTTGTCACAACACAGAACATCGGTTATGTTGTGGCACGAACTTACCCCCTTCTCCACCAGAGGACGCTGCATATCGCACGCAGGGCAGTGTGCGCTGATGGCAGATTCATTTAACAGTTTATTAGGTGTCGTAAACAAAGCGCGATGCGAAAACGGTCGTTCGGAACGAGTTTTATTGTTTGGAATGAAAAGGCAATGCCAGTTAAAGGCGCTGGATGATTCTCCGAGGAATGACAAACGTAGAAAGTGCATCTGCTTTTAGTGCTAAAAGTATAACAGTACCATTTCGCAGTGGGAGATTTGTTGAAAAGGCATTTTAATGTAGAGGACCATTAATTTTTCTCAGTCCAAGGAATGAAATGGATTTGGGATGAGTGTCTAGTCTGGTTCACTGTCAGAAAGACCAATTACTTTTCATCTGTTAAGGTGGTTTAATATGAAAGGCAAAGTATGAAGGGACATTATATTAAAATTTAATCCCAAAAGAGGTTATGTGTTCGTAAACTCAAGTTTGAACGATTTGGGTCTATAGTAAAAGCAGATTTGAAGAAATAGGTGTTTACACTGAGAAATATTGAAAAATTCCCTAATCACCCCGATAAAAATACTGCACCATTAAACTCTTTCCCTCCTTGGAGTTAGTTTGCTATTATTTTGAAGGTAATTTTGCTAACATGTCATACTGTTTTCACCTCATTTTTAATGACTCAATTTATTACTGATGGGAGAAGATAGATGGCGTTATTAAAAGAACCAAAGATCAAAAGGTTACAAATAAAATAGTGATTAATGCAAAAGTAATAAAATTAGAATCATTTCTCACTCCCAAAACTTGAAAAAACTATTTTATAGAATTTGTAAAATAGGGTTAACATTTTTTTGTAAACAAAAATAAAACTGATAAAAAAGATTGCCCAACAGGTGACTACAAACATTAATAAAGTTTAAAATAGCTCTGAAAAGCTGTGTTTTTAAAAGTATATCAAAATTTCAGATATGTTTTTATTTATTTATTTATTTATTTTAAAACATTGTTTTAGTATTTTAATATTTCATTTTGTTCCGGCACGTTAAAATACAGATGATGCTTATTTAAATTATCTCAGATTTAATTTCTTAAAAATTAAAAAGGTAATTTCAAGTGAAATTTAAATCTGTACTTAAATTATATTTATATTTATTCGATTCGATTTTATTGTCTCTTATTAATATAAAAATTGTATTTTATAGTTTATAGAGATATTCAGAAGAAAAATTCAAAAAATTACAGAGAGTATAAATCTTTTATTATTGAAAAATTAACAATGCCTCAGATCCTCAGTAATAATGTCATTAATAATGCCTTAATTCTCAGAACGAATTAAACTATGCAGAAAGGGCCGGATTAAATATTTTAGAGATCTTTTCCTTCTTCAAACTTTCAAAACCCGTATACAAATAAGCTTAAACAGCAAATATTGGCAAACTGAAATCGCAAAATGCTTAATTGCATACCACTTTCAGGAAGGTTAGTTTCAATATATTGCTTAAAAAAGTATACAATTAAGCTTCAAAAGTAATTAAAAAGATAAAGAGATAGAGAGAGCGTGAGATACAAAACTTTTCTTAATACAATCTTAATGATTAATAATAGAACAAAGCATTTTTTAAGATTATAAAGCACTACATTTTACTAGAAGTAAAATTATTACATAATATACATCGTTCAGTATTAAATAGGAATGTTACTGGTACCAATTAATAATTATTACCAAAATTAATATTAGTATTAATATTAATTTGGTAATTTTGTATAATAATATATTAGTATTCAAAATAATTTAACAGATTTTGTCACAATCAAATGAGAGATTTTTCTCAAAAGGCCACGACAAGGTTTTTTAAAAAAATTGATTAATCTGATATCAAATGCATTGTGTGGCGGACGTTATAATTTGGTTAAATTGTTTTAGTTTTTAACTTATCTTAGTGTCGTTCACTTATGTGCGATGCGGCGCTCACATATTTTTTTAGATGTGTAAAAATCACACTTAAAAAGTATTTTCCTACAGACCATAATATGAGGCACCCATATAAAATGCATTATAGTGTCGTTTATCACAATGTGACATGGCTATGAAGATGGAAATGCTCGTTGCACACATACCCTTTACAATTTAATGAAAGCACACAATTAAATAACTTTTAAAATTGGGGGCCCATAAAGCTATGGGACCTCTAGGTAATTGCTTTCTTTATTTGTAATAATCCAAGCCTGTTTGCTGAGGATTTTGTAGAATTTACTGATCAAAAATCATTCTCAAATTCCATTCGGCAATTATATAAGTTTAATAATTTTAAACATAGCTGATAAATTTAGTAATTATTTTGCAAAAACTAAAACGTTAAAAATTTGACATTAGAAATAAGTGAGGGACAACCTATGTATCATTATTTGACTACCAAAATAAAATATAGGAAAAAGTAGCACTATCTGTCAAGAACGCATTTGAAAAATATTTATATGATCTATTTAAAGCTGACAGCACGCGATATGTCAATAAATGACCAATCATAAAATGCCAAATTTCAAACACCATCCACACCAAAATGGTAATTTTTTTAGGAAACCAAGTGGGTTAATGGGTTAACAACTAATAAGTATGAAAACACAGAAGAATATTCTTTTGATAGTAACCAAACGCTTCCGCTTTGGGGCGTTACAGAAAAAGGCGGATTCATCGAAGTCTGGCGTCTGAAAAAAGCAGCTCCAGAAAAGAGAAATTTATTGCCCCAAACGTGCGCCCTTATCCCTTCCTTTCCAAATAGAACAATCCATAAGAATAAAAATATGATGGAACCTTTTAGGGTCAAACGACAACACGAAAAGAATAAAGAAGCGCCAAAAAGCTTATTTTATTGTACTGAAGTGCACTTAGCCGATTCTGCAACCCGATCTGCCATCCATTAGTCCCTGGGTAAAACCAGTGATAACTTTTAGGTTCCAGGCTGCTCCATTAACGCAAATGACTTAACCCAGAAGATCATGAAAGTCCAATCAGGCTGTCTTGTGATTTGCCAGCCATAGAGTTAGAAACAATGAAAGAATTGGAAATGACGCAAAAGAGTTAAATTGCTCATTTCGTAGTCTCGGATTGTTGATGGGTTTTGAAGCGATATTCCTTGATGAAAGTTTCGATCGTTAAGCGAACTGAATTAGAAGGGAAGAGAACACTTAAGGATTTAGCAGGAATCAAACGCAGTTAAGCGACTTCCTCAAAATATATTGTTCTGGACGTGTTCTTTGGGTTTAATTCGAGTTGGATGTAAAATAAGAGCAATGTTATGACGCACAGAAAATAATGCCTCTCCATACAGGATACGGATAAATGAGTTGATTAATCGCAATTTAAAATGGGACAATTTTCAAGCAAATAAATTAATGTCTTTATCTTTCTGTGCAATTCAATGTGTTTTCCCAACTCCAGTATTTTGACGCACAAGCTAATGAATGTATTTAGATATAGCATTGACGCATTATGTTTGTAATATCCCATGCATCGAAAGTACTAACATGGAGTAGTAACGCACAGAATCGCAGTAGAGTAGCATTTGACGTATGCTACTTGTAATTTTTGAGTTTTCAAATTTCTAACAAATGGCAATGACGCACAGGACCATAAGTGACAATTTAGCTTTATATGTAATTATATTTTAAAATTGAATTTAATCCTAATTAATTTCCTAAATTTTTATCTTAATTTAGCTCATATTAACTTCATTCTAAAATGTTCTCCTATTTCCTGATTCAATTCCACCTTTTTTATTTAATTAATGCAATAGAAGCTCTGTAAAAATGCTGACATCGATAGGTTCCCACATTCCGAGTGAAGGGATAAAAATTTGTCGATATAACACATTCTTTTAAAAGTTCCCTATAATTCCCTTACCTAAATCGATACGTGTAAAAAAATCCCTGTCAAAATCTCACGGTATATAATCATGGGGATAAATATTTCATCAGCTTTTCCTCTTGTGACGCTCTGTGTTGGTGTGCCTCGTTGCTGCTGCTTGCACATAAATTATGCCTCCCGTCATGGAATAAAAGCTAAGCTTAAAATTCAAAAGTGTCTTCTCTCTCTTCGGCCTTTGCTTACAAAATTAAGTTTATATTATATATAAAGCTAACTCTTAACTTTTCGGAGAGAAGGAGAACCAATTTATAACTGTATGCCGCCTAGAAGATATGCTTCTACCTGGCATTAGCTTACCTTATGTGCCTAGGCAAAATGTTCTTCAGTAGATCATTCAGTCAATAAAACCAATAAAATTTGAGACAGATGGTGCTGTAATAAGTGATAATCCAACTGATACTCTACTCTTGGCGTTAAAGTTCATTTTTTCTCATTTGTTTAACGACATCGTGAAGTTACAATATATTACAAAAAAATTAAGTGAAATCGAAGGAAAGTTCTCGGCACGCATTTGTGTTAGCTTCAAAATAGTTACTTCAGTATTACTGTTAATATTACTCAGTATTTTGGTTACAATGAATACTGAACATCCTGGTCAAGGGTAACAAAATATATAATATTCTCTCAAAATGGTACAAAAGAATTCACCTATGCATAATATTCAGTAAATAAATATTCAGACCATTAAAAAAGATAAATCTTATTAAATAATCTGAATACTTATCGATGACTTGAAATCAAAAATAAGAAATATGAGACAATAATTTTTTAGTTATCCACTCACGATCCACCAGCAACAAATCTGATAAATGATATGTTGGCGTATCAATAGTGTTTGGCATCTTGGCGAAATGTATTACGCCAAAAAATTGTTAGTTTCAAATAAGATAAAATTATTAGTCACGGACATAACAGAGAAAATATTCAAGACGAACCATTAAACATTTATATATTACTAATAATAAATATACATAAAATATAAAAAATATAGAAATAAAAAGGATTTTTGGAGTCCTACAAAACTCAATTATCTCAAATATTTTAATTATATGCATATAATATCAAGGCAAAGTAAAGAAAACATAAGAATTTAATCACAGAAATCACAAGATTTATATTTTCCAATTTCCAGATTTTTTCCCCACAGAATTAAATTTAAATTACAGAATAAAGTCACAAAAATATAGAAATGACAAAATATAGAAGTTTTCCAAATAAATACAAAAATATAGAAGTATTCCAAAATATAGAAGTGGCAGAAAAATATTTTTAAAAAATGAAAATAATTATTACAAATAAAGAATATTCTGAAGAACCTAAAAGATAAACAAATCGATAAACAGCAGGTTAGATCCAAAATTCTACGCAAGCCAGTTGAGAGAAATATCCACTATTACGAAGAAAAGCTTAGAGAAGCAATAATTTTCTCCATCCATCGAAAAAAAAAAAAATCTTCCAATTTCAAGAGCCACTCCTAGAACACTTTAAGAACGGCAGAAATCCACCATTTCCTCTCAAAACCCGTTAACAAGCGAAATCAATAAAAATTCATTTCCCAACTTTGTGACTCTTGCATCTTTCCTAACAAACCGAAAAAATTTGCCCCCTTCAAATGTGCTTTCAAACACTGAATGACATCACTTCAAAAATAAGGCAGCTGCTGAGATCCACTCCAATAAACGAAGTCGGAATTTTCCGATACCAGTTTCCTTTTGTCTATCGTTTGCCAAACGATTAAATGCCCTGAAGCAACAGCTGCGTGGAATTACATTTGAAGTACTTATTCTCAGAGTTAGAGAATGATTTTGAAACAACTGAAGTTAGAAATATTCAAGGGTAAATCCATTAAATTCAAATACAAAATTCATTAGAAATGATGAATGTAAATCCCATTAAAGAATTCGAATATCAATTTTAGTTATATAATTGTGACTAAATCGACTTTTTGAGCGTTTGAATGATTCAAATCTTTACTGCTAATAAAGGAGATTGTATGCGTGTGAATTGGGCAGACTATTTTATTTAGAGCTATTAAATTCGATATACGCATATTTTGTCAGGTGGTAATGCGCACTTAGAGTAGCTTTTTTTTTTTGAAATTTTAATTTATTAAAAAATAATCGAGATTTAGCATTTCCCTGCAAAAGCATTCGAAAACATTACCGCACAAAAATAATTTTTACATGGCTTTAAAATTAGAAAAAAATTATTTTAATAATGATAATTTATAATTGCCGTCCAATTTGATTCTTAAATTTTGACAATTTCGTTGCACAATTTTCCTGCTGCGATAAAATTCAAATTTTATTTATTTTATTGATGCATAGTTTATGGAATAAAAAATTTGCACGAAATAAATAATAGAATATTTTACTTTTACATATATTAAAAGATTAAATAAAATATTCTCAATACTGTAGTAAAGCGAAAAAGTCTTAACTGGAAAGAGCCCGTCTTTAACAAAATAATCAAAATTAAAGCGAAAACGATTTGCACATGTCTAAAAAAATTAAAAGCGCAAAAAGATAAATTGCTATGATAAGACACATAACAACTTTAAACTGCTAAGTGCTTTCAGAGGACGACTTTGGTGATTAAATTAATACCGAAAGGGGACAAAAATGTGACCTTGAGATAAGAGAAAACTAGAACACTCATTTTCGAATGACAAGAATATTTTACAATTTTTGTTGAAAAAATGTATGCAAAACAACAACAATTTTTAACTATAGCACAAAGTGAAAACTCTTTTTAATTACTATAATTAATAGTTTAAATGCGATTTTGTAAAAACAGAATAAAATAACGGATGACAAGCTTTCAAGATAAACGTAGCAATTCAACCCTTGTTTCAGCTCCGTTGATTGGAAGTGTAAATTTCTTCGCCAGAAGACAAATTTATGTAAATTTCTAGCTTCCGATTTAAAATTACAAATAAGTAATAAGGAAAAAAAAAAAAATGATTCAAAACACCAACGTTTCATACACATGTCAGAGCATTTTTATATTTATTACGTGTCTTTCTATTTTCGTTCGATTGAAAGGAATTACGCTGAAATGCACGCACAGGACAAATAAATAGTTTAAATTGGCGGCAAAAAACATACATTTTCACAGAAATGTATTATATATATATACGTAATGACATCTCTTAATCTAATTTAATCTTAAAATATTTTTCTTATTTTTATCTTAATTTAGACCATATAAGCTTCATTCTAAAATGTTCTCTAATTTCCTGATCCAATTCCACTTTCTTACTTATTTAATTCATTCTACAAGCGCTCTATAAAACTGCAAGTCTCAGCATTTTCACACGCTCTGAGTGAAGGGATAAAAATCCTTAATGCTTACCACATGCCTTTAAAGATACCTAAATTTCCCTAGCCCAAACCGACGCGTGTCAAAGAAGTTTCTATCAAAATCTTGTAAAATCACTGAAGAGAAAAATTCGGTCTCTTTAGCTCTTCTGTTCTTCTCTCACGATGTAGACTGACGTATTTCTGACCGCCTATTCATTGTACGTAAACTATGCTCCCTGTGGTCAAATAAATAGAAGTTTAAAAATTTTTAAAGTTCCTCCTGTTAAGCCACGTAATTACTTCAATTACAGCATGTGTTCCATATTATATTTCTAAACACATTAATTCTATAAGTTCTAAAAGTAATTCTATTTTGTCGAGAATTCGAGACAGCGAATTTGAGTTCGATGACTAATGAAATCCTTGATCCCAGTGCATTATGCTTTAACATTATGAATTATTAATACTTTAGAGCTTATTTTCCATTTCGAAAATCAGAAAGATTAGCACAGCGATTAAGATTATATCACAATTGCATAGTTCTCAAGCAATAAAATAAGGATAATTGTTCATTTCATTATTGCAGGCACGCAGGAAAAGGCAAATATATATTAATATGTTTGGTGATGAAAAGAAATTAATGTTAATTTTTTTTACTCAAAGATCAAGAACCTTTAAATTCGATCATTATCCCAAATTTGCTGTCTTTGTTCTATCTAAATATACAGTATCATAATTCTCAAAATATTATAATAACAATGATTATTAACATTATTACTACAGGTATACAGCGCAAGATAAATACAGATTAGTACATCCAGTGATCAAAAGAAACGAAATTATTTCTTCACTTAAATACCACTTGCAAAGATCAAAAACCTTTAAATAAACTGGAATATCGACTATCCTAAATCTGCGATCTTTGTTCAATCTAAATAGTTTGAAGATCACAATCTAGGACGTAAGGACCAAATGATGTCACGTGAAAATAAAACTGTGTTTGCACGCGAATACTCAATTAAAATTTTAGCTATCCTCTAACCATTCATAATTAGAATGGTTACTAAATACTATCAATCTTCAGTTAGATAATCCCATTGAGAATACTCCTAATAATAAATGAATTCAACCACAATCCTAAAGCTTTGTAAATCCTGATTTTCAAACATGAATCAATCCTCGGAGACATATATTTATGTCTGCCATAGATTACCTAAGGCTAATCGCCCCGATTTATTAAGGATATGCTTTCCAACATGAACTCCCAAAGGAAGAGGCCACTAACAATGCCAGCATCTTTTTTTGTGACAACGCCCTAAATGGGAAGAAAGGAGCATCAGTGCAACATTCAATCGATAGGCAGCCTAGCTGAAAGATCAACTGTTTAGGCCAGAGAGATGGTCACCACGCCCATGTTATGACTAAGCGCCTTAAGATCATGTTAGAAACTATGACTAAAGGTATTCAGAGAGGAACCTTGGTATTAAAAGGAATGGAGAAGGTCAAGGAGTAAAGTGATCGTCACTTTCATTGGAATTCTTAATTTGATTGGCCATTTTCATATTTTGCATAGCGAAGTGAATGTAACAGACTAATACATTTAAGTTGGTATATTTTCTGTATGTGGCGTAGTAAAAAAATCGTTCATGCAGATTGAAAAATGATGCGGTACGAATAGAATGCAAGCGCAGATTATTGCATTTAAAATTACCAAATTTGCTTTGTAATTCTTGTATAGTAGATATTCAACGAGAAAGGTCTTTCAAAATTTTAATTAGATTTTTAAATTTAAAATTAACCTACCATGTTAACTTTATTTCCTAAACTTCGAAACATGCTATCGAACAAAAACTATTTTTATATCATATCAATCATGATATCAATTTATTTCGACATAATCCCCCCCCCTTCTATTTGCAAAATACTAATCTTAAATAATTTGAAATGCCACTTCTTGCTCTAAAATTTTAAATACTGTTTGTAACAATGGTCTAAATTTTATAGAAATGATTAAAAAAAAATCCACTTATTGCACTACCAGAATTTGCAAACACATTCTTTTCTGCAAATTTATTGTCCGTGTTGTGTTTTCTTTTAATTATTATTCAAAAAATCTTTTGGAAATTAATTCCAATTCAGAATTCCTGCTTTCACTTTTCAAAAATGTTTTCTTCTTTTTGTCCCACTGGCATTCTGTTTGTAAATTGCGTGATATAAAAATCCTAAAGGAAAAATGCATTCTCTCAGGTTAGCAAGCCGGGTTAACTCAAGACAAACAAACAAATCAAGCCTAAAGCGTTATCTTAGGATATTTCAGATAAGAGGTTCAAAATTGATGATGTAATTCAGTGAACAAAAAGAAAAATCAAGGCTACTAAAAAAACCTTCATATCTCACCAACGTGATATGCAAAATGATACAATGCAATACTGAAAATATAGTATCGCATGTATGGAAATATTCTCTAATATTCAAACAAGATGATCAACAACATATTTAGCTGTAACTATAAATAATGTTATCTGATTAATATATTTCATTATTCTGCAATTTAAAAGCACATGAGAGCAGTTATTATTGTTATTACAAATTATATTTGTTTATTAATAAATTAGAAAAATTCTTTTTATAAATACTAATTTTGATAAGTCAAAAATTAACAATAAATACGTGAGTATACATGATAAACTTAAGAACTAAGAATTAAATTTACAGAAACATTTTCGGAATATTCTGCTTATAAATAAATCTATTCAATTTTTCATACGAATTGTATTGTTCGATGATTCAGGCAATCAACGTTATACAACAAAGTATGCCTTTCTGCTATTATAATTAAAAATCACTTTAGCAGCAATTTCATACTTCAGAGCAAAATAATCAGTCATATACGAATGAAGTTACCGATGACATTTCATTTATTTTGCAATGCTCTGGTGAATTTCGCTTGAAAATGAGGATTGTTATTTTTAGAATTTATGTTCAGATGAATTTAATAAAAGAAAAAAAAAATTGCTTCGAAAACTCAATTTATAAAAATATTATTATTTTCGATTTTGAATTAATTACAATGCACTTCATATATAGTGCTTGTGACATGACAATCCTAAATAAAGCATCTTAAGTTAGTTACTAAGGTAATCAAGGAAAAATATTTCCTAGTGGCGCCATCTATTACCAGTAAACGAAATCAAAGCATATAATCTTATTACTCCTTTGAAATATCTAGAATTATAGTACAGACTCATTCACAGAATAAAATCAACATTAATTGTCGATCTTTTAAAAAGAAAATACCGATATGCTTACTCAGATACAAAAAAAATATTTACAATTTCACACAAGAAAATGTTTCTAAATTTAAAAATAAATTTAATTTCAAACTATTTAAAAATTAATACAGAATTAAATAGACGCAACAACTTTAAATGTACAACAGAAAAAAGCAAAAATTTCATTAAATAATTTCCGGGGTTAATAAATTAGATAATTTCATCAGGGCAGTAGTTATAATTTTGTTCCCCAGATGGCAGCACTAATGAAATTGTTCTAACAATATCACTGTTGAGCTTCTATATTCTTACATTTACTTTTTAAGGAAAAATATTGGAATTATTTTTCCGAAAGTTTCCTCTATAGAATTTTTTAATATAAAAATGATAAATATATTTCTCCCTTTTTTTGAGGGGGAAATTCAAGAAATGCTGAAAGTTTGAAGTAAAATTTTTATGCAAATATCAACACAAATGTGCAGGTTGCAATTAATATATCTAGCTTCATGGGGAAAATATAGCATTAAAAAATGAATGAAGTAATATATGTTTCAAGATACTACGTTACTCAACAGTTAAGTTTTCAGAAAAGTAAAAAAAATAATTTTGATAGATTTTGAGCACAATAAAAATGATATAGTCATGTAAGTTAATAAAGGGTTCAGATTTTTCACAAGATAATGTAAAATAGCTTTCGAAGTAATTTTCACTGATGAAATTGAGATATCATTAGATTTTAATCCTATTTATGGCAATTTCTAATTTATTTCGATGACTTAGCAAATGTCCAGGAAAACAATGGATAATTTTCTACATTTGAAGTCTGATTCACGATATAGAAAACAATCGAGAATTATATAATTCTGTACATATCAATTTTTGTATCCTTTCCATTCACTTTAGCAGCCAATTTTAACAAAAGAGCATTGTCAAAACATTTTAATATTTCTATCTTTGTGAAAAATATATTATTCGATACAAAATTAGAGGCAGTAGTGTAGCAAGCATAAAATGCATTGAAGAGATATTCATTTTTAGCCATATTTGGCTTTATAAAATGTAAAATGCAGTACTATTTCATTATGATCCGTCCTATAACTGCTCCCACCCCCTCAAATCTCATCGCTACAACACTGATCAAACATGCGCAGTTCTGGATTTTGTTGTATTGAGATGTTTTTTTTTATCTTGTACAACGAACATGGATTTCTGGGAAAGCTTTGAAAATTCCTTAGTTCAGTTACTTTCAGTTCAATCAGTTACTTTCACCTAATGTATGTCAATAGTGCAGAAAATGAATTTGAAACTTAACGCTTCAATTAATTTTATCAGAGAATATACTTTGATGTTGAAATTATCCAATAACTTTTGTTATCAAAGGTTTCATTTTTTTTCAGTTTTAATGATACAAACTATATGTGTGCCCAGTTTCAGCTTTTGTTTGATAATATGCTTTTCAACAATTTTTCATGATTGTTCAAATGGAATTTTAAAATCGATTTTTCACTTACTTCCATGTGTTTTAAAATTTTGAAATTTTGCACACTTGTGTATTTTCGACGACAATAGAACGATTGTCGTCGATTGATTATTATTATTATCTGATTAGACGTCAGACGATTTGATTATTATCCGATTCATTTATTTGAATTTTGCTTCCAAATAAGTAAAAATTATTGTTTTTCCTAAAAATATTTACCAAACAAAAAACTGATTACAATTTCTTATAACATTTAGAATATGAACTTTCATTCAAAGATTAAAAAGTAGACAAAAATTCCCAAAATAAAAATTATACATTTTACATCACAGAGAGCTTTAAAAATGCTTTTATAAAATTTATTTTGTATTATCATTATTAACTTGAATATCGTACCTTCTATTTCTAAGGGGAATCTTTTAAGACCAAGTAATATATTAGATAAGACTTTTTTAGAAATATTGCTAAGTTCGAATAAATTGATATTTTAATACCATTACTATATGCAAAGTAATCATGAACTCAAAGATAATTAATTCTGTCTGAAATAATGGCTCTCTCATTTAACTGCGTATCAAAGAGAATGACATGCTTTTGAATTCATTCAACTAAATCATAATCAACACTAATCAATTCTCTCTTTACCTCTTAACGCAGCGGTTTTCCAACTGTGGGTCGCAGGTAGTGTATAACTAGGCAGCGGAATGACCTTTTTGCATGTAGTTTAGGTTTTACTTTTTGAAAAATGGAGATGAAAAACAATGAAGCAAAAATCTCTTTGAAGGTAATTATATAAAAAAAGTATATAAACCTTCAAATAAGAAGAACAATTATTAGAATACAAATCATTAAATTATTAGACTACAAATCATTTTTTAGAATAACACTATTGGTCTTGGACAGTATGTAACTTCGACAACGATATTGAAGCAACTGTCAAACTTGCACAAAGATATTTAATAGAATTCTCAACCATTTATCAATATAAACATGCTAACTCAATGTTTTACTTTTTCATATGCTTAGAATAGAAAAAATATAGTAAATTCGTATAGTTTCAAACCTCCATGAGCATATTTTTGAAAAATGCCCGTCTGTTTGTGACAAGTCACATCACTGACTCTCCGACCCGCCCGAAAGCACACGGATAAATAATACTGAATGACCGGACCGCCGCAATAGCAACACTGACGGAATGTGATTGAGTCCTAAGGATCATCACCGGCCAACCCTTCCTGAAGGAAGCACGTCCCGTCATCGATGGGAGGAGCCAGATCCCCAACTTTTTGTGTACCCTCCAGGATGGCGAGATCCAACCACCATACCGGAAGCATCTCATTCTCATTTCGAGGTGCCCCCCCCCCGAGGGTTGTCTGTTTGTGACAAATATAACTCAAACTCTTTGAGCTAATTGGTTGAAATTTAGAATAAGGTCTTTACACCAAATTTACTGATTTCTATCAAATTTTGTGCAAAATCCATTAGAGGATATTTGTCAAACCGGCCTCCAAATATACTTTTATTACGATCACTTCAAAACGATGGGAGTCAGATAAACAATTATAGTGCAGACATCTATCATATTTCATACCAAATCCAATAAGGGGTTAATAGTCTGTTACTCTGTATTTACAGAAACATGTAAATGTGATAACTCAAAAACAAAGGATTTAAATTTATCATACTTGGTATGAGATTTTGTGGCTATAAATACAGTTTTGTATCAAATTTTTGTTTCAGTCTGTTGGGAAAAGGCGCATGAAAGATAAATTTGGATACTGTAACTGCATACCAGGATTAATCGCCAAAAAACTCACCAAGGATCACATGGTAGATTTAGTAAAAATTGTAAATTGGCATCAACGGTTAATATTTCGTGATTATAGTAGCGAATGCCATGCAAAACGTTGTCTGAGATAACATTTATAAGAGAGTGTGCGAGAAATTTTTAGGGACACTACTTCAGCTGGTTTTGAAATGTAAGAACAAAAACAACTTCAATATAAAAAGTCACTTGGCGTTGAAACTATCAATTTTTAAAAAAAATCCAGATATTGATTCTTTTGGGAGATAATTTTGATTCTTGTTAGCGTGATTGTGTACCGTAGAAACGTAAATTGTAGTGGAAAATTAATAACAATAAAGTATTTTCTGTATAAATAGTAAATTTAATCCTTTTTACTAAGTTGATTACATGGGCAAGCTAATTATAAATATATATGTACATTACATATAATATATGTTTGTTGTATTTTTTTAAGTAAATATTTAATAGATGGACATAAAAATATTTTTTTATATAACAGTTGGCCTGCATAAATAAAAACATTAGTAACCACTGTCGTAACATATCAAAACCCAAAAAATCACATAAATTCTTAATCTCGAGGTAACATCAGATCAACCAAGAAACTTTTTGCATAGTGAAACTATTTTTACGCCTATAAAATCACCAATAACAAGTTTGCATTCTTTAACAAGAAAAGAAAAAAAAAAATCACCTTTCCAACCTCGCCAAGCATCTCAATATATAAACGATCGCCAATTCAATAACACTCCCATTCTCACGCTTATAAAACTGGGCCAAGAAGAAACGGAGCTATAAACAAGGCATATGTTGTACTCGTAAGAAACGAAATTAAGGTGCTAAGAACCCTCTTTTTTCCAGCGATTTGCAAGGCGAACAGCTGTTGTAGCAGGGGTTCTTTCGCACAAGAGAGGTGGCGCATAAACAATGAAAAGGAAGTGGAGCGAGAGCCAAATTACGACCTCCATCCACGCACGGCGAAAAAACACAATTTTACGTCCAGAATCCTAGAGGTTGATGCTAAATATATGGTCACCTATGACTTTGCTTGCAGTGGCCGAGTGGTGAAGGTAGGTGATGGCTATATAAAGCGGCGGCGTAGAAGAAAAAGTGTCAAGGAAAGGTTAAAGTTTTTTTTAGCAGGAAAAGGCTAGAAAAAAGGAAGGAAAGCAAGGGTTTCATTTACAATAGTTACAAGGGTTGAAAATATGCCCTTTTAATGAAAATGCATTTTTAAAAATTAATATACACACGCACATATTATATAAATGTGTGTGAGTGTATGTGCGCGCACGTGATGATCTCTTAATCAAATTTAACACATATTAACTTCATTCCAATATGTTCTCTTGTTTCCAGACCCTATTCCCACTTTTTTAATGAATTAATTTTGCATGCTCACTGTAAAACTGCTGAATTCAGCAGGTTCTCATATTTGCTAGGGCAGTGATAAAAATCTTTAATGTTTATCACATTCTTTTAAAGATATTATAAGTGTCTAAGAAATCCTTATCAAAATCTCATAGTAAAACCACTGAAAGGAAAAAATTAGGTCTCTCTGCGCCTGTGTCGCGATGTAAACGGACTTCAGTTTCATCTTCATCATCGCTTCTTCTACATTTCGCCTCCCGGATGAAATAAATCGGAAGTTTTAAATTTTCATGTATTAGATCATGCAACTGCTCAAATATGTTTTACACACACACACACACACACACACACACACACACACACACACACACACACACACACACACACACACACACACACACACACACACACACACACACACAGTGACTGATTGGTAAGGTCTTTTTAAATCATTTAAAATGACGTGTCAGATGGTAAAATTACAAGAAAAAATTTCCGGTTCTGTGAAAAAAACCGGAAAAGTTTTTATCTGTGATTTGGAGATATTTTTTGATTCAAATTATGAATTATTCAATTATGACCTTGGCAACAACATTTTATATCCGATTTGGACTTTATTGATGAAAGAGAAAATCAAAAAGCAGAATAGATGCTTTTCAGCAGAATGAAGATTAATACACTGCTGCAGCGTGGGTCGCATGTGATTCACAACTCTTTTCTAAATTGACTAGCTCCTTCTCTATTCCATAGTTAAAAGATAGCAAAGAAGGGATTTTCTATTTGAATATATGAATCGAATCCCAAGTGAGAATCGTGGCATAGAATTGATTAAAATACTAAGTACCATGTTGTGCAAGTATACGAAAAATTGATAAGAGAACATTTCCCTTACTTATCAGTAGTATCTGCATCAAAATGAAGCATGGCAAAACGAACCAAACGGCAACGTTTCATTAAAATTATTTAAATGACAGTCACAAAATGGCTATCATTTTACAATAAAGAAATCTGACGACACCTTTGTTTTTTTCTGATTATTTTGCTAATAATAGCAACGGCTTTTTAATTCAGAAACCACAAACACGTAACACAACAAGCATAGATTCAAAATATTCAAATTCGCCGATGCAGATTTTTATCAGAAGCATTGACACAACTTTTAACGAGACCTTCACCACCCCGAAGCTAAGTGGGGAAAAAACAAAACTTAATTAACCCCAATCACTGATATCTCCCAGTCACGCGACCGTTAAAATTCAGGGCACATATTGAAGGAAAAAAAAAAAAAACTTTTATCCCATCGATACTATCAATCGAGACATCATTACAAAACAATAACTCGATGTATTTAGAAATATTTTTCTTTTGTACCGGTTGGAAAAAAATAACGCCTGTTCGACATGGCAGCATTTCAAATTGAAAGAAGAACATGTAATAGATATACACGTAATTAATACATATTTTTTTTTTCAAAATTTAAATCCATTCTTGCTGTTTATATACAATGAAATAATTAAAAAAATGAGAACAGAGCATAAAGCGATAACACGTCGTTTTTAGAACAGAGTATTAAACATTAAGTCAAATCCGTTAACAAATGCTTTGATATTTTAGAAGATTGCTTATCTATCAGATTTCTTTAGGCTTAAAAAAGTTCAAAATATTGTTACAGAGAAAAGATAAATAGAGTGACTAAGAAGTAAGTTATTCAAAATGCAGAACGCACGAAATGAACATCTGTTTATACCAAGCAATTTCCTTTTCCATATAAATCTGTACGTTTTCTGAGCGTTTATTTATAGAAAGAGATGCAGGAACGGAAATGTTAAAACTTGTTATTTTATTCTTATTTGATGGGAATAATAAGATAAGTTACAGAACATTGTTTCATAACATTTTTATTATTATTATTAAATCTTTAAATGATTATATTTATATTATTTTTGAGGCATTTTTAAAAAGGTTTTCCGATCTTAACGAACATAATAATGGATTATAAAATGGTTTAATAATAAATTTTCATAAAATAAATGTTTTTTTATTTATATCAAAAAATTATTAATAAATAATATTTGTACTAATATTTATTTAAATATTCTTAATAATGGTTTAATAATAAATTCTTAATAATCTCGTAACACTTTCATCGCGAGGGACGAGATAACTCGTCTTCCAGGAATATTCGCTATGCGTGAGGAACGAGATAACTCGTCCTCTACTCAAGGTTTTTACGTAATATTGCAGCACATCTTAAATGCACATATTATATATATATATATCTTAGAGCAGAGGGTGGGACAAAGGCGCGCCATTCCCGAGATGAAAGGGTTAAATAAATTAAGAATTATAGAAACAATTCGATAATTCCTTAAAGAAATCGATTTATTCTCCAGCATATAAACTATTATAAATCGCAAATTATCGTCTTTTGTATCGAAAATTATGAGGACTTTCTAAAACTAATATGTTACATTTTATAGATTTATTCTAAAATTTATAAATTTATAAATTATATATAAATTATTTAAAAATGTATATATTTTAATAAGGCTAAACTTGAGCGATTTTTTTAAAAATTTCATTAAGCGAAATTTCAATTTTCCTCAATAAATTACTGAAATATTGAACAAAACTGATTCTTACACAAAATTTAAATAAATTATCTTTCTTAATACCAATTTAAATGTACATTTTTCTTGAAATTTTCATAATATTTTAAAATATATTTTTAGTCATAATTTTCAACAACAGTTTTCATTATTTCAATGAACTTCTAAAAGTCTTCATTAAATTGGTATTACGTCAGATTTTTAATCGCATATTTTTTTTTCCATGACTGAAGGTTAAAGAAACAACAATAACAAAAAGATTTTATAACTTGTACACTCAATTTACACAAGGAATCAGAAAGTGAAGTTACATAGACAACGTGCAATAAGAAAACGAATACCCTAACATTTAGGTTTTTAATAGCACTGTAATGTCATAGAACTGTTATTACCGTAGAGATATTCATACACATTACAAACAGAACAGGTGTAAGGTTATTAAAATGACATGATTTTAATGCCTATCAAAATACATTCTGAGGATTAAAACTATTTTACTGATTGATTCATAAAAATCAAGTTGTACATAAAAGAATTAATTGGAATTAAACATAAATACCTCTGGCGAACTAGTGGTCGCCAAAGGCGGCTAGTATAAAATTAGACTGCCTAATAAACTAGATTACGACTATAAATGCAAACTGTCAAACTATAAGCTCATAAAATTTCATATGAAGTAATATTAATTACATTTATTCAAATTCCTCTTCATCATTGATCTCATTTCTGGACATTCCTATAAACGTCGGATCTCCTTAAAATTAGACAGAGCTCTAATTTGGGCTCACCAATTACCTTCATTACAACTCCAAGCTCTATTGTCCTACGAGAAAACATCGAATCTCAGATTTCAATAGGCACAAACAACCGATACAAGTGAGTAAACCCACTAATTGGGATAATTAGTGCTAAAACTGATTTTTACTGCCAGATAATAAAGAACAAAAAGAAAGCGGGTCGCCAAATTCGCCAATGTGCTCTATGACGGTCCAGGGCGGAAGCGATTAAGGGTGACTCAATATCTATGTTAAAAGGTAACGGAATAACATGCATGGTTGGGTTTAACCCGAGAATTACGAACCCCTGATGACGTTGTGATGAATTCTTAATGCTGTATCAGCTGCATTAACCTACCCGATCATGATTAACCCGGGATCAGTAAAAATCTAAATATCAATTGAAATATTTTTTGATGCCTTGCTCTTAAGAGAATAATGCTTCAAAGTTCTTTGTTGAAACAGAATGGCAAATGTTAATAATGGGAATTCATATTTAAATCAGCCAGAAAACAAAATGATTACTGCTGAAGTAAAAAAGAATATTTTTGGGCAAATTTGTTTTTAAATCTAAGAAGGTTCAGTTCAAAATCCTGTTTATTTTTCCCTCTAAAACTTTCAGTTCCTTCAGCATCAACTTTTATGTAAAATGATAAATTTAGTATTTTTCAACATTCTATAATAATATGTAATTAAAAAAATCTCGGCAAGCTGGAAGGCAAATGTAAATTCTTTTATATCCGAGGTACTATCTCGCAACATAAATAGTTGATGTTAGAAACAGTTAAAATTAGGGCGCGAAAATCACTTTTCAGCCCCTAACTTCTAAGATATTGCAGTTATCGAAAAACTGTAATAACAAAAGTTGGTCGTCTTAATGAGGCGCCAATTTGGCTAGTTGGATTTATTTTTCTATCTTCAATATTAAGAAAGTTATAGCGAAATGAAAATTTCAACCTCTCACCATTTCCACCTCCTTTGAGCCAGATGGGCCATTTACGAATTCGGCTGAGATTTTTACATTTCTAATAACATATTCCAAGCCAATTAAAATCCAAACAAAATTACACTAGATAACATGGGTAATTCACAAGCTAGGTAACATGGGTATTCACAAGATAACATGGGTAAAGCGTTATATATAACTTTTGAACGAAGGGTGGCTTTTTGCTCCAGGGATCATGATTGGTGAAGAACTGCAGAAAATTTTCCGAAGTCTTGTCATGGGAACTATTGCCCTAGGTAGTTTCCCTACAGGAATCTACTTAAAATTAGGCACTAAAGTATTTAGATTTATTTTATTCCAAACGTCTTGTAGCGAAATTGTTTTCAGTATTTAACACTATACTTGAAATACAAAACCTGATTACGGCTTTATCATTTATTTTTGGATGTCTTGTTTCTGCAGATGCAAATGGCAAGCATATTATGAATGACTGAATCGATTTAAGATTTTAAGCTTAAAAAAATCAATTCAATTTTTTTTTGTATGTTTAAATGTCTTCTTGGTAAAAACAGCCAAATAAATTATTCTTAATACAACCAGCCACTAGATAGACAGTGTGATACAATGGACCAAACAGTGTAGCCAAGAATGAAGTAGAAGTTTTTATCAAACGAAAAAAATCTTGTACTCAAATTCGTTCAAATTCTCAACAAAATTTCTTGTAGTCAACTTCGTTCAGAAAACAGAAGAATTTGATTGACTGAAATATATATATTTTTTCAAAAAGGCAGATATTTTTAAAAAACTGATAGTTAACTATCAGTTCATCGATTTATTTAATTATTAGTGTGTTATATTATCGTCGAAAATTAGGTACACAAAATTTCAAAGACGGAGCAATATCGGAGTGAAAAATCGACTACAACTTTTTTTTACGATCATGAAACAAATCAACTTAAATATAAGTTTCTAAATATAGAAATAAATTGAACAGAAAACTAAACTTTAATAACATTAAGTTCATTTGCGTCTCAGAAAAAACTTTTCTCCCATACGCAAAAATTGCTTTAATGCTACCGACCTACAAATTGCACACAATTTAAATTATCTTGAAAACAAACCAATTAACATTAAAGGCCACCGAAGCGTGAAATAAACTTTATTGATACAGAGAAAGACAGAAATGATTTGACTCATGAGTAATAAAGTTTATTTTTTCTTGATGTAATAAACTTAAATTGCTACATCGAGCGAATTATTTATGAAAAATATGTAAATAAATAAGGCATAGTAATTTTAGAAACAGTAAAGATATGTATCTTACAAAATGATGATTTTGCATTCAAAATAGAAAACAATATATCCTAAAAGCAACGAGTAATTTTAATGTAGTAATTTTAAGGGAAAAATCTTATTTAAAATAAATTTCTTTTTATAATAATGAATGTTTATTATGATTCAAGCAATTATAGAAACTCTATATTAAGAAACTTCAATTCTTAACTATTATCTCATAATGATGACTCGATAAACCGATAATAATTTCTAACTTGAGGTTAATTAAACACGCATAAGTGTTATGTAATGATTACGTTAAATAAACAACAAATAGGCCTAGCATTTCTGTTATTTTCCTTGCAACTTTTATACATAGTGTGGCAAAAATTTGCAACAGTTCTGAAGAATCTAACTACTTTCTTACGCATAATGTATAGCAAAGCATACAAATGACAATTTTATTAGCAAGAATCTAAGACAACTATGATTTTAGTTTACTTATGTCGATAAATAAAACATTTAAAAAAAATTGCCTATCAATTAATAAATTCCCTACAACAGACAGGCAATATAGGTCTTTAGATTTCCAGATAAGCCACTTAGCTTTATCTCTACCAATAATAAAGATACGTGTGTATGTGTGAGTGTGTGTGTTGGCGTCTACAGGCCAGAATGGTAGACTTACTATCAAATACGGTACCAAAATTTGTCACATTTTTGGAAGATGAGAATGTGCATTTGAAATCGATTTTTTTTGAAATTTTCATTAGAATTTTAATTGAAAATGAAGTTGAGTGTTAGCATTTCACAGCAGAAATATTATAACACAAAAACGAATTTTATACTGTTTCAATGTTTAAAAAATTGTATTTTTAATGATACCAAATTAATATTCGTGCAAATAATTCCTAAATTTTGGCAATTTCAAAAAAAAAAAAAAATTTTTTTTGTCGAATATCTAACAGCAGATTACATTGTTGCCTTGAAATTCAAACCATTTTCATTGTTTCATCAAATATTTTAACATTTGATTTTCTTCCATTGTTGAAAGCTAAAGACCATATTTAAATTGTATGTAATTTAAAAGACAAAAATGCAAATCTACAATATATACGAAATTTAGAAATTAGAAAATTGCACATTTGCGTTTTTACAGCTTTTTGATGCCATGTCACTGGTCTTCATTAGAAAGATCCATCCACTGAACACCACTTAATCCACTTACTGAACTTACTTCCAGAACTTAATCTACTGAGCAATACTTAAGTCAGAACATTAAATTAACACAGTCTTTTAATACCTGATAATTCGATGGAATCATGTCTACCAGAATCTACACGATTTAACTGAAATTAGATATAATATCTTTAGCGAACAAGCTGATCACCAAAGATGCCTACTATTTATCTCAGAATCACGATTCTAGAACTTTACTATTCTGGCTCTTTGCTGAGAATTGGTACGCAGAAATTTGTGCAATTATTGAACCTACTAATTCCGAGAATAATCTGAATTCATTCTATTGCTAAATCTAAAAACATCTCCTCCTTTCATCTTTCCTTTTACTTCTTTTTCGATGAAATAAACTCTTCCTGACGCATGCGCAAAAGCGCTGAAAGTTTCAAAATCCGGGAATGAAATGTAATATTTAATATTTGCTTTTGTGTTTAGCGCATAACATATTCAAATTCATAATAAGTACATTATAACTGCGAATGCTAATAATTATTTTCAACTACTAAAAATACAAATCTAATTACTCAAGTAATGAAGTTCAAAGACAGTAATGCTATGCAATACAGATGTTGGTCGGTCTGGTATTTTTTGTTTCCCGCTAACTAGTTTATGTAGCTAAAATAATTAACACACTGAGTGCCTAGTTTGAAAAATCTAACAATCACGAAATATCTCGTGGCTGGCTGTCATACCAGACACGAGTGCCATTTTGAAAAATCTAGAAATCGCGAATTATCTCGTGGCTGCCGATAATACCAGATACGAGTGCCATTTTGAAAAATCTAACAATCACGAAATATCTCGTGGCTGGCTGTAATACCAGACACGAGTGCCATTTTGAAAAATATAACAATCACGAGTTATCTCAAGGTTGGCTGTAAATACACTAAGAATTGTAGGATTCACCGTCACCATATATAATGTATATCAAAGTGTTCTTTGACATCATGCTGCTAAGAATCCACGTTTTTAACTGGGAATAGTTTCTACCTTGCCCCACAGAATTTTGTTTACGCTTTAAGTAAAATATTTTTTGTTTTTGAAATTTAGCAAGTAACGGTGCCGCCAAATGCCACTAATTATTCACTACGCAATGTTAAACATACATTTATGAAGGTCGGCAATAAGAATACGTGAGATCAATACGGTGCCCTATTATTTCCGACTCGGTATGTAAACTTTGCAATTAAAGCATTTAATTAGGAACACAGATGCAGCACAAGCGTTCGGTTTTACCAGAACTGGCATACAAATGAATCGCGAATCAGGTTTGTGTTTTATGATTTCTATTAGATAACCAGCCATCGTGCCCGGCCTTGACTGAATTCTGTCCCCAATACCTCAAACGGTCTTCTTTTCAAAATGCTCAAATAGTGAATAAGAAAGAGAAAAAGTGTTGTTTTCTAGGCCAGAGTTCAATGATTTTGGAGATTCCCAGGATCGATTCATTTGATTGATTAACAAAATAACTTCCTGATATAACTGAAAGTTGAATGAAAGTTGTCCGTGTTGATGCGCTATATTTATGGAAATGAAGCAGTGCAACAGGAAAGTGTGCCATTTTAAGGAAGATGATTTTAGAAAAATCGCTTTAAATAAAAAATTCTGAGACTTTTAATTCCATGTTTTCTCCCTGATTTTGAGTATATTTACGTCCCATTCTGAAGTATTATTTTGTAAGACTTTCGAGGTGCTGAATCGTGGTCAGATGATGTGGACCACACTCTGAACTGACACTATGAATGCCCGTCCAGATTTCCGCATCATAAAAGCAGAACCAGATTTAGCGTGCGACAAATAAAAATATTCGCCAGAACTTTGGCGAAATGAAGTGCCGAAGCTGAGACCTTACCACCAATCCATCGCAGCCATTCAAAAACCAAGGAGAATGGTATAACCAAAACTTTCTTGCATACTTCTTAATAAAGATGTTATCCTCTTCTGCTCAGCATAAAAACATGTATAACTTAAGATTCTGAAAGCCAAAGGTGTTAAGATTTTATTTCCAGATTTTTGGATGTAAGCATTTCATGCTTCATCTATAGAGTAGAAAAACGTTTGAATGCTTTTTTTGGTCATCCTATTGGATCAAAATTCAATACGAAAAGCATTTTTAATTAACAATTCTCAATAACAATTTTGATAACAAAATAACGCATCAAATTTCATTCACTGACATTGCGTTTTTGAATTATCATCTTTACCTGCATGTGAATGTACAAACCGACACACGATCAAGAAGCTCACTCTTTGCAAGAAAATATACCAGACCATTTGAACACCAACTACGTCCGAAATTTTATCAATTCAAACTTCTGTAATTACCGTGTTCAAGTGTTCTACCTTCCTAAGAATGGATTTTGAACAAAATTTGATAGAAATCGACAAATTAGGCTTAAAGATCATACAACAAATTTCAAGCGCTTAATTCAATCCGCTTTTCAGTTATTGTGTCACAGGCAGACAGACAATTTCAAAAAAGTGTGTCTTTAGGAGTCGAAGAGGTTTGAAACATGGATATTTGTCTAATCTCGAATTCGAACTGTTTGATGATTGCCAATATTTTCTTTTTGCCTGCAAAAAAATAAAAACTTAATGAAAATTTTTGAAGATTTTGAAATTTTCCAATTTTTTTTTAGAATTGTCCAAGCGATCGTTTCTGCAACAGTTCATTTTCATTCTTTTGTTTCAAAAAAGATATTGAAAAAATAAATATGATTAATAAGAACAGGAATTTGAAAAAATTGAGGTTTTAAGTTTAAATGCAGCAAATGGATAATTTATCCCACTAGAAGGTTTAACAATGAGATAATCTGACTGAAATACAGAAAAAAAACTTACATTATGACTAGTACTACGTATTTCTCCCCATACAATAAAGGGATTCTGTGATTTATAGCAGTAATGATTAATTAAATACAACTGTTAAGGAATACATTTTTTTTCCGAAAACAATTGATATCTGTTTAGCTATTTGAAAAAAGAAGTTTAAAAATTTGAAAATTATTAACATCACTTTTCTAGTATTTCATGCGCGTTTTAAGGTTAACATTTAACTTTTTTTTAACACTCGAATGTTTTCATACGCATGACTTAAGCATGATACAGTTAACAACTTATGTTCATGGCAGCAATTTCTTGAATGGAACAAATGGTCTTTGTTTGGGTTACAAGCTCTAAAACATGTCACTTCACACGCCAATAAACTGAAACCTCCAAGTCTTCATTTCCGTTTCTTCGACAATTTCACAGCTAATTATTGTCACACCATTAGCAAAATGTGACCAATAAACAGTCATTACTACAACTCTTTTCGAAGATAATCTTAACCTTTTCATCTGTGTAAAAATCAGTTACCCAAATCTCAATAATCATGACCAACCCTTTAAAAGCCTATGTAGAGGAAGCGACCAAATCGATCAAGAATCATTAGGCAATTATACGACACGAGCCATGAAAGCTAATTATGCAGCATGGCGTTAATAACCCGGAAGAAATGTCATCCTAACTGCTCTCAGCACGAATGCAAAGTGGATGCTTTGCAAGAACCGATCGCATAATCATGGTAGACTCGTAGAAGGACGGATCATCTACTTTATCCTCTAGATGCCAATATACGTAAAAAGAACCGTTACACGACATGCAATGCTTAATGGGAAATATCCACATGACTTCAGTTACAGGTTTTCGGCCCAAAATTGCGCCAAGCATCGGTTCGTAGCTCCGAGTCGCTTAACCCATAAATCTTATGATCTGTGACCACTTTTTTGCTTTGTTTTTTTGTACTTGTTTTCGCAGAAATCGATGGTTAGGCGCTATGCGCAGAGACAACTTGGTTGCAGCTTTTTTCAACGCCTCGCCAAACTTGTAATTAAATTCGTAGTATATAGTTTTGAAAGATAGCTATCTTAACGCACGATTTAACAAAGTGGTCAATTTAATATCATTTCTTTTTTAATTCAATGTATCGACATTTAAAATTTAACAATAAACAAGTTATTGCTACTGATGAAATGCTACAGGCTAAAATTGCTTAAGATGAACAGGAAAAAAGTTTTCTAGGTTTTAAAATATATCTAGCATTAGATGGCAACCTACATATGTTTTATGATCGTCTCATTATGGTTATTATTAAATGTACTTCATTGGAGGTTATTGCACTATTTTACACGGATAATTAGTCATGAAGTTTCTAAACTAACCTATGGTAGGATTGATTTTAACTAGGATCGGACTGAAAGATACAAATATTGTCTTTGATATAAAGATGCAAACGATATATCCGCAAAATCAACAACAATCTGAACAGAGTAAATTAGATTGTGTAATGCTTGTTTCTATAGATTTTTCCGATTGAAAGTTTTGAATTTTCTTGATTGAAAATATTTAAATTTGTTAAAGATTTTATAGAATCCAATTTATATCAGAAACACTAATAAATATTGGATTACAAGTGCTATATTATATATTTACTTCATGAACAACTGTCATGCATTTTAATTAAAGGATCATGCATTATTAAAGAAGCCGCAATTATAAAAATTAACAACATATGCCACATTTTAGATAAATTTTATAAAACTAAAACGATAATTCCCACAGAAATATTTTTGGAAATTTTTATACAAAATGATTTTTCAATTGTTTAATTTGTAGAAAAGGCATAACAATTAGTCACAAAAATAAATATTACAATTTATCACGATAACATTCTTTTAAAAAGATGGTAGTGTTATATAAATAAAAAGACATGATAATTATAATTCACAACTGGGATTTCTTTCCAATAATAATAAAAAAAAATCTGATTTTTTTCATTTTTATGTTTATATTAAAATAAATATTTTTGTAGTGAAAAAAAAATCATTAGTTAGTTTAGTTATATTAACGTCCCGTTTAAAGCAACATTAGGGCTATTTTGGGACGGACCTCGTAATTTTGAACCGCGGTCAGATGACGAGGACGACACCTGAGCTGGCACCCCCTCTCCACAACACACCAGAAGGAGGACGTTTGGTCATGACGGATTTAACGTGTAACAGACCCCCTTACACGACGTTTCTTCGGTGGAATCGGGTCACGAACCTGAAACCCTACGGTTCACAAGCCGAGACCTTACCACCAGGAAACCACGCCCCCCCCCCCCAAAAAAAAAAAATCATTAAGTATTTTTTTAAGCATCAGCCAATAAAATTTAAATATTATAATCTCGCATTTTTTTTTCCATCGTTGCAAATTAAATTGGCTAACTTACCAAAGATAAAACTATGGTCAACGCCAATTTAATTCACTGCTGTAGTAAGATTAAAATATGAATCGACTCATCGCTATTGTACAATAAATATTGAATTACAAAATATATCAAAAGTGAAAACAAGACAATCCATGCTCAAAAATCACTACACCGGATAAAATTTTATTATACAGACTCTAAAAAAAGACAGCAGCACATAAACATCTACATCAACATTCGCATCGCAGACACAACCTTCAGTACCACTGCACATTAAACAAATACAAATTCAATTCACATGATTTCCTACACGCAACCATGCGATAAATCGATTCGATACGATTTCCAACAATTGAATCACTCAATCCTTTGTTTATCTCACGAAAAAAATAAGCTCCCTACACCCACATAGATCAGTGGTAGAGGATACTTAGGCTAAAAGGTCAATCACTGGACAGCTAAGGTATCTTCTGAATATAATGCCGGACACTTCATTTGACAGACGAGAGATTTATTCTCTTGTCGTGCGATGTTTGTAGTTCTCATAGACAGCTGGACCAGATGGGAACAAAGTAGGTCGCAGTTACATTTACGACAACATCGCTTCACAGATATCATTGATTCAGCTTGTATGGTGATTAGCATTTTTTTCCTCCAGAAACTATTACCCACGATGAAATTCGATTATATCCCATGATGCTTGATCATTGCAAGGAAAAACAGATCTGATATTGAAAAATATCTGTGCGGTAAATAAATTTTACTCGTACTCGAATGTTTCACACGCATTCTTCGTGTCTGGCAGATAAAATTATGTATTGGTTGTAAATATGTCTGTAGATGAAATATGGACAATGGAGTCATAGTTTTATGAACCCATAAAAGGTTACCACAAAATACGTAATGTTCTTAGAGCTGTTGTTACAATGAATAAGGCAATAATAAATAAACTTAGTATATTCTCCGATTCTTTACCAATTGCAGTTAAAATAAATAACTACATAATATAATACACCCAGAGAATGTTACTTCCATTTTGAAAATACCCGAGGGCTAATTTAGAATAGATCATCATTTTAAAGCACGGTGAAGACGACAGAAGAGTTGACATTGCACTTTCCAAATTTTCCGTGATATGAGGACTTTTGACCCATATTCGATTGAAGCGGATCTAAAGTCTAAGTTCACCTGAACCTGAAGACCAGATAACCACCATGAAACTGTAGCCACTGCTCTAGGCTGAGAGTTGGATATTTGAAGTTATGTATACTTGAAGAAAGTACAGTGTTAATCATAAAATTGTAAGTGTTCATAAGAAAAGCAGGATATTATTTAGGAAAAATTATATCTAATACAAAATATCCATATTTTGTTAAATGCAAAAACTGTTTGATAAGTTGATAATTAAATTTTAAGATAGTTTTCTAGATGTCTAAAATCGACGCTAACCTTAGTTTTAACTGAAGAATGTGATAAATTTTTGCTAGACGTGGAAAATTTTCAAAGTTTAACCAAGATTTCAATATTTTGATTAAGGTATAATTTTTTTTAACAGAATACAAATGAAAGTACCAAGTATACGTCCAATTTCATTAAAAAAAAGCTTACAATAAAATAAATTCAGAAATTAAAAAAAATATTTTACAAGAATTTACAAAGATAATGCAATGCTTTTTTGGGAATTCTTTATTAGATAAATACCAGATTTTAAAAATAACATAAGAGTTGAATTTAAGAAATATTCTCAAACACCGGTGTTTCTGTGCTTAAATTAAAATTATATATTTCAAACATCGGATTAAAACACTGGAAATCAATGATACTTAGATAAAAGTCCAGAAATAGAAACCAAATAGTTTTTACATCGAATATAATTAAAATGTTTTTTTTAATCCTTAAGAACAGAGTTCTTTTGAATTCATTATTAGAAAACACATTTCATTTCGAATGTTTACAGTTATTTCCGTTCACATAAGAATAGAAAGGGGCCCTCGGAAATACTCATAATCACTTAAAAATTAAATTTTAGAATCAAACATTTTGTAATTCGGTACCTATGTTTGGTTGTTCGAATTATTGATTTAATTACATCTGATGATTGATTTGATTTAATTGTATCTGATATAAATTATATCTGATGATCTGATTTGATTTAATTATATCTGATGTAAACTGATTGGGTGCGTCATTTCAGTCCCAAAGGTTAAATAAAATCTCACAAATCAACACTTCAGTTCCTGAATACGTCAAAAAATACCATTCGGTGCAAACTAAATCAAAGAGAGAAAATAGGCCGATAAAATGCCTTCAATTAATTATATAAGAAAAAGAGAGAGAACTTTATTATTGCAGAAAAAAAAAAGTGCGTTGAGAAAGTAAAACTGCGTTCAAGCTGAATAAGGTCAAACATTTAAAGCGAAAATTCTATTTATTAAGGGACAAACGGAAAGAAAGTCAGTGTGTCAAAATAGACAAACCAGGATACGATGTACCAGGATCTAAGAGGGAGAAAAAAAGGCGGTTTTTCTTTTTTTTGCAGAAAGCTCACTGCCAAGCGCCAGAATAATTGGGTTATGTCTCTCTGTTCCAGCATCGAATTGATCGGGATTGTTGCAAGTAACGATGATTAGGTTTTGAATATTTGATTTTCCCCCCATGACGGAGAAGATCAACTATTAATCCAATTTAGATTCCCTAGCTCATTAACCGAAGAAATATACGCACATGAATTTGACTCGTTAAATCGACTTACCGATGGAAGATGACTTGTTATTTATGCAGAGGTTTTTAAATGCAAACCCTCTATCCAATGAATTGTCTTGTCAACATTGGAATGTATAATTTATTTCGTAAAAATTCTTAAAATTGCTTGGAATAATAAGAAAAGTTTAATAATAGAGGATGGGAGTGAATTGAAACGAGGAAAAGAATTTTGGAAAAAAGAATCCAGAGAAATTGGATTTAATGACATAGGAATTTCTTCATTTCATAAAATAAAAATAGTAGTTTTTTTAGAATATTTTTTGTAATTTATATTTTGATGTGATTTGATATTGGATTTTGAAGTTTCACAAGATTCATTTTTGGGGATATATCGTAATTCTGAACCATCCTTTGATGATGTCACACTGAAATCGACTTTGCACATTTCCACGTCCAACTAATGAAAGGCTATTTGATCTATGATGACACTTTAATATACAAGGGCGGAGATCTGTAAATCTGGAACCTTATACATGGCGATTCTCGGATAAGGTCTCAAACCCTCTCTAATATCGAATCGAGATTGCTAGTGGTGGTAGTGGAGTATGTCTATACGGCCTCGTTCAGGGTGGCTGGGTGGTCTGCTGCACACAAGAACAAGTTGCGTGCGCATGGAGTGTATGAATTCTTTTCGCCCATGTTTAACTTTAAAGAGCGGATAATAATACACTTAGTAGAGTGGTTTGATTTACACTTTAAAAAGTGGGTAATGTACAATTTAAAAAGTGAATAATACACATTTAAAAAGTGGGTAATGTACAATTTAAAAAGTGAATAACACACATTTAAAAAGTGGGTAATGTACAATTTAAAAAGTGAATAACACACATTTAAAAAGTGGGTAATGTACAATTTAAAAAGTGAATAACACACATTTAAAAAGCGGGTAATGTACAATTTAAAAAGTGAATAATACACATTTAAAAAGTGAATAATACACATTTAAAAAGTGAATAATACACCTTTAAAAAGTGGATAATACACATTTAAAAAGTGGATAATACACATTTAAAAAGTGGATAATATACACTGTGGATATATATACTTTCTAAAATCCTCTACGTCGGATATTCCAGATCATCCCATACCAGATCAATGGTGTGCTTCCACTCTAAAATCGAGCGTCAGGCCAGACTGTCAAAATTGGTGTGGTCCGCATTAAAAGTTTGGTATCCAGCCCTTCCAAAGAGCCATTGCTTCATTTCCAATGCACTATTTGAATTGACCAATCCATGAATGCGAGGGGCTTAAGATGCTTGGAAGAGGAAGGGGAGAGTTGCGATGTACAAATATTCAAGCAAGATATTCTTCTGAGAGGGGGGGGGGTCAAAATAAAGGTGGCATGAAATGCTTGTGAATAGTCGATCTAAATGGATTGACCAAAATGTGAAATGATACTCTTTTCAATTTTTTTATTATTTTTTTATTGTGAATGTCCAGCTTAAGACAATACTTTATCATGTTAGCTTCTGACGATATTTAACCTAGCATTTCCATCTCTAAGCTTACAAACATTTGAGATCAAAGATGATTTCTCATAAGTCCATTCATCTGGACGATGTTTCGGGGGGGGGGGATATATGATTTAGAATTCTTGATTCTTCTCCAATCAAGAATCTCAAGACTCCTAAACCAAGCTAAAACGGATCCTTTTCAATTCCATTTGCAAAAAGAATTTTGATGACGTAGACAGAGATGGAGAACGATAACAATAAAATAATGTTAACGGGAAATTTTCACTGACAACAACAAAACAAGAAGGAAGGAAAACAGGTTCTAACAAAATAATCAAGTTAATCATTAATTTTCCAGTCGTTTTTCAGTAATTTTCTTATAGTCTGCGCCTATTACAAAAAACACTTCATCTTGCTTGAAGCAAAATCAAAAATTCTCTTCCATGTTATAATTCTACTCTAAATATTACAATTCTTTGACTTTTCAGCAGACATTTTTTACAATGTGTTTCAACTTCCTTGACTCTTTAAATTAAGAAGGCTTAAATATCACTTTTACTTTGTTTTTGAAAATGTGTTTACACAAAATAGACGGAGGAAAAAGATTATTGAAATGAAAACAGATATGTTTTAATGTAATTTATAAATAACAGCAATTATTTTCCAAGAGAAAATTTCACTTTCTTTATAAAAATATAAAAGAAATTCAAGTACAAGACAAAAAACAATCAAATATGATGATTCTACTTTTTTAAATGCTAAGAGAATTAACTCAATTTTTAACACTCATCCTCCCACCGCATCCTCCAAAAAACATAGCGAGTTCCCTTTTCTCGCATTTATTAAGAAATGTTTCGTTTATTAGATGAATTTAAAAAGTAAACAAAAATGTTTTATTAGCCTTATCACATTTTATCGTCTTATCAGAGGGTGCCTTAAATATGGGATAAGAAGTTATTAAGCTATAAATAAGCAGGTGCTTGCATTTCTGGCGTGTACAGTAATGATGATAATGCTTTTATATATCTATCGCTGATGACGGATAATACCTCTTTATGGGGTCGGTGCTTTAGCTACTCGTAATGAGGATTATTACACATTGACGTTGACCATAATGCCAAGGATATTATTCGCGGCGACTTTATCCAGTTTAAGTTAGTTTAATCCAGACATAACCGCAGGAAGGGCGAATTTTTTACGGTTATAAAATACCTCATCTCCAAATAACTATTTTTCAAATTATAACTATTCGATAACAAAGTTGCTTTATAATCTTTGAAAGACTCATAGCATCATACATTCATTATTAAATCAAATCCAATATTCAATCTACTGACGATTCAAAGTGGTTCAGAAAGTTTTTCTCTCTATGTACATGAGGATTTATATTTGCATGGTTACACAAATGTTTTTTAAAGACTTGGAGGAGTAGAAACAATTCTCTAATTTTATTGGTTCGGTTTTATATCAGAAAGGCTAGATTTTACAACATTGCAAATAATCTTGATTTCAAATATCTTCCAATTGTATATTTTATTTGAAGGTTTATTGAAGGAATATTTATATTTGAAGTAATTGTTTATTTTCATTGAATTGATACATATTAAACCTAGTAATTATTTTTTATACAATTTCAAAAATGCGACAAACGAGAAAGTACAAATTGAATAAAATCGTCAACTTATATTTTTTCTATTTTAGCCATATTATAAATAACCTTGATTTTAATTACCTTCCAATTACTGTTCTTTTCAATATGCTGAGACGATCTCTTTTCGACGAATCTATCTCACTAAGGGGTGAGGCACGGAAGGATGACGGCATTTCCGGAATTCATTCTTTGACCTTGATTTCCGCCTTATTAGATGCTTTTTTGCTCAATTTTTTTTCACTTGTATATGCCGTATCGTGTCGTTTCTGACCGTGGTAATTTATTTTCATTCAGCCCGCGAGTAATCCGAGTTTATTTTATTGTTAAATGTAAACATCTCCTCCTTTCATCTTACCTCTCGCCCCTATTTTACCGAATTAAACGTATCCTGACACATGCGGAAAAGCTCAGAGGGTTTTAGAATCCGTTGGAAAAGAATATACATCTTTATTTGAATTATTAAAGATTAAGCCTGGGGAGATTGCTTTTTACGAAATTTCAGGAAGGTTATAAGCGAGAAAGTACAAACTGAATAAATCTACCAAACCCACACGTCAAATATAATGTGGGAAGATCTTTTCAAATATAAAATCGATTAAAAGCTGAGGCCCACATCAGGTTTTCAATTTACCAAGCGAAACTTTCTACTCTTTCAGGCAGCCTCGAGCTATATTCCCTCGCAAACAGGAAACCAAGAAAGGCAAGAGAGACGGAACAACCTAAACGAAAGGGAGATGCATCTATTTCATTTCGACCTTCCTTACGTCCCTAACCTACTATGAAGGTTGACGACCTTCAAGGTAGGATTGGTTGTCCAAATACGAAAAAAATAATTTAAAAAATAACCGCAATCAGGTAGAAGGTTTATATAAAAAAATGATCTGGGATTACTAAGATGACCTAGAGAAGGAAATAGAAACAAAAATAGAACAGCCCGATCGAGTTAAACCTGACGATTAGCAGGTTCAGCATCAGCTGATTGACCAGGATCGGGGCGTGGACTGTTTCAGGGCTTTTGTTTTTTTTCGCAGAATAATCAGTTGTTTATTGTGTAAGATATTACCTGAAGGGCTTTAATCCATGAAAGTAAGACTTTTAAACAGACAAGACGACATGAGAAGTTCTTTTTAATGCCGTTCTTCCAAACTCGAATGATGGTAATCAGTATTATCTGGGATGTGATGTGTTATTTAATTGGTTACATGGACATCTATTATATTTCAATTATACAAGAGGTTTTTCACCTTCTGATGGTGTATCGTGTTTTGCGTGTGACTTGCCAAGGTAGAAAAACGTTTGCGATAATTAGTCAAGAATAATTGCGGTGCCATTCTTTTTTTGCACCAATTTCGCACAATCTTGTTAAAAGTTAAATGAATTTCGTATTTTATTAAATAACAGAAACAGAAAATGTACCAATAGAGAATAATATCAGAAGGTGGAAAAATATTCGTAATTATGATATACCGTACAACTGTTAATGTAAATAGTATCGAAAACTGTCATTAAAATTTGTCTAAAGATTGAATGTTTTAGAAAACGGCATGTCACTTAATTAATCTCTTAAATGTGGTGCTATTTGTTACAAAGTCCATTGAAGTCATTTTCCAGGTAATAAGATTGCAAAATATGGATGCTATAATCGAATATAAAAATAATGCCTTGATTAAAATTTAAGACAAATCATAGTTAAATCAATTCACCAATGCTTTTAAGGCTTTTAATTTTATTTTTCGAAAAATAATCAGTTGTTTAATGTGTAACCTTAAGGGCTTTAATCCATGAAAGTAAGATTTTAAACAGACAGGACGACATGAGAAGTTCTTTTAATGCGGTTTCTCCAAACCTGAATGATGGTAATCAGTATTATTTGGGATGTGATGTGTTATTTAATTGGTTACATGGACATCTATTATATTTCAATTATACAAGAGGTTTTTCACCTTCTGATGTTGTATCGTGGTTTGCGAGTGGCTTGCCAAGGTAGAAAAATGTTTGCGATAATTAGCTAAGAAAAATTGCGGTGCCAATCCTTTTTACACCAATTTTAGTTAGAAGTTAAATAGAATTCGTAGTCCATCCATAAAATTAAATAACACAAATAAAAATAATGAATTGCATCAATAGGTAGAAAATATTGATAAATTATGATATGACATAACTATTAATGGAAAAGATATCAAAGAATATTATTAAATATTGCCCAAAGATTAAATGTTTTAGAAAACGGTATGTCAAGTAATTAATCTCTTAAATGTAATGGCACCTGTTATCCGCCCATTGAAGTCATTTTCCAAGTAATAAGACTGAAATCCATGGACATTATAATGGGATATAAAACTGGTGCTCTGATTAAAATTTAAGTCACGGACTCATAGTTAAATCAATAACTCTAATGCTTTTCTCAAAAGAAAATATTCAGATTTGAAAAATCTTTTTACAAACTTCCTGAATTATCATTAAAATATCGCAAGAAATAAAATATTCCAACTGGATGACTGACGTTTACATTTAGATAGTTTATTATTTCAAATAAATTATCCATTTATACCATTACCAATATGGTAAACATTAGTTTCACAATTATATCAATCTAAATATAAAAGTAACTTAAGAAATTTCAAGAAAATTGAATTTTTTGTAAAGTTAATTTGAGTTTTCTATGTTTTTTTAAGCAAACAATGTATAGTTCCTGCTTTGTACAAGAATTATTTTGAAAATATGGACAAATACTTACATACATTAACACAATCGAAATCAATGGAAGGGAATGGAACACTTACCTAGAAAGAAAAAAAAAGAATATTAGAATTTATATCGCATATTAAAAAATGCATTTAATTTATAAATCTATAGAAAATTACACTGTATAATAGTTCATTCAAAGTGAAAAATATAAAAGTAAGCGGTCAGCATCTAAACAAGTGGTCATAAATTAGTTAGGTAGTCGTGAATTTAAACAATGGAAAGATTGCAACAGTTATCCAAAATCTGAAGCCATTATTTTGAAATATAAAGTAGTTGTATTAATAATATTATCAATACAATTTAGTGAATTGTGCAGAATTTAAAAAAAATAGCGAAATATATCACGAAATTGAAATGATATATTTATAAACAAAACAAAAAAATTAACATATTAAATGGATTTAAAAAATCTGAATTTCAAATGAGGGAAATTTTAGAATAGTACACGCAAAAAAGAAAAAGAAAAAACTTTCTAAAATTGCTAATTGTTTACTGTAGCCCAGTTTAAAGTTGTAACATTTTTTACAAACCATTTGAAAGCAAAACGAGAATGAATGCTAAATACAAATCCTTTTCAACGAGTGATAGTCATAAATTATATTTATATATTTCAACATTTTCTTTCAAATGTGGTACAAAATTTGCGCATCAAACAAATTTGTGTTCATATACTTACTATTCATAAGTTGAAAAGTGCACATGCAGTCTTTGGTACACATTGAAAACATAAATACCATTTGAAACTGTTTTTTTCCCCACCTAGTTGTAAGTTTAGAAGGTATATGTGTGTGCCTTAAATAGCGAAAGTGATTCCAAAATAATTTTCCAACTTTTAAATAATTCAAGATGCCAAAAATAGTTCTCATTATTATTTTTCTTTAAGTATCTTTAGTCAGTGATGTATTTAGAAAAGAGCGAAAGATCAGTCAAATATGATCTTTTATACATTTACATTTTTATACCTTAATTAAAACTGAAATTTATGACCAAAATTTAGTTTTAAAACATTAATTATCGTTATTCTGCATAATTAAGCAATTAAGCAAGAACGACGATAAATTTCAGGGAAATTTCGATAACCATGAGATACTTAAAAAGATATATAATTTGCTTGCGATTCGATCAATTTTATTGAACATTTTTAAGTAGAGAATACATTTTGCATTCACAGGTGATATGTTGAATTTTGATTAGAAATTCCTTGTTATTTTCTTTTATCTAGAATAATATGTCAGAAAATAGTACACCATTTTCAGAAAAAAGAATGGCTAGAAAATAAAAATTATTCCACAATCTTCATCAAGTAGATTTCCAATTGAAAGATGATTTGATGCTCTTAAAAGTCACCAATCTCAAAAAATAACGTCTTTTTTTTATAGAATGTAAATTAATGAAAGAGACAATTTATGTCTTGTTTTTTGGCTTAACCCTCAAAAGCGTAACACGTAATTTATGCGAGTTCAAGGTTATTTTCTGTCATTTCTACGGGGCAGAGTTCACCATATGCCGAACAAATAGTGTTTAATTATATTATTAAAGTATTGCATATAAATAGGAATACCTTCACTGCAAATGCATTTCGACCTCTCAGTAAGTATTGCATCTAACCAGTAATTAAAATATTTCCATGTAGGAGGGGGGTTGAAAATGAACTGTCCATGATTCTTAAAAGACTTTCAGATTATTTAAGAATGGTATTCTGAATTACAAATGTAAAATCATTACAATAGTACCAATGTTTATGTAAAAGAATTCTACCTTTTTCCATAATTATCCCATTAAATAAGACAAAATGTTGCCAGTTTACATAAAATAAAGATTAAACTGCATTGCAGCGGTTTTGAATAGAAGTAAATAATCGTTAAAAATCATTAGGCATATTACGATATATCTTATAGATGAGAAAAAGGCTGAAAGTAGGAATATTCTCAGAAAAAAGAAAGCGATTCATTACAAAGTTTGAGCATCAGAAGCAATCAAGCAAAAAAAAAAGTTATAGAAAATGTCAGGCGTTACTTTAGTAAGTATTAATTCAAATAAATCTATTTATTGTTATAAAATGCAGCTAAAAATATCATAAATGACATTTTATAAACTTACCAAAAAAGATAACTGAAACTGTTTATTTTGTCTTTAAAAAATGTAAATGATCCAGTGCCCACTGAAATCATGTCGATAGAGGATAGCAATGCGCGTCACAGGCGCCGCGAAGTCTATTCCTTGTGTATAGTGTATTTACAAAGAATGATGGCATTTATTAACAGACAGTAAGTACTAAAAGTTATTCAGAAAACTTGCATTCGAAGAGGATTCATACTTCTATTCAAATATATTTTTTACCTTTTATAATGGCTCCAGCGATAGAGCCATTACGTTGCATGCATATTTTAGGTTTAAAACACATAGGTAAAACGATTTTTTCAAAAATCTAAACAATATAAATAGAGCATTATTGAGATTCAGATACTAATTTTGATTGTTAATCAAAGTAATTACGATAAAGTAGTTACTTTTTTAAGAATTTGATTGAAGAATGCGACCAGCAAAACATAAATATCTAATAATCATTGAAATGACAAAGAAAAATAATATGGCAAATACTCATAAGTGTTGATAAAATCTTATAATTCATTAATTTTTTTAAATCTATATTCTGTTCAATTATTAAGAAACTTTATAGAAGAAGATATCAACACAGGCTTTCGGTTAAAAAAAATCACCTTAGAAAACACAATATGGGGGAAAAAAATCAAATAAACTGATCAGCTTTTGCACATAATCATTCATGCTTGTATCAGACAAATCACAAGAAAGGGAATAAACAAAATGACGTTCGATCATTCTTGTCTTGCATGACAATGCATTTGTCCCCAGGCAGATGAAAAGAAATAGCAAAAGGATAATAAAAAGGATGCCTTGAACATCCTCGTTGGATACTTTACAAGAGCTTGCGTGATCATTTGTTCATCAAGTTGGAATAATTCTAACAAAGAATCAGGTTATTTAGTGTCAAACAAGTGTTCTGAATTTCAGAATTGACATCCGATGTTCTCAAATAAGGATTCTAAAGGGAATTCCCATTTAGACCACCCCCAAATATGGACAAACTTTTTCTTCACCTCCAAGTGTGCAGACAAATAAAAGAAAACTTAAAGAGATTAACCAATAATAAATGAATAAAAATTGTTAAATATCAATATATAGCTAAAAGAGACCAAGTCAAAAGAAAAATGAGAATGTATTCTTAGTTTACAGTGCCAGCTCAAAATAACAGTGAAAAATTGTGCATAAGTGCCTATAAAATATGTAAAAAATATTTTATTCTAATTATATATTGATATGTATGATTTTTCCTGCTACGTCGATGACATTTTAAAACAGCAAGAACACAGAAGCTCTTTTTTCTTGATTTTATATGGACAAAATTTATACATTTAATTGAAAAATTTCAACAAAAATAAAGAACTCTACTTGATTTCATGAATTATTTTTGCTATATTATATTTAAAAAGAAACAGGTAGAAATATTAATTTTTTTTATGGTCCTTTGGTCGCGAAACTATTGTTTAAGCTTTAGATCGCACAACTGGTGGCGATCTGCATTTGGCATATTTATAATAAAAGCTTTAGAACATGTATTTAGATTGTCTTTTAGTTAGCAGCAGACTATGATAATTCGCGAATAATTTAACCAGTTAATTGTTTCTGACGAGTATACTCGTCATGGAAAAAGTACAACATTTTGCGTTATGACGAGTTTATTCGTCAGGAGTAATTAGTAGTGACAATTTGAAGTTTGAATTACAATTTTCGTAAAAACTCAAACATATTCGTAAATGTAAAGATGTTTAAAATATTTTGATGCCAAGTCGAAATCAAAGGAACAAATAAATGATTATTACGCGGTGCATCATGCTTTGCTCAATACCATTCTCTAACAGGAAATTACAAGAAAAAATTAATTTTTTTGACGCTTCTTTTTGTTCATATCCAAAAAATGTATGTTAGTTTAAGTAAATAAATAAATGTGATTATTGGAATAAGAAATAAAAGTCATTTTATTACAACAAAATTTCATATCACGAGAATACTCGTGCGAAGAATTAGCGATGACGAGAATACTCGTCATCGCTAAATGTTTCTGCCACAATTTAGATAAGCATTTTCCGAAGAGGTCAAATCAGTTAACTGGTTAAAAAAAGTATTTTGGCGACATACATTTTTTTATTATTATTCATGCTCAATTCCAGTATAAAATTGGTAATTGGTGGAATTAGTACAAGGGAGTATCAGAATGTTACCAATTTATTTACGCAAGCATTTTTTTGTTTGGTGAGAGTGTGCATGCGAGTCCAAATTGTCGAATCGATCTTCAAGCAGCATATTTTACCTTACAATTCACATACCTTACATTTCACATCATATGTCTGTGTTTAAATTCATCACCATTGCATGCTTTGATGGATAAACATCCTCACTAGTATCCGTGTTTGTACAAGCCGTTGTATTATTCGTTTTATATAAATGTCATTATTTATAAACTAAAAATTTTTCATTAAAGATTCGTTTTGTTATCTTAATTCAGATATCTTAATTTTTATTATTTTGTTTAATTTTTCCTGCAGATTCTTTTTTTAGCGTTTTATATTAAATATTTTTCTTTTAGTTTTAAAATTTATTTAAATTAAAATTTTTATTTAAAAAAATATATATGGAAGATATATTTATTGGTTTGGTGTAACTAATTCTGGATTTTGCATCATAAAATTTTAAAGTACAACGCCAAATTTAATCATTTCTTCCTAATTCCTTGCATTATATTTTTTTGGGGAGAAACAACAACAGTGAAATTTTTTTGCATTAATGAACATATATCTATGAATGAACAATCATATGTCTGTGTTTAACTTTAATGCATGTATTTAAGAGAACAGGAGAAAAATATTATATACATTTCATGCTACTTGGGGTGGGGTACGTGATAGAAAATAAAATCTGCTCCATACCTTAAAAGTTTCTATAAAAGTGCATACAGTGAAAACTGTATGAATTGCAAAATAAAAATAAAATATATTGATAAAATTAGGATCAAAATCATTTGATAAAGTCATTTCTGCAATCAATCTTCAAGTAAATTGAAATCTATGAAATTTACCATATGAGATCACTCGTCTCGTTACATGACTGTACCTTACCTTTCACATTTTTTCCTTTCAAATCAGTGAATAAAATTTGAATTTAGATGAGTGCAACGCAATTAAACAGCATTATACGAGTTTGAATTGCTTCTATTAAAAATATGCAAAAAATATATGTATCTGAATATTTAAAACATTTAGGAAAATAAAAAATCAGTTTTACAAGCATAGCCACTAATTCAATTTTATCAATTTTTATTTCATATAAAAGCTCTTCATGTACGTCAAGAGTTGTTGCTTACCCTCAAGCTCCCTCTATTATTGAAAGATATTGCAAATTATAATTTTGACCAAATCCCAGCCTCAACAATTTGTACGATATCACCACTTTATAAGTATACATAACCAATTGAAATAGTCTATATTTAAAGAAGTACTTTCTTTTGTTATGATAGGATATACTTGTACAAAATTATACAACTAATATAGTGGGCCAATGGCTGGTCTTCCATAAATTTTTTTATAAAAAACTAAAAAAAAAAAAAAAATATATATATATATAAAAATTTTCTATAAATTTCAACTTTTTGGATGTAAAAAGTCATTCTATCCAAAAGGAAATAAGTATTTACAAAACTCAACAGTTTTTGTATTAGACATTCTAGCGGATTTCTGCTAAGCTTCAAAGTGAAAACCTCTAAAGATAGAACTAACGAAGCCTCTGAATTTGGCATAAAAGCAGTCTAGTTGCTAAAACAACTATAAACTTCAACGCATGCAATTAAACTTCTACTTTATAGTCTGTAACTGTGCCTGCAGTTTAGCAGCTGACTATAAAACGGAGTAACGACAACTCAACAATAGGCACTCCGCATTAAATAGTTTTCTTCGAGCAGGAGCAGAAGCAGAAACAGATCCAAGTCAAAGCAACACAGAAAGATTTATGAAGCATTTCATTTTCTTGCTTCAGACAATTTAACTATTACATAATACAGTACCTACAGGCGATTTTTATTGTTATCAGATTATATCTTGATAAAAAAAGACTAGAGAGAAAAGAGGGAAAAGAGGGAGGTTAAATCGACACTTATATAATATTACAATCCAAAAATGAGAAAAATATATCAAATGTCATATTTAAAAACTTTAAACAATTTTTAAACATTTGATATAGTAATAACACGCCAAATTATGTCAATTTATTTCTTGTATTTTAGCTATTGTATCTGTTCACATACGCATAATGCTTCAGACATATAATACTATTTTTCTGTTCATGCACGCATAGTCGTTCAGTCATATAATATTGTATCTGTTTATGTAAGCATAGTTGTTTAGTCATATAATATTGTACCTATTCACGTACGCATAGTCATTTAGTCATATAATATTGTACCTATTCACGCATGCATAGTCGTTTAGTCATATAATATTACACCTGTTCACGTATGCATACTCGTTTATTCATATAATATTGTCTCTGTTCACGTATACATACTCGTTTAGTCATATAATATTGTCTCTGTTCACATATGCATACTGGTTTAGTCATATAATATTGCCTCTGTTCACATACGCATACTGGTTTAGTCATATAATATTGCCTCTGTTCACATACGCATACTGGTTTAGTCATATAATATTGCCTCTGTTCACATACGCATACTGGTTTAGTCATATAATATTGCCTCTGTTCACATACGCATACTGGTTTAGTCATATAATATTGCCTCTGTTCACATACGCATACTGGTTTAGTCATATAATATTGTATCTATTCACATATACATAGTCGTTTAGGCACCTAATAATGAAAAAATTTGATCTCATGGTTTTAGTGAATCTTCACATTTCAGACTTAAACCGAGTCTAAAATACATTTTTGCAATTCTATCAGTTTCTTTGTGAACACGGTAACTCAAACAGGATTTGAGATAGACGGATGAAATAAATATGAAGTGATCAAAAAATTTGGTTTTTAAATCAAATTTGTAGAATTCTATCAATTTTAGAACAAAATTTATTCACAGAAAGTTTACTTGTCTGTCTAATCGAGTGCAGATGGACACAAAACAGAGAACTAGATGAATTTTTTAATGGATAAAATTTTACATCCAGCTTCAACATCTAAAATGCAGATCCACATCGTACTTTGAACCAAATTTATCGACCATTTGTCTGTCTGTACATGCATCCATGTAAGCGAGATAATTAAAAAGCGGAGAGATTTAGTTAAATGAAATTTGATATATAGTGTTAAAATATTTATTCTGTATATAGTTTTTACTTCAATCGCTCGAAGAAAAAGAGGCCAAAATGCATAACGGGTTTTATTATATAGGGTGTTCATTAATTATTGTTGGGGTTTCCGTACCTCATAACTTTCGAATGAAAAATATTACGCAAAAACCGATAACGTATTCGTCAATTACAACTCAAAGAATTTTATTAATGATATTAAAGTGTAAAGCTTGCACAATTTGCACTTTGTAGGCATTCAGCTGAAGGCGATTATGTATTCGTAAATTCGCTGAACAAATTTTGACTTTTGATAATCGTGCGGGTTCTCCGAGCCCCATATTCTACAGTTATGTTTATTCACTTTTTCTGACACATGAAAAGTGGATTTGTCACTGAAGAACCATTTCTGAAGGTAATTTTCATCCTCAATTCAAGTCAAAATTTCTTCAGCGAATTTACGAATACATAATCGCCTTCAGCTGAATGCCTACAAAGTGCAAATTGAGCAAGCTTTACACTTTAATATCATTAATAAAATTCTTTGAGTTGTAATTGACGAATACGTTATCGGTTTTTGCGTAATATTTTTTATTCGAAAGTTATGAGGTACGGAAACCCCGACAATAATTAATGAACACCCTGTATCACGAAACACGAAACGTTCACGCGCGAAAATTTGAAAATAAAAATCTCAGCATTCGTGGCCATGATATAAGTCCACAAATTCTACAATGAATTGAAGTGGAATAATTTCATTAAGGAGTAAGTGAGAAAATACATTGGTTTTAGAGGCAGAAGATTCAATCCATGGAGATAGGGGGGGGGGGGAAGAATTGAGATCAAATTTATGACGATTACAAAATTTTTCTTTTGAACGAAAAGATAAAAAGAAATTTAATAAGCCGAAATCATTAGGAGATATCTCCGTTAGTTTCACATTCACCATCATTCTTCCATCTTTTTAATTTGCTACAGTGAATTATGGAAAACCCGTGCTATATGCCTTTTTCTCTATGCATGGAACAAAAAATAATAGTTTATAAGATAACGATTCTTTGTAGAAAAACCGATTTAGCAAAAATTAAATGCAAAATATCAACGATTAAGAAAATAAATGTCTTTAAAATGGTAGCTAATAAGATAAAGACCGAAGATAGGCTGATTAAAATTCTTTACCCCGTCGATACCCAATGAAAAGGCATTCAATCGCGATCAGAACATGCATTCAGTTCAGCAGACTCACTTGGGTACCACCACGCGATTTCGCAGGGTTAAGCATAAAGTTTAACAGGTTGATATTCACTATAATAACCAATTGTTCCGAATTCGCAGTGAATTTAAACCACTTCCGCAACTGTTTTCCTTCTTGCAAATTCGCCAGGGAATGGGACTCCTGTCTGCTCAGAACCAGTTTCACTTATTAGCGTGCTGGGAAGCTGGCGGAAAAAGTGGAGAAGATTACCAAGATGAAAGAAAAACTTAATCCCAGTTGATGAAACCCATCATTGTTGAAGAACGGGGGTTTAATTTAATTATATTTTGGGCACGTTAGGTCACACTGTATTTTAACTGCGGGAAAACGATTTCTTAAAGGAAAAAATTCCTTGAGAGTTCTTTTGCAAACGCTTTAAATACAGATTCGAATTTTGCTTTCTGTGTCAAAGAGCTTGAATTCTGAAACTGAAGCAGCGGGAATAGTCATCCCAAAATTCTCTGGTAGACTCTCTAATAAACTTGTCATGCCAGAGAACACCATACATAGCATTGGCGTCCAATAGTTACGAAATATTGCCTTTTGGCGTAAATTTAGCATTTTTATTGAATCTATCTTGGCGAGTTATTTGGCGATTCATTTCTGGTATGCGTTAATAGTATCCGAAAATCGGATTTGTGTTTTAGACACGTTCTTACGAACGGATTGAAACAAAAATTTGACACAGAACTGAACTTGTAGTTACAAAATCCCACGCCAAATTTGATATATTTAGGTTGCGTTTCTGCAAGTACAAACCGACAGACAATCAACCCATTGTTGTACTTGGCTCAGAATTTGACAGGTATCTATTAATACATTATAGATATTAAATTTGTGTACCGAATTTTATCTATCTAGCTCTCTTCGTTTTATAACTGTGTTAGCGTATTCGAATAGCCGGACAGACATACTTCCTCTGAAAAGATTTTACTCAAAAACTGATAAATCGCAAATTTGGTATGAAGACCGTATACCAAATTTCAACTGTTTAGCTCAAAGCGTTTTTGAGTAACCTTTGTCACAGACAGATAGATGGCCACTATCCAAAAATGTGTTTTTCAGACAGGGAGATCTAAAATATGGAGATTCGTCAGAATTTCGGGTTCGAATATTTTGAGAATTACTATATTTTCCCTACACATCATTAACAAAAAAGTAAAAAACTGATGTTTGCAATTTAAGGGATTTTTTTTCTGAGGCATATCGTTTTTGGACCAAATGCTAAATCAGCAGTTTCATTTTTCTCAAGTAGGCTCTTTTAATCCAACATCTTTTTATACAATCTAAATAATAGAACATAATCCATGCTTAAAATATTACTTCCAGATAAATTTGGTAAAAGTGAATTGATGGCATTTAGGTCAAAGAATATAGGAAGACCAATGTCTCCTTTTTAGCGCGAATATTAAAATTTCACAGATGCTCATTTATGCTAAAATGAAATTTAAAGTAAAATACCACATTGGATTACGCCTATTTTACTTTTCAATTTCCCTAATGATTTTTAAAAATAGATGGAAATAGTAATATAAGAATCATCATAAATTTTCATGTTTAATTTTCACGATTCAATAAATCTTTCCTTTTCATCAGTAAAGAGTTATTTTATGATATAGACTTTAAATCTAGATACTTTTCACAACCGTTATTGATTTTATTACTGTGCTATTTTATGATATATTTGAGATATACACCTGCTATGTTTGAAAAGATCTTTGACCGTGAAGCTTAGAAACATTAGATTGCAGTAAGAAATGAACGTCATAGACGATATGCTGTCACAAATATCGAGACATATGGAATGTCTAATAAATAAAACACAAAATAAACAGAAGACGCAAAATCTTACGATGATTCATAACTAATAGGTAATAAAAATGCCTTAATTTGTAAATTAAAAACGCACTTTTCTTCAGTGAAGTATATAATTTGATTTTTTTTTTTTTGTAGAACAGAAAAAAGAAATAGCAATAATAACAAAATATTACTAAGTTTACGCTAAGAATTCAACGAGGATAAAATCAAATGAGTGTAAATGTACAGTGCAAAACGAGAACACGGAAAAGTATTGATAACTTATTAATAAGATAATGAATAATCACTGCCAAAGAATGTTAGAATATATTCAGATTAGACAACAATAATCCTAAAATGTAACGACATTTTAAGTCATATAAGCAAACTCTTAACGTATATAAATATTAAAATTAGTCAAAACAAAAGGAAATAGTTTTAGGGTAAAATAATCCGTAAGAAAAACACTTCCGATATTGCGGATAAGATTTTAACTTTCTCATGCAATAATTTATAATCTTCTAAATGTAAAAAAACCAAAAGTAAATTCACAAAAACTCACAATTAGATCGTAGATGATATTTGTTGGCAAGAGATCTAAACTTCATGATAGAAATGACCAAGATTGGACACGCAAGAACCATCTTTGACTAACTTGCGCCATGCATATGTTTAAAAGTAAATCCATTTGCGACAAACAGAAAATTTAAGTCATCAAATACTATTCGAATAATAAAAATATATCTGAAAAAGGTAAACTGACAACTGTAAATGGACAGAAGAAATGAATTTAGTAAAAAATATTCTACAAAAAAAATTCAAGGATTTAAATCCTCGAGTACTTCATTTACATTAATCAAATTACCGCTTTTTAAGTTTAGAAGATAAATCATTCAAAAATGCTACTATTCGATACAAAAAAATGGGTAAAAATTCACTAACAGCTGAAGTGTTCTATGGGTTCTTAATTAAATCAATAAGACAACACATTCCCAAAATGGAAGTTGTCATCTAATTAGAAAATAGAGAGAAACTCTTGAAGGTGATAAAACTTATTTAGTATTGTATTATCTATATTTATTTAAATAACAATTCATGAAAAAATACGATAGGTAAATTAAAAATAGCAGTTTTAAATATTTAAATTGTAGAATGTAATTAAAAGTTGTATTGTCATGTCAAAAATGATGCATTCCTAAGATTATAACACTATTTTCAATGATATTCATACTGATATGATATAAAATTATGCTCTAAAATGATTTATGCATTCATTTAGAAAATTCGAAAGTATACATAATCAAGGAAATGTTACCTCTCTGTTGATTTTGGTATTCTCGATTTTCGACCGCTTTTTCGTTTCCCGCTGCTCGTCACCGGTGTCTTTAAAGGATCCGGATCACAAAGCAGAGGAATACAATCTTGATATCGGTAGCTATAGCGAAGTTCTTCAAAACGATCCAAGGAGCTAGCTCGACGTACAAGCTTGGTACCTCTTTTTGGTCTCGTTTCAGACCTGGAAGACCTCTCTGAAATCTGTTCCAAATCATTTAAAATGGTCGTTGACAAATACAGATGCTTAGGCAATTTTTTCGATTTGGATTTAGACTTGGCTTCCCCATTCACCCAATCTTGGCGATAGCAATAAGTTAGATGGTCACGAGATTCCGATGGATCGTGCATCAGTATGTCCCGCCAAGAAGATTTAGAATATCTTGATTCCTGCATCAGGGAATCATCACCAGTGTCAACTATTGAAAACGTTACTTTCTTCGGAATTGGAATTCCTTGGGTATTACCTGGTGAATGATTCTCCTCATAAGAATCCTCTAATGAATCATAATCAGGAGTTGGCGTCTTTGGAGGTGATGGAGACATAGATCCGATTCCAGAATCCATTTGGATATTGGTTATACTACTTTGCGTAGGTGATTTTTCGGTATCATGGTTCTGGTCATTAGTACCAGGTGGCAAGACAATCACAAGGCTGTATTTATTTAGTTTAGATTCAGCCTGGCCAGAGCTGATTTTTTGGTCCTGGTCCCATGTTTCATCGCAAGTCGTCGTGAACATGGAGGATAACTGTTTACCACGAAATTGTGATCCGTTTCTGTAATCATCTTGACACCACGGATTAGAGTTGACAGATGAGTCGCACTTAGTTCTACTCATTGTACACAATATCCAGAATGGCACATAACAAACTTTATGATAAGAAATATAAAACAGGAAAGCGAAAGGGCACCACACCTATTTATGATCCTTTATCGTTTGGATAAAATAAATTAGGCGATATCACTTTTCCATAAAAACAAACGATTCTATCAGTTGCTTATCAGAAATGCAAACACAACTAGAAGATTATTGATTATTCCACAACATCCTGGATAACACAGTATAAGGGGAAAAAGATTTTTCACAAGTTAACACAAATATTTGATATTGGTTAAAAGTAATTTTTTTTTTATTATTATAGTTATAGTGCAAAAGATGGGACACTCAATGGTATCGTTGATTATTTCTTCTAAACATAATCAGATTTTTGTTTTGCATTGAATTTTCGAAATATTGAACTTTAAAAAATATCGAAGAGTATTTATTCCAAGGAAACGGTTTAGTTACCACATGTTGGATTCAGTCGAATTTTATCGACGCACTATAACTACAAAGCAAAATCATGACACAGTAGCACAGTAAACCACTGAAAAAATCCGCTTCAAACACGACCCGGCTGTTCGACAGAATGACAACACACACAAACACACCAGCCTGTCACACAACCAGCTGAAACGTTCGGAAAGCCAGCACTGATGCCAGATCCGAAGATTACGATTTCTTATTTTTCCTTTTCCCTCTAGCGACTTCAATAACAAGTTGCTGCTGGCTGTAGTAGAGCTTTTTTTACGAGGAAGCCCGAGATAGATAGGTCACATGGATCTATCAAGTGGAACAGGCAGTTAGTCGTCAGCAAAAACATGAAACGCGGTTTCGGCGCAATATTCGCTTGGAAGAAGTTCGAATCTAACTAGTCACGGTTTTCCACCTTGCGCGTGCTCAGTTTTCCTCGTTTGCATACTTAGTCCCTCCCCCAAACCAGCCGTCGATGTTGTCACGACCATCACGTGCTTTTTTCGTGCGTAAAGGAACACTGAATGCTGCAGTTTCTCAATAGCATCAGAAGAGAAAGAGAAACCTGCAAACTTTGTTTTATACGAAATAACAAACTTTTTTTTTCTTCCATAAAAGTTATATTGCAGGCAAGAGGACACTTTGTGTGAGAAATGTAGTAGCATATTTTTTTTTTCTTTAACAAAATAAAATAAATAATAAATGCCCTTGTGCACATGGCAGACTACTTTTGTTGCAACTTTTAATCCCATGCTGTTTTCACGTTCCTATCATTGCAATATAATGAATGGCTGTATATGTACACATGTTCGACATCCCCTCCCCTAAACAACTAAGCCGAATTCAACCACATTTTGTAGACATTAATAGGATATTAGAAAGAATATTGCCAATTTTTCAAAGAAAAAATCAATTGAACATTCAATTAAATAGAAATTAATAAAAATGCTATTTTTTTTACACTTTGAATTACTCTACTACTATTTCTTTTATTTCAATACATCTTTCGACAAAGTTTTTGTTGATGATCTTACGCATTTCAATCATACTTTTGCATAGCTGCACTTTTAAATCCCATGTAAAAGCTGTTCTTTACTGATAACTTGTGTGAAAGAAGAATGTATTTACATAATATGGGACGAAGTCTGTTATCCAGGATGTAAATACCATTAGGACTGAAAAGGTTAAAGTAGTGATTTAATCATGCTTAAAACTGAGTTTAAGTCAACTACTCAAAAAATAAGTTATTATGATTCAATTTATTTTCATATTTATTTCATATTTATATTCATATTCATTTCAATCGGTTTATATTCATATTCATTTCAATCGGTTTATATTCATATTTATTTTTGTGAAAAAAAATTTGCAGCTCTAATATAACAAATATTATTAACTTATATTGAAAATTAATTACCGGTAGTTTTTTTTAAAGTTTAGTTCTGTTAATATTCTAATTTCAATTTAAATTAGACAATAAAGATTTTAGACGATAAAAGAAATTAGTACATTATAAATTGTTTTACACAAAGTAGTTTATACGTTAAAATATTATATATGAAAGGATTCGATGTTAGGATGGGTAAATTAACTACGACCTAATATAAATCATTTTTAGACTTTTTAAAAAGCCAATGGCTGTTTCCTTCCGAAACATTCTCTTTTACTGTCAAATAAAAATGTTATTACCCTTTCCTATTACATAAAATTGAGAACTTCGGCAAGATCGAATGCTCAGATTTTTATTTTCAAAGTCACGCACGTGAACATTTTATGTTTCATAGTAAGAAAAATAGTAAAGAAAATCGAATATGCATTTTGAATATCTTCCAGGCGACCAACTGAAACCAAAATTTGACATAGAAGTACAATTTTAGTAATAAGATCACATAACAAATATCCTTTATTTAAATCGTTGCATTTTTGAGTATCGTCTTTACATGCAAGAGAAAGTACAGTCCAACAGACGGGCTGGCAGAACAGAAAAATATAGCCAATGAGACTTTCGAAGGATTTAACTCAAAATCTGATACGGATCTAGAGTTTAGATGAGAAATTTGTGTACCAAATTTCATTCATCTAGCTTTTTACGTAGAAAAGCTCCTTAAGTACGTATTATGTTTGGTAGTTATTGTGTTCGCTTGTATTGGAAAGCCAAACCTTCCTGAGAATGTAATCGTTCAAAATTTAATAGATATTTACACATTTGTTGTAAAGATCGCATGTCAAATTTTATTCGCTTTACTCGAAGTATTTTTTAGTTATAATATTCACAGATGATTCCAAAAAATGAGTTTTTCGAGTACTTTTCCGTTAGCCGTGCGCAAATGTCGCCAATTGTAAACCAAATGCGAATTTGGCGTAAAAAATTTGACGGAATTCTACATTATTTGGCAATTTTTCGCTTGCGCCCGGCTAACTTATTGTGAACCAACGCGAATTTGGCGTAAGGAATTTGGCGGAATTCTATATTATTTGGCGATTTTTCGCTTGCGACCGGCTAAAGGAAAAGTACCGTTTTTCGGTCTCAGGCAGTTGTGAAAATGTAGATTGTCAAAATACCGTGTTCGAATTTTTTTGGCGATTAAAACGCATACTTCGTTTTCGAGATGATAAAAAGTTGTTGAACGATCTATCGCATCTTTCGAAACGATCTTTATATAGATATTACTCCAATTTAAAAGGAATTCTAACTGGAGAGATAAACATTTTGTAAAAGAGTAAAAAAAATCAAACATAGAATGTAAAATTATTTATTTCATGTCTCTTTAAATTGTCATGCAGTTACGTTATAAATGCTTCGAATTATAATATTTTTTTCATTAAAAGCTAAATTAATCTATAAGAAGTTATAAATTTATAGATATTTCATAATCCTCTTAGTTAAATAAATGTAACAATAGATTCTGAAAACAGGAGACAAAAAACAAAAACAATTAGTAATTAAAACTACAATAAATGGCGTGGTAGGAATTAATAAAGCCATATATTTTTATTTTTTAGAAAGTATTATTAAATCATACTGACCTGCTTCTCATAAAAAGAATTCTATTGAACTAATATATTTTAAATAATCGCTTTAAATCATAAAAAGAGGTATTTCTATTTTCTTTTCTTAAAGATAATATCCACTTTCATCATGCTGTTATACGGTCTACGAAATAAAGAGTCGCACATTAAAGAAGAAGAAAACTTGCAAGAATGCAAAATTGAATTTAGAATGCAAGGAACTTATAAATACCGTGTACTCATTAAATAATATAAGAAACTGAAATTGACTAAAAATTTAGTTAAATCATATTCAAGTCCCGTTCTAAATAACACAAGGGCAGATTTGGATAAGATTTCGTAATTTTGAATCGTGGTCAGATAACGTGGGAGGGAGGAGAGGCATCTTAAACCTTACCACAACACTGTACCGCAGTTTTTAAAGTTAATGTGATTTCTATATTTAACGAACACCAAACCAGTTTACACGGCGTTTCTTCGGTGCAATCAGTTTTCAAACCCATTTCCAAAGTTGAAGCTTTATTATCAAACTACCATGGCCCCAAAGTCGCCTGAATATCCCATGCTAGATCTTACTAGCTCCCTTTGGTTAAGCAACTTAAGTGCACAGATCGATCTAACATATGTTGGATTCAAATTTGACTAAGTCTCGCTTTGAAGGTATACGATTATTTGTTTTTTCTTATGGCACTTGCCACGGACAAGTCCACTGTTCAAAGACAGCCGATTTAAGCCAAAGGGGGAGCGCCTCTTGTTTTTATCGTAGAGCCAACTTGGGCCAAGAGTAGGACTTGACAGCTCACGCATCACTCATTCTCTTGCACAACCCCTTTTTACAGGAGGGCACATTCACACATCTCACAGATAGAACAGGAAGAACAACCATGCCCAAACCGAGACTCGAACCCGGGACGCCTAGATCACGGGGAAAATGCGCTACCCCTATGCCAGGACGCCGGCTAGGTATACGATTAGTACATGGAGAATATACCTAGTTATTTTGCCCCATAATTAGATAAAGGAGAAAACACTTGAGTAGGTAATGACTCATCGCCATCATCATTCCACCCCATACTTGGATATTTGAAGGAGACCTTATTCAGACATGCCGCAGTTAAGCCAAAAACGGCTCATGCGCTAAAAACTTCAAAACCAAAGCATTCACACAACACAGTGCGTAGCAGATTAAGCCATAATGACCACATCTGTCACGTGGACGGAAAGATCCGCTATTAATTACACCGGAGGGTTTTGAAGTGGTCCGGCCTTTTCTACGAAATGTCGTTAAATGTTCAGACATTTCAGGTCAGCAAAGCTGACAAAATACTAACAAAATAAACAATCCTAGTGGGTCCACCTGTACTAGTAGGGGCTTCGTTGTATACCTTTCTAGTTCGAGGGGCGGCCATCTTCCTTCTCGTGTTGTGGGTGGTTTCTGGAAGGGGGTTACTTTGAACATATAATTAATCAGATACATAGGGTCATTGTGGGTTATATTTATATATACGGGTACGGCAACATTAGTAGGATTTCTACCGATCATAAGTCCCCAAACAGTACCTTAGGGAAACCGTTTCAAATCCTAGGATCAAGAATTAAAAATGCGTGTACGGAGAGTTTTCAGTGGAATTTGATTCGAAATTATGATAAATGAATTCCCTGTCTGTCTGTCTTCTTCATATAATACTGAGCATCAATCACGATCTCGGTATTATCTGAAGTTTCCTATCTCGACCTATATTAAAAATTCTAAACATTTTATAATTTTTTTTTGTAAAATATATTAATTTTAAGTCACTTATCTGCTTTTTGAAATAAATATTTCAAGATATTCCAACCACGATTTACCTTTTCTACAGAACTCTGCGGCCGTTCCGAATTACGCGTCCTCGATATGTCTCGTCTGCAAATATTAATCTTTTGCTTTTTTCCACATCAAATAAAAGATTATGAATTGTGCATTGAATTAGAAATCTGGTTCTCAAAGAATTACGTGACCAGAAGGATAGAGGAAAAGCTGTCAAAAGGACACGAGACAGTTCTAAGGAAATTTTGTCACTTAAAATAGAAGAAGAATGTCTTCAGGCTTTCGAAGTGCCTGTTCTTTCAGACACGTGGAGGGATGAACTGTAATTTTAATTTTCTTTAGTAATTTAATTTGTCTGTTGTTTATTTTGAGACAGATAAACATACGGTACTGGAAGTCTATTGTAGATGAATGTAAATTTTTTTTGAGGTTGCAATTCGAATCGAATTGATGTAAAATATCTTTTTTAACTTTCGAAGTACTTTTTTTTGTTTTTAGGTAGATTCTTATAGGAAGACTACCTATTGCAATGGTTCTCATGACAAGACTTTGGAAAAGAGTTCTTCACCGATCGTGGTCCTCAGAACCCAAAACCACCCTTCGTTCAAAAAGCAATAACAATTTCAATTAGAATTCTAGTATATTTTACATGTTATTTATTTATTTGATTATCTGAGAGTGCATTGGAAAAAAAATAATCGCTAGTTCTTTTTTGATGTATGCAAATTAGGTAAAATTGTGCAAATTATTATTACATGTGAATATAACATATACAAGAAACCTTTGCGCATAAAATTTTAACAATTCTAGATATTTTATTAATATATATATGATTAAAAATAGCATTTTCTTTCAAAAATATAGAAATAATTCTAAATTAAAATTTTAATTAATGTCGGGGGAAATGAATGGGCCTCACGAGTGTAAGAAATCAACGGATACGATAGCACACCCTCATTTTTCCTGAAGGATTTAGTTATGGTCTTGAGTCTAATTACCCCCATTCTGCTGATGGGGTGTATCTCCTACAGAAAGGGTTTGACTTTTGCCAGAGATGGTTTTTAGAACTCTATTCTTATTTCCGTTTTATTGTCCGATATCTATTTTTCATGTAAGTACCAGATACTTAATCAAGTCGAATTGATTCGTTAATGTTTAAATTAAACATTTGAATTTGAAATGTTTGAAAATTGAAATATGTCACAAGAAAAACCTGAAGTTTCCTGTCATTTCAACAAAACATTTTTCATTTATTTGAAAGAATTTCTTTATTTCATACATTTGCTCTTTATCGTTTCCTAGCCAGTACAAAATAAAAGTGTCAAATCATTCGATCTAAGTGACAACCATGATGTATAACATTGTGAAAGATTGGATTATTGCACCATATAGTCCTATCATCACAAATAACTAACTTGATCTTCAAATACTTTATACTATGTTGAAAATGTCTGGAAAAATGACAAATCATTTTTCTTTTCTTTCATTTAACATTGGAGATAGAAAATTGCCTAGTGATACTTAAAATAAAAATATTTTAAATCTGAAAATTAATTCAAACTTTGTCAATTCTCACTATTACATAGGGTGTTTTCAAAATAGCTAGGGGACTATAGTGGTAGAGTTTCGGCCTTCAGATTATAAATACTTTGAAAAAATTTATTTTTATCCTTTCTAATTGAATTGATAATATACAGTGCTAAATGTTAAGTTAAATTAAGAGAAAACAATATCGGATCATACAGATCCGAACAATACACTGGTACAATTTAAAAGTAAACCAGCGTGAGTGGTCTCCCTAAAATTTTCTCGCATACTCTAATGCACTTGACATGCCAGAGAACACCTTACATGGCAATGGCGTACAATTACGAAAAATTAACTTTTGACATAGATTTATCATTTTTACTACATCTACCGTAACATCCTTGGCGAATTATTTGGCGATTAATCTCTAGCATCCGTTAATAGTATTCAAAATCGAATTTGCGTTTTAGACACGTTTTTCTTAACCGATTGAAACAAAGATTTGGCACTAAACTGCACTTGTAGTTACAAAATCCCATACCAAATTTGATATATTTATGTCATTGCGTTTTCGAATTATCGCGTTTACATGTTTCTGAAAATACAGACCGATAGACAAACATCCCTTGTCAGATGTCTACACTGTAGATGGTAAATCGATGTACCAAATGTTACCTATCTAGATCTCTTCGTTTTGTAATTATCGTGCTAACTAATATTCGGACAAACAGACTTCCTCTGACCATATTTCATTCAAAATTTGATAGAAATCTGAAAATTTGGTGTCAAGACCGTATACCAAATTTCAACCGTCTAGTTCAAACCGTTTTTGAGTTATCTTTGTCACAGACAGACAGACGGACATTTTCCAAACATGTGTTTTTGAAATCAGGGAGATATAAAACGTGGTGATTCGTGAAAATCTTGAATTTTAATTTTTTGACGATTACTATATTTTCTCTACATTACCTGTATGAGGAAGTAAAAATTTGTTGAAAATATATGAGTAAAAGAAAATTCTTTTGAAAAAAAAAATAACATAACAGCCTCACTAATAAAATCACAAACTATTTTTTAAAATAAACTTTATACCATCGTTTTTCATAAGTTGCTAAAAAAACATTTTGGGTCGAATAAACCCGTACAGAAAAGAAGAATTTAGAAACTAGGAAATCTATAGAATAATTCCGTATTGCACTATTTTATTTTAAATATTTTTTATCGTATATATAAAGCTAAGTATTATTGAACTAAAATATCAAAACTTCTAATCACATGTTTTACTATTTAGAACATTCAATAAAACAAGATTGATTAGACAGTACTTTCGATAAATAGCTCAAAGAACTATTTTAAACAAACTCATGAGGAAGATGCATATTCGCATCGATTTAAAAAAAGTTACTCTTGTTTTCTTTTTATAAATACATCGCTTATTATCAATATAAAAAAAAATATAGGAATTCCATATTTTAAAACGCTATTGATAGGATCAAATTGCAAATGGTTCCATTGTTTTAAATGTTCTTGCATTTGTTTGTTATAATTTCTCCGATGGCAATCCTCCATTCTGGTCCTTGAACTTTCGTTTGCACAAAGTTGTTGGGATAACCCACATATGCATTGAAGAATTCACTTAACGAAACATAAATGGATGCCTATCTTGAGCTAATAAAATTCAAAACAGGTAACCCAAATCAAAAATGGCGGATCTAAAAATTGAAGACAGTCGAATAAAATAGGTGAATAAATAATAATTTAGCTCAGTACTAAATGATGTAGTATATCATTGATTACCATTTTTTTTTGTTTGAGACTTTGCAGTTCTGCTAAGAAAAAAAACAAAAAAAACATAGAATTTTGACGCTACATTTTTTTAAAAAAGTATCAAGCGAATAAATATTAAGGAAATTTATGAACTGTTTGTAAAATTAATCATTCAACAAAAATAAGTTTCTTGCAGTTTATATTCCAGGAAACACTCAACAAAAAAATTTAATGTTGTAGAAATTTTATAAAATTTATTAGAAGAATGAATATGAACTCTTTTAAATCTTGAAATAAATATAAAATAATAAATTACAACACAGTTTTGCTGAGCAAGACTGACTTTAAGTTTATAAAAATAGAATTTTGTAATAGTTTTTTTTTATTCACTTCCTAACATATAAAAGTTAGGATTTTTTTTTAACAGTAGTATGTTTCCAACGATAATATAATATTTCAGTATAAATTTTTCTTATATTTTCAGAATTTAATGATCAGTTATTCGATTTAATTTCGTTCCATGCAATCTGGTATGGAATTTGAGGAAAAATGATTCGAAGATTCTAGAATAATTAAAATCAGAAGTTATGAATTATATTAAAGACTAAATAATATAAGAAATGAAAACTAATTTTTAAAGACGGATTTATTTAGTACTAGCCGCCTTTGGCGACCAGCCGGTTCGCCAATCTTAATGTTCGTTAAAATTTTAATAATTAAATATTTTATGCAATTCCTACTTTAATAGCTTCTTCATCAAAATATTTTAAAACTTCAAATTTTGATAGGCATATAATTCACTCATAATATTATAAACGCCTTCAGTCATAACGTAATACGTATGTCTCTAATTTTCAGTTGGCTCCCATAGAATTTATACTTTAAATGAAAGTGGAAAGGATTAATCTGCAATTAATATAATAATATTTTTTACTGAAACAAAGTATTATTTTTTTTGTAATATGATTATTGAAAACAGTCACTGAGCGTTTAAACTTTATGGGCACTAAAGAATATCTTTCTTAATTTATGTAATATTTCAAGAATATATCAACAAAATTTTCTCAGATTCATCATGACCAGATCGATTAATTAACAATGTTTGATTTTAAATGCATCAAACACTAAAAAAAAAAAAATGAATCGTTTAAAATAATCGGTTGAAAACAGGTTAAAAAAAACTACTTAAAAGACGATGGTCTTAAAACTATAAGCATATACAAAAAATATATAATTAATATATAAATGCACTTTAATTACAAAAGCATGCAACTAATCTAAAAATAATTTAAATCGTCCGTTGATATTGATTGTCATGTCAACAATCAGAAAACCATTCGCATGCGTGAATTTACAATGCTAGTTACGGTAACGCAAGTGCGTGAGTTTTTCTAAGCCAGTTGGGGTAACGCTATGCAGATTAGAAATTTTTTTTTCCTTTATTCTGTTTTATTTTAATTCAAAAGTACTTCAGAATGAATCTGAAAGATCGATTAATTAACAATGTTTAATTTTAAATGCATCAAACATTACGAAAATAAACAGAATCGTTTGAAATAATCAGCCGAAAAATCTTAAGCCTACCATCATTACTGTTGGGGGAAAAATCTGAACTCTTACTCATTTGGCGGTAGGGAAAATGAATATTTTTTTGTCGAGAAAATTAGCTTTTAACTAATAATTAAAATTCTAATTAAAAATTCAAAAAAGGGACCCCAGGTGCACATTCCCAACCTCTAAGGTATACATGTACCAAATTTGGTAGCTGTAGGTCAAATGGTCTTTTTTGTGTTGCGCCAACACACACCACACACACACACACACATTGAACTTTATATATAAGTATATATGTTTTTTTAAATCAAGCGAAGAAGGGGAAAAGTTATTCTATAAAATTGGGTAAAGCAGATGTTCTGTCTTAGAAATTTCTTTTCCCTTTCCAGCTGTGTTGCCATAGAAACCGGCGCACAACTGTTTACACGTTTATGTTTATCTATTCAGATTTTGTAATATCTAATCAGAGTAACGGTGAATATCAATGTGTTTGTGTTCGTCAATAAATGTTAATTTTTTTAATAACATGATTAACGAAAACAGAGTCACTGAGCATTTAAACCTTATGGGAGCTAAAAAATAGCTTTCTTAATTTATGTAATATCTCAAGAAGTTGTCGACCAGCCGGTTCGCCAATCTTAATGTTCGTTAAAATTTTTATATTTGAATATTTCATGAAATTCCTACTTTAATAGCTTCTTCATCAAAATATTTTAAAACTTCAAATTCTGATTGCCATATAATTCATTCATAATATTATAAAGGCCTTCAGTCATAACGTAATATGTATCTCTCTCATTTTCTGTTAGCACGCGTAGAATTTATGCTTTAAATTAAAGTGGAAAGAATTAATCTGCAATTAATAGAATAATATTTTTTACTGAAACAAAGCCTTTTTTTTATAAACTGATTAATGAAAATAGAGTCACTCAGCGTTTAAACTTTATGGGCACTAAAGAATATCTTTTTTAATTTACGTAATATCTCCAGAATTTGTCAACAAAATTTTCTCAGATTCATCATGAGCAGATCGATTCATTAACAATGTTTAACTTTAAATGCATCAAACACTAAGAAAATAAAATGAATCATTTAAAATAATCGGTCTAAAACAGGTTTAAAAAAATTACTTAAAAAACGATGTACTTAAAATTAAAAGCATATACAAAAAATATATAACTAACATAAATACACTTTAATTACAAAAGAATGCAACTAACCTAAAAATAATTTAAATCGTCCGTTGATATTGACTGCTGATAATGGTTGTCATGACAACAGTCAGAACAGAATGAGCATGCGTGAATTTTTTTCGCCAGTTACGTAACGCAAATACGTGATTTTTTTTTCTACGCGAGTTGGGGTAACGCTATGCGGATTAGAAATTTTTAATTTCCTTTATTCTGTTTTATTTTAATTCAAAAGTACTTCAGAATGAATCTGAAGGATCGATTCATTAACAATGTTTAATTTTAAATGTATCAAACATTAAGAAAATAAACAGAATCGTTTCAAATAATCCGCCGAAAAATGTTAACCCTAGCCTCATTGCTGTTGGGAGAAAAAACAAACAAACCTTACTCATTTGGCGGTGGCGAAAATGGAAGATTTTTTTGGCGGAAAAGTTGGCGGTGGGGAAAATGGAAGATTTTTTTGGCGGGAAAGTTAGTTTTTAATTAATAATTAAAATTCTAATTAAAATTTCAAAAAAAGGGACCCCAGGTGCACATTCCCGACCTATAAGGTATATATGTACCAAATTTGATAGCTGTATGTCGAATGACCTGGCCTGTAGAGCGCCAACACACACACACACACACACACATTGAGCTTTATTATAAGTATAGATTAAAAAAATGAGAATATATTTTTTAAAAGCATAAATCTGACATTAAAGCCAAATCGTAAAATTTTGAAAACAAATTGATAAAAAAAATTAAGCTAAAATAAAAATCACAAGAAAATTAAAAAAAACACACCATATATTAAGATTTAAAATATATAATGAAAGTGATTAAAATTTTACTTAATTTAGATTATTTATTCAACGCCTCATGTTATTACCAGTTTTTGATTTGAACTCCAAATTTTTGATAAAACAAATTGTTTTTTACTTTTTAGAAAACTGATAAAAATGCGTCTTTTAAAAATTATATTTTCCCTAAAATCTTTTATTTTCATTTGTTTTATGTTTGTAAAAAATATAAATGATTTTTTCATTCACTTCCTCTTGTACTAGAGTTTTGAAATTTTGTACATCTATTCTTTCCCGATGACTACAAAATATTATTATAATGTTATAGTTTTTAATAATCATATCATTATTTTCATATTTTTGAAACATACATCTGATATAAAAGCAAAATTCGTAAAATGTTGAAAAGAAACTGATAAAAAAATTAAGCCAAAATTCAAACCATAAAAAAAAATTTAAAAACATAAATTAAGAAGTAAAATATGCAATGGAAATGACACTTGGATATTCATCTCAAGTTAAAGAGCATAATTAAAATCCCAGTTTACTTAGAGTCTTTCAATAAGAATCACTTTAGTGTTGCTTTGATATCCATATTTTTCATAAAAATATTAATTAAATTAAGAAATCAAGAATATTATACGATCAGAACAGGGAACACGAATACGAATAAACAGGGAACAAGAATACAAATACGAACAGGGAATAAAATAAGAATTCTTTTTAGAATAGGAATATTATTTCTGCGAATTAGAATATTTACTATTCAACCAGAATATTACTTATATAAATTGTATACAAATTAGAATATTTAATCATAGAAATATAGAATAATAACATAAGATTACTTTCTTGAAGATGATATTTTATATGATCGTTCAGAATACTGGTTTTACTTAAAGAAAACCTGCCAATTTGATGAAGTAAAATGTAAGGGAAGACTATGCCAAATTGATCACATTTGATTCTGAATAAGGCTTAAACATTTTAATTTTTTTAAAGCTATATTTAATTTTATAATGAAAATTGAAAATTAGAAATTAATAAAGATTAAAAAATGCTTTTATTAGTGCATTATAAGAGTAAAAATATTTCGCTTTCCAAAAATCTAGCAATTAAAACAAAATTCGCATAAGCATGAGGTGCAGAAAAAGGCTACATATTCACAATAATTATCATAAAAAAATTCCTCAAAAATTCATTATATAAAAATAAAAAAATTATAAATAAGATTCCCAATTCCAATTATTTCTCTCTGCTTCTCACTTTGGGGACTTTCGTTTTGACTTCCAGATTTTTGATAAAAAAATTATTTTTTCTTTCCGATATTCTGATAAAAGTTTTTATATTCATTATTATATAATCTTAACTTTGATGCAGGGCTGTTCGATCCCAAAAATGCTGTTTCTTTTCTGCCATTACTTCAAGATCCTGTTAGTATTCGTGGAATATTAGGCAAACAGTCGAAAACGAAACAAAGCATGCATTGCAAAATTTCCTGCTTAATCAGTTTCAACAAAACAAGTTTCGTAGCATGTCCTTCAACAAATTTCTGTTCAGAGAATCAGACGAAGTTATCGCTAATTGCCGATCTGTTTTCTAAACCTTAGGGGAAAAAATAATTCAAGTTTTCACCTGCAATTAAAGTGAAGAAAAAAGTTGAAAATTTCACAAGGAAAGAAAGAAAGAAAGAATTGATTTTCGATTGTATACTAGAGAGAGAGAGAGAGAGAGAGAGAGAGAAAAGAAGCAGCTTTCGAAAAGGGGAAAATGAGCAAACGATTTTTTCAACAGTTTTTCCTTTAATTCTTTTTCTTCGCTTATGAATCCTACAAAGTTTGCTCTAATAGGTAAAAGGGTCGACGATTTTCATTAGTTCGAAATATGAGTAATTATTACAGAAATAAACTATTGGAAAAATAATCTACCAAATGGTAACAGGAAAATGTGTATATTTTTATTCATATTTTTTTACAGAATTTATTAGTATCAAAAGCAAATGTACCGCAGAAATTAAATATAGAGAATCCTTTCAATTAAAGAATTATATTTTTACTTTGAATATTTACTTGAATCGTACAACTTTAAAATTATACAAATAAAAAAGTTACAAATCGTCTGTTTGAATAATATATTTCTTTTTTAATTAATTACCGTACAATTATTTCGAAATTACGAAATATTAAAACTAATAATCAAAAACATTTATTTGGATGATTTATTTTTTAATTAAAATGAATTAAAAATTAATATTTCTTTGCTATAACTACCTTGTTATTATTTTTTTATGACTAACAATAAAATTATTCAGAATTGATAAGAAAAAGCTACAACAACCACAAGGATACAATCTACGAGTCGCCACTAGTTATTAGTTTTAGAAAAATACAATAATTCAACGCACGTACATGGTAGGAACAAAACACTTATAGTGTTTATAATAATATTATAAACATAAACAAAAACTATTACATCAATTGTGATAAATCCTTGAAATATCTTTGTTCCCTATCCATTCTCGAATTTAATTGGCAAAATGACGTAATAGGAAGCCTATTCCATAAAATGATTTCACCTAACAAGATTACATTGTGTCGAAATAAACAGTAGTATTTGCATGCGACGGGATTATCGCCGTTTTTTATCGGCCAGAGCAATTTTAGGATTGAAATCGCTTTCACTTTCTCCATTGCGGTCCCCAATTGTTAAAGGATAAACGGTGAGCTTATACGGGTAATAAACATTGCGGTAAGCTACACGTGTTGAGGAAGAGAGAAACCACACTTTTTTACCTTCCGGGGTTTTTTCTACCTGAGAATGGTTTATTTATTCTTCCCATAGTTTTCTTCTTTTTTTGTTTAGATAAATACGAAAGCCTTTTCTGTTAAGGCAGAATGCTGACTTCCCGAGTTAACCCAGCGGCGAGATCCTCATTTCAATACGCGCATCTGGTGGAACAAAAGCAAACAGTGAAAAAATAGCCAAAAATAAGAAAATGCTTAAAATAATAAAGGAAAACCTTTTTCCATAAAACAGTACAATGTATGCGCTATCAGAAATGCTTAAAAACGGCATTTTACAGAATGCCTAAGCATTTTTAGGCAAAGTATGAATTGTTGTTGTCATCGTGTCTATGCATGCAATGCTAGTGCAAGAGATTAAAGTCCTCCCAAAGCCTTGGTGACAAGATCTGCAAGTTCTGGAGCCCTATTCTGGTTATGGAGGATTTCGATTGGGGGTGCTCCAAGTTGAAAGAAGGAACCGATAATGGCCTGGCAGTCAAAAACATGATCTGGAGTTAGTTGCGAATGGGGACAGTACTTGCAGATGGGATTGGGTTTTATATTGGTTCGTGAAATCTTCATGCCTTTGAAATGTCCAGTACGTAGCCTAGCTATTGTAGAGGGAAGGTTTCTTGGGCAGTTTAGATCGGGGATTGTTGCCTTGCTAAGATGCTGGTTGTAGATCCTTCGCCTGGCGGTACATTCGCATCTGCACAGGTGACTACTCGAGGTTGGTCTTCGTCGCGCGCTTCCTTTGCAAGGGCATCTGCACATTCGTTCCCCTCAATTCCAACATGAGCTGGGATCCACTGGAGAGTGCAAGGTATGTTTAGTAAATGGAGAAGGGTATTAATTTCTTTCATTATTGTTGTTTTAAAAGTATGAATTATGAGAATTATATGAGGCTCTGTACTGGTATAGTTTATATATGTTTATATACGGCATAGCACGTTTCAAGAAATTAATAAAGAAAAAAATAAGTTAAAGGATATAAACTGTTCACATTTTAACATAAATTCTGTAACGCCTAACTTAAATGCAGGAAACATAAGCAAAACATTAACGTAAATCGTAGGCTTAATTCTTACGAAAATTGACTCAAACTGATTGTATTTTTCCCTGATAAATGATTACATGGATATTAAAGGATAATTCTAAGATATGAGTCAAAACTTACAGCTTTTAGTTTTTGAAAAAGTCCTTAATAGATGACTGCTTTTGCATTTTAGCCCGCTTCCAAAGCCTTGACAATGCTGTCAATGCAACGCTTTGCCTTTCTGATTTAAGACAAGAGAAAACTAGGCTGGATAGTATGGAAGCCGGATAGTCGCGAACCGGATACTTAGGAATGTACGGTACTAAAAATAATGAAATATCATTACTAGTTTAAACATTAGATCATTATTAGTTTTCTCCATTTCATCGTCAACCACCTCGATTTCCAGTAATACATTTGCAGCCAATTATTTTAATATTCCAACAACTATTTCAAGAATTTGCTGTCAATGTGATCGCCAGACACCATTTCATTGCATGATCAGAGCGATTTCTTAGAATCGTCATTAAGGCACGGCAATCAGCTTCCAGTTTCAAAAATCGGATTTTAGCCACATCTGATTAGGCGACATGCCCACTGGCCTCCGTGAAACAATCCGTCAGCATGAAACAGTGCATCCCAGCTGAACCGGAGCGTGTCTGTTCACCAACCTATTTAGCAGCGCAGCATTGGACTAGATTATCGAGATAATTTGTCGCTCTTAATCGTGTTCGCGCTTTTGGAATACAATCGAACTGCAACTTCTCATCAGCCGAACAAGAAATATTTTGTTGTGCTGATAATTAACACAGTTTCGCATTGGGTTTCTCAATGGGGAAACCGCAAATGAGATGAATTATGGGCAACCAATAAAGATAATTGACATGTTTTAAAATGAAAGAATAGTTCAATATCAGGTTGAAACAATATCCTGCTTCCTTGAGGTTGAAATATTTCTGTTAAAAATATGAAGTTCAATGCAAAGTAGATTAGGCATATAGGAAAAATGTTACAAATCGGGATTAATTATAGTTTAGGCGAAATTTAATTTTTGACTTCTTTAGATTTTTAGTTCAGAACAACTTTGGTAAAATGAACTAAACGACAATCAATTTTTCGGTAAAGCCACGAACATCTATTATTATTATTATTTTATATTTAATTTCAGAATGGAATTTTGAAATGTTTTATAGTGTATAACGAATTCAAAACTTTCTGCGTAGACTAAAGTTTTTTAACCCTTTAAAGGGCCATTTTTTTAGTCATATTATGTTTAAATATTTTTAGGCTTGAAAATAGAATAAGAAAAGTGATTCATTTAGCTTATTAGATAAATTTAATTTTCTTAATTAATAATTAAGTAACAAATCAAGACACATCATTTTGTCTGAGATAAAGAACTGAAGCATCTAAGTTTCTGTCTTTCTAAAATAATTTGTCAGAACTTAGGCCAACCTACATAATTTCATACAAAGATTGATGAATTTGGTGGGAATCATACTTCCCACGAAAGGGTTATAGTATGTACATCAATATATGTTTAGTAATAATTTATAGTACATGAATTAATCATTAAAAACTTTCATTACTATTTTATGATCTAATTACAGTATATAATATAATACAGTACAGTATATAATTCTGAAATATTTTGTGTGAATTCAAAGCTCTCTTTTTGTACACTAGAATTATGTTTCGTACTAATGTGTTTCAATACACATTTTATAGCATACGAATTAAACATTAAAAAACCAGCAATTCTTATTTGTATTTTGTACTGTTCCTGACGTTTTCGATCAGCAATCTGACATCATCGTTTCATTTAAAGGACTACAACAGGCATTTCCTACTGCATTACATAAAAAAATCTTAGAGAAACATAAAATAACAATTATTCTATTTTATATTTTATTCAATTATTATATTTTTTTTTTTCTTCCAGATTTGTGATTTTAGAGGTATTTCGGATAAATCAAATTTCAGCTACGGTGATTTACTGTTGCTTCACGGTTTTACCGTAATTCAATTTTGCAGTTTAATGAATATGAGGTGTTTTTATTATGAAATCGGGTAGACTAACTGTTATTGGCAAAAATAAATTATATTTTCATAGATGTAAATCAGAGAAAAATTAAATCATTATTAGGTATTTTATTGTATCAAATCTAACACAATTAAGAAATTTAACCAACCGAGAATTCAAATCCTTTTAATTAGTTTTTTAATCAGTTTAACTCAATATAATATAATTTAACTCAATAATCAATATAATTTATAAAGTTATTTAATAACTTTATAAATTATATATATACCTTAATTATATATATATATATATATATATACATACGTTAACTATATATATACATAAAATTTAAACACATATTTTTAAGTAATTTCGCAGCCGAAGAGAGCAGACACTTGTGAAAATTTTAAAACTTCGCTTTTTTTCATCCCAGGAGGCATAATTTATGTACAAGAATGAAACGACGAGATATGTCAATCTACAGGGCGACAAAAGAGCAAAAAAGTGAAAAGAACGAAAGAGACCGAAATATTTTCTCCAGTGATTTTATACTATGGGATTCTAATAGAGATTTCTTTGACACTTGTCGATTTAGGTAAGGAAATTTAGGCATCTTTAAAAGAATGTTATGAAGCATTAAGGATTTTTGTCCCTTCACTCGGTGCATAGGAATCGTTGATTTTACAGTTTTCTAAAGCGCCTGTAGCAATAATTAAATAAAAAAAAAGGTGGAACTGGATCAGGAAATAAGAGAACATTTCAGAATGAAGTTAATATGGACAAAATTAAGAAAAAATTTAAGAAATTAATTAAGATTTAAATTATATTTTAAAATATCATTACATATATATCTACCTTAAATCGGCATTCACCATGAAAATGTATTGATAAGTACATACATATTTTGTAAGGAAAAGTGAATTCTCCCAGAAAAAAATGATTGTGGATATAGTATGCGTAATCTATATGCAAACGTTATGAAACAATATCGAATTTTCTTTCGAAAGGTAGAAACATGTTCAAATAATGAGTTTCACAATACAGAATGTATTATTGATTTAAAGGACTGATTGATAACTACCGATGCAAAAAGGATTTAACACATGTTTTTTTTTTTTTTTTTTGAATTGCAAGCATGTCAGAAAAAATAAATAAAATTTAGCTAATATCGACTCTTGTCTGCAATTCACTTCCAGATGGATAAACATCCGTGAAAAATAAGTTGGAAAACCAATGTTGAAAACTCTGATAATTAAAGCAATTTTTAAGCTGTTTGTAAATTCAGTAACAATAGTTTAAATTATGATAATTACAAATAATTTGTACTTGCCAACTCTTACGAAATAAGAATTGTTGTCTTTGCATTAAAAATTTTAATGCTTTCATCATATCTTTCACATTAAATTGTGAAATGATAATTCGTCTGATCCGCAAGATCAGATCTAGATGATGAAATTAGGTGAAGCAATAAGAATAGGTTTAGTGTTTGCAAGTGTAGCACTCCCTTAAAGGGAAGGGGTTTCAAGACACTGCCATTCACTGGGTCATTAGGTGTGGCTTTAGAGTTTACATGGTGTAAGCACAAAGATCAGAGCTTCTTGAATTGTTCGTTTTTGCAATAAGCAATTCTGAGTCACTATTATAGACTCAATCTCTATTTTCAGCTATAAAAAGATATTTTTTGGTTTCTCTCAAATTTTTCGAACAGGTCGACCATTGCATTTAACATCGTCGTAACGTAATATATTTTAAATTTATATTATCTAAAGATTCACAATCTTGATGTAATAAAGATCCATTGTAGATAAGAAACTGCGGGGGAACAATTCATTAATAATAATAACAATTGAATTGATTGTGGAGTTACTAAAGTCAACATAACGCAAATTATTTATGAGTTTTTGTTGAACTTTTTTAGATAAATAAAACCTTAAGGTGTACGTACACACTAGAAAATTTTTTCTTTAATTTTAACTTTAAAAATCCGGTGTTTTCACAGTAGGTTATTAATATATGTTTAAACTCATTTCAGTGAGAAAAAATCATATTACACTAATTATTAATTCATTAAATAATATTTAATGAGCTAATTAGCCTATTTTTTGAAACAAAATATCTTAAATTCTAATTTGTACAGACACACAATTCTAGTTGGAAATTATGCCTAATATTAGTCTTCATGTTGTCTGCCTCAATCAAGTTATAAAAATATATAGTTTTTTTTAAACAATTTTTTCATCAACGATCAATAGAAAAAGCGATATTTTTTCAGCAATTTTAACTTTTAAATAGCTATTAAAAATTTATTTCTATAAATATAACTTTGATTGAGACACAAAACATCCGCTATTTTATACAGATTATTTTGATATATAAATAACGGTATTTGGTTCATTTCTTGGTGAGTTATGATTGTTTGAATGAAGCAACATAGTGGAAAAATATCATTCTTCATAAAATGAGTTTTAAAAACACCGTAACTAGAGTTTTTAATGAAAGCACCTCAAGAAAAATAATTATAACTCGAGAAATATTTCGAAAATTGACAACATCTTGGTATCATTTGAAAGCTAAAGGATCAGAAAATATTATTAAGCAATAAAAAAATATTCGATATTTTGAACGATTTTCGAAGTTTCAAGTGTGTACATACACCTTAATTTCAATAATTTTCACATTAATATTGCTCTTTATTAATTATAGTGACAAAAAGGGAGTTCATCAGTTTCCTTGGTTCACTGAGAAAATATGGCATTATTTTGAAACTGCAATTGCCATAATAACAAACTTTTATTTCAAAGAAAGAAAATACTTTATTGATATGAATAACAAGATCGAATAAAGTGAAACTTGAGAAAGCTTGAGCTGGAAAACAAACAACGAAGTTGATATGATTGGATAATATTGCAAAATTGAAATTGTTACTCAAAAGTAGGTTGAAGTATGTTGATGACCTTGATCGGTGATTTTCATTTTCAAGGCGGTGGTTTTCGGGCAGCAGTAGAAGTGATAAAAATAGGGTCAATTCGCTAAAATAAATAAATATCTAGAAATGATAAATAAGAATGGATTCGACAAAATCTTACAATAGAACTTGTTAAGATTAAATAGGAAACAAAGTCTTTTTATCCGCTTAACATTTTTATTTAATTGAACCAAATATATTATGATATATGATAATTTATATCCATTATCCACTTTCAGTACAATTAACTTGATTATATCATTATATCGATATGAATAATCCGGAATATAATTTAATTTCTGCCATTCTGTATAATTAAACTCTGTAATGAAGACTAATTTGTTTAATTTAATTTAATTATTTCTGTAGCTCTAAGTTATATAGAAACATGTGTGAAGTGATTTAACCCTTTCTAAGGCCGTGGGAAGTATGCTTCCCACCAAATTTATCAATCTTTGTATGAAATTATGTAGGTTGGCATCAGTTCTGACAAATTTTTTTAGTAAGTCAGAAACTTAGATGCTTCAGTTGTTTATCTCACACAAAATGATGCGCCTTGGTTTGTCACTTAATTATTAATTAACCAAATTAATTAATTAATCAAATTAAATTTATCTAATAAGCGAAATGAATCCCTTTTCTTATTCTAATTTCAAGCCTAAAAATATTTTAACATAATATGACTAGAAAAAAAATGGCCCTTTAAAAGGTTAACCAAAAATGATGTTATAAAATCCTGGAAATTTAATATTAACACATATTTCAATTACAAATAAAGAATATTTTTTTTGACAAGATTAACTACGCCTGATTGCAAATATTATTTGAAATACAGACAAATGTCTCAATACCTTTTTTTTTATATACCAAAAGTGCAAACAGAAAGTATTGTGATCGAAGAAAAAAATTCAATCTTGAAAATTTGAAGAAACTCTCTGTGTTTTTAGCTTCTCCTATTTAAAAAAAAAAAAAAATACGGAGCAGAAAAAGAAAACCTGAATAAAATTTGATATGTTTTTTCAGCATAATAATACAATTTTTATCAAACGTTGGTCGAGATCCTCCCAATGGAAGGCGGTCACGGTGTCCTAGGGATAATATAGGCTTCGAAGCCGTGGGTCTCCAGGTTCGAGACAGGATTCCACTTAAAGATCCGTCGTGTATCTGGATCTGGTGCACATTGATTCTGACTTAGAGGGCCAAACGTCCTCCCGCTGTTGCATGGAAATTTGGAATGAGGAGTGCCAGTTCAGATGTCATACTCGTCATCTGATCGCGGTTCAAAATCACGAGGTCCGTCCCCAAACAGCCCTAACATTGCTGTCAAAAGAGGACATTAATATAAGCAAACTAAAAACCGTCCATGAAAAGTCTGTCACTTTGTTCACCCTTAAGTGTGTGAACATGATTACTCAAAGAGAAAGAGAGCTGAAATTATGCATAAATTTTTATTATTCTAATTATAGATGTATATCAGATTTTGGGACAAGTCTGGTAAAGAGTAGATTGTTTTTTCGTCTGTCTATTATGTACGTAAACGCAATAACTGGAGAAATGTACTAAATTATATTTATGAAATCTAATATGTGATCCTGATACTGAAATTATTAATTTGAATTAAGTTTCTGAGTCAACCAATTAACGGAAAGAAGTACAAATTGTACAATCGTTTATCTGTATTCCTATACATATGAATAGACACATAGACTCAAGTCTATAAATATGCAAAAACTTCTATACTTAAAAGCTAAACAAAAACGACACGTATTACGCAAGTATAGGAGGAAAAAAAGAATAAGGGAAAAATGCATCCTTCGGTTAAAAAATTAAATGTCATACCTAAAAAATAAAACCAACCTTTCATAATGTCAGTTTTTTTTTCTGTCTAACAGCTATACCTTTATTAAATGAGATGGCACAAAATGTGAAAGTTCAGAAGATTCAATTGCGTAAATATAAAACCCTACAGAAAAGAAAATGAATAAAATCTTTAGCCAACAAAAACATGTGCCGTCATAAAAATTCATTCGAAACAAACCACAGCATTTTTATTTGTGAGAAGAACAATGTTGTTGACTTTGTGGTTCTGTCAGCAGCAGGAAAGTGTACTAATTCTAGAAGTCATCAGAGTTGATATATAATGAGATTATTCCGTTTTTCTATTCAGGTTTCGCGCTCCAACAATTATGGCATAGAAAACGTCGGGGAAAAAATCAAACAGTCGCGTGACGGCCATGAAATAAGATGTCAGAAAAGTGTGATGACTCATTATCTTGCACAAATGATTATTCAGCAGGAAATATAAGGTGAAAACATGCGTAAGAGCAGCGGACTTCCCAAGACAGTTTCTTATTTCAAAGACAATTTTGTATGAACTGTGTTTCGCAAGCACTTTCGTTTAAAATATCATCAACAAAATGATAATACAAACTTCAAATAAAGGCTTCAATTGTTATGACATTTAATTTTCAGTGCCAATTATTCACATGGAATTTTTTTAATACCATTTCAGTTTTATAACAATGATTTGAAATAATATCCCATCACCTCCTCCACAAAATCTTAATTTTCAGAAATTAATAAATTATTAAAGAAATTTCAACAAAATGGCTTCATAAATTTACGCCAAATACATCTTAGAAATGGAAGCAAAATCGATGAAATGATGGTGCACGGATTTTCCACGACAATCTCTAATTTCAAAGACAGTTTGTATGGACTGTGTTTCGCAAGCACTTTGTTTAAAATAGCAACAACAAAAGGATAAAACAAACATAAAATGAATGCTTCAATTGTTATGACATTTAATTTTCAGTGACTAGTGTTTGCATGGAATTTTTTTAAAAACTATTCCAATCTTTAACAATATTTGAAGCAATATCCCCTCCCCTCCCAAAGTATTTAATTTTCAAAAATCAATAAATAAGGGAGGTCTGAATTAAATGGCTCAATTAATTTACGTCAAATCCATCTTAAAAAATGGAAGCAAAACTTACAATAATCAATCAAACGATGGAGCGCGGATTTCCAGATAGTTTCTTATTTGAAAGACAATTTTGTATGGGCTGTGTTTCGCAAGCACTTTCGTTTAAAATATCATCAACAAAATGATAAAACAGACATCAAATGAATGTTTCAATTGTTATGACATTTATTTTTCGGTGGCTGGTGTTTGTATGGAATTTTTTATGCTATTTTAACCTAATAACAATGATGTGGAGAAATGTTCTCTTTTCTTCTCACCTCCCCCCCCAAAAAAACTTAATTTTTAGAAATCAATTAATGATAAAAGAGATTTCAAATATATGGTTTCATAAATTTACGCTAATATATCTTACAAAATGAAAGCAAAATGAACAAGAATCGATGAAATAATGGTGCACGGACTTTCTATGATATTCCTTTATTTTAAAGATAGTTTTTTTATGGACTGTGCTTCACAAGTACTTTCATTTACAATATCAATAACATGGAAAATTTAAAGAAGACTGAATGCTTCAAATGCTATTAGATTAGTTTTTGTATAAAATATTTTCATATTGTTTAAATTTTCAAACATAGACTTGAAGCAATGTTTTATCCCAAAAAAAAATCCACAAGAATCAATAAAAAAATGAAGCATATTTTAACTAAATGGTTTAACAAACCTGTGCCAAATGCAGGAGGCAAAATCTACAGAAATCAATAAAATGATGAATAAGAATTCGACTTAATATTATTAAAGTTACATTCATTTGTTGGATTCCATGCGCAACAACTCTGTTCGCTTAAAATAAATCATATATATGGATAAATAACACTGATAATTGTATTTCAAAATTTTCTAATTCAACGGAATTAATTTTACTTTTCCATAATTCTTCAATACGAACACAGACGAAACAAGGCGCACAAATTAAATCGCAAAAAATGAGTACCATTTTTGAGATTTAATTTCTCGTTTGATAATTCGATAAATCTTTATAGATATGAAATTTAGTCAAATGCTTCAACAAAACTCAAACATTTGATATATTTTTTTATTTACACTTTAATATACTTTAAAAGCAATTATGCATATTTTAGGAAGCAAATTCCACATATTCTTTTTATAAAGTTTAAAAGAATACTTATGATATATAATTTTTACTCATTTTTTATATCGGAATTTTTTGAATAATTAAAAGTGAAATTTTGCATCAAAAATATGATAATCTGCCTGTTTCAAAAAAGTAAGTGTTAAGTCTTTGTTTTACAGATTTTTAAAGAGGTGAACAAAATGATTTTTACTAAATGTTTCTACGCTTCTTACATATTTAAACTTTCAGTAATCAATATTTATAAGCAATTTTCTTCATAGTTATTGATTAAATTTTGACCTAATGTGAATTAAAAAAAATAGACACATATGAATCAACACAATAACGAAGCACACTTCTATTAATTATTTCTATAAAATTAAAACATTGTTTTTTCGTTGATCATTATTTACAAGCAATATTTTTAGAAGTTATTTTTAATTTTTAAGGTGAATATTAAATGAAAAAAAATATTTACTTTTTATTACCAACTTCTTTATAAATAGTATTGCTGAGCAAATACAAATGTTTCAGCAAAGAGAATGTACGGTAGAGTGTACACTATCAACGAAATAACAAATATTACATTAATTGTGAATAGCAAGTTTTAGTGCAGAACAGTATAACTGTACAAACTCATTAACAGCTGTACAGCCTTAACATTATATCATAGCAAATAAACGATGCTAGATTGACGTAATTTCTCTTTAATGCGCATGAATATGATGAAGTTTGATGGAGTTTTTATGACTTTAGAACTTAATATCCAGACTATATATTTTATTATATAACTTATATATACAGACTATAAGAAAAACAATCGAAAAAAGTCAAAATCAATACTGATCTTACATCACAACGATTACCGAGTCATTTATGGATGTTATCAATCACTTTCTATTAGGACAACAAGTTAAATCACATACTATATTGAAGCTAAAAAATTTTTTTGTCTATGGTTATAGTTATTTCAGAAGTTGGGTCAAGAAAACGTTATAGCAATTTTATTTTCTTCAATATTGATACAGAATGCCGGCGTCCTTGCATACGGGTAGCGCATCTTCCCCGTGATCTGGGCATCCCGGGTTCGAATCTCGGTTCGGACATGGTTGTTCTTCATCTGTGATCTATCTGTGAGGTGTGTGAATGTACCCCCCCCCCTAAAAAGGGGTTGTGCAAGCGAATGTGCGTGTTTCATCTTCATATGAGCTAAAAGTCAGACTTCTGCCCTCGGGTGCTCAGGGGTCTTTACCCTCAGAAGCTACTGCACCCCCTTTCCGTGGTAACGCGGACACAAAATCATCATTGATATAGAATTCAAAAGCAACATTGTTTTGAAGAAGAATTTATGAATCGAAAATGTAAAAAATGTTTATTGAAGCTGTGCATTTCTATTTATTTACCAAATGAATCTCCTATTTTTGTGAAATCCTTTTTTTAGTTAAAAAGTTCATAACCTTTCACTATTTAAAATATTAATGTATTAAACTATTAAATTTATTTATTTGAATTTTAAATTTAAAATATTAAATTTACTTTTTGAACAGAAAATTATTGAAACTAAAGTTTACTTTTTATCAATTGATTTTAAACTGCAATCAAGAGGAAAAATTAATCTAAATAAAATTCAAGCATACAAATAACTAATGCACAAACAAATTAAAATATTGTTACGAAAAATATTTGATGACTGTATAATGAATGCAACAGAAAAAGTTGTAAATAGAAAGCAACCTTTATGTCATGAATATTCTAGGAAAAGACGCATCGCAGGTACCCAACGAATAACATTTATAAAAATTAACAACGGAAGTTTATAGCAAATCACCAATTAAATAACAGTAATAGGACCATCGCCCACAGCTTTCCATTTTCGCTCTAGGAATACAATTTCAGAAAGAGATCAACTCGTTTGAGTTGGTCGGGTTTTATATAATTTCAAAGAACATTGTGCCGTCACGCGCAATTCTCAAGAAGAATCGCTAGATTTCGGTTCCTAAGGCCAACATTTTTGCATTTTCCCAGAGCATTCAATTTTGCAACTAAATAGTCGCCAAATGTTCGCCAAGGTTGAAAGTCATTAGCTAAATTTACATTAAGAATTTTTATAAATCTCCCCCCCCCCCATCTAGAGTAAGACTAAAATGGCAAGGAAACGGTATTACAGACTAGAAATAATATCAGTCCACATATATCTTAGAATCTCTATTAACACTAGAAAGAACCAATTACTAATGAACATGGCAGTTACAGAAAAAAAAATCATTGCAAGGGAAAAAAATGCATATTTATTCTAGAATGTTTTCCATTGGATTTAATTTTTTACAAACATTATTCCTATTGAATTAATTGAAATTGAACAAAGATCTAATCTGACAGAAAAAAATGCTATTGGGAAGTAATCAAAACATACATTTGAATCAGTAATATTACACAACAACTAGAATTTGGATATATATGAGGTTTTTTAAATTTTATCATCAGCATTGGAAAGTCAGATGTTAATTAAAAGTATCATGGTTAATTGTATTAATTTCGTTGAAAGATTTCAAATTGTGCAAAAGACAACAAATGAATTTCAACAGATATACACCATTCCTCCACTCTATTTAAAACACTTGTATATGAATAAAATTAATGCAAATTCGATAATTAGAATAAATATTCCAAATGTGGAAAGATATACAAATGTTTGAAATAGACTGGACAGGTAAACATTGAATGCCAAATATTTCATCATTATGTGGTAATACAGTTAGACTTTGCACTTTTAGGCAAAACTGAAAAATGGGGCAAAGTCATTTTACAAAAACGAAAAATAGTAATAGTTAAGAAAATACTCAAATCACAATAAACAATGAACTAAAGACATAAAATGGGCAACAGAAAAATATACTGAAACTGGTTATTTCAGTTTAAAATAATAATTATCTTATCCCAAACCAGACAAATACAGACACATAAATATGTCCAAATTTCTATAATAAAAGTTCAGTCTTTTATGTTTTCCGGATGTAAAGAAAATAAGGTTAAAAAAAAAAAAAAAACTGCGAGAATCGATCAGGGTATGAAATAAATCTCTCGAGTATGAAGATAAAAAACGACTATCAGGATCTGAATATAGTTAAGTTTATTGATGCGACAGTCACATCACAAAAAAAGAATTCGCTTTGTCTTAAGATTTTGACACAGCAAAATGTGCAAAGGACTTAACACTGAACTGAAAATTTGCATTTGACTTTTTTCAGGAAAACATGAATTGACACTAACACGGATCTATGCAAATGCTTCAAAGATAACATTTCTAATAACTAAAACTACCGGTTTGTTGCGTTATACTCATTATTTAAGACCTTTTTTAGGCTTCAGCTCAAAAATAAATGTGAGTTTTGCGGTTATTAATGTTTCTGCATCCCACAATCGACGAAATTAACGAATGTCACACCCAAGTTTTTGTACATCGACTTTGACCTCAGATGATCTCTGTACTTTTCAATGCTATCTATCCTTCAAATCCTTGTAGGACGATGACACAAAAAAGAACGCCCGAGACCACCACGCATTTAGTCACGATTGTTTGGGTTCCATTCGGAAGTATACCAAATTTGTAGAAAACACTCCTGGTTGTAAGACATTGTTTAGGAAATATCTGGTGACTTCTATGGTTATTATTAATTGGTTTTTAGGTGCAGGTGGAATACAAATGAAACACACTTTCTAACATCCTGGATATAAGTTTTATATCTTCAGAAAAGATATTGGATGTTTGTTCAACGCAATAAAGTGCACATAAATTTAATTTTTGAAAATACGCTAATTTTGCAGAAAAAATAATAATTGGAAAAGCATTTTTTAGAAAAATCCCAGGCAAGTTGCATGATTTAATGAATATTAATGAAATAACAGATAAGAACAGCTTAATACTGAATACAAATGAAACACACTTTCTTACATCCTGGACATTAGTTTTTCGTATCTTCAGAAAAGATATTTTGTGTTTGTTGACTCTCAAAGAACCATCAATGCAAATAAAATTGATTTTTGAAAATACACTAATTTTGCTAAAAAAAACAACAACTAATGATTGGAAAAGTATTTTTAGAAAATTCTTTGGCAAATTTCATGACTTAATAAATGTAAATGAAATAATAGATAAGGGCAGCTTAATATTGAATACAAATGAAACACGCATTTTATGACATCCTGGCCATTGGTTCTTTATTTTTTAAGAGATGTTAATGCTTGTTGTACTTCAAAGGACTACTTGCATACATTTTGAATTGAATTTTCAGGCGATCACTTTTTTTAATGCTGTCACATAAAACAATTTCGAAACAAATTAGATCATGCTTGTTTCTACTCAAAGAATCATCTGTGTAAGTAACCTGAATTTATAGGCCATAATCATTTTAACACTGCTCGGTTGTGTCTTAGTACACTTCAAAAGAAATGATTAGAACTTACTTTAAAACCTAACCGAATTTTTAAATGCCTTTAATTTTAGAAATACGACTGCATCCTAATAGCGAGAGAGTGATGACTACGGACATAATGTGTTCATACATAGTGTGTCCGTAGAACAGGGATCGGATCTCTCCAGAGGAACTGTTCAAGTCTGGAGATTTGGCTGCTGGCGTAGCTAGATGGTGAACATATTAACAAGTTACAATGAATTCTGTCAATACGATTATGTTCTGTGGTTACTGGATGGTTGAATGTAACCCAATGTATGCAAGTTGCGCGAGAGTGTTGACTACGGGCACATGATTGTTCCTACATAGTGTATCCATAGAGCACGGGTCGAATCTCTCCAAAGAAACTGTTCAACTCTGGAGAATGGGTTGCTGGCATAGCTAGTTGGTGAATATATAAACAGTTGGGCATCAGTTCTCTTTACATGGCTATGTTCTGTGGTAACGGGATTATTGGGTGTAAATAAATGTATGCTAGTACATTAAAAGATTTTCAAGATAATCTTTGATATAGTTATTTGAATAATTTATATTTCTAGATAGCTTCAATGAAGAAGCATGCCTTTTCTTACATAATTACAGAAAAATGTAATTTAATTACAATTTTTTTAAAAATAATGTTTAAATGCTCTCTGAGTCTCATCATTGTGGTCACAAAGGTACAGCCAGAAAATAAATATGAAACTAAAAGAGACATGAAAAATAAAAGTTTATGATTAAATACATTAACCTGTTGGTTTATAGGCACGAGAATCATTCACTCGTTATACAGCTAAATAAACGAGTATGATACATCCGAACCTATAATCGTGTTTGGTTCAAAATTTTCATTTGATATCGTTCATCAAAAAGATATTAATTTATTCCTCTTCTACCTATTAGATATAAAGTATATTATATCTTTTTCATTCCACTTTCACCTATGGATAAAATATTTTATTAATATATGACGATTTGTGAAGGTCATCGTAATTGAAGCAGATACGATATTGCAACAGAAATATATTTATCAGTAGGCTAACTGATTGAATTAGTATATATCTATAAATTAGGAGAGAAATCTCGAGGATTTGCCTAAAACTCAGTTGCAAGGACTATGTAATGAAAAGTTAAATACAATGTGATAAATCGCTCTTTTCTGAAAATGATCTGTTGATCCTAAATCCTTTTTATTACAAATATACCATATATTGCACAATTCAAGCAAAGAACTTAAAGTTCAAATAATTTTTGTTTCATTTATTTCACTAAATTGAGCCAAGGGTACAAAAATAGTTTCATTGCTTTAAAAAAATTTAAACATTCACTTAATAGAAGGTTATTTGGCAAATTTTTTAAAATCAACGACAGAACATTCGTGACATAAAACACATCCGGTTGTTGTCTCACATTCCATTTCCGATAGAAGTCCATGAAAGGTTACAGCTCATGGCCGAATAACCTTCCATGCAATAGCGTTTCAAGTTCAGTGTGGCAAAATGCCCAAGACGTCAATAAAATCTCAGGGGTGCCAATAAGCAACTCAGCAGTTGAAATTACAGTGAACACCACCCATGGAATAGAACGAATAATGAGAAGCTACCGGTACCATTCAACAGTTCAGGAAGAGGCGTGATATTTGGCGTTCAGTTTCCGTGTTTCGAAATCAAATTCTAACGGTAAGAAATCTTTAAAAAAATTTAGGTTTTTCAATAGTAGGGTGTATGAAAATGATTTAAATTAAATAACTTAACGAGCTCGAAATATTTTATGAATAATCTAAAATACTACAGAAGCATTAACAGCGAATAAGAAAAGAACTATGGTTATATTCTTTTGTATGTTTTTCACAAAATTAACATATCCCTGTATATGGTATGGAATTTGATGCATAATATATTTTTCATGTTAATAGTAAATAGGATTTTTTTTCGAATTTTTAAAATAGAAATTTAGGACAGATTTAAAAAAATAGGAAATTTTTCAAAATTTTATTTTGATTCTTCTTATGTGTGCATTTCTCCGTTGCTATCTATTGTTAGATGTGTATCCACGCCAAACACATCTTTTATTTTAAAATTTAAAAAAATATGCATTTAAAAGTTACAAACAAAGCAGAAGATAATGCACTAAAATTACAAATTTTGAGCATTTTTATGAGGAAAATTTTTTATACTTGCTATTATTAGTAAAAAAATATTTCTTATAAAAGAAAATAAACGACTCAAGCTATCGACTTTAATTTAGTTTTGCAGGAAGTGCCGACGTTTAGAACTATCATCACAAATTTGCTCTAATTGTAAATACAGTCAGCAATTTCAATGATCAAAGTAAAATTGCTCTTAATGCTACATATCGGTCGTGGTAAGATGGTGGTAGATGCTTCATCATTTTGCTCTGCAAGTTTGTAACGTCTTTTTACCATGTTATTTTTTCAAATTCATCCTGTTAGCGTGGTGCGGTAATATATTCATGTTATTCTCATTATATTATGATCAGATTGAAAATTATGGCATTCGTTTCTTATGGTTACTGAATAGTCTTGAAATCAGATTATAGTCTAACTAATCGCTAAATAAACAAAATAAAAATATATATAGCGGTTGAATATGTCACAAAAATAATCTATCTATATATATATATATATATATATATATAATAAATGTTTATGAATTAAAATCGAATTTGTTTATACTTTTTCAACTATGAAAGTGACAATTTTTTTAGTTTAATTTTAAATAATAAAATGAATGTTTGTATTGAAATGAATTTTGTGTCATTTTTATAAAAAATCCCAACTGAAAACTGGGTTTAGTAAAAAATGAAGATACTACTAAAAATTTCAAAGCATTTTTTTTACGAAAATTCAATGTTATTAGAATAATTAAGTTAAATAAACAATTATATAACGCCAAATTCAATTAGATTTCGCCTTTTTCCAATTCAAATTCATGATTTGAAGTAAAATAACAACAGATTTTTTAAAAAAAAGTCTAATTATATTTTTCTAACGGATTTAGTAGTTTATTTATTTTAAAAGAAGGAAAAAAATTTTAAAAATAAAATTCTAAGGATTTTAATGCCAGTGAAATTATTTAAAATTGTTTTGCCTATAAATTCAAATAGTATTCTTTTTTTTTTCAAAAAAATTTTAAATAAAAGAAATTAATAAAAATTTAAAACAAATACTTTTATCAAATAAATATTTTTAAAACACACATGAAGAAATAAAAACCAAAGTATTATCAAACACCGATTCAAACTACATTTCCTTACTAAGAATTGCACAAACAAAAGCAATCAACATCGGCAGATAGGCAATAATGGAGTTTCGATTATTCCATGGACAAAATATTTAAATGCTTCTTTATCAAAATTTGATTGGCTGGGTCACGATTCTATTATCGCAGCACGGGATGGAGCAAACGATAAAGGTCGCACTTTTACATAACTTGCCCCAAGGAAAGATGGTGTAAGGGTTAGGGTGAGGGTTGAGGCCTAGCTGTTCCAGGAAGGGAATAGGTTGTCAGTGAAGCGTAAGACGGAAAAAGGTCGAAAGGGAATGATAGTAATTTATGGTGTGAATGCATTTACATGGGGAAAATCAGATAATGGAAAATGAAAATATTAATTTTCCTTTTGTAATTTTGAAATTATTGTTGTATTTTATTTTTAAATAGAGATTGTCTGGGTTTGGAGTATTTTCAAACCATTTGATAATTTTTTTGCCATTAAGCTCAAATAAATCTTAATCTAATTCTATTTTCAAGGAACATTCGTTTCAAGGAACGTTTTCAACGAACGTTCAGAGGTTTTTATTTTGAAACGTTTATTTCATTATTTATTCATTTTTATTTCAAGCGTTTTTATTTTGAAATAAAAAGCAACAAAAATATTCTATATGTACAGTTTTGTAAATGTATGCAGGTAAATATTTTAAATAAAGTGATTGAAAATGCATGAAAAAGAATTATAATTCATAGATAATTGCAACATTTATATTAGGTTTTTCATATTATTTGCATATAGTGGAATCATTAATAAAAGAAAAAAAGAAATCTAATATTATTATGTATCTTTGTAGAATATTTTGAAATGTAAAAGTACCAGAATGCAGTTACCACTTTAATAAACTTATAAATGTAGTCAAATATTTGATAAATTGATTATATAACAATATACATAGAGAGTTATAGCGTTTCATATTATTTCCAATATATTCAATTTTGCTGATTCTTAATTTACATGGAAAAGAAAGACAGATCTTTTAAAATAATTTGTTACCCATTATTTTTAATATAAAAAAGATTTTTATATAAAAAAATAACCCGTTAATTTTAAGAAACTGTCAATAAAAAACAATCATTATGAAATTCAATTAAAAGTAAATATTTTCTGACCCAAAACTAATAAAAGATACATTTTATTTAGACATCGCTAAAGCTGTTACATCTAAAACACAAATGAACTTAACCAAATTAGAAATAAATATTAAGTTAAATGAAAAAATGGAACCAAAAAGACAGAAATGATGAATTCGGCTTGAAGACTTTTTCAAGCGTCGCTTAAGCAGGGATTCAATCCAGAATTTTTTTTTCTGTGAGTGGTCTGACTTTTGTTCAGAATATTAACCCTCGTGACCTGAAAATCTCAAGAAATTGAGTTTTTGGAGAAAATAATTAGTATCATAAAATTAAAGACAATAAATTACATAATAATAAGAAAAATATTATTTCAAAAATTTAAATCTAAGCAAGACTCACGAGGAGTCAATATTTTGGACAAAAATCAGACCCCTTACAGAAAAAACCCCCGGTTTGAATCCCTGCCCGAGGTTGACCCTTGAAAAAGTCTTCAGGTTGGATCCCTCTTTTCTTTCTTTTTGTTTCCGTTTTTGCATTTAACTTATTATTTATTTCTACTTTGGTTCCGCTAATTTTAATTAACGTATAACATTCTTAAACTGTAGTGAAAAAAATCTTTGCTATTTATTTTCAAAATAAAAGCATAAATATAAAACACCTCATTTATCAAGGAAACCTCGAATATTTCAGATACTAAAGCATTGAGTTTTGAAACGTCGCCAAAGGGTCCTTAGAATGGATTTTACTTATTAAGCCGATAAAGCGAATGGAAGTTTTTCAGTTGAGGAAATCAGTTACAGTTGAAACACATCGCTTTAGGCGGAAAAACAATTTCTGTGTAAATTGTTTCACTTTCCGCAGAAGTCGATTTGGCGACGAGGACAAAATTCGCTAACGGGCAGAACAAATAGACGGAACGAAACTGGAACAAGAGACACGTGACAATAACAAAGCGATGCCATGCGAGAGAACGTCAGAGAAATATCGGTTAAAAAATGCACATCGACTTTTCATTGCCTTGGAATTGGACTAAACAAACTACGAGCTAAGCCTAAAGGAATTCCGTTTAAACAGCCCATTGGTTTTCTAAAGAGCATTAGGGAAATTAATGGAAATGAAATAAAAGTTTATCGGCGAAATTAATTAATTAATAGGTGACATTATTTTTTTCCTTTAATAAAATTATCGATTTGGAGGACACGAAACGTGAAAAACGAATAAAAAAAGGTTTGGTAATCTAGCATGAAGTTTTATTTATTATTTTGTTGTTGTGTCGCATTTATTTGCATGATGACCAGGATTTCGAATATCCTGATCCAAATTTGACAGAATAAATGTACTCGTATTTGAATTTAAAAAACAGCGTTTTTTCTTCTTATCCACTAAAAAAAAGAATTCTTCTAATTTGTTAAAAAATAATTGTTTTCTTTTCGTACGGGCAGACAGATTCAAGGATGGTCGTTGACTGATTTAGTTCGAAATATGACACAAATCTACAGTTCTTGTAACAAAACAATATGCCAAACGCCACTTGTCAAGCCCATTGGGTTTTCGTGTCATTTCGTTCATGTGCTCCTGAATAGAGAGACTTATGTCCAAAAAATGGTTTTTCAGACCCAAGAGAAGTTTAACACATTGGGTCACCGGTGATTGATATCTGGATATTTCAGTAGCGCCGTGGATATCATAGGCTATTCTTTAGTTCTATCGGTCACACTTCCTATGTATTTCACTATATGAAGGGATTGACGAGGTTCTTCTGCATATCATAGCGATTTGGCCAGAGAAAAATATTTGAAAGAAACATAATATACTTACATCTGTAGCAAATGTATTCCATTAAAAGTGTGGGAGTCCAATGGTAACCTCAATCAAAAAATCATTTAACTCGATAAAAAAAAATATAATTATTTGAATATAATTCTTTACACAATTTTGAGCATTTTTTCAACTGTAATTTTATGTCTGTCTCTAATGGCTTAGAAATTAGCTATTAGGCCATGATTAGAATGAGCACACTGGATATATTAATTGTTATTTACTATAATCGTTTCTTTTTAATGCAAATATGCAAAGTTTTATGAAAACATCATTAGCCGAGAACTACTCGACTATTTTTAATGGTTGATGATTCTTTTTCAAATCATATCTATTTAACCCCTTAAAGGGCCATTTTTTTTCTAGTCATATTATGTTAAAATATTTTTAGGCTTAAAATTAGAATAAGAAAAGGGATTCATTTAGCTTATTAGATCAATTTAATTTGATAAATTAATCAATTTGGTTAATTAATAATTAAGTAACAAATCAAGACACGTCATTTTGTTTGAGATAAAGAAGTGAAGCATCTAAGTTTCTGACTTACTAAAAAAATTTGTTAAAACTTAAGCCAACCTACATAATTTCATACAAAGATTGATAAATTTGGTGGGAAGCATACTTCCCACGGCCCTAGAAAGGGTTAATATGTATTTCATATCACAATTTATTAAAATGCACAAATATAACAAACTGGAATAAAAAAAACGATAAATTTGAAATAACCAGCTTTTAACTGGCAAAATTCTTTGAAACGAATGGGAGTGTTCTTCCAGAAACTTTCTCGCATACTCTCCAACTAAGGATGTGTCCCCCACCCAAATTATGACCTTGGGTAAGGCTGTAAGTAAAGACCTTGCATGGCATTTGCGATCAATGGTTACGAAATATAGATCATTGGTATCAATCTAACATTTTTACCGAATCCATCATTCGGATAAATATTTTGAACATCTTTTTGTCGACCGAATGAAACCAAAATTTGGCACATAATTATAATTTTATTCACAAGCAATATACCGAATTTCTATGTGTACTAGTAATATCCCGTCATTCTGTTTATGTTATTGTGTGTACATACACGCAAAAGTACAGACCAGTAGATGGGCAATAATTTGACCAATAGGATTCAAAGCTTCATAAGAATCTATATTTTAGATGCTAAACCTGTGTACAAAATTTTTCTACATAGAACTTTGCGTTTTGGAATTATCGAGCAGACAGACTTTCTGTTAATTGGATTTTGAACAAAATTTGAAAGAAATATGCAAATTTTGTCTTAAGTCCATATACCAAATTTCATACGTGTACAAAATTTTTCTACATAGAACTTTGCGTTTTGGAATTATCGAGCAGACAGACTTTCTGTTAATTGGATTTTGAACAAAATTTGAAAGAAATATGCAAATTTTGTCTTAAGTCCATATACCAAATTTCATACGTCTCTCAAAACCTTTTTGATTCATAGACAGACAGAGAGATATGTCAAAAATATGCTTGACGAACTCGGAGAAAGTTGAAATAAGGTGATTCGTTAAAAATCTTAAATTCGAATTTTTTGACCATTACAATATCTGTTCTATACTTCGTATATAAGAAAGTAAAAAAAAAAAAAAAAAAAAAAAAGCAAAAGCTTGTTAATCTTTAATTTAATAAAGCCATATATTTTACTTCATGATTCAGCTACAATACATAAATCGTAAAGAATGAGATAAGAGAAATTATTTTTATTTTATTGAAGAAGCAAATATAGAAGATCTTCTTTATTTAAATTACAAAACATAAACGTCATAGGTTGGCACAATAGCCACAATTTAAATATAATCTCATAGTTTAAATACGAATATTATTGTAAAAATCTTCGTGACATGCAAGATCTTATTAGCCATCAAAACCATTCAAACCAACTGCAGTAATACATGATGACATGAGCGGCCTCAAACACTGACACAAGTTATTAAATAACAAGATTCGACTTATCAAATGCAAAGTGAATTGAAACTTCTTTCTGATAAGAAAAACTGGACCGAAATACTTGATGCACGAAAAATACCCGTTGAACAAGTAACACTGAACTAGATATCGAATCTTACGTGCACAATTCAACTGAACGCCAAGGCAAACTGCATTTTGATGATAACCGGTCACGAAAAATTCTCCACCAAGTCTCAGTTTCTGATGCAAGTTTGTAATGAACCAAACGATAATTTTCAATTCATTTTTTTTTCTCACTCTTTAAACAACAAGCAAATTTAAATTTTAATAAGTCGTTTGCAGTTTTGTCTTTTCCTCGAGCTGCTCGCGCGATAAGGAGAGTTTTTATCGTCTGAAGCTTTTGATATATAGGTCGGGTCGAGGCGAAACTGTGTCATTGACACATGCGGGTAGAGGGAGGGTGTTTACTAAAAGTCGTCTGCCATCGACTTTCTATTCGCAGCGTGAGAGCTTCGTTGGGAAAGTTTTTCTAATTGTGCCGTTCGGGGACAGTTCAACGAACAGCCTTACCTGTGAGATTTCCATATTCAATGAAAGATGAATGAGGCAATACATTAAAGGAACACTTTCGTGAAGAAGACACGGTATATTTAGACACTTATCTATATCCTTTGACAGATGCGTGTAAATTTATGATAAATGTATTTAAATTTATAATAAATGCATATGAGAATTTTATTTATAGAAAATAATAAGCAACCCAACACCCGCACACGGTATCTGATAAGTTTCCAATCAAAAACCTGTTATTTTATTTCGTTTGGATTTTTTTTTTGTTCAAATTAAATGTCATTCTACTTTTATATGTAATTTGAATCAATATTTCGCGAAAGAAAGAAAAAGACGCAAAATTCAGATATTTAAAAAATCTTTTTTTTACTTTTATTTTCTCATAAATAATATATATAAAGAGAAAATATTGCAATTCGACCTTCCCCTTTTTTCAATATTCTTGTTTTAGACTCCTTGAGTTCGAAAAAATATGCTTTAAAAATTATGTCTGTATGTAAACACGATACTCAAAAATACATTCAACTAAAAGAATGAAATTTGGTATGTGGCTCTAACACCAAATTAGTAGCTTTCCATCAAATTTTGGAGGAGATCTGTTAAAGGGAAGTCTGCCTATCTAAGAAATAAACAATTAAAAAACACAAGTAGCAAGAAGTATGAAATTTAATACATAATCTTATCATTAGAAATGTAGATGATAAAATTGTAATGATGTTATAAATGATACAATGCACATCTGATGATGTACATATAAATATATACAATATACATATGCATGTATGATGATGCACATATAAATGTATACGATGTGCATATGCATGTACGATGATGCACATATAAATGTATACGATGTGCATATGCATGTACGATGATGCACATATAAATGTATACGATGTGCATATGCATGTACGATGATGCACATATAAATGTATACGATGTGCATATGCATGTACGATGATGCACATATAAATGTATACGATGCATATATACGACGTATATGTGCATGTAAGATGATGTACACATAAATGTAGACGATGTATATATATGCATGTATGATGATGTACATATAAATGTAGATGATTTGGAATCAAATTTTCATTAATATGTATCAACTTTTGTAAAGACGTAAATGTATCAAATTTGGGTAGAGATTTTGTGACTACATGTGTAATTTTGTGTCAAATATTTGTTTCGATCGGTTAGGAAAAACGTGTCTAAAACACAAATTCGATTTTCGGATACTAATAACAGCATGCCAGGATTAATCGCGAAATAAGATGACACAATAGATTCTGTAGAAGTGCTAAATTCACGTCAAAGTCAACGTTTCGTAATTATTGTATGCCAGTGCTATGCAAAGCGTTCTCTAGGATAGCACTTTTATTAGAGAATATGCGAGAAAGTTCTGGGAAGAGGTTTGAGGGAGAAAAAAGCGAAATTGTAAGCATTCGACATAAATAATTCGACTTTGAATAATTTCCGCATTTCAGATTTCTGTCGAGTCTACGGAAATTTTTTTGGAAGTATGAACTATGGAGACATTCAATTATATATATATTTAAATATATGTATAGAAATAGATTGTTTATTACGATATTATATTCTTCAATTAGAGGTTTTTGCATTTCAGCAAGTGAAAAAATACAATGAATACTGAAAATTATTCGCACATGAGCTACAAAAATAGCAGAGAAATTAATATTTTTATCCTTGTAAATTCCTGCAACTCAGCGTACTGTTAATTAGTTGTTATTTCAACATCTGGAGGATAAAACACAATCGAAAAAAATAGTGGACTATCATAAAATCACGTGCATCACATAAACCATCTAATCTTGCGCATTCTTGCACAATAAATAAACGTACTCTATATTGTCCCTCGAACATTTAAGATGTTATAAATCTAAGTAACCATTTCGCGTTATGCAAAAGCTAAAAATATCCAGACACTTTAACAGAAAAGAAAGCGGTTAACTCATAATACATAAACTGACCTATTTAGTCCGAGTTTAATCAGCCGTTCTTCAGGGGAAATGCCTATCCCTCCCCACCAATCGCAAAATGGTATGTTCGAAAAGTACAGCTGTTGCGAAAGAATGTTTGTTTTAAAGAAGAAACATTTTTTTGGGTTTAGTTTTGATCTTTCACTTTTAAGGTAAAAAAAATTACAGAATGAAGTTTTTTTATTTTTAATTTTTTTTTATTTTTTTTTTATTTTTTTATTTTTTTATTGAGCGTTTTTTGTTAATTTTAAAGTAGTGGGTTTCAATAAGTTTCTTTTCGTAAATGAAATAAGAATATTTGATGTTTATGATATGATTAATGCATGAAATCTTTCATGAATTTCAAGACTTAAAATGTAGGTCAGGCTTTCTTACATTATGGATCTTATTTCAGGTAGAGTAGTGAATACTTTCACCTTGCTTTTACTTTGCAGATTCTAAAATATTTTGAAACCAAAATAACTCTAAACAAAAGAATTATCAGAACAACAACAAAAAAAAGCTACATTGTAGTCAATTAAATAACGTTCATAATTAATTTTCGATTAATTATAAAATTATCTCATTTAAAGTCGAAAAGTCAATACTGAGGTAAATACATTCATTGACTTTTTTTTGTAAATTCAAAATATTTTGAAATCAAAAGAATTTTAGGGAAAAAGAAAAAAGTTCACTTGAAAAATTCCACTGAAGTCAATTAAATTACCTCCAAATTTGACTTAATTGTATTTGATTATAAAATTATCTGATTTAAAATCGAAAGTAAGTAAAGTGTAAGTTGAAGGGGATTGATTACAAGAGGTTTATTTATATTAATATTCCTTTTAGGATCATAATTTTGAATTGTGGTCCGATTTTGAGGACAATACTTAAGTCGGGATCTCCCAACTCCAAGCTATATTAGTAAGAGGATGTTTAACAGTGATTTTAACCTTCCGTACGGACCTCTAACCTTTTGATGTTATGATGTCTCCTTTCAGGCACCATTTAAGACGGTGTATCATTTTGGCATTTTATTTAATTTTTTAAAATTTGGATTGTTAAAAATATCAACACAGTGGTAAAAAAATGTAGATTAATTTGCAATATATTTAACAAAATGATGACAGGAGAGACAATCAGTATATATTTTAAAGACATTTGCAGAATTCGAATACGCTTTTCATTTCATATACCTCCTAACAAAAATAAATATTCTTTAAAATGCAATTTGTTGATTAAGTTGTGAAAATTTAAATTTATAGTATTCATTAATGACCACCATCTTGTGTTTATTTATACTATTGACTTTGTTTGGTCATATTTTTCTCTTCATTGTTAAAACATGTTTAATGAAACTTCACTGAACCCCTTCTATTTGATTTATTCATTAAAGTACATCTGAATAAACTTTATTTGATTGTTTTATTACATAGTGTTGAAATTTTGTAAAATCAGATAATCCTAACCTTTTATAAAAAAATAATAAAATGAAGAGTAATTTCTGGAAATATTTTATAAACTACTTAAACTTTTAAAAATATGTTGCGCCAGTGATTTGCACACCAAGACATAGGCAAAAACGCTTAGTCTCATATTTGGGTTCGTGCATATCATTTTCAATTCGTATTGAAATGATACAACTAAGGAATTCGTATGATGTATGGCCACGAAGATTAATGAATTCGTATTCGTATTCATTAGTCGTCGTAGCCATATGCCATATGAACAATGAATTATCGCTCCTTAAATTTAGAAGCTGATATTAAATATATAAAAACGTTATAATTGGACAAAAAATTATATATAATTCTGAAACGCCTCAAACATTTTATGGATTTTTAACAGAGTCAGTAAGAAAACAGTCGCGAAAGGAATAATCTAATTAGACAATAAAATGGCGAAATCAGTAAAGGGATTAAAGAGAGAAAAATGAAACGTATTCAAAATGCACATATATTTTATATCCTATAGAAAGACTACTTATTGCAATGGTTCTCATGACAAGACTCCGAGAAAATTTCTTCAGTTCTTCACCGATCATGGGCCCTAGAACTCAAAACCACCCTTCGTTCATAAGTTTGTATTATATATGCATATAATGCTTTACTCATGTTGCTTTGCCAACAGAATAATTAGAGTAATTTTGCTTGGATTTTAACGGGCTTGGAATATATTATTAAAAATCTCGGAATAAAATCTCGGCCGAGTTCATAAATGATCCATTCACCTCAAATGGGGTGGAAATGGTGCGGGGTTGAGATTTTCATTTCGCTATAACTTTCTTAATATTGAAGATAGAAAAATAAATCCAATAGCCCAATTAGAGCCTCTTTAATATGAACAACTTTTGTTTTAAATGTATTTCAATAATTGCAAAGTATCTTAGAAGATAGGGGCTGAAAAGTGATTTTCACTCCCTAATTTTGTCTGTTTCTTATATCAACAATTTATATTGCCAGATAGTAACTCGGATGTAAAGGAATCTATCTTTGCCTTCCAGCTTGCCGAGAAGAATTTTTTTTAAACATAAAAACAATTAATACTTCAATGTGATGAAATGTTTTATTTTAAATCTTAATAGACATTATGTTAACACTGTTTGTTAATGTTGCCTTGAGATAACTATATAAGATTTTACTATAATTACACATTAAAATTTCAACGAATTCTTATCTGAAGAACATCGAATACAAATAGAAGAATGCACAGGAAGAAATTCCAACCAACGAAAACGCTCAGAGTACAAAAAACACAATACATATAAACAAACAAATTTTTAACGAACGGAAATTTAACGAAAACAATACAAAAGCAACGAGAGAAAATATAGTTAAAAGAACCGCCAGTACTTCACTATGAACTAAAGACAAGCCTTACAAGACATTTCATCACTTCTGGAAATACTACTACAAACACAACAAATGTCAATACAGTTTATCTTACACCTTTTAAGGGAACTGTCGAAGAATAGAGCTACGGAAACGGTAATGCACTTGCAAGAAAAAGCAAAACCTTGATTCTTCCGATAATGAAAAGAAAATCATTATCTGTGTATATCGCGCGAAGGTCCTTTAACAGGTTGCATTGACAGTAGTAAACTCTTTAACATTATCTCCGGGTTCTTTAGCATTATCTAAGATACAACAAAGGAGATAAACCCTTTATTGGACAAAAGAAGTCCAAAATGAATGATAAAGTGAAGGAGATTTAACAGTTTTAAAGAATGGGTGGTTAGTTGAATGAATAATACAAAAGATTTGAGTCGAGGACAGAGTGATGGATTTCGGCGTTTTTCAAGCAGAAAGAAACAGCTTTAATACCAGAAAATAGACTAAATGGTGTAAAATTACAGGCAGTTACAATTTTCTAACAAATTATAAGGTTTTTCCTTATGTGTGTGGAATAATATGAATAAAATAAATATTTGATTGTCCAGTGAAAACAGAATATCAATGAAACCGTACTAAACTTTATATCATTAAAGGAAGTGTAAACAAAACCAGCGGGAGTAGTCTCTACAAACCTTCCTTGCATATTCTCTAATAAACTCGTTATGTCACAGAACACCTTGCATGGTATTGGCGTATATTATAGTTACGAAATATTCATTTTTTACTGAATTTATCGTGCCATCTTTGGCGAATTTTTTGGTGATTAATCCCGTTATTAGTATCCAAAAATCGAATTTGTGTTTTAGGAAGGTTTTTCTCAATCCGATTGAAACCAAAATTTGACATAAAATTGCGATTGTAGTCACAGAACCCCATAAGAAATGTGATATATTTTAAGTCATTGCGTTTTGGAATTATCACGCTTACATGTTTCTGAAAGTAAAGACCGACAGACAGTCAACCCGTAGTTGGTTTTGGCTCAAAATTTGACAGATGTCTACACTATAGAGGTTAAATCTGCGTACCGAATTTCATTTATCTAGCTCTCTTCGTTTTGTAATGATCGTGTTAACTTATATTTGAACAGACGAACTTCCTCTGAGTAGATTTAACTCAAAATTTGACAAAATTCTGCATATTTGGTGTAAAGATCGTATACCAAATTTCATCCGTCTAGATCAAAGGGTTTCTGAGTTATCTTTGTCACAGATAGACATTTTCTAAAAATGTGTTTTTTCATCTCAGGAAGATTTGAAACGTGGAGATTCGTCAAAATTTCGATTCCGACTTTTTACATGATTACTATACTCTCTCCATACTATGCATATGAGAAAGTAAAAATCATAAGTTTTTTAACAATAAAATTCAGTGATGATTGAATTAATTTTGAATATAAAATAATGACTGGAAAATTGTTACTATACAAACAATTCATTACATTTTTTTCTAGATTCTCATGTTAAAAAATTTAATTGAAATCTTCTTCGAAATTCATCGTTACATAATTATTACTTACTTATTTTACTGTATATCAGAGGTAAAAAAATATGTTTTTAAAAATGCATCCCGAATCCTATGTAAAAAAGGCTAGGAAAATGAAAAAAAGTAAAATATAACATTAAATAATTAAGTAAAATATAAGTAAATTATTATTATTTCTAAAATATAATTTTTTATATCTATAACAACTGATAGTATATATATTCAGAGTAGTGATTTCCGATTGCATAACTGCGTACAATTAATATTGTTACAAATCTGTAATTTTGCTACTCGGCCATGAATAGTGTCATCGTGAGAAAGACCGTTGTAAGATCTGTGCTGAGCAGCTGCCGCGTAAATGACCTGAGAGCTTGGCGACCATTTGGCGACTTAGCGACGAATTTGGCGACTAAATGGATCATACTGGAAAGTTCGAGAACTTTCACGATCCATCCACTAAGACCCGAGATACAGCCAGGTACGCCCCGATTGGTCTGAAGATTCCAGCCCCGCCTCCCGGAACTATAAAAGACGGGCACTGAAGCTTAAGAAAAAGTCGTGTGTATCTCCAGAAGTCGTATGTATCGTCAGAAGTGATGTGTGAGAGGAGTCGGAGTCGCCGACAAATAAGAGAAATTAGAGGATGAGACCGCAAACAAACTGCTGAACTATAGCAATTAAATGTGCTGCACTATTACGATTAATTGATGGTATTTGTAATAGAAGAAAAATTTTGTAACAATATTTTATTTAAAAATTGGTCTTTATTTTTCTTTTGAAATTATGAAGAAATATGTATTATTATTATATATATTATTATATGTATTATTATTATGTATTATTATTATATGTATTATTATTATTATATATATTATTATATGTATTATTATTATGAAGAAATATTTATTGTAAAAATAGAGTTATGAAACAAAATTTTTTACGCACAACGGAAATCACGAACCTGAATGTTTATGGGGGTACCCTCCCCCTCTAAATAATTGCATTCTCCAATAAGAAAGTTTTAAGAACTTATTATCTAAACAGAACAAATAAAATGATGAACCAAGGAAATGAATGAATTTTAGATAAACAGATATAGACAATTTACACAGATAATGTATACAGACATGAGATATAAACCGTATATTTGTTTTAAAGTCATGGCAAAACACATTTGTCGAGAAACATGGAGACGCGAAAAAGTCTTTCATCTGAATAAATTAAATATCTGTCATAAAAACTAATAATATTCACTACGGAAAAAATATGTCTACTTGTGGTGAAAATTTAAAAAAAACACAACTATTATCTAAAAATAACAAAAAAAGGCGAACATTAAATTTTATGTATAGTGATAGCATACATGGATAACGCACAATCGGACATACTCTTTTTAGGATCATGGCAAAATATTTTTTTGTGAAAATTTTCAATCAAAAAAAAATTTCAATCAGAAAATTTTTTTATTTTTATCCGAGAAATTAAAAGATTCTATTCGCTAATGGGAAAAATTTTAGAAGTCCTTATTTGTAACCAAAAAGAAAACAACATACATTAAATTTTAAGTATGGTAATAGCATACATGGATAACGCATATATGGTGCATATTCGATTTAGAATCATGGGAAAATATTTGTTGTGAAAATCTGTTATCAGAAAAAAGAAAAATTATTTCTATCCGAGGAACCGAAAAATTCTATTCGCTAATGGGAAAATTTTCAGAGGTCATTATTTGTAACCAACAAGAAGAGGACATACATTAAACTTTATGTATGGTGATAGCATACATGGATGACGCATATATGGTGCATATTCGTTTTAGAATCATGGCAAATTTTTTTTTTCCCGAGAAATCAAAAGATTCTATTCGTTAATGGGAAAAATTTCAGAAGTTATTATTTGTAACCAAAAAGAAAACAACATACATTAAATTTTAAGTATGGTGATAGTATACATGGATAACGCATATATAATGCATATTTCTTTTAGGATCATGGCAAAATATTTGTTGTAAAAATCTTCTATCAGAAAAAAAAATATTTCTATCCGAGAAATTAAGATTCTATTCGCTAATGGGAAAAATTTCAGAAGTCATTATTTATAACCAACAACAAAATACCAAACACTAAATTTTGCATCTACAAATACAACTAAAGAGAAGCAGATACAGTAGACGAAAATTTCACCCACATAAAACAATAAATAATGGACACAAAGCATAGGTTCATTTGACGAACAATTCTCCTGCAAGAATCACAGAACGGAAAACGAATGTGTCTTTTCAGACTTTCATTCACTTCTTCTACGAAAGGTTGGAGACACTTCGTTCTTTGGCAGAGTCATTCCCTCGTTTTTGGTCCATTCTTCTTGTCAAGACAATCTGTCAACACGGTTAGGAAAGCATCACAAATAAAAATGGTTCTGCGAAAGGACAGACAGACAATGGCCCACCCTTCGTGATGGAGGTCCTTCCCATGTTGGAACACAGAAAGATGGTGCTGGGTAATAAGATTTCGAGATCGTGACCATTCTATTTCAGGTGCACCCACAATAAGAACGGGAAAACATAACAAGATAATAAATGGGAAGAAGTTTTTGAATGGAATGTTGTTTTATTGTATGAATCTTTTATTTCTTGCCTCAAGGTGAATGCATGCAGAGGTGGATTCTGTGAGAGTAAATGAAGCTATGAAATTGGAATGGTTAAGTCCATATTTCTGTTCGTGGCATGCCAAAATAGGCAATCAAAGCTATAAAAATGTGGTAAAAATTATTAATTCTTTCTTTTTATAAATTACTATTATTTATTATACTTTTCATTTTATAAATCATGCATTCGCACACAATAACAAATGGAAAAACAAAATGGACAATGGAAAAAACATTAAAATATAATATTTTGAAAATCATCTCTACGTGCAAATATTGTGCAAATTAATGTCTATCAATATTTTTCAAAATAATGAAATGGGAATTTTTTATGGCATCCATATGTAATTTGACAATCCCAATTTTAGTTATATGAATCGCCGATAATTGATTATCGAAAATTCTGCACAGTTCCAATAAGTCAATATCGAAATTGTTCGTGTGAATTGTCCGGTTCAATAGAGGAACTAAGTTGATCCGAACTTTTTTAAATTCAAATTTGCAGTTACTTCGAATTATTTTTATAGTTCTTTTAATTTCCTATTTATATAACGTTAAAATATCATCCACAATTCAAATTTATCAAGATTAATTTGATATAAAAAAAACAATTTTTTTCGTTAGTTAAACTGTATATATTTTGTATCTTCAGAGATTGTAAACGAAATTTTGAAGATTTAATGAAAAGAATAATATGCTTCTATTTGAACAGAAGGAAACACTGCATAGTTTTCATCATAATTTTAACTTTTCAAAGCCAATTCTTTGATGACCATTTATTCTTCAAAAATAAATATTTTCCTTGAATTTCAAAGTTTTCAGGAAATTTGGTTACTTCAATATAAATTAATGCATCTGATTTTTTTCGGAAATTATCCTTGCTCGATTCCTCAATTTTCACGTTCCACTTCAATGATGCTGTAAAGCTTCCATTGTGAAGGTCTTTACTATACAAAAAAAAAAAAAAAAAAAAAAAAAAAAAAGACAATATCACTCGACCTTCATTTAAAGAGAGGCAATAGCTGGCACGTTGAAAGGTGTTTAAACATGATAAATGATTCATTACACGTTGCTGAAAAAAACCCAACAATTAACTACGCTCATAATCCATACAAGTACATATAACTCAAGTCCAACTAAGTCCATTTTATGAGCAGAGGGGTTCATTCATAGGTTTCGTTCAACTTCAACAATACTATGAGTGGTATATGTCGGTTATTCCAAGATTGTTAATGTTGAAGCTGAAATAAAAATGTATAGTTGATGGTATGACCTTGAGGCACAGTTAAAGTCGTGTCCAGTCAAGGTGACCACACTAGTAGTTTATTAGAGTTTGTGATTTAAAAAAAACGTCTATTGTCTCTGGATCGTCCAGCTTCATATTTCACAGCGAATATAATGAAAACTAAGATTTAATTTCATATTTTGAGGTTGAGTTAAGCCTGAATGTTTGTAAAAAAATCCATCCATTTATAGTTTACAAACGGATAAAAATTTTCTTTATCACAGATATTAAATTTTATATAAAAGTACATGAATTAATAAGTTCATTCTTTTGTAATAACGAAAATTAATACATTTTGTAAAATTTACGCATTATTTATACTTATTAATGACATCATACTCAGCATACTAATTTTTATAACTAATAATAAAGCCTGATTTTGAATTTTATAACGATAAAGATTGATTTTGAATATGATTCCGAAAACCATACTTTTATCTTGTAACCAACGCACAAAAATGGATGAGTTTATTTTATATCTTTTATATAATGCATAAATATTTTGAATAAATTAATTTTTCACATCAGTTTAGTTTAATTACATTATGATCAAAGTTGCAGGACAAATTATTTTATTCAAATAAATTGATAATAATATGCATTAAAAACGAGTGATCCATTTCTTGAATCATTGTTTTCTACAAGTCCAAAGCGTGTAGATACATATTATTCTTATGAGATTCAATTGCTTATGATTTTCTACATGTAAGGTCATTGATTACTCTGTCTAATTAGGTTTGAATCGAAATGTAAGTTATTTTAGGATTTTCTATTTGAAAGGTCACTGATTACTCTGTCTAATTAGATATGAACCAAAATTCAAATTATTTTAAGACGGATTTTCTAATTTTTGAGCTATACTCAGATGCCGAGGACAGCCTGTTCTGGCATTCTTCATTTTCAAATTTCCTCTTTATAACACCAGTAAAATGTCTGACCTTGAACTATTTACCTATTACTAGGATCATGCTCATGAGAGATCTTTAACGGAATTGAGTTTCTTAATTATCTGGAGTCAAAATGTCTGTCAGTCTGTCTGTGAGCATGAAAATTAAAAAATGCTTTGAGGCATACGAATGATAGTTGGTGTGTGATCTTCACATAGAATTTGTAGATTTCCAACAAGTTTGAACGACATCCCTTCAAAGGAAGTCTATTCATTTTGTTTTCCAAGGACAAGTTAGCATGCTAAGTAAAATCTTCAAGAACTAAACATATAATACTCAGTACACATATTTCACATCTAAAGAGTACATCTGCATCAAATTTTGATTCAAATTTAGCAAAGAAATGTTCATCTATTCGAGCTGCATTTTCGAATCCATGTAAATGCGGTAAGTAGTACATCAGATCTCCGACCCGCCACGAAGGCACACGGAAAAATTATTGAATGACCGGACCACCGCAGCAGCAACACTTGCGAGAACTGCAGCTGAGTCCTACGGGTCATCACCGGCAACGTTACAACCCTTCCTGAAGGAAGTATGTCCCATCATCGGTGGGAGGAGCCAGTTCCCCCACCTATTTGTGTACCCTCCAGGGTGGCGAGATCCAACAACCATGCCGGAAGCATATTATCTTCATTTCGTGGTGCCCTCCGGTGTTTTTGTAAATGCGGTAAGTCAAAAATGCAACAATTTAGGTAAGTGAACTTTGGTATGATGTACAATGTTGCAAAAATTGTAATTCTGTGCTACATTTTGATATGAAAACGTCATAGAAAGGATTTTTCGGTTTTTGCCCTTGTACTACGAAACACAAAACTCTCAAGTGTGAGACTTTGAGCATAAAAATATGAGCGTTAAAGGCACCGCATAAATTAGTGTGTCTTTTTCAACATGGCACACTAATTTATGCGGGAGAAAGAATTGACAGAAAGTGAGAAAAATACAGGGAGAACATTGGATAGTTATTTAATATGAAGTAACAATGAAATAACAAAAAACAGTGGATATATACGTCAGAGATAACTCGTTAAAGATGTAGCAACTCGCCCGCGTAATGAAAACAACAAGAAATTATTCTAGAAACATCAGCAAACAATGGAAGAACGAGAAAAAAAAATATTGTTTATTAGATGACTAAAGCAAGAGAAAAAAGAACATAGTAAAGTAACATCTTATGAAGAAAATAATACATTTTTATTGCATGGAACGCATACATTATAACAGTGTATATGGCAGGATACATAAAAAATTTCTCGAAAGCACGTCGTTGGTTAAGAGTTGTAATGAAGAACAAAGGAGGAAAAAAAGAGGGAAAAATTAAGATTTGATCTCCTAATTTTATCTAATTTGGAGGATAAAAATTGATTCAATATGGTCATGTCCAAACTCGTCATCCATAGTAGCTGTCCCAGTCAAAATTTATATTTTTAAAGGTATGTAACCACGTTCAGAATGGATTTTTTGAAAAAAACGTTCGAAAATAATTATATTTTTAAATATTTGTATAAAAAATATTGAAAAAGCATCTATGCAACCAAATTATACCAGTTAAGTGGCAAAAGTGTTTTAAAAAATAAGAAAAAAGGGCTTTTTTTGGGGGGGGGAGATAAAAAAGAGGTATAAAGCAAAAAGCTTCTAGTTTAGAGGTTTATCAAATGATTTGCATAAAAAAGTTTGTAGATAGCATAATAAATATATTATCTAGTTCCTAAATTAAAAATATAAACTGTATTTTTATCCATTCTTTAAATATTAAGGTTCCACAGATAAATAACACAAAATTTTCAATATTTTTTTTTTTTTTTGCATAGTAAAGCATTAAAAGAACTATAAAATATTTCTAAATGGATGCATTACTCATTCTCAGATTCAGAAAATACTGCAAAACATATTGAGAAATTGTTACATACAATTGGAACGGAAAAACAGCATTAGATTTTAATTTATGAGGTTTTTTGTAAGAAAATTCTATTATCTATACTTATAATAAAGCTCAATGTGTGTTTGTGTGTGTGTGTGTGTGTTGGCGCTCTACAGGCCAGACCGTTTGACATACAGCTACCAAATTTGGTGCATGTATACCTTGGAGGTTGGGAATGTGCACCTGGGGTTTCTTTTTTTGAATTTTGAATTAGAATTTTAATTATTAATTAAAAACTAACTTTCCCGCCAAAAAAATCTTCCATTTTCCCCACCGCCAACTTTTCCGCCAAAAAAATCTTCCATTATCCCCAGCGCCAAACGAGAAAGGCTTCAGTTTTTTTTTTCTCCCAACAGTAATGAGGCTAGGGTTAAAATTTTTCGGCGAATTATTTCAATCGGTTCTGTTTATTTTCTTAATGTTTGATGCATTTAAAATTAAACATTGTTAATGAATCAATCGTTCAGATTCATTCTGAAATACTTTTGAATTAAAATAAAACAGAATAAAGGAAATTAAAAATTTCTAATCCGCATAGCGTTACCCCAACTGGCGTAGAAAAAATCACGTATTTGCGTTACGTAACCGGCGAAGAAAATTCACGCATGCGCATTCTGTTCTGATTGTTGCAATGACAACGTTATCAATGAATGATTTAAATTATTTTTGGGTTAGTTGCATGCTTTTGTAAGTAAATTGTATTTATGTTAGTTATATATTTTTTGTATATGCTTATAGTTTTAAGTACATCGTTTTTTAAGTATTTTTTTAAACCTGTTTTCAACCGTTTATTTTAAACGATTCGTTTTATTTTCTTAGTGTTTGATGCATTTAAATTTAAACATTGTTAATTAATCGATCTGCTCATAATGAATCTAAGAAAATTTTGTTGACCAACTCTTGAGATATTACATAAATTTAAAAAGATATTCTTTAGTGCCCATAAAGTTTAAACGCTGAGTGACTCTATTTTCAGTAATCAGATTATAAAAAAATGCTTTGTTTCAGTAAAAAATATTATTATATTAATTGAAGATAAATTCTTTCCACTTTAATTTAAAGCATAAATTCTACGGGTGCTAACAGAAAATGAGAGAGATACATATTACGTTATGACTGAAGGCCTTTATAATATTATGAATGAATTATATGATAATCAAAATTTGAAGTTTTAAAATATTTTGATGAAGAAGCTATTAAAGCAGAAATTGCATAAAATATTTAATTATTAAAATTTTAACGAACATTAAGATTGGCGAACCGGCTGGTCGCCAAAGGCGGCTAGTATACTATATTCCAGAAAACAACATCTAACGATGTTAAATAGCATTAAAACGCATGTGAATACAGCTATAAAAATCAATATAAAACTTCCCAAACAATGGTCTTCTACTTGTTTTATAAAGAAGCCTATTCAAACATTAAGAATATTAAATATAAGAATATTAAATAAAAAAAGTTTCAAGATTAATTTGCTATTAAGAATGATAAAAAAAAAGAAGAAAATTTCAGTTTAATGCTTGTGGTAATTTGAAAAATTACGATAAAAATAATAATATAAATTTTCAAACCGAATGCCACAGTATAATATAGAAGACAGTAACAAGAAATTAAATTTTTATAAAGCATTAAAGTGTAATTCAAAATATAATGAATATTTATACAGTTTTAAAGTTTATTAATACCTTTAATTTCTTTCGAATAACTATTTGCTCGCTTATGTGTTCAGTTTATTTAGTACGTAAATGTTTCATTGAGGAAAAAAAAAATGCCTTTGATATCGTTATGTTTTGACGTCATCTGCCCGTAACACATGGAGGTTTTTTTTTTTTTTTTTTTTTTTTTTTTCCCTCGGCATACATTTATGTTAAGAAAAGCGCATAAAATTTATTTAACTTAAAATGACGGTGAAGTACACTAGCAATAATTTGACATTTCGGCAATCCGATATTTTTATTAGGGCAGATGGGAAACATTAAACAGAAAACAAGTCATCTTGGCGCCACAAAAACAAAAAAATTTACAGTTTAATTTTTGAAACACATTATATAATATTTATTAAAAATAATATAAGTATAAAAATTTTGTGCATAAACATAGGTTTTTCAATTAAAATTTTGATTTTTGTTGAATCTTTCCTCTCTCGTCTGGTTCATATCTGCCGGATTATAAAAAAATATATTACATAATGCAATCTCGAAATATCCTTTTTAAATGAAAACTTTGCCAGAAGAACACACTTTTCCTGTTTTTAAATTTTAATTTTTTAAAGAATAATTAAATAATTCTTTAAAAAAACTTACAATAAACGCCTAAAAAAGATAGTGTAACAATTCTTGTCTTTTTTCATTAGTATTCAATCTAATCATAATGCATATGTTAATACAATAAAATGTTACGTCATGTCACAATACGTTAATAAATAATTTCTTCAACATTCTGCCGGCAGCGCATGAAACAGCCTGTAGAGACAGGCTCATAGTTTCGTTATGAAAATATTCCTAATGGACTTGCTAGAAAATCAAAAATAGCAAAACAAACCGAAACAAACTTTTGCCTTAACTGTTTTTCTCGTCCGGTACATATCTGCCGGATTATAAAAAAATGTATTACATAATGCAATCTCGAAATATCCTTTTTAAATGAAAACTTTGCCAGAAGAACACACTTTTCCTCTTTTTAAATTTTAATTTTTTAAAGAATAATTAAATAATTCTTTAAAAACTTACACTATCTTTTTTAGGCGCTTATTGTAACAATTCTTGTCTTTTTTCATTAGTATTCAATCTAATCATAATGCATATGTTAATACAATAAAACGTTACGTCACGTCACAATACGTTAATAAATAATTTCTTCAACATTCTGCCGGCAGCGCATGAAACAGCCTGTAGAGACAGGCTCATAGTTTCGTTATGAAAATATTCCTAATGGACTTGCTAGAAAATCAAAAATAGCAAAACAAACCGAAACAAACTTTTGCCTTAACTGTTTTTCTCGTCCGGTACATATCTGCCGGATTATAAAAAAATGTATTACATAATGCAATCTCGAAATATCCTTTTTAAATGAAAACTTTGCCAGAAGAACACACTTTTCCTCTTTTTAAATTTTAATTTTTTAAAGAATAATTAAATAATTCTTTAAAAAACTTACACTATCTTTTTTAGGCGCTTATTGTAACAATTCTTGTCTTTTTTCATTAGTATTCAATCTAATCATAATGCATATGTTAATACAATAAAACGTTACGTCACGTCACAATACGTTAATAAATAATTTCTTCAACATTCTGCCGTCAGCGCATGAAACAGCCTGTAGAGACAGGCTCATAGTTTCGTTATGAAAATATTCCTAATGGACTTGCTAGAAATTCAAAAATAGCAAAGCAAACCGAAACAAACTTTTGCCTTAACTGTTTTTCTCGTCCGGTACATATCTGCCGGATTATAAAAAAATGTATTACATAATGCAATCTCGAAATATCCTTTTTAAATGAAAACTTTGCCAGAAGAACACACTTTTCCTCTTTTTAAATTTTAATTTTTTAAAGAATAATTAAATAATTCTTTAAAAAACTTACACTATCTTTTTTAGGCGCTTATTGTAACAATTCTTGTCTTTTTTCATTAGTATTCAATCTAATCATAATGCATATGTTAATACAATAAAACGTTACGTCACGTCACAATACGTTAATAAATAATTTCTTCAACATTCTGCCGTCAGCGCATGAAACAGCCTGTAGAGACAGGCTCATAGTTTCGTTATGAAAATATTCCTAATGGACTTGCTAGAAATTCAAAAATAGCAAAGCAAACCGAAACAAACTTTTGCCTTAACTGTTTTTCTCGTCCGGTACATATCTGCCGGACGTTACCTTACAATACATTAATAAATAATTTCTTCAACATTCTGCCGGCAGCGCATGAGACAGCCTGCAGAGACAGGCTCATAGTTTTGTTATGAAAATATTCCTAGTAGATTTGCTAGAAAATAAAAAATAGCAAAGCAAACCGAAACAAACTTTTGCCTTAACTGTTTTTCTCGTCCGGTACATATCTGCCGGATTATAAAAAAATGTATTACATAATGCAATCTCGAAATATCCTTTTTAAATGAAAACTTTGCCAGAAGAACACACTTTTCCTCTTTTTAAATTTTAATTTTTTAAAGAATAATTAAATAATTCTTTAAAAAACTTACACTATCTTTTTTAGGCGCTTATTGTAACAATTCTTGTCTTTTTTCATTAGTATTCAATCTAATCATAATGTATATGTTAATATAATAAAACGTTACGTTACGTTACCTTACAATACATTAATAAATAATTTCTTCAACATTCTGCCGGCAGCGCATGAGACAGCCTGCAGAGACAGGCTCATAGTTTTGTTATGAAAATATTCCTAGTAGATTTGCTAGAAAATAAAAAATAGCTAAACAAACCAAATCAAACTTTTGCCTTAACTGTTTTATTTTCTCTATCTAATTAGTTGATATCTTCCGTTTCAAGAATGTGTTGTCACACTGATTAAAATACTTAAGCGGTGGATTATGAGCTAATTTTTAGCTGAATTACAGCGAGATTTAATGACTTAATCTAGTTTGGGAAGCTTAATTCAATGCACACAAGATGCCAATTAGTGGATTAAAATCTCATTAGTACGTCATCCTGCAATTTCGAAAATATATTCAATATATCCAATACAATTTCAAAAAAATGAATTAAAAAAGTATTTTATCTTGTCACGATAGAAAATTTGAATGAAAAAATCCTTAATCTTGTCATGGCAGAAAACGTGTGAACTCGAAATATAAAATACGGCTGACACCAGACCCTCTTAAAAAGAAGGGCCACGCTCTTCCAGAAAACTAGAATTCTCGTGTTCATTTCACGAGCTGTTCATCATTCCTGGGCATTATCTGCATAGCAGCTGGGCTCAGAAAGACGTAAGAAGCTGCCATCCCGCCGCAATTTATGGGACTTATGTCATCCCGAACAAAGGGTGGATGCCAGGAGGAGAATGTCCCGAGATTTGCGCTCGCTTTTGAAACAGCCCTCGATGCAATCGATAGAGTCCGTTGGTGAGCTAAAGAGTTGCGGCTTCTATTAAAGAGTTTTTAAATGAAAATTCCTATTAAATAAGTGTCTCTTCGTTAGTATTATTTTTTTGAATGAATGTGATGAATTATTTCTTTCAGAAACAATAAATTAGGAAGAAAAAAAAAAAGAAAAAAACTTGTCATAGCAATTTGAAGCAAAACGTTTTTACAAAAATAGTTATATAAATTATTATAAATACAATTAAGTTTAAGCCTTCTGACTACTGAATTTTTAAAAATCATTATTTAGACGCAATGCTTACAAATAGGCTCACATTAAACGAAAATTAAATTTCAAAATGAAACTAATTGTTATTATTTGCTATCTGACAATAATATAACGTAGCTGAAATCTGCGATAGTAAAAGATAAATACATTTGTCTCTGAAGATGGAGGGACGCAATAGGAAATAGATTGATTTCTAACCTGTGGAAAATGCGAGACAAACAACCGGAGGGTTCAAAACGAGAATAATTTAAACTTAGTACGTTGAAATCTTCTATGTTTCTGACAAATAAACTTTGAAATAAGCATGGAATTGATAACATGTCATTCAACATATAAACGTTAATTTGTAAATTTTTTTTCTGGCTCCTGTAATAGAAATATAAAAACATTTCCGAGTCGCGCGGGATTTGGTTTATCTTGGGTCTCAATGTCGAATCATTTAACTTAAAAGATCTGCAAAGAATCTGCCATATCACGTGAGACGTCGATTCAGATGTTTTTTGAAAGATTCTGAGTATCTCTTTTCAGTCCTGACATCAATAGTATGAGCACGATTCACAAATTTATATTTATATTTAACAAACAATTCCTTTAAGGAACTGAAAAAATTTAGTTCAAAATTTTAATCTATTTATCTTAAGATCACGTTAATGATTTATTTGAAACTAATTTTTTAAAAATAGGTATCTTTTTATTATTTATTTTGACTCATGACTGCCAGTAACCCACGTTTGTAATAGACACTATTATTAAAGCCACTGCTGGATGTTTATAAATATATAGGCAGTTATGAAAGAGAAAATATATCGATATCTAAAGACAGAGTCAATAGAAAGTCTGGCAGAGATTACTAAATATGAAAACGCTCTCGCGTTTGCGTATGCAGCAGTGGCTATTGATTTCACCAAAGTTGAGATGAGATAAAAGACAGAAGAGATTATTTTAAAATTATTTTTATCTGTTTATTTTATTAAAGAACATGTAAAGTCAGATTCTTGCAGGATTTTGGAGACGTAGCAAGCTTGTATAATACACAAAACTAAAATAGTTGTTGTTTCTTATGGCACCTGCCAAGGACATGCCCGCTATTACGAAGACAGCGATTTAAGCCGGTGGGGGGAGGGTTTCTTGTTTTTATATCAGCACCAACTAGGGCCAAGAGTACGACTTTGCTACTCACGCAACACTCATTCGCTTGCACAATCCCTTTTTACAGGAGGGCACATTCACACATCTCACAGATAGAACAACGGAAGAACAACCATGCCCAAACCGGGACTCGAACCCAGGACACCCAGATCACGGGAAAGACGCGCTACCCCTACGCCAGGACGCCGGCACTAAAATAGTAACATTAACAAGTAATTCACAAATTCTAAATTTTAAAAAATGACAAAAAAACAAACAAACAACAACCCGTCTAATGCGACGTCTTAACAAAGAACTCCAGAAATGTTCTCATCTTAATCGCTGCATATCAGACCTTTACAGAGTAAAATCGTTCAAATTTGACAGTCTCAGTTCTTGAAACAGATGACAAAATATTAGTACCAATATCTATATTTATATTTGTAATTTAATACTTTATATTGGTATTTTTTTACAAATTTATTGTCAAATAACTTTCCCCATCAGCTCTGTTAAGGTAGATTTTCAAAAAGAGTTTAGTATAAGCGAGAAAATTTGCAATGTAAATATATAAACACATCGAATAATTAAATTTAAAGAAAATAAGTTTTCAGCTGTAAAAATGCAATAAGGTACAACAACAAAAAAGTTTAGTAGCATTAAAATTTATTGATGATGGAATTGCAAAGATGAGTCTTAGATAATTCGATGAAATTAACCTTCTAACGTAAAAAAGGGCATTTTGCTGCGATCTACCATGAATTATCTTGCGAGTTATATTAAATTAAAACCATAATAATTAAATAAGAAAAAATTCTTGAAATTTCTAATTTCGCAACTGATGTCGCTTATATTTTTTAAAAACTTTTAAACGAAATATTTCCATTACGTTCAGTTAAAAAAGTTTATTTTAAAGCAATATATTACATGACAATAAAGAAGTATATAAAATACGACTTATTTAAATTTTGAATTTAATAAAAATCGTAATAAATAATGTCAGGACAATTTGCAAAAATATTATGATACTAACTTCATATTCTTTGGAGGGAAAAAAAATCGGTCATTCATACTGTATGCATGATATTAACATGTAAATTTAATAAAAATAAAGAATTAATATTATTATTAAATTGTTTTGTTGTATTTACAGTATTCATTTAAAAATATTTAAATTGCAGGAACTGCGACAGCATTACACTGTTATTGTTTGAACTTACTCGTTAAAAAAAAAAAAAAAAAAAAAAAAAAAAAAATTCTACCAAAGATCTTATTTTCGAAATCAAATAAAAACGAAATAAGTTTCGATTTAAATCGAAAAATATTTGTACCGAAATATTTTTGAAAGAAACTAGTATTTGTATAGAAAAGCCTTTTATTAAGAGCGAATTATACGGAAATCCCATCACTCTATCTCATGCAAAATATCTAGATTTACGACGCCATCTCTTGGCAGAAAACCAAAACAACCGTAAACGTGATTGATTTATAACAAAAGACAATAGCAATCACAATTGCATAAAGGTACTCCTTTCAATCATCATAAAAGGCACGTTTCTACTGTTTCCAGACGTATATGTTTTGTTTAGGTTTGTGCTCGTGTCGCAGGGAGGGGGGATAACTCACATGTTCAGTAATCCTAAGGGTAATAAATACTATCTTTTAACCTTGCGGTTAAAAGTCAAGGTGAAGGCTAAAAGAAAAGGTTTTTCATAACTCTTGCATTTCTTTTTTGTTACCTTGAAAAAAAAAGATAATTCTCGCATTTCAATACATAATTATAGCTATAAAAATAAAATATACGCCTAATTTATATAATTATTTAACAATTAGTACTAAAAAGTAATTTTTCACACTACATTGAGAATAATTTACAAGTAAAATGATAATTAAAACTTTAGCTTTTTTAAATACTGGTTTAGATTTGGGAATCTAGAAATTTTCCTTTAAAGGTAAGTACTTATAAAGAAGTATTCTCACTGTTTTTCTAAATTTTAAATGATAAAAACATGTGCTTTTTTTAAAAATCACTTACTGAGATTAACTATAGTTGTCATCCTTCATCAATTCATCAATAGAACTGTTCGGCAGAACTATTATTAAAGCGGAACGGAGATTTTTTTTTAAATCAGTATTTTCGAAGGGTATAAAATACTATTAGTTACTGGTAGCAAATGAAGAGGGTCATTTTAATGACACAATATATATATCATATTTATGAAAAAAAAAGTTGAAAATTATTACATTTCCTGAAAAAAAATGCAATAAAATGTGGAAACAAAAATATCTTGGTCAGAACTTTCTAATATTTGTATATATACATCAAAAAACTGCGTAAATGAAAAAAAAAGTATTTAAAAGATCCTGTCCTTGTAATAATGTTTTGTCAATGTCACATATATTAAACATAATTTTAAAATCTTTTGCGCCAAACAATTTTTTTTAAACCTTTGTAAGGGACTCCAGACACTTTTGCAATGGAAATTATTATTTTTTTCAAATCCACATTATCTAATCAATTTCGAATTTGTTCCAAAACCAAAATGTTTAAAAACTTTTCAGTGCTAGAGAAACATAAAATAGCATGCCCTTTGCTGATTTTTTTAAAACATACTTCAAGAAATATTTGAATCCAACTTAAAAACATTAATTTGTTCACAATAATAATATACTGAATTGCGGATCAAGTTTTAAACCCAAATTATGAATTAAAATTACTTTCGTATGTAAGCATTTTTTTTTTCGTCTTTTTGCATGATATATTGAAATGAACGTTTCTTTTCCATTTTGATACTAAAATTCACGTGAGCAATTGACTTATTTCTTCTGTAAAAGTGCTAAATATATTATTATTGTTTCCTACATTATTTTTAGAAAACATTTAGAATACTTACAATAATTGTAAAGAAAACAACAACACCCTAATCAAGAATATTTATTTTGATTATACTATTCTTTGTAACTTTCTAAAGAAAAGATTTCCTTTGGAATATGAAATCAAAGAAAATTTCATGGAACAATATATATATATAAAAAAGTCAACAATTAATATTTAAATCCCTGCAGGAAAGAAAATCGGGGTAAGCGAAGTGAAATATACAATATTTTATATATGATATATATATATAATTTTGATAACGATTATCTACCATATTTTGTTTGATTTCTCCATTTATGAACCTAAAAGTACAATGAATTCGAAGCTAAAAGTAATAAAGAAGTACTAGTCAAAAGTTTTCATCATTTTTGTTTCGATGGAAGATGAAAATAGGGGATTCAAATTATTTTACTATCCAGTTCTTCATTCCTAGGAAGGACTGAGATTCACCTATCATCTTGCAAATTTGAATATTTTTCAAAAATTTCCTGATAAGTAATACCGTAGTTTACAAGATTTAGAAATGAAATGAATTTTAAAAAATATATAATTAACGAAGAGAGAAGCAGAGCAAAACTATATTTGATGTATTCGTCTGCAATAAAAACACATTTTTGACTTAATATAACAATTTTTTAAATGCTTTATATTAGTCTGATTTTTTATCTAATCAAAACCATTTTTTTTCTTCAATAATTAGAAATGAAATTAAAAACCCTTTAATACAATTGAACAGCCCAAAAGGGATTTAAAACAAAATTATAACTAAGTTTTATTATTACTTTTTTTAGTTATTTAAAAATTATTTTTTCTTTTTCATTCCTTTTGCAATACACTAAATGTTATTTTGATATATTTTTTAGCAAAAATTTCTTCATTTTTCATGGCATTTCTGCACATTTACATAAAACCGAATCATTAAAATAACTCTGTTTTCCACTGATGCTGAACTGTTTGAAAATAAACATATGGAAAACATATATAATATATTTTAAATAATTATTTACTTTATATAAACTTATAACAGCATCTCCAGTTTAGTTAACATACATTTTAAGTTTAAAAATTGAAGAAATATTGAAATATATTTGTATCGCTGCTTAGTAGATTACAATACATACTCATTAGAGGGAAGAAAAACACAAAGAAAAAATTCCCGAAATTGAAAATTTTTAAATGCACTCAAAAAAAGGAAGAAATAATCTACCAGTCAAGGAAATTTTGAAGAAATATTATATATAATTAGGTAGATAGATACATTTCATTTCATTGAATATTAAAAACTTGATACCCATTTTTCTCAAAATGTGGTTTTTCCAAATTTTTTCCTTTTTCAAACACGATTACTAAAATACTATTAAAAATATCAGTTGGAATAAGTTTAGATAATGTCTATGGTATAAAACAAAATATAAGTGAAATGACGAAACATTATAAAGTTATACGTATTTAAAACAAATATCAAAATTCCACAAAAATCTATGATTTTATATTAAAATTCTTAGTATGTGTAAGAATTTTGAGGTTTTAAAATTTTTTTTGCACTAGTCACCAGAAAATACATCAATTGATATATACACTTAATAATATACCATTTCGATTCTTTTCCCTTCTTTTATTGAGTTTCTCGAAAGTGATCAAATTTAGGGCGAAACATTTTATACTTTCTAAAATATTTTTAATATATATATATATATATATATATATATATATATATATATATATATATATATATGTAATGCCATATATTCAGTTTTGTATAAATTTCATTTAAAAACTGAGGAATATTGATAAAAATATAGCTATTTAAAAAAATAAATAAAAGTTTCCGAATGTAGTTAGAGAGTGTAAGAAATTTTATTTTTACTAATGCACATTTCCTTCAGTAGATGGCAGCACGACAGGTCATATTTGAACGTCAATATATTTTACTAAATTCATTAATTTTAATTTAATTTTTTTTAAAAAATGAAAAATTCTCAGTAATGAAATTAAGTTATTTAAGAGTAACAACAAAAAATCATAGAAAAATAGAACTTATAATAAAAAATAAATTTATTAGGACTACGAGGAAAGCATAAAAAATCGCACTATTGATTTTTAAAACTGATAAATAAAATTTGAATACAGAAGGAAAAAAAATTATTACTCAGTTTTAAAGAAGGGGGGAGGGGAGGGAAACATATCTGAAAAACAAAATAAATGCTGAAATAATTAAATTCACTAGTTCCTATATCTTAGGTTAGATGGCGCCAGCTGTTTCTACCAAGGCGATCCAAGCCAAGCAGCCAAATGTAAATTAAATGAAAGAAATCATTACCAGTAGTATAAATTGAGCACGGGAAGAAAAAATGTCCATTGGCAGTGTTATTAAAGCAATTCCACAAACAGTCAAACACTTACCTAAAAAAGAAAGAGAGCATTTTTAGAAATATTTCCATTTTTCATCATATACACAGTATATTTATAAACAAAACACACATTCATTACATGAAAAAAATTCCTTACCGCTGAAAATATAATACAGTGTGATATTACAAATTGTTTTTGATACAACAAAATCGAATAATCCTAGATAATTTATGAATTAATTTATTGTTACTGTAATATAGATTTTTTTGTAATGAAATTTTAATGAATAATTAATGAATAATTCATTATGTATTTTTTAAAATTATTTAAATCTGTTTTTTTTTAAAATTAAAATTGAAAATCCAAGAAAAAAATTCTTAAATCCCTTTATGTAAATTTTTAGAAAAGTAATAATAAAGCCAAAATAAGAATTTTTTAAAATTATAATAACTAATTTTATCGGAAAGTAATTATTCATTTTAATATGTTTAAATTTTAAATTGCTAAAATGAAAACCAGATTATTAATTTTAAGCCAAAGAATATTACAGTTCTTTTATATTTATTAAATTTTCGGTAAAATTTCCCTTAATTTTGTTAAATACAATAGTTTTTACTTTTTAAATTAGTTTAATCAAGAAATATTAAATTTATTTATAGTTGTTAATTTAGATAAATTACTGGCTCTAATTACTGGGAAAAAATTTATTTTTATTCAGGGGGTATCTTCGCAGCATTGTTGTTTTGGCAAAACAGAGACAAGCGTGGAGGAAAAAATAATTTTGCGACTGGACAAACATTAAAAAATAAATAATAATAATAAAGACCTTAAAAAAATATATTAAATGAATATTCAATCCATATTATCATAAAATATATATTATGATAATATGGCATTATAAATTATTATATTGTAAAATTCTTTTCGCAAACGACCATTATTTTAAAACGAATTTCATTTTTTCTAAAACGCTTGCAATTCATCAAATTATAAATTCGTAAAATCATTATACAAATCTAAAAAAAAAAAAAAAAAAAAAATCCAGCACTTGGTGCACAATTATTTTTTTCATATTCTTGGAGCTGAATATTCATATAGCCCAGAAAAATTGCTCAAGTAGCTCACGTTTGACTGGAAAAACTTTATCGTCAAATTTAATCTAGTAATGATCATGGAAACGCTCATCAGGTGCGCCACTCAAATTTTATTTTGGATTCCATCGCGTATTTTACAGGAGAAAAAGAGCTTGGCGTAATATATGCAGTTAGATGACATAAGCGGTCATCTAACAATCTTTCGAAAGATAAATCAATAATTTAAAAATGCTTTAAGAAAATAGATAAAAAAAATCATGGCTGCCAAAATAACAGGATTTTTTATTTACAATTATTGCATTCATTCAATGAAAATCCAACTAAATAAATCAGCTCAGTTAAAGTGGTTTTCTGATGAGCAAGCTAATTTTTAGTTTTCAATTCATAATCACCGCACCGGTTAAATCCTGCAACACAACCTGCGTTTTAAAAGAGAAAATACATAGATAAGTCCAATTAAATGTCATGTAATTAATACTCATCATGTAATTAAATACTAATGTACTTTTTCGTTTGCTAATACGTGACGAATTAAGGAGTAACAGATGAAAAAATATATGCTAAAATAGGTAATGTTTAGTAATGTATCTAATCATTGCGATGATAAATAAAAAAATATCAATGATAAATATATTATTTCATTAAATATATTTATCATTTGTGCGGGTTTTGTGAAACATAAAAGAAGCACTTTTAAGCCTCACATATGTAGATATTATTTGTTTAAACTTTTATGAAGTAATTGTTAAAGAATATTGCAATTTTCATCACAATTATTATGTTGGTATAAATGCGAATTAAACCAAATATGAATGACACACCATAAGTTTGAAACAACTGAAAATTTTTTTTTTTCTTTCTGATTCTCTTTTTAAGTCATCGACTGTCTCAGTGCCAGTTATGAGATGCAAAAATATGAGTCTTTAACACAGCTTTCATATCTAATTGAACACATCGGTGAATGAATGCCAATGAACTTGTTTTGAGTACCCGAACTGAGTCTGTAGGTGACTAGAGAAAGCTTATTATTATGACAACCATGGAATCGAAAACACCTGCAGAGCATGCAAATAGTTTTATTATAACCGCAAGAATGAAAAGTGTTTACGAAAGGCTGCGTCCATCAGATTCAGTCTCATAATAATAATAAAAAAAGCTACTTCATAATTATGAAGCCACTAAATTGCGCTCATTGTCAAGTTGACGCATGAAAATGTTCGTCCAAATCGATTCAATTCGAACTCGAAGCTTCTTTTGTAGTTCTGAATCGTTAAATTGTCACTGCGGCTTCTTTTACAACAGAATTACTACAACAAAAATCAAACAGCGAACGCTTCCTTTTTTTGCTAGAAGAATTTTCCCGCCGTATTCATTAGAACTGACTGCTTATCGTTTGACTCTTCGAAATTTTTCCACCGCTGCCACTCACAAGTTGCGAAATACACGCATAACATCTGACAGCATAAAAATTGAACAAGCGTAGCATTATTTAAGGAATGATGCGTGCGTTAACCCAGTAACCCTAAGATTTCCAGAACAATGCCGGGGTTTCGATTTGAAAGTTCTAAATGATGCATAGAATCGTAAAGGCAGATGGAATACAGAAAAACCTCGTTCCGGGTAGAAACGGATTATCAGGATAGATGGATGATTTGAAGACCTCATACAGTGAGGTTATTTTATACAACTAGATTTTGAAACAGGAAACAAAATGTAGACCAAATGAATAAATGATGAAAGAGCAACAGAACTTTGCTTTTTCATATGCTAAATAAAATAAATGCAAAGGGGGTTGTTTGTTCTGGAGGATTCTTATGTTTAAAAAAAGACAATCTTTCAGTGTAGTAGTAGTAATACATTTTCCTGTTGAGATATCCGAAAATCGCGGAAGGAATGATTTCGCGATTTTGTTTATCGTCTCTATATCAACCGAAAAGAATAGAGGCTGTATGTATTTGCGCTTAGACTAAAAATAGTCAAGTACATTTGCTTTTCGTATTACTTTTTTCCTATATAATAAGGTATTTGCATATGTGATTTAGATTTTAAAATAGCGAGTTTTGGCATAAAATTCTACACGGATGATTGCTATTGTTTATCTGAAGTTGAATTCAAAATGGAAAGATTTCTTCAGATATTACATACGTTCACTTTTTTTCTTTTTTGAAAAGGGCTCCTCAAATTTAAATTTGAAAACCTAATAACTAAAACTACAACTAAGAATCACACCATTTCATTATCAAAATATCTTTTAAAAAAATTGCAAAAACTTTGCAATTTTTAATATTGAATAAATCTATGCATAAAAATAAATAAATAAACATAACAAAAAAATTTTGTAAACTGTGGAGAAGATTTAAAAAAAAAATCTAATTATTTTGTTCTTTACAATTATTAATAAATTAAATTATGTGCTCACAAATAAAATAGCATACAAACGCATAAGAATTTTATATTATTTAATTTTTATAGTTTCATCCCCCCCTTAGTTTTTGAATTTATCTCTTAAAAATTTTGAATTAATATTTTTCTCAGTACCATTTTCCTTTTAATTACAGCTAATTTTATATGGAAATTACAATATAGTAGCATATACCTGAGTAATATTTTGTCTGGAAATGAAATATGAAATATTATTTGTCTAAAATAAAACAAATCATAACTATGAGTTTAAGGAATAAATATTAATAAGAAAGAAATTTTTTTAATTACATGTTATTCATACAATAAATTAAAACAAACACATAAAGTGGTATTTGGATAATTCACGTATTTTAATTCAAATTTATTGATAAATCGAATTTTCAATTTTGGATTTTTGAATTTTTTATTAACTTAAAGTTAAAACATCATCTATTATTGGGATTAATTTTAGTTAATTCCATGTCAAAATTAAAAATTGCAAAAAAAAAAAAAAATATAAGTCTTTTTATTAGTCTGTATTTTTATTAGACAGGGTCCTCTGAGATAATACATCAATAATTTTTAAGTCTCGGTATAAATTTATTAATTCATTTCGAGAATTGTGATATAAAGCAATCTATGGACAAAAATAAATGTTCTTTTTTTCCCCTCAATATTTTGAAATTTTTAGTAGTATATTGTAGAGTTTATTTCATATATTTATTATTGTACAATGATTTTAGTGTATTAACATTGTTGTAATTTTTTTGTTTATAGCAGTCATTTAATGAAATCTTTACTTTTAAAATAAATAATTTCTAAATTATAAATTTTATCATTTAATTCATTAAAATTATTCTCGTTGCATATCTATTAATCGCATTATTTATTAAAACTGCTAATATAAAACAATTTTTATTTTTATTTTTGAATAAAAATCGTCGTTTTTTACCTTCTTTTACTCATTTTCAGACGATTTTTTTAAAACTATAATATTTAAGGATACGGAATTTTTATCATCAACGTTTTTTAAGTTAGGCAACTTCTATCGAATATGCCAGTTTTTTTTTTTTAAATTTCCGTTGCAATAAATAAAAATTTTTAATTTCCGTTGCATTGTTATATCACAACACATGCTCATTAAATTAATAATAATAAAACATTTTTAACTCACACAGTTTTCATTATATTTCAGATAGATTGACCTTTTAAAATATTTTTTTTAAAATTTGTTTTATTCTGTGAGTAAATATATTTAAAAATCTTGCCTTCCCACAACTTAAACCAACCAATCTTTCAGCCAATGACAACTTTTGTTGCACACAAGAATAAATAGACATTCAAGCTTTAGAACAGCGAATGATTCAAGCAATTTAAGAATTAAAACAAAAACCAAAGAGTGTCTTCAATATTAAATGGCGTATTGTTCTGCGAAACTATCATCATATTAAATTTACTTTTAATCAAATATCAACACGAGATTGGAGAAAAAAGCAAGAATAATTCTCATGAAGCCTCATAAATAAATAGACAAATGCATGCACCCATACATAGTAGCCAGAGACTCATAAATAAATAAATAAAATGAAAGAATCAAACCCATTGAAGCGCATCTAATAATAGTTCGCCTTGATAATGACAGCGACACAAACCGGCATTATCTTCGAAACGTACCGTTATCTCAACGGCGGTGAAATCGCTTCTGCCAGTCATGAAAAATAAGATTTTCTCACACCACTCGAGACGAGTTGTCTAACACGCGAGGTCTCGTTCAGTTATCTGCCCAGTCTTACTCGTTTGCATATGCTAAACAGTAACTACTTCTGTAATAGTAACTGCTTTTATGTAGGGAACAGGCCGATTTATAAGCATGTGTTTAAGGTTCGATTTCTAAACTGGACGCCATCTTAACCTTTTAAGACAGCATATACATAGCCAGAAATAGATAAATAAAAAAATAAAGCGAAGAAAAAAATTAGCTAAAACTGAGCCTAAGAATTTTCTTAAGCAATTCATATTCAAACCAGCATAGAATTCTTTTTACATTCTGTCCGAAGTATAGATAAAATATTGAAATCGTCAAAAAATTCGAACTCCAGATTTTGATGAATCTCCACGTTTCACACATCTCCGAGTCCGAAAAACACATTTTTGACATTTCTATCTGTCAATCTGTCTGTCAGAATAATTCAAAATGCTTTGAGCCAGACAGCTGAAATTTGGTACACGGAATTACCAACAAATTTGTAGAATTCTATCAATTTTTTAATTAAATCCATTCAGAGGAAGACTGGCAGTCTAACTGTTCGAATACAAGTGAACTCAATAACAACAAAACGTAAACAGCTAGGTCGATCAGATTTAGTAAACAAGTTTAACATTTAAAATATAAATACTTCAACCAAATCCGTTAAACAGTTGACCGTCTGTCGGTGTGTACTTTCATATGCATTTAATCTTAATAACTCATAAACACAATAAAATTCGATATAATACATTGTGACTACAGATGTAGAATTTTGTCAAATGTTGGTATCAATTGGCCGGCAAAAAACATTCAAGGTACATATTCTCGTGATAGATACAATAAAAATGCTAAACTCACGTTAAAGATCTATATTCCGTAACTATCGTTCATCAATACCATGCAAACTTTTCAATGCCCTTCCTAAAATCTAATTTTATGCTGAACAAAGGGGATAATGTCTTGTTTGTCTCGTAGAGACCATTCCTGATGTTTTACTTACTCATATACAATATTATATATATTTTAAAATATAATTTAAATCCTAATTAATTTCCAAAGTTTTATCTTAATTCAGTCCATATTGGCTCCATTCTAAAATATTCTATAAGAATCTCATAGTATTTAAACACGGGGAAAAAATATTTTCTCTCTTTTGCCTCTATGCTTCTCTTGCTCCTGCTGATGAGCGGACGCGTCAGGGCAACGGTGTTTGTACAAAAACTACGCCTCCTGGGATGGAATAAAAAAAATTCAAAGCGTATTTTCTGTTTTCGGGTACGATTCTGCTTAAGAAATCTCTCTCTCTCCACACACACACACACACACACACACACACACACACACACACACACACACACACACACACACACACACACACACACACACACACACACACACACACACACACACACACACACACACACACACACACACACACACACACACACACACACACACACACACACACACACACAAACACACACACACACACACACACACACACACACACACACACACACACACACACACACACACACACACACACACACACACACACACACACACACGTCACCGTGAAGAACGAAATTAGAATGCCTCCGTTGTCGGCACGTACCAAATAGGGTTGTGAAAGACATAATATTTGGTTATACATACAGACCATAGTCGGCGTACGTTCACAAGTACGGAAAAGTTCTGGCTAGAATTGAGACGAAAAGAGAAAACCTGAGACGCGAATAGAACAATTGTTGCAATAAATAAAATTGCAAAACATTAATTGTCAAATTTTTTGGAAGTTTATTACGGGAATTATTTATTTTCTTTTCGCATTTAGAATGTATTGTTCCTTTTAGATTCAAAAGTTTATTTACATGTGCTGATACTTAAGCTTTCATTTATTTTGCTCTACATTAAAATATTTTAAATGGTAAAATATAATTTAAAAAGTTGAATTTTTATTTTAATGTGACTAAAACATCTTCATTCGACATTCCTCATCATTTCATAGTGAATGTCAGCATTCGCCAGTTAAGTCAGAACTAATGACACACAGTCACCAGCAATGTTTTTGGAAATGTCGACAATTGCTAGAAATCAGTCATTAGCAGCAAAATATTGTATATTATTTGATATAAATATTCCGATCAAAACTTTACATTCAACAATGAAATTATTCAATGCCTGAGACATCTTTGATACATGATATGAGCCGTTTATTTTGAAAGTGGAAAAAGTCCATTTTTGAAAAAAATGGAGATAATGACAGTTTATAGATAAAACTTAATATGATTTTTTTATGAGTAAAAAATTTATAGTAAAAATTTTTTTAGGTTCTAGTATTTTGGAGATGGAAGTTTTAGCTCTGAACAGTATTAAAAATCTGTTTATTTTGAAAGTGGTGCAAGTCCATCTTAAATTGCCGTAATGCATTTGACCGAATATATTACGGCAAAATTTAGCTCCAGTTGCTCTATGGTGAAGGAAATGTGGCCTTTTTACATCATGTCCGATATCTAGGGTGTTTCTATTTATCTATTTTTGATATTGAAAATCGGTGGTTGTACAGTATTTTATAAATAATAAAAAGTATATCTTAATTTTGTGTGTCGATAATAATGTTTACTTCATCACCGATTATTCAGTCCAGTGACAACGAAATAAATATCATTAATCACACATTTTTATTGTCAGGACATTCATTTCTACGAACGATCGTGATTTTGGAGTGGAACTATCCAGTAACTATTCAATCCAGAAACCAGTTCCTTGCAGATTCCCCAGGATTACTATAAAGTAATACAAAATTGTCGAAAACATAATAAATTTTTAGTACATGAAATTAAACATGGAAATTTATTTTCAACCCAACCTCTGGAAGAAAGCGGTTTTAAAAAGAAAGAAAAATACCAATGGAGAAACCGTGAATTGATTAAATATATGGTGAATCAGATTTACAAGGGATGCACCATGCAAAATGTTCAACAAAACTTCGATGGAACGAGATTTTGAATTTAAAATGATCGATTTGTCAACACAACGAGGAAGGTAAATAATTCCAAGTAATTTCAGAAATATAAAATTATCTTTTATGTAAGAAAAAAAGGAGATTTATTACATCTGAAAAATACAAGGATATGATGGATTTATTACCATATATACCTCACATTCATCATGAATTTTTAAAAATAAATCTTGAATAAAATTCAAATTGATTATACCTACGTATAAACTAAAATATATAATTTAATTGAAATTCTTAATAAAACTGAATTGTTTGTTGTTATATTTTCTACTAGAATATTCTTGGTTTTGTTTCCTTTTTTATCAAATGAATCAACATTTATAAAAAATTGAATAGTATTTTGTTTTTATTCTTAAAAAAAGGCTGATGCAACTGAAATATTATCTCCCAATTAAATGAATGATTGCAATAATTCTTTAATTTTGAAAGTGAGGCAAGTTCATTTAGCTATAATGGAACTCTTATGTTTTTATCAGCACTGTAAGCACTATTGGATTATAAACCGACATTATCTAGTACCGCAAAATACAAAAAATATATCTATTAATACTTACCAATATTTTTAAATGTATTGAAACGCAAACCTTTAAATATTTTGCAATAACAAAAAATGGACTTGCCCCATTTTCAAAATAAACGGCTCATATAGTTAAAGAATTTGGAAAAAAATGTCAAGCGACAAATTTGCAAAAGATTAAGGACGTCACTGGCATAATATGGACATATGAATTACCCGGTCATCTCTTCATATGACTGCAGGGTTGACAGCCAACGTTCGAAATTGAGAATATAGGTCACAATAATTAGAACTTAATTAACGATACCAAAAATTAATTACATAGTTAACTATCGAGGTCCATTACACCTTTTCTTAATGACACATCAACCTACACTTCAACTAAATGACATTTTGTTTCTTTTATTTACTTTCTTCCAAGATGCATTTGTCCTCAAAAGATTTAGTTCAGAATCTAGAATATTGGAGGAAATAGCCTGGCGCGAAAATCCGTTACTGTTCCATGAGGGAGATACGGTTCGCTTGGCGAGCATCAACCACTTTTTGGCGTCAAGGCCACTCGCCTGAATATACACCTTGATTAACAAGCATGATAGCGTGGCGGTCAGCAAAAAAAAGATCTCGAACGATCCGCCTTTTGTGTGTTTCAATGCTACCTTTTAATTGTCCGCTCTAAACACAGATATAAGAAGGTAAAATGAATATCGCCAAGGAGAGAAAGTGTCCGCTTGATGTAGTTTGCACGACATCGGACTTGTAGAATTGTTGAAAAACAAAACAGCTAATTCGTCACTAAGACCGACTGGAATTTCAGAGGAATGCAATGGAACAATTGGCCACAGCCTTGAACGGAGGAAATAACATTCTTTGGAATTAAGTAATTAGGTTAGAGAAGAGATAATAATGGTTCAGTGGTCAAAGAATAAACAATGTACTTATTTGATGGTGTGAATGAAAATATTTTTCAGATATGGAACAGTGGCTTAATGAAATACCTTTTCGTATAAGTTACGTTATCTTTCAAGATGTATTATCATTTTTGAACGCTATGTGTATGGATATGAATTTTAAACATGACTGAGAGAAGCTATTAAGGGAATAAATAAATAATGTAAGAGTTTTAAAATTCTTGCACGCGCAGTAATGAATATGGAATTAAAATATTTTTTTCCTTCGATAAATAATTTTACAATAAACATAATCAGATACTGGATAATCCTTCTAAATAATTTAAAATGAGTATCTAGTAATTAAAAAAATAAGATTAAAGTATTTAAAAATAAGATTGAAGATGATTTTTATATTTTTAATGGGTAATAGTATGAAAAGTATAATTAGAAAGCAAGTAAACGTTTCAGTAACGCACATTATTAATATTTTAAAAGCCTTTATTACATATCCCTATATACTTCAAAAAATGCATATTACAAATTAATTGAGAAACAGTAATTTATATTTGTAATGCTGCTTACCACTGGCTGTATAAAGTAATATACTTTGAAAAATTAACTATCGTTCGTAGTAGGGAATGGAATTACCAAAATGTAATAAATATTTTTTTTTCTGCATAAAACATTCCGATTTTTGAAAAATAATTATTGTTCGCAGTAGGGAAAGAAATTACCAAAATGTAATAAATATTTTTTTTCTGCATGAAACATTCCAATTTCTGAAAAATAATTATTGTTCGCAGTAGGAAATGGAATTACCAAAATGTAATAAATTTTTTTTTTCAAAAGAAACATTCCAATTTTTGAAAAATAATTATTGTTCGCAGTAGGAAATGGAATTACCAAAATGTAATAAATATTTTTTTTCAGCATAAAACATTCCAATTTTTGAAAAATAATTATTGTTCGCAGTAGGAAATGGAATTACCAAAATGTGATAAATATTTTTTTTTTGAATAAAACATTTCAATTTTAATAACAGCATCATATTAACAATATTAAAATAATATTTGTTTTGAATGTACCTAAATATATAATCCGAAATGGATTATTTCTGCTTACATTTCTTATTCTGTATATCCTCTATTTATTTTTCAAGTTCATAATCCCTCGACCTCCTTCTCGAAGCCTTTCTCATCGGTTGCGATGCCATTTTTTTTCAATTTAATTCCCACTCGAACTTTTCGGCGCGAAGTACAAGATGAGAAGCACTGAAGTTCTTAAACTTTATTTTGAGGATTGTCATACATTATTAGGATGACTTTTAATATTGATTGAATTAAAAAAAAAACATGATTAGAATAAGACATCAGAAGTTGTAACATATTATATAGATATAAAGCAACTCAAAATCAATAGACACATTATGAAAAATGAGTAATATTGGTCCATTAAAATGTGGTAAGGGCAAAATCGTAGGGACCAGTGTCTAGTAAAGGTCCCTCTGTCCAATATAAGTATATATATGCAATGATTTCTCTTAATTTTAATTCAAATCCTAATTAACTTCCTAAATTTTATCTTAATTTAACCTATATTAACTTCATTCTAAAGCGTTCTCTTATTTCCTGACCCAATTCCCACTTTTTTATTTAATTAATTCTACATGCGCTCTATAAGACTGCTGAATTTAACATGTTTTCACGCTCCGAGCGAAGGGATACATATCCCTAATGCTTACAACATTCTTTCAAAGATCCTAAATTTCCTCTTCCTAAATCGACACGTGTGAAAAAAAAAAAAAAAAAAAAAAAAAAAAAAAAAAAAAACCTTTCAAAATCTCATAGTAAAAATCAATGAAAAGAAAATTTTTTGCATCGTTTGCTCGTATCGCGATATAGATTGACGTATTAATCGAAGTTGCTTCTCGGCCACGCATCTGGTAATATATATATATATATATATATATATATATATATATATATATATATATATATATATATATATGTGTGTGTGTGTGTGTGTGTAAAATATTTTAAAATCAATGTTTTTAACAAACACATTAAAAAAATGAGTAACATTGGGTCATTAATTGCACAAGCCACAATCGTCGGTACCAGTTCCAGTGAAGACCCTTTCGTCCAATATAAGTATATTATATATTTCCCATTTTCAAGCCAAAGTATTGAGTGAATGCTCGTATACCATAGAATTTTGCCCCGCCGCCAGGCTCGATTATTTACGGCTCTATACAAAGATCGGCTTAAAGAATTAGAAATGGATTTCGGCAAGACATTAATGCAAATTAACAATTTTTGTGCAAATAATCATTACTAAATTCCATTCATCATCTCGATGTTTTTGGAATTATCATGCTCTAAAACAAGCAAACCTAATTTCAAAAACGGTTTTTCTTTTCAGACTTATCAAGGTTTATCGAATCTAGGATTTGCATGAGAATTCTTGAAATTTTCTAAAACGAATTTTATGAAAAAAGGGAGGTGGGATTCAGAAACACAAACACAAAAATAGGCGAAAATTCAGAGACGAACAATTAACTATTAAAATCGTTGATAAAGTAATCGATCGAATTCCATGAAAAAAGGAGAGGGGGAAGAATCCAAAAACTTAAATTCAAAAACATACTCACAAAAAGTAAATTCAGAGACGAACACTTCACTAAAAACGTTGAGAAAGTAAACATTCCAGGAAATATTAGCGAATGGAAATGAGCCGCAACTCATCTCAATTCGCGAAAGGTACACATAAGAGAGAGCCTTTGTAAGTACCAAAATTTCAGGGAAAAACAGCCCCAAAGATCCTTTATAAACGATGCAGTACTTGGAACGAAGCTCTCTTCTAACTTCCCACAGTTCGAAAAGAAGTAAACCCACATTCCAAATATAGCGAACTCACGTAGGAAAAATATTTCCCCCGGTAGGCGTCCGTGCCTCAAACTGCATGGAGTCAAGACCCAACCTTGAACCACTTCATTCACAAAATTTTTCTTCCCTCCCCCGCTCATGAATAAGAATGAAGAACGACCTAAAAACATCGGCGGGGTGGGTCCATTCCGAAACGTTCCTCACCAAAATTACCCCTTTTTTGCCTAAAAGAAAATTGAGGCGTTGTTACAAATTACTAGCTAATCGCACTGGATGGTAATGGTAACGACATCGCTTCCGCATTGGAAGGTATGATGGATTTGTTGTTGTTTTCCTTAAAAGTGAACTCGATTATTTGTTAACTTTCCCTGACAGCCAAAGTAATATCGTTTGCCAGATACGGTAGATTAATCAGTACTGGAGGTGCAAATTATCGCTGAACTGAACGCTCTGATTAAATAGCACGGCACGCACAATAGGGGATTTAGACGTTTTGCGACCCTAGGCAGAGTAGAAGAGAAGGCCCATCTTTTAAAAATGTTAGTCAAAAACTAACGGTCAATTTAATTTCATATTTCAATAAATTTTCAAAAACATATTCAGCATTAATATTTTTTTTATTTTAGTAACTTTTTGAAACTGGATTTATTTATAAAGGCTCATGACGGCGCGGAATCCACGTTCGTACCATTTATTATTTACTGTTCGTTTCAAGATCCCGAGACTAGCTCTTTTCAACTACCGTACTTCAAGAAAATGAGTGGTTGTTACCCCTCTAAATTTCGAGAATAATGTCAGTTCACCTTATTACTGAAAGTAAACAGCTCTCCTCTCACTCCTTTTTTGACGAAATACTCTCTTCCTGACGCATGCGCAAAAGCCCGGAGGGTTTCCGAATCCGAGAATGAACAGTAACAAAGGTTCGATGTTAATAAATACAGTAATAACGATGTGAACATAATGAAACTGACAGGAATTTGGTTGATTATGCTTATTAAAGGGTTAAAAAATTCGTTTAAACATTCTTTTAAAAGTCATAGAATTTGGACATTTTTATTTGATATTTAGGCTAATCAGTTTTTTTTAAAAATAATTTCTGCTTGCAACCTCCTCAATCCACCAGTTCGAAATTCCCCATTTTGCATACAAAAGTCAAAGAGATACGATTCAAATTTATATTCAAACAGGGAAATCGAACTAAGTAAGGCTGAGTGATTGAAAATGCAACGTTTAAAAACTATATTGAATATAGTAATAAATAAATAAACAAAATAGTAACATATCATATGGAGTAGAGATTCCCAACATGTGGCATGCGTACTCCTTAGAATAAGAGTTAAACTAATTAATTTCAATATTAAAAACGTCTTTTTTTGTTTCAAATTATTAGTTTGTCTCAAAATCCCCAAGAGATGATCTCACTCGTATCGTTTCAAAACGAAATTAAAATGACGATCATTTGGTAAGTGTTCTAAAAATATCATTCAAAACTGATACACATCGATAACTCTGACGATAAAATCAAGCGAAACATTTTATATAGGTGCCCCCGTTACGATTTTGACTCATCGTGTTGCCATGCACATGGGCAGACAAATGCGCAAATATTTTTTCTTCCGAATTCAAAGAGATTTAAAATGTGAAATATGCATTAAAATGTTGATTTTTTTTTTTTTTTTACCATTTGAATATTGTCTATGTTTCGTACAAGGATTTAGTTACATTTTAGTTGTATTAAAGTCCCATTTTAAAGCAACACTACGGCTATCTTAGGACATACCTCATAATTTTGAACTGCGGTCGGATAACGAGGACGACGCCCGAGTCCCCCCTCAAAACTTCCACACCATACCAGCGGGAGAAGTTTGGCCACGACGGATTTAACGTGCACCAGACTTGCTTACATGACGGTTCTTCGAAGGAATCGGGTCTCGAGCCCGAAGCCCTCCGATTCCGAAGCCGAGACCTTACCACCTGGCCACCGTGGTCCTTCGTACAAGGAAAAGTAAACACTTTACGGTATTTGCATTAACAAGTGTTTTTTATTTGGGGGGGGGGTTGTAGGAAGATTTAAATCTCGTTACACAAAATCTTGTACGTTAAAAAAAATGTCACGTTCAAGGAAATACTGCAACTCTATTCAGCATTCACGCAACATACATTAGAAAAAGATAAACTTTGCAACTGAAGTTTATTTTGAAAAATTTTCATGAAAATTTTTATTGAATACTGATTAAAGGGAACTTATTTTGCACTGGAAATGTACAGTATGAAACGAAACGATTTTTATCACTTTTATACTATCAATACTTTCCTCAAAGAACAATATGACAATTAACAAAAATTCATTGTTCTTAGCCAAAAAAATAATGATAAAAATTGAGGTAAGAATAGATATAAAACATTCTCCATCAACTATTTTCTATTTTTACTATTTTAACCACACTAGTTAAGAGATTTTTAACAATATCTCATCAATGAAAATGGGACGAAGTTTAATAGCATGTCCTAAGGCAACATTTTAAGAGAAAAGATTTTTCAGTAACTCAGATATTAAATTTCTATCTCGAAGAACATCATAATTTAAAACCAAAAGAAAAAAAACACACACAAGGCTACATATTTATTAACTTCACAATAGAAGCCAGACTAAAATAATAAAGGCTTTCAGGAAAAACCAAATCACTTTAATGATTGTATTCAGAGAACTTTTTTTCAGATAAGAATTGTTCAGAGAAGTAATTTTAGTTGCATTGATTTGGTATAATCCATTATAAATAGCCAATGGCAAGAACAGAAATTTTTTAGCAAGTTTTTCGATGATGGTTCTCGGAGATGCGACTCTGAAACAGAAGGAAGATGAAAACAATGCCACGAGAAGATCCCATCGAGAGGTTTTAAAATAGAATTTGAAAACGTGTAGCCTCGATTGTGCCTATTCAAATTCACGCAAGTGTTAAATAAGCAACTCCCACCTCGCTTTGTTGTTCGAGTGGGAGAGAGAAAAAAATGTAACCTTCATTGAATATGTGAAGAAGATATATTATAAACAGAAAAGTCTTCTTGAAAATATGATTGAGAAAAATCACAAAAAGATCATTTAATGCAGGATTAATCAGACACAATTATGCAACTGAAAACCAGCTCCAAAACGCATGCAGTCAGTAGTATATTACTAACTAGGCAGCTTAGGGCTGCTAGACTGAGAGATAGCTGCAAGCAGACGGAGTATCTATTTGCCAACTATATAAATTTGCAAAATATGAAATTTTATACATAATAAAATACCTTATAACTTTAAACGAGCAACTCTTGCAAATATATTTATAAATTTATTTCGTGTATCTCGGAAACGGCTCTAACAATTTGGATCAAATTTTATATTTAGATAAGGTTTTGCTTTTTAAGTTTATCTGCATAGGTTTAGTTTAGTTATATTAATGTCCCGTTGTAAAGCAACACGACGGCTATTTTTTTGGGACGGACCTCGTCATTTTGAACCGCGGTCAGATGACGAGGACGACACCTGAGCTGGCACCTCCCTCTCCACACCACACCACACCAGCGGCAGGACGTTTGGCATGACAGATTTAACGTGCAACAGACCCCCTTACACGACGGTTCTTCGGTGGAATCAGGTCTCGAACCTGAAACCTTACGATTCACAAGCCGAGATCTTACCAACAGGTCACCGTGGCCCCTTTATCTGTATAGGTGTCTTTCCTGAAGGAAAAAACCTTGATTTTACACACATACATAAAAACATTTTTAACTATTAAACTAAAATTTAAATTAAACACTAACTATTAAAAACTTTTTCTATCTGCTTTCAGGTAAAACTGAGTTCAAGTTCAGAAATACAAGGAATGATAGATAAACTGTAAAATGAAGACTGTAATATAGTAGATTGTTTCGAATAACATATTAAATTAAGAGAATTCATGATTTTTTTTATTTAAGTGATCAATTCATATGTAAGTAAGATTGAAAAATATTCATATGTAATGAGTATGTGATTCGTATCTAAATATTTTCTCCAAAAAAACATGATTTTACAAAAAAACTGCCGTGTCCAGATATTTAGGATAATGTTAACTCTTTGTTGCGTTATATTCATATCAATTTTTCAAAACCAATTCAATACCTATTCATTTCAATGTTTAAACGAAATCAAAATTTCGGAAGTATTCAATAGTTTGACATTTACTCTAAAGTTTTAAAACATCGACATTTCTTTTTCATGCTTTTATAAAAATGTATTTTTTTTAAATCCGTGTAACAGAATTAATTAACATGAGATAGATTCTTAAATCAGCAATATTAGAAGAAAACAGCAAAATAAAAATTGCATTTTATTGTAACAGGTTCGATGATAAAATTTCTAGGCAAAATAAATATACTTATATCAACTCCCCCCCCCCAAAAAAAAGTAGCATAGTAGCATATTCAACCCCACTTTTCTACATTCACAATTGATTGTGTCTTTTGTTGAATTGCTGATGGTGATAACAGATTTTTGAGACCTATGTTGGCTTTTCAACCATATTTTGCCTCGAAATGCAGAAAATAGATTTAAATTTTAGCGGAGACTTTGGCGGAAATATCACTGCCGCTAACTTCGCAAGTAAGTTTCACGTCGTTTCAAAAATGAATTGAATTTGCAGTTGCTGGACACAGTTTGGTCGTTGAAATTACATACTGGGAAAAATATAGTTATAAATTTATTGATGTGAACATATTTATATTCTCTCATTCATAATATATGATGTCAGATATCAATCATTTTGATTTGAATTTTTATGTGTTATTTTTAGTAACTAATACAGAAACATCGTTAAATTTAGGGACATTTCTAAAGGTTGAATAAACAAATTATTTTTATAAAATAGAAAAAAAAGTGTGGGGAGATAGTAGTCATGATCTCTAACATATTTATAAAAATGACAATGGGAAATTTTTTTATAAAACAACCGAAGTGGTCTTCTAAAAATGTTCTCGCATCTCTCTGAAAAATGTATCATGCCAGAGAAAATGATTGATATCTTTGGCGTACAATGGTTACAAAATGCTAACTTTTAGCATGGATTTAGCATTTTTACTGAATCTGTAGCGTCATCCTTGGCGAGAGATTTGGAGATTATTTCCTATCCTGCCGTTAATAGCATCCGAAAGTCGAATTTGTGTTTTAGATACGTTTTTTACAACTGAATGAAACACAAATTTTAGACGCAAAATCTTGTACCAAATTTTATATATTTAATTCCTGCATTATCGCGTTTTCTTATTTCTGAAAGTACAGATCGACAGACAGTCAATGAGTGGTCAGATTTGGCTGAAAATTTGACAGGTGTCTATCTAACTATCTTGATCTAATCTTATCTATCTTGATTTTATAGTTATCGTGATAACTTATATTTGAAGAGCCGGACAGACGAACGTTCTCCAAACAAATTTTATTCAAAATTTGATAGAAATCTGCAAATTTGGTGTAAAGACCATATACCAAATTTCATCACTCTAGATCAAAACGTTTTTGAGTTACCTTTATCACAGACAGATAAGCAGAAGGATATTTTCCAAAAATGTGTTTTTCGAGCTGTGTTTTTCAGACCAAAATTGTGTTTTTGGTCTGAAACGTTAGACGTGGTTCAAACGTTCAAACCTTCAACGTGGAAATTCATCAAAATTTCAAGTTAAAAAAAAAAAAAAAAAAAAAAAAAAAAAACTTTTTTTTTTTTTGACGATAACTATACTTTTTCTATACTATGTATACGAGAAAGTAAGAACAGTAGTTCTTATAATTAATATTTACATTCAAAACAACGTAAATAAAGAGCTTGGGTAAAATAATTGCCACAATCAACTCACGCAGACGGAAGCTCTCACTCGTCTGGAAGCACGCGATTAAACAGTAGCATTGAGAAAGCCCGCCTTGGTGCTGCGTCCTTGTATTATTAGGTGCGTTTATCGGAAGATTGTTAATTCACCACAATGTCTCCGTTGTTTGAATATTTCTTTTAACTTTAATTTCACAAAACTATTGTAATTTAATGTAAACTGAGAAAGAAATTTGTGAAAAATTTATCAACTAATATTAAGTTTCTCTCTATATGCTCCTTGTTAAAAAGTGAATGTTGTCAAAGGAATAATATAGGTTGGTGATTTAAGAGGGAATACAGTAATGAAAGTGCTTTAATTAACCTTTAATTTTATAACTTTAAATTTCTGGTATATAATTATTGATATAGGGATCCCTTCATTTCATAATAACTAAAATTTTAAATTATTTTAAATTTTGTTTAAATTTTCTAACATAATATTAGTGACGGTAAATTTAAACGAATTTTAAGTCTTGTTATAAAACAGATCGATTACATTTCACAGCTAATTAAATGTATCGTATTTTAATGCAATATTTAAAAATACATTATCTTAAAACAAAACTTTAAATGGCGAGCTAAAAAAGGTTCCAGAGTACTTTGCCAGTATGATAATATTTCTGGCTTGAGTTTTCTTCCTTTATTTTATTTTATTTTTAATTTTGAGCTTAATTATAAAGCTAAAAATGTACTTAAAATCCCTCAAACACGTGGATACATATACAATAACTAATTTTTTTAAAAAAAAAAGTATTATTGTAATATAATATTTTTAAATATTTAATAAAATTAAAGAAAAAAGATGTAAAGAAAAAAAAAGTTGGTATCATTGAGATGTTCACATTTTGAATTCTAAATTGATGTAAAGGCAATTTTTCTGTGATAATATGCTTATAAATTTGGCAGAAAAAACAATAAAATATCGATAGATATTTAATTTCATATATATTTTAATTATTGAAAAAAATTCCTTTCTAGTTACTACCAATTATCTTTAAAGTATTAATTGTCAATTTCAGTATTTAAAAAAACCATAAGTCTACCTATAAAGCGTTTTGAACGATTTTTGTACCATGATTTTGCAATATGCAAGTTTGTTAGATTGTAAACATTATTAAGTTAAAAATTCTAATATTACATTTTTCCAAAATGTATTATATTGTATTGTTAGTAGTCTGTTATAAAATGTATCATTTTTTGAAAGAAAATTTCAAACATTTATGCAATTTGCACGACTGAAATTGAAATTTATTAAATGGTAGCAGTTGTGTTCAATAAAATACAGTGTTTATTCTATATGTAAATGTGTTCAATAAAAATACAAATTTTCTAATTTCAGTTGAAAGATTATTGTAATAAAATATATGACGCATTTTATTATATTTCAGGTACATATAGGAATTACAATAGGTTGGAGGAGAAATTTATTCTTTAATTCAGGTTTGAATTATTAATTGTACAAAATTTTCACAAATCATTCCATGGACAACCGAAATTTTTTCGTCGCCCTTATTTACTTAATAAGAATATAAAATAAATCAATAAATCTTTCAATAGCTATAAACAGAAAAAAAATAGTTCTAATTATTTACTTGAAAAACGTTTGTTATTAGAGAGTTGTAGCAATATTTAGATATAATTATATACGGAAAAGGTATTATTGGAAAGCCGAGTTATAGGAAAATTATTAATATAAATAAAATTGGCTGAATGTAAATCAATTATGCACAATTCTCAAAACGATTTTTTTAAATTATCATTTGTTGTTCTTGTCACTTGAAGTTAAGCGTCAAATATATACTTGGAGGCGATAATTATCATATTCTTTCATGCCAATTCTCGATGGTTATTGTAACCATTATTTGCTTATTATACACTTCTTTTCTGTTCCTAGAATAAACAGAAGTTCTGATTATTGTAAAGGACAAAGCTGGCAATTGATTTACGAATTCAAAAGTTCCAACGATGGTTACAGCTGTCCTTAGTTTTATTGTGAATTAGTTATATTTAAAATGAATTATAAAAATATAAAAATAATAAATAATAACTGAAATACGTTTTCCATCCGAATGGCATAATACATATCAAAATGCAAATGCTATATATGATTTAGTGTAATATATATTTGTCATATATACAAAATGCAATATATGACAAAATGTATAAAAAATACAGTAACATGAAAAAAAACCCTGCTATATGAAAAATGTATAAAGTGCTAGCTTCTATAGTTATTTGATTAACGAAAAAAAAAATATGTTTAATAAAAAACGTGTACAATATCAACGCCCTTATTATCTAGAATATTTCTTTATTTTTTCGTTAATCTAATGATGAAGAATTAGTAAATAATTGCATTAGTAACAATATTTCTTTTTTTGTATTAACAAAAACGTATAAAAAGAAAATAGCCGTCTCGCTAAGAGATCATCAAAAATTGTTCGATTACATATGCTAATGGGTTAGTATTCATTAGCTATTTTAGCGTTCAATAGGATGAATGATGTTTCAATTTTCAACGCTAAACGTTTTCCATTCAGATTAAAGAGCATAGGCGGTCACATTTAATCCGATTTCAAAATAACAACAAATGCGGTCAAATCTGATTTCAAAATAACAACGAATTATAAGAACAGATTGTAATACATGCAGATCTTATTTAATAACAAAATGAATTCTCTGATATGACGTGAACAACTCAAGCAATCTGGGTTAACATCCTCAGGAAAAATGATGAAAGCAAAAATGTCCTCAAATTCTACTTGATTTACGACAATCCATTTGCTTAGTTTTAAATTTCCGAAATGAAATCTCTTTTGATCGCTTTCTCCGCCAGGAAGTTTTGCAAAAAGCAGTCTAACTTAATATTACTATCTCACGGAAGCTGCCAGAATTTTTTAATGGTTCCACACAGGATGACTTCAGGAAGTCAACAAAAAACAAACCGAGAATAAGAAGCATTCAAAAAAGGAAAAAGCACGAGGAAAACATATCACCACAATGTGGCCATTGTTCGAAATAAGATAAATCTCAAATTTCAGTTTCACTTTTCAACGTCCAGAAAGAAATGACCGATACTAACGGGGTTTTCTCGAGTATAAGAAGGTTAAACGATGCCACAACTGGAAAAAACGGAGTACAAAAGTATCCAGGTCACACACGTGAAACAAACTCTACAAAACAAAAGGAATCCGGGGCTTCGAAATGTATACCAAGAGATTAATGGCATCAAAAGAGAATGATCATTTAAACGCAACACGCTGATGATTTTTTGTTCAATCCCTCAGCAAAAGAGCCGAATAAGAACTTTTGAAAAGAAACAAACAGCCATCGAAACAAAAACCTCTTTTGCTGACAAAAGACCCGAAAGAATGAAGTCGTTGAAACAAAGAGAAATAACTTCGAAGAATTTAAAATTCCTTTGAGGAAATGGGTTTCATTTCGAACGGCACAAAAGAAAAAAGAAAGTTTTGTTGAGGAGATCAACGGAAATGAAAAATTGTTCGCTTTTCAGAAGAGAGAGGTTTTTTACCAGTCTTGCCAATTAGTTCGTGAAAAGAGCAGTTAGCAAGCTAAAAGTGACAATTGCCTCTACTTAAGAATTCAAAATTGCACTAGTCAGACAATAAACTACCTTTTAATCTTGTCTCGAGTACCATTCGAATATTCATCGGTTCTGAGAGCTGGGGTTTAGAAATGCTGTTCTGTAGAATTACAGATTATGATTTCTGAATTCGATGGAGAATGTATTATAATGTAAAAAAAAAATCTTTTCAATCTTGAGAATCGTGTAATATCAGAATCGTGAAAGTGGAATGGAACTTAAAAACGTGATTAAGAAAACGGAGCAAAAGGAATATCTACGAACAAAAGGATTCATTAAGTCAAAGAATAAAATAAGAAAAACTAGAGCACTAAATATATGCGCATATTTTTCCAGATTCCAAATTTTTCGCGAATTAATGGCTTTTCGGTTGTTTGTAATTCAAAAGAGAGGCAGTTTCAATTTCCAGCTATCTCTAGTATGGTCTATTTAGAAATTCAACCGGAAAAGGTGATGATGAAATAGAGGAAAACTTAATCGTCCTTTTGGTTTTAAAATATATTTGACAAAAAAAAAGAATCACACATATACACAAAGACATAGCTTGATAATCTCAAAATCAAAAACAAAGTAAGAAAAAAAAAAAAAAAGCCAATTATTGCTATTAAAAGAATGATAAGCTAAAAAAGTCCATATTTAATTTTTGTTCAGAACTTTTGAAATATTTTCATTATAAAAAAGCTATTAAAAGAATGAAGAATAAGAATGATAAGCTAAAAACGTCCATATTTAATTTTTGTTCAGAACTTTTGAAATATTTTCATTATAAAAAAGCTATTAAAAGAATGAAGAATAAGAATGATACGCTAAAAAAGTCCATATTTAATTTTTGTTCAGAACTTTTGAAATATTTTCATTATAAAAAAGCTATTAAAAGAATAAAGAATAAGAATGATAAGCTAAAAAAGTCCATATTTAATTTTTGTTCAGAACTTTTGAAATATTTTCATGCGGTTTCAATGAACATGATAAAACCATTTGTGTGAATTTCGTAGTAGAAGGTTGAAATAATTTTTTTAATATCCAAGAGCAAAATCCATTTTAATATTTTTTTTTCATCACAAATTATTACAATCATATAAAACTTCGATGCATATTCATGAAAAAAAGAAGCAAAATGAGATTTTTTCAGATTTAGGATATCCAAATTAATGAAATTTATAATAAAATGAATGATGCTTGAGAAGTTTTCATAAAGCAATATCCTTTGTTACATATTAAGCAATAAATTTCAAGGGAAACCTATACAGTTATCGTAATATAGTTTCAAAATCCTTTCATATTTATATAAAAATTTTCAGCTGTAATTGTATTTTTTTAATCTAACTTTATTTTTCAAAGATGAAAAAGAATAAAAAATAACATGAATGTTAAATCGAAAAAAAAAAAAAATCGTTAGTTTTTCCTTTTCTTTCTTTTTTTGTAGCACTAACAATTTATTCTACTAACATTAAAATACTATATAAGCATTATATAAAAAAATTGTCCACAATAATTTGAACAATTTGCAATCCGTAAACATAGAACCACACCTAAATTTTCAATTATAGTAATTCCGAATAGAAATAGAGTTCCAGAGCAAGATGTTGCCATTAATACCAACGAATAACTTGAAAGGGAAAAAATGATCCAGATACAAATCCAATTTCCTTCTTTTAATTACCGAGAACGACAGACAAAGTAAGAAAGTTCGAATAGAAATAGACTCTCTTTCGAAGATATTAGATTTATAAAAAAAGGGGAGAAACCATTTGGAAAAGGAAATATAGGAGTATAGCGACCCATATCGACAAATGAAAAAGAGAAGGGAAGTACGAGAGAATTTTATGTTCTTTTTCAGCTTTAACGGGTCCATTGCCTCAAATGTAGTTTTAGAATAACGGACAGTTTCCTTGTTTTCTTTACGGTAGTTGTTGTTATAAAGCGGAGTTTTTGTTTGGTTTTTTTTTTGTTTTGTACTTTGGCAACGACTTCTTTGTTTCAAGTTACGAAAGATAAAACGTGCAAGAATGTATCGTTTGGCTGTTTCGGAGTTTCTCTGGTTGAGAAATATCATAAAATGGCGACGGCAGTTTTGGAAGAGTTTTCCGGAATCTCAGATAGAGGATATGATTAGAATGTGATTGAAAAAGATATAATGATGAATCTGTTAAAACAAAGTGGCGCTGAGAATTGCACTGAGAGACGAATTTGCTGAAAATTTAAATTGATGAAATAGTATAAGAGATTTCCGGAAAACTATAAATTGATTTGGATTTGCTTAAATTTGCTTGTTGGATTTCCGTAAGTAATTTCCTGAGGTATTACAATAATTCTTTGGTGGAAAAGATAGAGCATTCTTTAAATAAATACAAATGCCACTTCCTTATTATATGAACAGATCTTTTACCACTAACCAAACCAAATTTGATAGTAATAATGGACAGAAATATTTATGCCATGCACATTTTATTACGGAATAGAATAAGAAATTTCCGGAAAACTACAAATTGATTTGGATTTGCTTGAAAAAAGTTGGATTTCTGGGAGTTATTTCCTGAGGATGATTTTTTTTGGGGAAAAAAAAAAAAGAGCACTATTTAAAGAAATACAAATGAAATACCTTATTATATGAAAAGATCTTTTACCACTAATCAAACCAAATTTGATAGTAATAATCAATACAAATATTTATACCAAGCACATTTTATTAAAATATAGAATAATAAATTTCCGGAAAACTACAAATTGATTTGGATTTGCTGGAAAAAAGTTGGATTTCTGGGAATTATTTCCTGAGGATGATTTTTTTGGGAAAAAAAAAGAAAGAAAAGAACACTATTTAAAGAAATACAAATGAACTACCTTATTATATGAAAAGATCTTTTACCACTAATCAAACCAAATTTGGTAGTAATAATCAATACAAATATTTATACCAATCACATTTTATTAAAATATATAATAATAAATTTCCGGAAAACTACAAATTGATTTGGATTTGCTTGAAAAAAGTTGGATTTCTGGGAATTATTTCCTGAGGATGATTTTTTAGGAAAAAAAAAAGAAAAGAGCACTATTTAAAGAAATACAAATGAACTACCTTATTAAATGAAATGATCTTTTACCACTGACCAAACCAAATTTGATACTACAAATCAATACAAATATTTACACCAAGTTCATTTTAATAAAAACAAATCATTCATATCAAATAAATAATCAGAAATTTATAAATAAATATTGAGAAACAACGTAAGCGAGCTTAAAACACACACACGCACACGCAAAATCTGCATTGGAATTTTTTATAAATAATTCTAAAATATATTTTCATGAACCTTCGTTCAAACATGAAATTTTTTTGCATATAATTATTAAAAAGTATTTAATATTTACACGTAATATATTAATATTACTGCATATAAAATACATAATTTTAAATAAAAAAAAATACTGAACGTTAACATTTATATCATTATTCATGATTTTATTCCCTCAATCTAATATGCTAGATTGCAAAAAATTCTTCTCTTCATTTAAACATAAATACACTTTCACTTGTTCTCAGACATGAGCCGCAAAAATTTAAATATCATTCAACCTTCCCCCGGAAGAAAAAGTGAGCGATTGACCCAAACGAAAAGTGAAGTAGATCCTCACATCCCGGAAGTGGATCCTCCACCAACAAAAATAAAAGCAAAAGAAATTTTTCATTGAATGAAAGTCGCAAACAGTCATTAGCTTTGATCGGTTCCATCACCACACCCACTGCCTAGAGCAGCGGCGGAGAAAGTTCAGGTCTCACACAAGCATCGCTCTTTTAATTTTTATTTATTTATTTTTTTAAAGTGTGGGCACTTGTGAAAACGCAGAAAAGTTTAATAACTGAATATACCTGTAGAAATCATGCAACGGATGAGAAACATAATAATAAATGAGTGAAATAAATTATGGATATTTGGTTATATAGATTGCCTTTAATGTTTTTTTTTTTTTTTTTTTTTTTTTTACTATAATGTTAAAATATTAGAACTCCAGATTGTTACAGATACCAACGTTTCAGACAAAAAAGTTGTCTCCGCAAAACTTTTTCGCACACTCTCTAATAAAAGTGTTATCTCAGAAAACGTTTTGCGTGGACTGGAATACAATACTTAGGAATTATTAACCATTGGCGTGTATTTAGCATGCTTACCGAACCTATTGTTTCATCTTTGGTGAGTTATTTGGCGATTCATCCCTGGCATGCGTTAATAGTATGCAAAAGTCCAATGAGTGTTTTAGACACCTTTTTCTCAGCCGATTGTAACAAAATCTGACACAAAACTTCACTTGTAGTCACAAAATCTCATACTAAATTTGATATATTTAAGTTTCTGTGTTTTTCGAGTTATCGCATTTATATGTTTCCGAAAGTACAGACCGATAGACGGTTGAACACAAATTTAAAATTTTTAAATGCATACACTATACATGTTAAATATGTATACCGAATTTACCTACTTAGCTCGTTTTGTTTTGTAGTTATAGAGGCATTCTATATTCGAATAACCGGATAAACAAACTTTTACCGATTGTTCGAATATGCCTTACTTATTTTGCTCAAAACTGAACAGAAATCTGCAAATTTGGTATAAAGATCATATATCAAAGTACAGATTTCACCCGTCTAGCTTCAAGCGTTTGTGAGTTATCTATGTCGCAGATAGACAGATGGATATTTTTCAGATTTTTTTTTTTTTTTTAGTTCAAAAAAGTCTAAAACTTGAAAATTCGTTAAAATCTAGAGTTCAAATTTTTTGGCGATTATAATACTTTCTCTATAGTACGCACATGAGAAAGCAGGTGGAAAAAAAAAAGGAATGTTTATATGTTTGTGAAATGATACGTTAAAAACAGAAGGCGCTAAAACTTTGTAGGTCTTATTTTGTATGTGTATTTTACATCAAAATAGCAGATTTCTATCATATTTGAGAAAAATTCTGTTAGCGAGAATTCTGTACGTAAACATGTAAAAACAATTACACAAAAATGCAACAAGTAGGATTAATGGATTTCAATAACGGTGTATCTATAGATTAAAACCGTTTGATTATCATTTTTCAAAAATTGAACAAGCTAGACAGATGGGCTTTAGTATAAGATTTTTATACAGCAAATGTAGATACGTAAGATATTTCCAATCAAGTCTATGGAGGGGAAGGGGGTGAAAATACATTTCCGATTATAATCATTATCTGACGAAGTTGAATATAAAACGTGCCACGTTATGCGAGAAAATAAAAAACAACAACATTTTTTTAAACATACAAACGCACACAGAATCAATAAAAAAGAGAGAGGGAAAATTATTTGAAAATTTACCCTCATTAAAAATATATAAATATTTTTTTGGGTAAAATTTAATATTTCGAAGGATCAAAAATAATTAATTCTGTTATATTAACTGATATTATTTGTTACATTAACTAACAACATTATGAGGATCTATAGAGCCATCAATAAGGCGGATATGCTTTAAAAATAACAATCGAAATCTAAGAAAAAACTTAGGCTATGAAGTCGAAACCTGCTTTATTTTGAAATTCACATTTCTTTAATAAAAAAACAAAAACAATGATGATACAGTATATTTTATGACAACACGTGGTTAGGTGGAAGTATACCAGACAGGCGAGAGATGAACACACCCGCTGATTTTCGAGCATCATTGTTTGTAAATTTTTATAGATCAAATGCTACAACTTAAAAAAAAAAAAAAGATATTTGTGTATTTCAAGACGAGTAAGTTAAGTCAATCAAACTTAAACATTATCTCGAGAAGATAGCATCAAGTGATTTTTTTTCTAAAAATTTAATTTCGCTGAAAGCAAAAGAGATAAAATAGCCTCTTGTCTGCACATATTCGAATTTACAAACGTAAATTTTCGCTTCTCTAATGGAGGTCTTGATGGTATTATTTATAGACCATTGATTAGTTTCATTGACTAAATAAATCCAAAATCATCAACCGTAAAAAAACCATTATAAAGTGAAGCTATGCAAAGACTTGTAGGAAAAATATATAAATACTCTTTAGAGTCATTTATTGGAATTAAAGTAATATCCTCTCCTTTTCAAGAATTTTCTATTCCAGTGTTATTTCAGAAATGAAGTATGAAAGTTATATTAAAATCGGTCTTTTACTATTAAAAATGCCAATCACTTCATTAATATAAGATAAAAATGTCTTTTACAGCCAGAAAAATTAATAATCGGCTAAAGCAAACGATCCAGTATTTACATTACTGTAAAAGACTGAAATGATAATGTCGACATTCACCGGAATGGCGACATTTGTCAAATGTCGGTCTTTCACTACAACATTTATATATCAAAATCAAGCGGGAGCTATTTTCCACAGGAAATTGCAAAACGCATTCATATTGTACGGAACTAAAACGAATAACTATTTAAAATTTGAAAAAATAAAAATAAATAGAATTTTGATTTATAACAGCAAAATTCCAGTCCAAATTCATTTTTAAAAAATTTTTTTATGAAAATAAAATTAAAAAATTCACATTAATCTTTTAAAATATTTTCTGAGGTATAAATCAAAATCGTCATAAAATCTTCCGCCCCATGATTCCCTTTTGTGCATAAGAAATTATTCTAATGGATTGTAACGGACAAAAGAGCTACTGTTTGTTGATTGGACCGAACAATGACTAGATAATCCTGATTTAATCCTCTTACAACAACAAACAAAATAGTATTATGCAGACAGTTAGACAAAGCCGGTGTGGCCTACCGGAAAAGTACTGCATCACGTGCAACAAATCACAATTGCAGGGTGCCAATGCAATTCTTTTGTGCCGCCACGAGACACATAACGACTTGTGCAATTTGCACTTGGGGATTATGCACCATCTCATTCTTCGGCCCCCACAATGAAAGGTATTTTCGAACACGCATGCGAGTGGATCATAAAAGGGTGCGGTACGCTTTCTTATCCTTCCGCTTATTGTCATGACAAAAAAGATACTACGAAAATAAGTTCTGGTTTATTATACACACCGGTAGGTCCAGTCCAGTGCAAACAAGGTTGAGTTGCTAACTCAAAGATTTTCTTTCATTTTCTAATATATCAAGAAGAACCGAGATGAGTTTAATTGAATCAAAACGCAGGATTGTTGGAGTTCATTAATACATTATTATGATAAGCGGCATTTGCAAAAAAGATCTTGGAAATTGAATTAGACAATGCGCTTTTATGGTGAACAAAAAGGACAATTTTGTAGACTGAATAATTAATAAAGACATTAACCCATGAATGTGCATCCGTTGGAATGAACTTGAGATTGATGACTTTTCCAGGAACATCAGCAACGACAACAACAGAAGGGATTCTATTATGCCAGCATAAAATGTATAATTATAGAGTCGGAAGGACTGTTAGATATAAAAAGATATTTTTTATGTCTCTGTAGATAGGAATTTATAATGCCTTTATTGTTTGTTAGTTTTTAAGAACAAAACTTTTCAAGTGATAATTTTTTACTACATCGGTTAAAAAAAATACAAGCATTTTTTTAATCAGTGGTTCTAAAATTAAGAAGGATCAAGCTACAGAAAAGGATAAGTTATGAGTTATACTACAACACCAGTTAACGAACATGCCCTTAAAGTATTTATTTGATGGTACATTGTTCTGTACATTGTACAATTTCCTGTACTTTGTCAAACTGATTATATTTGACCATAACAAATATAATTTTCACTATTTTAGTTCTGTTTACATTTTTACAAATATGTTATACAGATTTCATAAAGCAATCTTATTATTTAAATTCAATAAATTAAAATATTAATAAACAATTTGCATGCTCATTAATTAAAACTAATAAAACAATTAAGAAAATTAAAAATTAATTCATAAAAAATAAATTAACTAATAAATCTAGACGAAAAGAAAAACAAAAACTTGTTTCTAACACTTAAAAATGGAGATATGCAGAATGTCCAGTCTAATCATTCATCAAGATCTAATTTCAAAATTATTTATGATAGGTATAGGCATTTCGAAAAAAGCTTCAAATGACGCAGAGCATTAAGTTTGCTTGGGTCACTAAATGAAATATTGAAAAAGATATGAATTTAAAATGTTTACATAGTTCCATCGCTTTATGAATAATATTTTAATAAAATTATTTGGAAACACTAAAATTTAAAATAAAGATGCGCCACTTTTCTCTAAATAATATGAACCGAGTTATGAAACTTTAAATATCTCTATTTTAACCATTTCAACAACTGGACAAGAGGAAACTCCTACAATCAATGACAAGCGATTTCTTGAGAACGACTTTGATAGGTTAGCAATAATAAAATACAAATTTTCACAAAACTCACAGATTTTTGGAAATATTGGTATACCAAAACTATTTTATTAAATGTGATCAATAGACAGAAAAAAACGCACAAGAATTTAGAATCATTTTTTTTTCAAAAATACATAAAACATAATTCTTTACGTCATTCAAAGTGTATTGTGAACAGTTAAGCATATACCTTTCTCTAGTGATTTAAAAATCAGTTAGCAGACTGTGATTCTAAAAAACTCTCAAAAATAGATTACGGTTTTTTAGAATAAAATAATAATTATTTTACACTTGTGCTTGTATTTAGATTTAATTAATTTAACTAATTAGAATAATGGATTGCCAAACCTTTTGCTACAGTTATGAAAAAAATGCTTGAATTATCATGAACGAATTATAATAAAGTAATAATAAAAGAAATAAGGAATAATAAAGAAATAAGGAATAATAAAGAAATAAATGAATAACGAAATAAATTCATAAAGGAATAATGAAATAACTTTTCTCTCTCTCTCCCTCTCTTTTTTTTATGTTCTATGTCAATTTTCAGGAAAACTCTCACATTCATCGCCAATTAATAAATGCCCCTTTAAAATAGTAGGTTTCATTATTTCCATCTTTTCTACTGAACTTAATTTTAATAACGCATCTAATTGTTAACAATTTACAATAAATTAAACAATACTTTTTTTTCGAACTAAATGGACACGCATTCGACAAGAATTTCAAAAGTTAAAAAAAAAAAAAATGTAAGGCGACATAAGATTAAATGATGGGTAAGGCTTAAAAAGATTTTAATCCTTTTTACTTTTAGGTTCAACAATCGCCAGATAGGCCACGCCTTTCTAACTTTTTATTTTACTTCTTTTTAAAAATAACCATTTTGTTAGTATTTTTTACTTTTAGTTGCATCTTTCGGCTTCTGATAAAAACGAGCCGACCCGATCTTCACAACACACTCCCAATTACGATGATTTTGACGACCTTTTTCATTGAGGTGGTTAAAAAAATATGCCAAGAGCGTCAAAAAACCCACGCCAAGATGGCCGCCACACGCATGCCAAGTCGCCGCGAGGAATGAACTTCTCAGTGAAAGCTATGCATGGAGTTGCTACGTGAGAAGAATGGAAGCAATTTTTTTCAAAGCGCATACCTTGAGCTAGAATATCGAATAAAAGCAGTTAAAAAATGTAGATGGGTGGGTCGTAAACGAAATAGGATAGTCACCTGACATATGACAGATATTTGTCTCTATTAATGGTTCTTACTTTCACTTAAGTTGGCGATGAATAGGTCATGCAGTTCAGATCGTAGGTCTTTTAGTAGGCAGAAGTTAATGAGCTGAGCCTAAATGATTGGCTCATTATGAATATATAACGGTTACGAAAAAATAATCCATTAAGAAGTTTAATCAGTTTCGAAAGTGATCACGGCCAAACAGAGTTCAATAACGGATAGATTTATCATAAAATGAAAAGCAATATAACCTTTTATAGACTTGATGATATTGTGCAACAGAAAAATTTGAATTCGTATTTATTTTGCTGATAAAAACAGGATTCAAATGCATTTTTGGAGAATTTTTATTTTCTCGTGTACTAAGAATTGTACGTATTGTAATCGTCGAAAAATTCGACCTCGAGTTTTAGAAGAATCTCTAATCTTTCTGATCTGCTCAAGGCAAAAAGAACACATTTTTGAAATTATATCTGTTCGATCTGCTTGTGAACATAATTCAAAAACGCTTCGTAGAACTTGTACATAAAAGTCACGTACTAACTAGCTCTTAGCACTTCTGAGTTCTCTGGTTGGCACATAGATATAATTCCAAAAATTTTGTTTTTAAAAAGTGAGAATTTATCAAAATTTCACGATCGAACTTTTTGACGATTAGATAATTTGCCTACTTCGTATCGAGAAAAATAAAAATTTGGTAATATTCTTCTTTTATGTATTGGCAATCTTCATTCACATCAAGAAATTTCTTTCCAACCTATTTCGCCATGAAAACGTGACATAACATCATAAAATAGGTATGAGGATAAATAGCTCAAATATATGGCTATTAAAAAGGATCAAGCTGATTATACTGAAATGTAAAGCATTTGTTTCACGCTCACTTTATAGAAAAATACATAAAAGATGGGCTGTATCTTATTACATATTCAAATAAGCTCTTTATCTCTGATAAATGGGAAACAAGTGCGCTTTTTCCAGTAAATCATGTAAGAAAAGAGATTTAATTATAAAATAAGGATGCCTGATTTATTGATTGACTGTATTCGATTTTTTTATATGTATTAGTAATGCATAATTCCGATCTTCATTTGACTTCATCATCAAAATATGCTCAAAGCACATGATGGATTCTTAATTTTTAGACTCTATCAATATACCGAAGTTAATCATTTGGCAATATTGGCAGGTATAAAATAAGCAGAAATCTTCTTATAAGTAGATTTTTTGGGGAGGGAGTGTGTGTGTTTAAACTTTAGTTAAAAAAATGCATAATAACTAATGATAACTAAAGTTTTTCTGCAATATTAAAAAAAAAAAAAGTTCGATTTTTCTATCGCATAGTTCATTTCTTCAGCATTGTACTCGTCATTCTATAAAATGCTTGAATATTCTGTACAACGAACGCTAAGGTATTATCATTCATTTGATAAAATGTCTCAGAAAAATATACAAATATGAAATAAATATGTATAAGCTAAATATGAATATTTTATGAATAATAGAATGTCTCCATTACTAACACTACACTAATTTCCAATAACATGCATATGTAATAAAAGGCAGTCATTAATTGCATTTTATTTTCTCTCTTCTTGATTACAGTCATGAGAGTGTCACATGTAAAAGCCAAACGAATAATCATTATAATTACGAAAATGCTACATATAAAAGTCAAACGAATACTCATAATGAGAGTGTCACATGAAGAAACCAAGCGAGTAGTCATTATAGTCACGAGTGTGTTACATACAAAAGCCAACCGAATAATCATTATAATTATGAGAGTGTTACAAATAAAAGTCTAGCTAATAGTCATAATAGTCATGAAAGTGTCATATATTAAAGCCAAGCGGTGGTCATTATAGCCATGAGTCACATATAATAGCCAAGCGAATAGTCATTATAATTATGAAAACGTCTCATATAAAAACAAAGCGAATTATCATTATAGTCATGAGAGTGTCACAAGTAAAAGCCAAGCGAAAAGTCATTATATTATGAAAACGTCACATATAAAATCAAAGCGAATTATCATTATAGTCATGAGAGTGTCACAAGTAAAAGCCAAGCGAAAAGTCATTATAATTATGAGGGTATCACATATAAAAATCAAGCGAATAAACATTATATTCATGAGTGTTAAATTTAAAAGCCAAACCAGACAAGAATATGGCCCAATAACTTGTGTTAGAATAAATTTGCATTTCCAAAGTGAATGCGTAATGCTAAAGTCTGAGACATACTGTCTACAATATCTCCTTTGTAATGACGTAAAATCTGAAATACGAAGCTTAGAGATAATGTCCTTGAAAATTCTGAGCTTCTTGTTTCCTTTCCCAGATAATAACATAAAAAGCAGATGGAAATCCGTCACACTTAGTTTACGGAAACTTCGTTGCAAAGAACAATCCAATTGTAATACCCTGTCAGCACCAAATGCAGCGGAAAAATTGGGCAAGGTTTTGATTCTTGAATCAGAAGAACACGGGCCCTCATGATTCATTCCTTCCATCCGAAAATATTGGCTTTTATTTCAGACGATATATAAAGCTTCCCTTTTCTGTCTCGCACAGTAAAAGGGCGCTTGTTTTCGTCACACAGCTTGGAAAAGATGAATGGTCTTCTATCTGCCGATGTATCTTCTTTACGCAATAGCCTTGAAACAAACACAAAAGTGGAAAGAAGGAAAAAGAATAAAATAAAATTTTCAAAAGAGAGCCATGTTTTATGCTCAGCCAATTCTTTTCCCGCTTATAGTTTTTCCTTTCCATCTATCAAATAAGGTGAATAGTGCTGCTACTTGCTTAATAGTGGACGGTTAATTTTTTCGAGGAAATAAATATTATTATTTTTTTCTCTCCCACATAAAAGAAATAGGTTAAGGCCATAGCCAAATTTAATCCATGCATTACCGTTGTGCTAAGTCATTATGTTACTATCACGATTTGATTCTTAGAATCTTTCCTGTTGGGGGCTATTACGGAAATTATCCGTGATAGCTTTGGCACAACGATCAGATTTCACTTTCAGGAGATAATACATAAATAATGAATTTAAGAATGGCATATGCATGAGCAAGGAAAAGAAGTCGTGTTAAGAATCTTGACTTAATTCTTTTTTTTCTTCAAGAGAAAGTGTGTTACTAAGTCCAAGTGAGGATAAAATCATGTCACGATCATCTGAGAATATAATGCTTTGGAAATAATCTCAGGGAAGGATGAGAGAGAAATTTAAAATAAAACTAATCGTTGTTTAATCTAGGAGGAATTATTTGACTATAAATATTACATTATTATTTTAGAAAATAATAGAGATTAGTCATACAAATAAGAATTAGAAAAGATCTTCATTGTGTGAGTGCCTATTAGTAGAATATATTTAGAGGAACATTTGCTGTTTAGAAAATAATTTTTAAAAAACTACAGGATTTTTTTATGAGATGAGGTTTTGACTTCTTACAAGACTTCCATTACTTAAATTTTTAAAGGAAGAAAAATACGGTCAATTGATCTATATTTGAGGTCATCTTATTTTTTTTTAGGTAGTAATATCTCTAACTTTAATTCTTAAAGCTTTTTTTTTTAATAGTAAGGTGAATTCTAAACATGACAGTTCAAAGTATTACAAAAAGTAAAATTTAAAACCCTTTAAATAGCATGCAAAATATAATAGGGAATGAAATAAACATAATTTTTAAACATGTTTTTATTAGTTCACCAACTGTAGAAAATTCTTTTTTTCTTTAAAAAAATTGATAAAAAAAATTATAAAAGCATGCGGTGCTGAAAACAATAACTCGAATCAAATTGTGATTTTAATTATGTTCAAATACATTTTTATTTATACTGGCGACTAGCTAAGTTTACCGGAAATATTGATTATGTTTAATTTTAATTAAGTAGTTTAGATGTAATTTCGTATCCCTGATTTTATCAAATTGCCAGACATCAGAACCATGTTATTTTAATAGTCTTTCATATAATCTGTTCAATAAATACATAAACTTTCTTAATGGTGATCAGCTCATGACATCGCTATTAAAATGCAATCGTTTCTCTTCTAACTTTTGCTGTATTGCAAATTTACTTTTTATTCGTCTTGAATACTATACAGATATTAAATAGAATCCTTCTTTTTTAGCTAACAACAATAAAAGAAAATTGCGCGATAAAGTGTTTTATGAAACGATGAAAATAGTTTGATTTTAGTAACAATGACCTAATAATATAATCTATTATTGAACAATGTAATCTATTATTGAAAAAGATTTTTTTTTAAAAATGCCAAAAAGAAATCAAGAAAATTATACATAGTTATTCAATTTATGTCATTAAAATGGCAATCTTGTAAACTTTGAAATGGTATAAACTTCATTTCTTACAATAATATTTTTGAAATTTATTGTGGAAAAAGTTCAAAATTCAGTTTCTAATTAACTAAAATTGCATTAAAAAATCTCTCCGAGGTGCAGCCTTGCCCCTAAAGTATAAATATGCTGAATTTGATATAGTTATAAGTCAAACATTCAACACACACAGTTTTTTTATTAGAAGAGATGGAAGCTTTGGAAATGTCCTTATAATAATCATTGCGGCTTAATTTTCTTAGAGATTGCTTTTAGCATTTCATATTTTTACGATATTGCTTTGACCAAACTTAAAGAAAAAAAAAAAGATCTATACTTTTTAGAACCGTAAAAGCGAATATGATTTTTAATCTCTCCTTTTCTTTAATATATTTTATGGTCATAATTACAAATGTTACTCACTACGTTATATATCGTTCTCAAATGTCAAAGGGCACCTTTCCTTCGGAATAAAGATTAATCGATTAATTGATTACTATCGTTCTGAATGGATAAAATTTCAGAAATCATGTTCTTCCAGGAAGTAATCTTTCAAATTTTTATTTTAAAAACACGAAATAATTGTTTTAACAATGTAAATAAATTTTTAATAACGTAGCTATTAACTAAAGTAAGAAAATTTAACGATTCAATCTCTAGTGACATGAAACATATCAGTTTATATTGGCAGCTCCCTTTATAATGCCATTTTTTTATTTTATTCGTGACAATATGACTTTTTTTTGCGGGGGGGGGCTGAGAAAATTCAAAAGTTGTATAAATTGTCAACTCAGCTGCCATATTCGCTATTATTGAGGCAAGTCAATGACTTTTAATATATGTCACATTGAAGGTTAACTGTGACAATAAAACAGTCCTAATAAAGAAGGCATTCCTTCGTTGGTGACATACCTAAACTATTTTGTAACTTTGCCCCCAAGTGATATTGTTATGTCATAAAGATACATCGCATTTTGTGCGTGACATTCTAAGGATGAATTGCAACATACGAGTTCACAGAAAACAAAGCACGGTTACAGTGTAATATATATACCGACGGCTGTTAGTAAAAAATAACTTGACTGGTGGAAACATCCGATGATACAAAGCGGTTAAGGTTCGAACAAATGCAATATATGAACATAAGTCACTATACCCACGCCCTTTGTCTGCATTTATCTGTTCTGTATGTAGGTTATATTATATAGTAAAAGATAAAGATGAAAATACTTGAAATCAGTAAATAGTTTGAATATAGGTAAAAGCGTACGACTGATAAATCTTATTAAACAGTAAAATAAGTTTTAATATTTCAAGAAAAAAAAAATGGAACTGATTCAAATTTTGCTAAAATTAACCTTAAAAAATATTAGAAACCGAAGAAAAATTGCATGGTAATAAAATGACGTTAATATATATATATATATATATATATATATATATATATATATATATATATATATTATTCACATTTTACTCTCTTTAAAAAGGAACAATTTTTTTTAATACTGCAGTTAATCCTTGCAAGTGCCAAGAACTAAATGTGCTAATTTCCGTAAAATGGTGCGGAATTATATAAGATTCAAATAATCAAACACTTAAATGAACATTCAATTTTATACATAACACAAATACTTATCAATCTTTTATTTAAGTAATTAATCGAACAAATTAGAGACCAAGACATTTACGTACAGTTTTAGTGTTTAACAGAAGCGATTAAATAACATTTCATAGATGGTTAAAGATTGGAAAACTTTATTAAAATTATGAAAACCCTTAGAAGTCATGTATTTCATTTTATAGATAACAAAAGAATGTGCTATAGAAACATACCGATAACTTATGTTCTAATGTTCTATGCAAAATTAAAGGCATAAATATAAGAAAACAGTCGGTGATCTATAATTTCTTATTCACAAATTGGTGCCGAATCAGATATCCATGCAGTAACAATCACCAAATAACTAAATACATAAATATTGATATCAATGGTTTCAATTTAGACTAGTCATTATAATTTAGACTAGTCAGCTTATTTCCACAGTAATCAAGTTGACCATCGAAACCGTAGGAAGTGACCGTATTGATTAGGAATTATGCGTCACAGGTCTGCATATTAATTAGTTTATTGATCTCGTCTCTTTTTAACTTGATCTTTACAGTTTTAGACATCATTAATCAAAAACGGGCCAATTTAAGTTCTAGTGCTTAAATATTAATGATCATCAGTTTTAAGAAACACCTATCACAGGCAGAAGCATTAAGTTGCTTTATGCATACAACTGTAAAAATTGGAAGAAAAATCACTTATGCCGTTTAAACAGAGAACGACAGTTAATTATGATCTAAAATAATAGATATATTTTGAAATGAAAAAAAAAATAATGACATAAAATATTGAAATTAAAAATTAATTTGTTCCGAAATTTTAAGAAAAATATTAATTGAAATCATGGGAAAATTTTTTGAAAGTAATCAAAAAGCAAAAGCACAGAACATAGGAATTTAGGAATAGTAGAATATTTTTTCATTAAAAACACCTTATTTTTCATTAAAAAATATTATTACCATAATAAATTTTTACGATTTTTCTGCTCTTTGACATAGATATTTTTTTACAAATTTTTATACAAAAATGTAATACAATTTCCATTTTTCTTTATTTAAAATCTGCATTTAGCATTCACGTTAATACTGATATCCTTTACTAAACAATTAATGCCACTTCGATTTTTTTGAAACCATGTTAAAACAATGAATTTAACACATTTTTTTTTAATATAAACAGTTTTTCAAATTCAACTACATTTTTTGGCAACATCAACAGTAGATGATAGTCATTGAAATTGTTATGAAGTGTTCTCAATCAACTAAGTCATAAATGAAATATATTCTATGTTTAGAAAAAACGAAAATTCAGAACTGCTGTAGATAATTTAAAAAATGAATTGTAATTAACATTATATTAATATTACCAATCTTACAACTATTTCTGAAACAGATATCTCTGAAATGCAGTCAACTTCTATTAAGTATTTTGATGGATAAAATATAAAATGTCTCATTAGTTTTGCTAATACGTATCATTTTAAAGAAAACGACAAATTAAATGCGACATCCAGTAGAAAATAAATTAATAAAGTAATTACTTACATACCAAAGGATAAAGTTACTTTCACAAATACACATAAAATTATTCTAAGCTAATTATCTCTGTAGCAAGAGTCAAAAGGTCGAAGTTAAAACTTATTGCCAATTGATGCGCACAATTCATGCATGAAGCATCAAATAAGATATCGTCTGCCAAAATTTTGAATTTCATCCGTGCTGATAATTACATAAAAATTAATCTGAAAGATGAAATAGTAGAATTTGACGAATAATAACAATAAATAAAAACCTCTGACATTTAACAAAAGATTTCGCTGTACAGTATTTGTATTTTTAAAAAAAATCAAAGCATCGCCTCACCTGAAATATCAAATAAACAATGAAATCGGAATCTGATACTGAAAATAACAGGATTGATTAATCAGCGGTCGATTATTCATATCCGAGTGTTTTTTGTTAGTAAATACATTAATAGTGAAATTAAATTTTTGAGTGAGTTAATCTTAAAAAATACAATCAATTTTTAGAAATATAAAAAATTGTGAAAAAAAATGTTTATTTATTAGATTTTTAAGGCAATGATTGCAATTTTTATTTAGCCTTCAGATTAATGTTTTTGCAATTATTATCTTTAAGTAAATTCAACAATTTGTCAGACGATATTCCATTTGGCAATCAAAAATCTGAACAAAGGAAAACATGTTTGTATTATGCTAAAGAGTTTTAAGGATCGAATGTGTTATAATTATTTTGATTACAAGAAAAAAACACGACTTTTCATTTCATTCTGAAATACTATAGTCCACATATATTTATATTATTACAATTTTAGTAGATTAAATCATGTTTTAGCACGAGTATGTTTAATTAATGGTTTTATTAATTTAGTTCAAACAGTAAAAGATATGAAATCAAATTTTGGAAATAATTAAGTTTTCACATTTCCTAAATAAAAAGAACATGGATTGCTTAGCCGAAAGGGCTCTTATTTAAATGAAATCGATTAAAAATGCATGAAAGAATGAAAATTGAGTAAAATTAAAAGCTTTAGGAAGCTGAAAGATAGAACGATTTTAGAGAACTACTCTGAATAGAGAAATCAATTTCATAAGATAAAAACACAAAAAGGTGAATTTTATTTTCACACCCGGAGGACGTTTTGTAAGGCAAACTGCAAAATAATAGTGATCCACTGTTGATTTCAAACGCATCAAGTATATTAGGCATCAAATCATCATAACACACAAAAAATTACAATGCAGTGCTTTTTCTAAAAATTAATCACTGCATAAAAAAGTGAATTTCATACTGCAAATTTCACATATTTTAATCTTTTGTTTGCAATAGAAAATTCGAAATTTATAAAATGTGGATAGTCAGGAATAAATGCTTTCATTAAGTTATTCGTTTGACAAAGAAAATAAAAATAATAATTAATAAAAAAAATATATTTTTTAAAAATATATATACAGCAAGCGCTTTGTTTGCACCAAAAAAACATTAATGTTTCAGAGTACTCATTTCGCTTTTGAGAATATACAACTACATGATTTTAAAAATTGTCATACATGCTGCAAAAAAAAAAAAAAAAAAAAAAGGAGAAAAAAATTCTAAACAGGTTGAATTTAATTTATATTTTGTATTACTTTGAGTTATGGATAATCATTGATTTTAGACGCATATTTCATAAATCCACTGTATTCATCAAATCATATAAATTTCAAAATTTATGGTAAAAGGCGTAATTTTCATCAATCGTACAGGTTCAGAAACCGTACGATTGATTTAAAAAAAAAACCCTAAATAATAAACATAAAACATTGAAGAACATTTAAAAATAAATGAAGCAAAACTATAATAATAATAAAAAAAACCGAAGGGCAAGACAAAATATGACGATACCAATCTTTTTATCTAAAAACCCGAGAGCAACTTTAACTATATCTGACAAGAAGGAAAAGAAAGGGGCAATATAAAATACGACGATGTAATAAAATATCGCAGGGCTACATGTGTCACAATTCAGAGGAAGAATTCTAAAACGAAAAATAACAATCGATGCAAAACCTCGCCGGCAGACGATTCCAAACAGCAGAGCGGGACCTGATATCAAACCAAATCAAATTACGAAATTCCATTGCATTCCATTCCACCGCTTTCACAATCCGACATTTTTATTTTTTTTAATATCAAAACCCGTAACTTTTACCTCACGCTAAGTTCATTGTCTTCCGCTCTTTCTTTTTATTTTACCTTTCTCTCCCTGAAATACTATATAGTAAATAAACCCACGATATTCGCTCGGAACAAGTTTATTCGCGTTCATTTAGAGCAACGAGTCTTTCATCAACTCACCTTTCTTTGACAAAAGCAATAAAAATGAAGTTCGAATGTGGTCGTCAATTTAGGTTTATTTCAGAAAAAAAAAAAAAAAAAAGAGGAAAAGATTTCCCACGATTTGTTCGTTCCATTTTAATTTTCTGGCTCTAAAAAGAGGATTGAGTCCAAGTTCAAGCAATGATGCATTGCGTTCAGAAACCAAGTAAAATTGCGTTTGTTTTGCGTGATGGTATGTTATTTTTTTCCAGTGAATATGGCCCGATTCAAGAAACTACGCACATAAAAAAAAAGAGAGTAAAGCTTCATATAATGAACCATCGTAATAAAAATGTAGAAACAATAAGCAGCAAATAAAAATAATAACGGCGTTCTTGAAATCATAATTGATAAATAAAAACTTTCATATCCGTAAACAATGGATCCGCCACTATAAGGAAGAAAAATTCGTTCACGATAAAAAGAAAAAGAAGAAAAATAAATTAAATTATAATTTTTGAAGAAGAAAGCTGTTAAATAGAATTCATTGTATAACTTCGAGTAACAACTTTCATATTTCGTCAATTATAAATGTTCTTTAAGCATTATAATTTCGTTATAAAGTCTTATTTGCTGCTTAATTTCACTTTAAAAAGGTTAAAAAACACTTTAAATTAATTTTAGAATAATATAATGGCATCTAATTACAGCGAGTTCAAAAATTTTTAAAAAATTATTTTTCATTGCCAAAGTTTATTTAAAATGCATTCTTGAACTGAATAACTTTGATTACTACACAACCGTACGCAGTTATTAAATGAGGAACAATTTACAAAATACGTCTGTTTTAATACATATATTTTCGCAGAATATTATGGAATTAAAAACATATATTTCTAAACTATACTATAATATTATAAATAGTGTAGCGTTAAATGAAGAGCAATTGATTGAATTTTGCACGAACAATTAATTACAAACTATTATATAGAATAGCTTTTAAGGATGACTAGTAACAAATTAATACACCAAAATATATCCTTATTTCAACAAGATTACATTATTGAGTCCAATTCAATTTGTAATATACCTACCTCCAAAGAAAAAAATTATCTGGTACATTGTTTTGTTAACTGTACAAAGTCATAACAATCTTTTTAGTTTTAAGTACTCCACAAAAATGTATCCATTTTATGGAATTAAAAATTTTTTAATATGCTTAAATGGAATAAAATGGTAGTTATTCAATCTTTTCAAGTTTTTCCCCCCACGGATACAAGCAATGCAATTTTGAAATTTCCAGAAATAAAATTAAATATAAACAAAGATAAACAAAGATTTATTTGAAAATATTCCTGCATTACTGTCATTGTTTAACTAATTAAGTCTGATAAAAACGGTGTTTATGAGCTGCACAGGAAATAAAAATAAAAATTATAACAAATTTTACACGCTCCCAGTTTATTTCAATGACAAAAAAACGTTATTATCAGTTTTTCAAGGCATCACAGCTTTACAACCACATAAACGTTTAAAAAAACAACAACGAAAGAACGTTTATTTACAACAAGAGACAGACAAAATTGAATAAAAAGGCAAAAACAATGTTACACAACATTGAAATATTCAGAGAAAAAAATCATCCAGTCCAGACAGTACTTTGTGAGGATTTTATATTTTGTCCACAAAAGGCAGGTGCTCAAATCATTAAACCTTGCAAATTTTATGCAGCTGGTTTCACTAGGCGGTTTGTTGGTCAGAAAATTAAAATGCTAATCGAAAGCAACACACTAATTAGGTAATTTAATGAAATAATAAAAAAAGCACGATGAAATGCTCTTATGCAAAGCAAAAAAAGATTCGTCTGCAACCTACAAAACTATCTTTCTAAATGTATTTCTGATTGTCATACTTGGTTGCCTATCTGAGGAAGGGGGAAAAAATGAATACTATTGAATTAGTATCTGCGATTCTTGTTTCGATAAATAGAAGCACGCGAGCTATCGAATAAGAAAAAGAATGAAATGAATGCTTGCCAAAGATACTTGATATTGCTTGTTTGTTTTAAGAAATTTATTTCGAAAACTTAGAATAATGTTATATTTCAAGCAAATTTTGCTTCATATCAAACGAGTTAATTCAATGACAGTTATTATATTGATATAATAATTGTTTAATTATGATATTTATAATAACTTATTTATTATATTCATATAATATCTACATGTTTATAACAATTTAGATACATATTTTCCGAAATGGTCGAAATAGTTAACTAGTTAATATCACCTTAATTTATATGAAAATTATGAAAGAGAAGAACCACAAAAAAATTAGACTATTCGACAGCTGTGTGTTTAATAGCACTTTGATATCAGGGATTAGACTTTAGTATGATATTCATATATACAATGACCAGTACAAATGTACGATTATTTAAATAATACGGTTTTGATCGATTTCAAAATCTGATGCTAAAAAATATTTTCTTGCGGAAAGCATAAGTTTCAATTTATACGCATGGACATTTTAAATAGAAGTAAACACTACCAACATTTCTGGAGAATCAGATGTCGTCAAAGGCTTAGAGTAATTAATGAAAGCGTCTATTGCCAGGCTAATTAGAAGTACACTGAAAGATGCAAAAATTGTTTACTTTCACTGGCGGGGTTCGTATGAATATTTTTACAACTGAAATGGAGTCGAAAAAGAAATTATTAAGAAATTCTATTAAGAGAGTTGTGCCAATGAATGTACTTCCGTACTTCTCTCAAAAAACTAACCACTAATCGTTATCTATTAATTTCTTAATCGTTAATCTATTAAGACATTCTATCGGTAATCTAACCACTAATTCGATCGGCATTGAACTATTCTATCGGTAATCTAACCACTAATTCTATCGGTAATCTAACCACTAATTCTATCGGTAATCCAACCACTAATTCTATCGGTATTCCACTATTCTATCGGTAATCTAACCACTAATTCTATCGGTATTCCATTATTCTATCGGTAATCACACATTCTGTCGGTAAACTAACCACTAATCGGTAATGTATTAATTTCTTAATAGGTAATCTATTACGACATTCTATCGGTAATCTATTCAGCCATTTTTTTACTGGGCAATCTATTAAGACATTCCGGAAGACAGCATTTTGCCGATGAATGTACTTCCGTACTCCTCCCAAAAAACCAGCCACTAATGAAAACCATCGAAAGAAATTCATCAAATCATTCTTTAACATTCATCTGCATAGGATGAATGCATCTTCCTAAATGGAAGCGAATCCACATTCACTTAATATGCTTCTCACAACTACAATTCATTCACGTGAAGACCCATTTCCTTTTCTTCCACAAGCGAATGCTAATGGCTGGAGACACGGACGCAAATGGACAGTGAGGAAGACTGGGAATTCTGTGCATAATAAAGGAACGGATCGACCAACCTGAAGATACGGTTCTTCCGGACCATACCAAGAATTATATACAAAGGCGAGTCCGAGATTCCAAGAGTTAGGGTGTGTGAGCATTTGAAGGAGTGGCTTTCACGTGGTAGGATTCAAGACAGTCGTTTTAAAACTGAAAAGCATTCACTTTAGAAAGATATGAATCGCCGTTGAACGTGTGCCTGGAATATTGTTAAGTTCCACTAGAAGAATAACCCTTCCGTGGTTTCACTTGCTGCATATCTAGTTTGCAGAAACTAACAGGTGGTAGTATACCCGTCAAAATTCTTAGAATCATATTGGTTTTAGTACAAAAAATTTTTTTATAAAGAAATAAGTCATAAAACAAAATATCTGATTAAAGTAATTAATTTTCGTGCTTTATTCGAAGGAAAATATTTAAAAGGTAAGATTACTCTTAACCATTGCTTACAATGTATTATATAATTCAACAAGAGTCATTAATTTTTTTAAACCATTTTTTGGAAAATTCTTTTACCAAAAAATGTACATTTTCTAAAATCACTAAGGCATTAATTAAACAAAAGTTCCATTTTTGGAAAACTATAATATTTGATGATTTTTTTAACTTGAAGAAGTTAATGCAAACTCGGAACTCAGAATAAAAACTAAAGGGATTTAACACTTGTTTACCATAGAAAATATTGTACAAGAATTAACTCGCTTTCTGGAATGTGTTGTCGATTGAAAAATATAATTTAAACTAAGTAACCAAATATTTAACATGCATTTTTTTAATATGATAAAAGCCATTTCTCTTTTAACAGGAGATTAACAGAATGAATTTGCTTAAAAATGTGACAGAGCAAGTCATTTTTGAAATGGGAAATTTTATATTTATTCAACATTTTTCAAATATATAATTTACAATAAAGTTCTTTTTAACTTTTAAACAATAGTTTAGTGAAATGCAATATCTAGCATTTTTTCTATAAATGAAAATTTTAAAAATTTAAATTTTTCTATAAATGAATTTTAAAAGCGTACTCTGTAATAAAATGATTATTTTTAACAAACAGATTTACACTTAATTTTCCAAATGTTTTCTAGCTTTTTTTAAAAAGAAAATAGTTAATCTGAAAAGACGTTTTTCGAAAACATTAAAAAGTTTCGTAATTTTAGGCTACTTCAGTTTAGAATAAATATTTAAAATGGATTTTTTCATGGAATTTTCAAATTGCTATTTTGTCAACGCGTGCAAATTTTATTTGAAATGCTTGTAGTCAAATTTTTATAAAAATTAAAAATTGTTATATTGAGTAATCAGATAAATCACAAAAATATTTAAATTTTTATATAAAATTAAGTTTATTATTTTCTTTAGCTTTATTATTTTCTTTAGCTTTATTATTTTCTTTAGCTTTATTATTTAAGTTTATTATTTTCTTAATGATACATTTATAACAGATGTTTTAGTAAATTTTTTGATAATTTCACCTTAAATTTAAATCCATTCTTTTTTGCAAAATTCACAAAATTTACAACGAAATAGAAAAGAAATCAATACTGCTTTCCACAATAAATGCTTTAATTTTAAAAGAATCTTTTTCAATGCAAGCAGGTTAAATTTTATGCATTATTTTAAAAGAAATATTTAATATGGGGATAAAATACCATCAAGAATAAACCACATTCCTAATATAGAGACTTAACTTTTTCTACCATCAACCTTTAACAACCGTCTCCATTTTTCTCTTTCAATTTAAAGTCTAATTACTCATAACAATTTTGCGATATTTAAGGAAAATAATGATCAGAATAAAATCATATATTTTTAAGTACTATTTACAAAACTTTATACTTTGATTAATTTTTTGTTTAATGCTATATGAAACTAGATAATATATTTAAGAGAATGTTAAAATTCATATCCAATTCTTTTAAAAACGTCAAAAAGGAAATTCAAAATACTAAAATAAATACTTTAAATTTAAATAATGAATAATAATAGCAAAACAAAAATAAATATCATCATTTGAAACTACGTTGAATTCAATTTGTGAAATTATTCCAAAATTTGGAACAATTTTCAGCCTTATTGATAGTTTAAAACTCAAATTACAACGAAAATAGTCAGAATACAACGAAAATAGTCAGAAAAGTTTCACATTAATCAAAAATAAATAAACAACGCAACTACGTTTCGAATAAGATTACAAAATTTATCAAGTTTTCGCAAAAACATTACCGTCTCAAAATACATAACTATTTGCAAATCCTTTTTGATATGAAAATAATAAAGAATATATTAATGCCATCCGTATCTGGAGGAAATAAAATATTAATGACACCAATTTTTATAAGAAAAAATCACTGAACCAGAAATAGAACGGTTCGATCAAAATCTAAAAACCGGCATTTTCCACAAATCATAGAAAAACATAGCGTGAGAAATCGTCAAGAGTAGGAAAACAAGTTAGAAGAAAAATAGGAAAGCGAATTAAAAATTAATAAGATAGAATTTTAAAACTATTAATCATCAAATTATGAAACATAGGGCTAATTAAAGCCACAATAATAACCATTTAGCATAAATTATAATGCACGATCGTTTGAACATCTATGATTACATAATCATTCCACGGATTACCAAACAGAAAAGCTCAATAATGATTTTTGAAGGCAATGTTGATAAAAATATGCGATCTCTCTAAAAATAATGCTCTACAAAATAGTATGGCATTTTGTTTGCATAATGTTTATGAAAAAATGCTTGTTTAATGTATACAAAACGTCTTGCAAACCAGACCAATCTAACCAAACGATTCAAATTCGACAACTTTGCATTTTTTTCCTGTCGTTAAAAAATAAAGGACACATATTTATAACTTCACATAATGATAAGGTGGAATATTCAGAATTAAGAGTGTTTTAAATTTGGTTTTGTCGGCAATAAGAATTTTTCTTTGGCCCATAAATTTTCTTATTAACATTATATTAATATATTTCTATAGTTAGAATTTATTTTGGCTGATTTGAAGTCTAAAAAAAATTGTAAAAGCAGTTCTTATTTTTGAGTTATTTCTGTTAGTTAAATAAATCTATACATTTTGCCCTCATGTTTGCTAACGAATATGTTTTTAACGCACTTAATTTATTCGAGAACTTTATTTCTGTACAATATATTTAATAAACCAGGTCTCCCTGAAAATTTCTCGTATACTCTTTAAAAAGAATTTTTGTATTTAAGTCTAGTAGGCCATTGGCGAACAATAGTTTCGAAAGTATACTAGATTGCGTGCGATCTTAGATGTTTTTTTTCGTTTTTGTCGCTGGAATCTGCAAGTATCCAAAAGTACCAAAGAGCCTAATATGCAGTTTAAACGACATTTTTCTGTTATTCTTTCTTTTTAAAATTAAAATTCAACGCGGAATTACAATTGTATTCACAAAATTACATATTAAAATTTTCTTATTTAAGTCACTGTTTTTTGATCATTGTGTTTACATGCTTGTGAAAGAATGGACGACAAATGAGCAACATATTAATGGATTTGGCTCCAAATTTGACACAAAACTTTAGAGGACAAATTTGACACTTTAGAGGCTAAACCTATGCAGCAAATTTTAGTCATCTTTTTCCTCTTCTTTTTGTAGTTATCGTGTCAAATTATATTCGGACAGCCGCACAGACAGACTTCCTTCCTTACATTTGCGAAATATACAAATTTGGTGTAAAGACAGTATACCAAATTTGGTTCGTCTCTCTCAAAGTATAACATTTGGTATTTCACAAGCGAGCAATTGTTAAGAAAGAGCTTAATACACTATCACCAGAGCATCGGAAGAAAATTTTATGCGCCTTTTTTTTGATCGATTAAAAACAAGAACATGCAAAATTGCATATCAAATTTTGTATAATCAACCGTCGCTTTTTTTGAATTGTCGCATTTACATGTTCGTGAAGAAACTGGCCAACAAATGGTCAAGTTCTTTCCGAATTTAGTTCCAAATCTGATATGAATCTACACTTTAGATAATAAATTTGTGTACCAAATTTATCGATCTAGTTTTTTTCGTTTTGTAGTCGGAAACTGGATAGAAAAATTTCCTGCAAATAAGTATCAGTCAGAATTTGGTAGAAGTTTACAAATTTGATATAAGGAAATATACCAAATTTCATCTCTCTAGTTCAAAGCGTTTTTAAATAATCCCATTCACAGACAAGACATAATTTCAAAAATGTGTCTTTTAAACAGAAACATGGAGATTCGTCAAAATCTAGACTTTTTTAAAAAGAATTTTTTGTGACGATTACATTTATTTGTCTTTGCAAATTTTGTATACAAAGAAAAATAAAATGTAATAAAATTACCTATTTAAAAAAAACAACATTTTTGACATCTTAGATGTGAAATATATTGTTTATCTTAAGATTTTGATAGATATTTCTGCATCTAAAATGATATATACTGTTCATTTGTTAAATTTACAGATTCATTTACAAAAGTATTATTCTAAAAATTTTAATGTTGCTTGCATAACTATTACTATTTAGCTTGTTAAAATTATTAAAAATTTATTTATTCATTATGTTTCCTTTAACACTGTAATTATTAAAAAAAATCTCTAAATATCGTGCTCTTTTTTTTTTTTCGACACAGTCTTGCTTATACCAATCGTCCCGTTAAGTTCGAATTAGACAAATTTCATCGTATTATTAAAATATTAATAACTATTAAATAAATGAAATTAAATTTACTATTGCTAAAAAAAATCGACATTCTGCATTTATTTTAAAAATAACTAAAAATAACGATTTGCATGTTATTTGGCAATTAATTCAAAACAATTAAACATTGAAATTGTCCCGAATTAAAAATTTGCACTTTTTTTTTTTTAAATATTAAGAAGATAAGTCCTACCAAGAAGTTGTTTTAAACCCAATTAAATCGAAAAATGCAAATTTTTCAGGAGGCACTAATAATAAATACTAGGGACACTAATTCGATTAAGTGATTAAAAAAGGTTTTAAACAGCATTTCTTGGTTTTTATCAGAAATAATTAGAACTGAAGTAAATTCATATTTTCATAAGAATTTCAACTTATGACGTTTTGAAATAAAGTCGATAATATATAAATGCAAAGAATTTCGCAATAAGAAATCAACTCGAAAGCAGACATTCTGTGATGCTTTTGCAAAATAGTAAAGAAAGAAAAATCTGATGCCGCGTGTTTGCAAAATTTATTGTTATACAGTCTGTGGCACAAGCAGCTGCAATTAATTAAATTTCGTCTGACAAATCACGCACGCTTGCGTAGAGCTCTCAACGGAATACACGAAATCATTAAAATGACAGTTGGTTTCCGATGACATAAATGCGTCAAAAGCGTATTCCATTCTGCATTGCTTATATAATAAAATGCAAGATCAAATGCATTAAATTTGAAGAAAACATTTCTATGACTTCAATAGCATTATTTACATTTTCGTAAAAATGACGAGAAATGAAACAGATTTATTTTTAAAATAAGATTAATGGAAATATCAAAATAGAAAACTCCGTTTTTTTGCTCGTTTACTTTCGCTTTACAAATTAAACAATAAAAAATTTCATTTATTTTCTAGTTTCTTCAAAACTTCACATTTTTCAAAAACATTTAATAAACGCGAGTGGGGGTAATATTCTAGAAAATATGTTATGTTATAAGGATTTTTTAAAAATATTTTTTCCCACACTAAAAGAAAAGAAATGGGTGATCGTTTAGAAATGATAACGTCTATAAGTCTATGTACACCTTTATATAAATTATTTTTTCGGCAAATTTCTTTTTATACAAAAGATACAAATCAAGGTCGAAAAATAATAACATGGAACTCAAAAATATGCTGTTCACATGCAAACATTATTAACACAATTATATTACAATTATTATATTAATATTAACTAAATTATATTACTATTAATAAATATTTAAAACATTTTTTGCGTTCTTAAAAAAGTATATTTAATTCATAATAATAAATTGAATAAAATCTATGTTAATATGGTTAATACAATTTAGTTTTATCACAGTACCAGTTTAAACGGAGGATTTCAACTTTATTTCGAATCGCATATAGTAATAACAAAAACATTAATATTTAGAAGCGCCTTCTTTTAGATTTTTATAATTAGAACGCAAAAATAATTCCTGAAAACATTTCAAAAGTTTTTATTAAAATCCTCTAAATAACTATCCTGTTATATAACTTGTTTAAGGAGAAAAAATAAATAAAGTGATGAACATTAAGGTTTTATATATTTAAATGTGTGTGCTGTCATATTTTGCGGCATATATATGATTTCTTTATAAAAATTAAGTAAAATAATATATAATTTTTTATAGTCTGTATTATATTTTATTCTTGGAATTCTTTTATGTAAATTTTCAACAGACATTGGTCTATTAAAGAGTTTAGATAATATGAGTAAGAAAAGAATTTGGTAAACAAAAGAGTATTTTTCAAGCTATAGGTGTGGTCGGAAGCAGGGGTTAGAGAACACCGGGGCAGCCTATTCGACTTCTTTGTTATCCGAACTGCCCTTCCGCCTCGTTCAGTGCATAGTTGTGAATTACAATAATCGAAATTTCGGGATGACTCAGTTCAGAATCTCCAGCTGCTCTTACAAAACATAACAAAGTATAATTTATATACAAAATTTTAATGCCGAATTTGACAAAAAAAAGAAAATAAAATAATAATAATATTGTAACTTTAAAAGTATTCGGTTGGAAAAAAAACAATCGAGTTGTAATGTTTTATACATATTCAGGGAAAAAATAAAATCTGAATCATTGAACCTAATTTTATAATATGGCAAATAGTTTCTCTAATGTCTCTATGACAAATAAAGTTTCATTAATATTTTTTTTTCACATGCAGAGAGAAAGAATGGTAATTATAAAAAAAATCGAGATTTTGTAAACATTTACATTTTAGACCTTTTTGAGTAAAAAAAAAAACTTTCATTTCTAAAATTACGTTTTCTATCTACCTATGAACACGATAACTCAAAAACGCTTTGAACTAGACGAATGAAATTTGGTATACAATCTTTGCACCAATACGTAGATTTCTATTAAATTTTGAACAAAATCTGCAGGAAGTTCTTCTCTCTAGCTATCCGAACGTAATTTAACAGGATACGTATAAATATGATAAACATCTGTATCAAATTTGGAAGTAAATCCGTAACATCTAAACCATCGATCGGCCCTTTCATATGTATGCTAACACAGTACCTCAAAAACGCAAGGTCTCAAATATATGGAAATTTGGTATGTTATCTTGTTACTACAATTCTAGTTCCAAGACATATTTTATTTACAAGGCGGTTACATTTGGTTCTATTTTTGGTTACTTGACGATATTCTAAGAAGCAAACATCAATAATAAACAAGCAGATTTTGTCTTTACAAAAACTGTCAAAATAAATATCCAGTACAAGTTAAAAAAAAAGAAAGAAAATCTTTAAAAAAAATGTTAAATAATGCATATCATCTAATATAAAAAGCTCAACCCAGTTTTGACCCTTTATTAAACTGAAATTCTAGATTAATGAAGTCATGTGGATTTAATATTTAGTTTAAATTAATAATATATAACATATCTTCGGATTTTTTAACAACTTTTTCAGATTAAAAACAAACATTAAAGAATAAAGCCGTTTATTCTGAAGGCATTAAGGCATTCCAATTGAATGTGATTGGATCTTAATACGATTAAATATGAGAAAAAATGTATCAAATGATACTTCGCTCTATTTATAAAGTATTTAAACAATTAACATGCGTCAGTGCATCAATTTATATGTATATGCAAGAATCCATTTAAATTTCTAATATGAATGAAAATTTAGACATAAAAATTTTAAAAGTATAATTTTTCTTACCTGGATGATCCAAGCTGTGCTGTAACTTTGAGGTAATAACGTCCATAAGGTGAGAAAGGCTGTAAGTAATCTCGCGCCATTCGATTCCTGGCAACTCCACCTGAACATGGGGATTCGAATCTTAGGTGGTTCGATACATCCCCTTTGCAAGATGTAGGAGAAGTTACATACACAGCTTCTTGGTATAAAACCGCTTCTCTGTCTAATCCAAACATTGTTTATAATTTATCTAGGAATATTTGCTGAACAAGCAAAACATTTTTAATGGGTGATTTTGAAATTCATATAATCCCAAATGCAAATCCGAAGAGAAACGAACTCATCCAACACTTTAAAAATAAGGTAAAATGCAGGCTAGATGATTTTGTTTATGCAAATATTGAAATAAGTTTGGCAGACATTTGGAGAACAGAAATATGGATCTACAAGATTAGATAGAATTCCAAATAAAGCTAGAACAATTTTGAATTATTCCACAATTAGGCGGAAATTTCTTTCTCATTTCCGAAATTTATAAATAATTTTATTATATTACAATAATAAAAAACAGTTAGCCTTTAAACGCGGTAATGTAAACAAAGAGTAGATAAACAGTGATCCACCGTCCACAGCAGAGAGAGATGTTCACCGGTTGGAACATGTGTTTCTCTACTCAACTCTACCTACTCGCTGGTGAACGCCTTTACGGTTTTCGCCCATGGCATAACAACGATGGGTGACCGAATAGAGCGCCCTCTGGCGAAAGTCACTGGTGGCCTCTTTCTTTCTTTCTTTTTTTTTTAATTCTTCCCTTTTTTTTTCTGTTTCGGACAGAAGGAAACATACGGTCTCTCCTGTTTTATTATTTTTTTTTTCCAATTCATTTCACGAACAATTATTAGTGCCACTTGCTGGTTGTAAAGAAAAGTGACACTGATTATTCGCCGACAGTGGTTCCACTACTATCGCTTTCGGCGTCGTTTTGTTCAATGTGAGGAGACTGTTTATCTCACTCAAGCTCGACTACAAAGTGATAAGTAAGAAAATATTAAAAAAATTAAAAATAAATAAATAAATGACTTCAAAGAGAGAGAGAAAAAAAAGATTATCTTAAGAGCTTTAGCCATTCTTAAAGACTAATTCAGTATGCAGCGTATTGTTTGAGTCATGATGCATACATACACATTGGCGATATTTGAGTAAAATTCTTTATCGCTCAAGGTTTTCTTTCATATCATAAATGTCAAATAATCGGTACCTTAGCATTTAATATTTATTGCCCTGATAAAACATTTAAAAGTGGATGTACAACATATGCGTGTTAATTTTACAATCTTTCATCTTATCATTAAGGCTTATAAAATTGGTAACTTTATTTATTTTTTAAAAGCTTATCTTAATTTTTGGTATTTATTGAAGTAAATTTATTACAGTTAAAATTACTTTTGATAAATATATCTGCTAATAACATCAAATAACATAATCCGGATATCGATATAACACAATCGCTCTCACCAAGATGCAAACAATTTTATTGCTCCCGGATCTGCCGGCCGGTAAAATAATACATATTCTTAGAAATACGACAGTTTTATGGTATCATATAATAAACAAATTTATACCGGATGAAGTCTATTATCCGTGTTTTTTTTCCTCCATCAGATGATCATAATTTAACAAGAAAAAATTAATAATAATGCGAGTTTGGAACAAAAATAAACAATAAACTATGCCGATTTACATAAATAATCTTCATTTGCATAATTCACAAAATTAATGTATAAATTGCAGTGCCAATCTCATAGAGAACAAAATGCTTATTGAAATCTGTAATAATACAAGAGTGTCATAAGCATTCAAAATCATTAATTAATAGGTAGATACCTATAGGAAGACTACCTATTGCAACGGTTCTCATGATAAGACATAGGAAAAATTTCTGCAGTTTCTTACCAATCATGGTACCTAGAACCCAAAACCACGCTTCATTAAAAATTTCTATTATATAGGCGTATAACGCTTTTCCCATGTTATCTTGCGGACAGGATAACTGAAGCAATTTTGTTTGGATTTTAACTGGCTTGAAATATGTTGTTAGAAATGTAAAAATCTCGGACGAGCTCGTAAATGGCCCATCTAGCTCAAAGGGAAAAGAAATGGTGGTGGGGAGTTGAAACTTTCATTTCGCTGTAACATTCTTAATATTGAAGACAGAAAAATAAATCCAGTAAGCCAAATCGCGCCTCGTTAAGACAAACAACTTTTGGACTTAAAGGTTTTGATAACTGCAATATCTTAGAAGTTAGGGGCTGAAAAGTGATTTTTCACGCTCCTAATTTTGAGTTTCTAACATCAACAATTTATGTTGCCATATAGTAACTCACATGTAGCAGAATCTACCATTGCCTTCCAGCTTGACGAGGAGAATTCTTTTAATTGTTGCAGTTAATCGTGAAAAAAAACATTCATCTGTTATTTGTGAAACAGTGAAACATTAGCTGACCATTAGAAATGATTTGAAAAAAAAAACTATTTCATAGGAAAACAACTTGGAAATACTATTAAGTAAATTTTAATGTTTACTTCATGAATCTCGCAATTGTTTTGACCAAAGCTCAGCAATATTCGGCATAATTTTTGGCCAAGAAGCCAATACATTTGACAAGCTAACAGTATCTATCTACAAATGATAACATTGCACATGGCGATCAAACCAGTTTTCTATAAGTACATAAAAGTTAATAAAACTAAACCCCAAAATTTAATGTATTTACAGATTGCAAAATTTTATAATAAATGTATTGCAATATTTAAACAAATAGCATTGTATTTAGCAAAGCAGTCTCTAATAACTTTATTCTTAAATAACTATTAACCATGTAAATTGAAATAAATATAACTTAATAAAAATAAAGTAATATAGGAAAGTAAAAGCGTCAAGGCACTCTTACAACGTAAGTAAAAATAACAATTAGAATTCTAACTTCTCTTAATGAATTATCGCGTTTACATGCTTGTGAAAATAGAAAATTCACATTTTGTGAAAGTTACGGATAGACAGACGTTCTTTCAAGCCCTTTAATCCAAATTCCATACATACCCACATTCATTTTTAAAAAAAATCTGTAAACCAGATTTTATCTATCTCGCTCTCTTTGTTTTGTAGTTATTGTGCTAACTTATATTCGAACAGCATGAAGGAAAAACCGCATTTCTTTCAACATTTGATAGAAAACTACGTAATAGTGACCACATGTCAAATTTCATCCATCTAGCTCGGAGCGTTTTTGAAATATCAGGTTCATAGACAGACATATTACCACAACTGTGCTTTTCAGAATCAAGGATGTATTAAATGTGGAGATTCGTCAAAATCTCGAGTTCAAATCATTTGATGATTACAATATTTTTTCTTTGTATATTTCGCATACGAAAAAGTAAGAATGTTATACGAAAAGCGGAATGGATATTGTTCCCATTAGTAGTGCTAAGATATCTGTATAAATAATGTCGACCAGTAGCTAAAAGGAAAATGAATTATAATTCTCCTCGATTATATTAATTATTCGTAAAGACTTATTATATTACTCTAATTAATTTAAAAATCAGTTTCTTTCAACTAAAAAAAATGAAACCATTGAAAAACAAAATGGAGAGCAGTAGTTTACCACAGACAAAAGTGTTACTACTGTGTAAACGCTACTGTGTAATATTTTCATACTTTTAAGTTTATTGACAGAAACGAATACCCAACTGATTTTTTAATTTGACACAAATGGAATACATAGATTATTTCTACATGTAAAAGAATGACTTTATATAGGTTATATACTTTAACAATGATCCGATAGTTAATTTTTAAACAGTTATCGATTGCATATATTTCCAATTGGAAAAATGTTCTGGTTAGAAAACATTTTCGCCACTCTAATAATAATAATAATAATAATAATAAAAGGTCGCATTTCTGCGACCAAAATTCATTACGTTCTGAGATTTGGACGCCATCATTTTTGGTGATTTTAAACCCTTGCAGAGTCTGCTTTGAAGAAGATCCGTCAATCAACGGGTTGCGCTTACTGTTGAATTAAAATAATGAAATTCGAAATTTCATAACTCGGGCAGTTTTAGTCGCAAAAGTGTGAACAACTTTCTTGTTTGTTAAACGGTTAAAATGTCAAAGATATTTTACTATATATGAATAATAAACCGGGAGAGTGTATAAAAATTTCGACTTAATAAATGTGTTGTAGAAAAAGTTATGAAATCAAAGAATATAAAACGTAAATATGTCATTTAGAGCAAATGGGAGTATATATCTGTCCCTTACGGTTTAGAAATTTGTTAATGGGCCCCAAAAAGAATGAATAATTTGTATATTCTATTCATTCCAATTTAATAAACAGTCGAAAATCGAGAATCTCACCTATCTTCATCCACAGATACAAGCATTCCAAATTATTTCTGAAAACTTAACAGCACTATTACTTGCCTATTTTATGCTTATTTCAGAAATAGAAATGTGGGAGTTCTTAATCGATATGTCTGAAAATTCAATTATAAGAAGAAACCAAATGTCAAGAGAAATACTTCGGCGGAAAACCTTTTGTCCGAGAAATGAAAACTCATTTCCGGCAACAAAAATGAACGGGAAGAAAATAGAAATAAAATCGTTTGATGCATTTCCCGCCAAACTTCTGATACAATTTTGGAGCAAACGATTTGAGCGGTAAATAAACGTAACGAAGTTCAGCATCTCACGACTCGCTTCATTCTATTTTTAACAAATTCCGTTATTTCCAATAAGTTTTTCAATGGTAGCCGGAGTGTTTGATGTTCTATTCAGCAGAAAATTAGATAGCCTTAGTCAGTTTTAGAACGAAAAGGAATAAATTGACTTCGCTTCTTTATTATATAATCGCCGATGAAGAAATATAAAAAACCAATAAAGTCAAATATCGGACATAAAAGAAATTGTTCAAAATAAATATAACAAACTACCGCAAAATTAATCCGGGGAAATTGAGTTCACATCTGATTAAAGTATATTGAAGTTCAATGTTTACATAAACATTTTTATAAGTTAAGCTTCAAAGCTTTGTTACGTGAAGAAAACGGAACATAATTCCAATTGATTAAAAACCAAGATGGCGACGGATATTGGTATTATAAATATAATCTGACATTCTTTTCAAAGAGGGGTCGATAGGTTTAAAAGGATTGGATATGCCCTGTTGGGCAATAATAAAACATTAATTGTAGCAGACTAATCGGCTTTTGTTTAACGTTTAAGATAAGATTAATTGGATGTAAGATTTCCACAATCAACTATGATAATAGTTTGGAACATGAGGTTACAAACTTGTCAAAAGCAATTCGACGCCTTGTAGCAATTATTCTTCGCATATGTCGTTAAATAGTTAAACTGACAGTGACAATCACACATTTGGGATGTTATAATGGGTTTGCATATGTTCAAGCTATTCAAACATCTATTGTTTTCGATATAGAAAGCAGGTACACTTCCGGTAAGTAACCTTTTATCGTGCTAATAAAATGAATGTTACTGTACTGCTTGTTTCAGGATCTTGAAACTGTTGTTCTCTTAGGGATGATACGCAGAAAGATGTACCGCTATCACTCTTAATTCCGCAAATAATCTAAGTTCCCCCTTTTGCTATATGTAAACACCCACTCCTTTCATTTTACCTCTGACCCTTTTTTGACAAATTTAACGTATCCTGACGCATGCGCAAAAGTGCAGAAGATTTTGGAATCTGCGAATGAACAGTATATAATTAAGACTCACGCAAAATATAAAGGGGGAAATAAATTTTCGTAATCATTCAAAGAAATAAAAAACAATTATAATTTTTAAAAATTTTAATTGGGATATAATTAAAGATTTTTTTCTGATATACTATTAACATCTGATGTTGGAAATCACATATTTGTGTTTAGTACACTACAAGAAATCTGAATCCCATCCAAAATATTGAAATCAACTATAATAAAACGCTATTTTTTAATTAAAAAATGATGTTTACGAAAAATGCTAATTTTTTTTAAATAAAATCTGAATAATACACATTATTTTTTTTAAGAAATTAGTTTGAAATTTTTATTTCAAATAATAATAACAAATTTTCCAAAGAAAATAAAACGTAGTTTTTGAAAAGACACATTAAATATTTGGTTCTTAATATAAGTGAGAAAAAAGAATTATTTTCAGCTTCAAATTTAAATCATATCGTAAACAATAGAAGAAAAATATTCAAATTATTTTAATTGTAATATTTAATAATTAAATACTTGTAATGCTTATTACATACACAATACTGGAAAATTTAAATTGCCTGAAACATAATTGCATTGTCATGTAAGAATAATTTATTTTACTTATTATTTATTGTCTTTTAAGACTGATGTATTTTATTTACTATTTATTGTCATTTAAGAATGATGCATTTTACATACTATTTACTGTCATTTAAGAATGATGCATTTTACATACTATTTACTGTCATTTAAGAATGATGCATTTTACATACTATTTACTGTCATTTAAGAATGATGTATTTTACTTACTATTTGCAGTCATTTAAGAACTCACTATTTACTGTCATTTGAGAATGGTGAATTTTATGTACTGTTTAAAAGAAAAAAATATATAATTTGTGTATTCTTTATTTTGGCAATTCATATTTAATTCTAAATGGCTTAAAAAACCTACTAATACTTTCAGTAAGAGAACTCATTAGGCTTGAATTCTTTTTGTCCATTACAAGGTTCTAAAGTCTATCTAAACTAGAAAGCTTGAACGAAAAATGTTCTTTCGATCATGAACAAATCAAAGTCTAAAATAAGTACAAAATGCAATAAAAATATATAAACCGCTCGATATAAGCCGCTTTTTTTTTGTAAACCAAATCAATGTCAAACTAAATAAAAAATTCCAGTGAAATTTTTTTGATTAAATGCACTTACAATCAATTTCTTTCTTTAAAGAAATTTATTTACATTTTATAAAACGAGAACAAGTTGTAGATGCTATAAAACACAATAAAGGGGATAATAAACCAGGAGAAGGGAAAAAAAGAAAGAAAGAAAAAACTGTCGAAATTTTTGCCGAATTCTTTTAACTCAATAAAAAACAATTTATTGAGAAAATCGGTACTTTACACAACACATCAACATTTGCTTACAAACCTATTTTCAACCATCAGTAGAGCAAGCAATTTTCTTCGAAAATAATTTCACACAATAAACTTATTCTACGTCCGATCACTTAAACTGAGTGTCCAATTACATTGAATTTTATAGCTGTTACAAATTTTCCCCTTTTCACGTCCAAACAGTCAACAAACACAAATCCACAGTTCAAAGTGCAATTTTAAATTAGGACAGTAATAAAATGTTAGCAAATAAAATCAGACAAACCATTTTAAAATGAAACAGTCCCAAAACGGACTCGGCCATTACGTTGATTTTGCACTGTTTGTCGATCCAAAGGCTGCGGTCACTGTGCCCATACAAATGGACTGTTTGAGAGGTTAAAAGTTGTCGATGGAACGGTCAAGGCCAATCATTCGAGTCACCTTTTCCTGGTTGGGTCTTGGGAATTAAATCACGTCGAATTTTTTTAGAACGCAGAGAATTCCTTTTTAGAAAGGTCTATATTTTAGCAATTATAAAATATACTTCCGAGATACATGATTAGAATAATAGGGAAGATGTTCCAATTTAGTCGGGGAAAAAAACAACCGAAGCTCGCGTAATTTCTTAATGCAGGAAATAGTAAAAGCAGAATGATTATATATTTTAAATTCCATTACAGAAAATTTGTTAAAGTAATGTGATATCTTCAGAATTTTAATGTTATGAAACAAATTATTCATTACGAAAGGTATTTACTTCACATCAGAGGATATAAAAGCATATAGTTAACCTTAAAAGAAAACGTTCTGAGTTAATACAAAAATAAGAAACTAACATTTTTATATAATGGGAAAAGAATATTTCTATTTCTACACAAATTTATTGTAACCCAATGGCTAATTTCTAAACTATTAGAGATAGACATAGTTTAAGTTCGAAAAATCCTTTAATGATAGGATGAATTTTATATTATGTTATTTGAGTCAATAAAATATGTTTCCGAGAAAGTTAAGAAGTTTAATTCTTTATTCAGTCCTCCGATCCTATCGATCATATTTATGAAAATATTCTTGACACTGTAACATCTTAAATAAAAAAAAAAGTCCTTTTATTATTTTTTTTATTCGCTTTATTTATTTATTTCGCTTATTCTTTAATGTCAGATTTATAAAAAGTTGAAATTTACTATTTTAGATGAATTTTACCGATAATTTTGCAGCGTCACGGGTGATTTTAAAGCATTGTTTGTAATTTGAAATTATGCACAGTTGTAGTACTTTTTCAGATGGTTACTATTTTACTATTATTTACTATTACTATTTTAGATGAATTTTACCGATAATTTTGGAGCGTCACGAGTGATTTTAAAGCATTGTTTGTAATTTGAAATTATGCACCGTTGTAGTACTTTTTCAGATGGTTCATTAAAATAAATTTGCATATAGTCTCCATTTAAGAAAAACAGTTGTAACTCGATTTATTTTAATAAAAAAAAACGATAGGATTTTTTTATTGTATATTTTAGAATTTTGACAATTTTTTTAATAAATATAATTGACAGAATCGGTGGACAGAATAACAAGTTGGATTTCATAACTTTTAGAGAAATACATTTATTAACTGACACAACATAAAACAGAATTTTTCCTGTCATTTAAAGCAATTATTCAATTGTCTATTCAAATTTCTGCTTTCAGCTGTCTATGTCAATATAAGTCTATCTCTAGCGATTTAGAAATTAGCTATAGAGCCACTGTTTAAGTGGATACCCTGTATATGTATATTTCGAAAGAAAACAACAACAGCAATTTGATGTGTTCTTATTTTAAAATCTCACCTTTATAATAAAGAAAAATCATATACGTCTAAGTATCGTCAATATAAAATACATACAGCACAATACTGATAAAGACAATTCTTGTGTTACGGAGATGATGTTTTATAAATACAAGAGCACATCAAATTGTTTTTATTTTTCTTACAATTTGGTTATTTTTTTACGGTATATCGACGATAAATAGTAATAGATATCACTCAATAGTTACTGGATTTTTTTTTGGCTATTATTCAAATTAAGAAAAATTATAAATTAAATTGCGACACATAATATAAATTCAGTATGCACAATTTATTAAATAGAAATGCATGATTAGAGTCTAAATTTCGACGATAAAAGTTTCTTTTAAATCTACCCTGACATCAACAATAATTAAAAAGATCCACATGGCGTGTTTTTAAATCTTCAAAGCGAAATAAAATAATGTGTTTAAACCAAAACTATTTATAAATCCGAAACCGAATGATTCCTACTAAATATAAACGATAAATTACACCTGCAGTTTCTTAGCGGAAATAATTTTCACCTGCTACAAAATGTGTGAAAACAAGAAACAATTACTTTTACTAAACATTAACTACATACAGCATACAGCGTTTGAGCTTTGAGGATAGCCACAAGATAAATTGAACTATTTTAGAGTATTTTTTTCTACTTTAATCAAAATACATTGAAATTTTTCGAATTATTATTTAGTCCTTGAATTTAAGTCCAAAATATTTAAAGAAAACTGATGATTAGAAAAATGAAATACTAATCCAAAGGGAAATGTGTGACAATATCGTCCTTCTTCTTGGACAGCTATTATTAATGTGCAAAATTCCGAGTTTGGACTAAATCCAATAAAACTACTTAAAATGAATAAGGAAAAAAAATGGTATAAAAAAGAGCCAATCTTCAGCTCAAAAATGTTGCCAAAAAGATTCAAACTAAGCACACTATCAAGTTATTTTCTCCCGAGATTTAAAAGGAAAAAAAAATATTACGTGTCCATTACTCCGCCTTCAGAATATATTAGTTGAAAGATCTCATAAAGTCATCTCATTTACGATCGTGCAATTTCGCATTTCGAACTTATATTTCTCAGAACTAAATTATTCTCTTAATTTTTTTTTTCTTTCTGCCTGCTTCCTTATAAAGTCTTCTCCCAACTTTAATACTACTTTTTCTCTGTCTTTACAATGCTACACCCACACAATGAAAGGGAACATTTTTTGCACGCGATAATTTGAGGCGTTATAAATCAGATTTTTACGACACAGGTTTCATCGTCGCGTGGGTACTCGCCTGACCTAGGCCTGACCTATGTAGGCCAAAGCTCAAATCTACAGAAAGGCTTATACTCCAATATTTTAATCTTGAACAACTACCCTTTCCAGCATATATATATGGTTTATAGTTTAACCGCTACAAGGTTTCAAAGAAAAATAAAATGTATTTTATTGGTAAAAATAGCAAACAATGTATACAATATTATGATATGGATGTGAAAATATATGATAATAAAATGTTTGCTGTTAGGTTCAGACACCAACAACTGTTTTTCTGACAACACATTTAAGTTTTAATTTTCTTTTATCTTAATTTATCCCAGATTAATTTCATTCTAAAATATTCTTTTATTTCTTGATCCAATTCCCACTTTTTATTTAATTATTTTTAACACGCATTCTAGAAAACAGGTGACTTAAGTATTTTCTCATGCTCCGAGCGATGAGATAAAAATACCTAATGCTTACAATATTCTTTTAAAGATACGTACATCTTTCCTAAATCTACACGTGTCAAAGAAATCCCTATCAGAATCTCAGTAAAATCACTGAAGGGAACAATTTCGACCACTTTTCTCTTAGATCATGATATGAAACATATATAATTTTTGCAGATGCATGGCCGAAAAGAAGAACAACAGCATGTTCATATAAATAACAGCAACAAAAAAAATCACTGACGCTTTTAAAAATTCAAATTTATTCAAATGATCTAAAAGATTTCCAAATGAATAAAAAGATAAAATAATTTATAAAAAATAATTACATCATTAGTTTATAAAAGCAGTTTGTGGCAAATTTACAAATAACTTCTACCACAATAAACAAACTTAACTGAATTACAATTTTAGCAGAATATATTTACATTTTCAAAAAATTAAAAAAAAAAATCATTCATGTGCACGACAAAAATAATGAAACATTTTTAAAATACGAAACAGTTTGAATGTCTTAATTTTTTTTCTTCTACTCCATACATTCATTCATGCAGATTACATTTCCTTATTTTAAATTATACAGGTCTTATACAAATATATATATATATCCAAAAATGAGCCTACCGTTATTGATTTGACTTACATATATATCAAATCAGAATTTCTTTAAAAAAATCAGAATTTTCCTTTTTATTACTACCAATACTAGAAATTCAATACTAATCCATAAATAAATTCTGTTATTCGGTCGAAAGAATTTATAAATGAAACAGAATTGTGATATTATAATATAAGATAGCAAACGATTTGTTTTAAGGAAATTAATTGTAAAAATGTGCATATAAAATATAGTTTTTTTTAGTTGAATAGCTGAATTTTTCTTTAATGGAATAAGTCGGAGGGGAAAAAAACTTTTCCACTAAATAAGCTGAAAAATTATCATTTCTTCAAAGGGCGGAAGGGGAAGTTATATTTCAAATAATATGTTTCATTTAAATGCCAGATCTACGAATGTGTACCGAGAAATCGCACTAGCAGTTAACTAATGAAATAATATGCTTTAAGAGAGTAAGTTATGTTGAAGAGTTCTTAAATTTGGAAAGAAGGGAATGATTTTATAATATTTATCCTTCAAGAAATATCAAAGGGAAAGTTTCTACTTTTTTGATTAAATCTATATTCTTGTATGAAACAAATATTCTTTCTTTCGCAATTACTTTGTTGAATGCTTTTATCTGATTACTTGCAAACATTGATGAAATTTGAAAAGAAGTTTATAAAAGTTATTCTTCAATATAATATATCGAAGGAAAAGTTTCTACTTCCTTAATTAAATCTATATTTCAGTATGAGATGCATATCTTTGTTTCGTAACCATATTGTAATATATGATTATTTGTATTTTTAATAAATAATAATAAGTAATAAACTAAAATATTTCAATAAGTTACTTAGTAACATCTTTAATTAATTTTTATATTATCTTGCTTTATATATTAATTTCTTATGCATTCTTACTTATATTTTCATAATGTAGAACAAAACAGATTGTTGATTTTAATCCGAAGTGAATGCAAACAAATATATAGAAAATCCAACACAAAATAGAAATTGAAGAAGGAATATTTCTGTAAAAATTAAGTTTCTTCTTTATAAATATATAATACAATAATAATTTTATTAAGTAAGGGAAGAATATTTAATTAATATTAAAGTATTATTTCGAGAAATATTTTTAATAAATATTATTTATCATCATAAAAAATTTTAAAAATGCTATGAGTACATGCAACATAGTTAATTAAAATAATTATAAGGATGAAATACTATAACTAAATTTAGACGTATTAATTCTGTACTAAATTCAGATAGAACTGATGAGTTAGATGTTTTTTAAGTTCAAGGAAAAATTAATTAGGCATGAAAACAGAACCGCACACGAGATTAAGAGAATAGACAAAGTTTAAATATTGAAGATGAAAATATTTTAAGAACTTCTGTTGCTATACCAACCGTCGACATTGTTTGATTGCTACGCTTCATGATGTCTAGACTGGTAATGAACATACGGGCAGCAGTCCATGTATTAAACCAACATTTCTTGTTTTCTTCAATTTTCTGTTTAACTATCTAATTTCAATTTTACAAAGGAAAATATTTTCCTTTTCAAATTACCTCTACTAATAATAAAGGAGAATATGCGTGTGTGTGTTAGTATGTTACATAAACTGTTTGATCTACAGTTATGAAATAAAATGTCATAGATATATTTCGAGGTTGGTAATAAAAGCGATTTTTTAATTCAAATTCTAATTTAATTAATAAAAAGGCAAAATATTTCGTCTTCCAACTATAATTTTCAAAATATTATTGCACAGACTGTTTTTACTGCATTTAAAAATTTAAAACATGTTTTTAAATTATATCAATTTAAATGTTATTTTTCACAATTTTTTTTAAATATATTTTTTTGTATAACTTTCAATAACAGCAATTATTGCAATGAAATACAAACAATTATTATTTTTTAATCAATTTTCTGAGATTGTTAAAATCTGAGAATGAGAGATTTTTTCCTAATTATTTGCTCAGATTGTATGAAGAATTAAAAAGAAAAAAAATCAAAGCTGTAGCACTGCAAAAGACACAGTAGAATATCCCGTACAGAAATATTTTATAATGCCATGGGATTTGAACAGCATTAGTTTCTTTTACACAATAAATAAAATAAGCATAAGGTTGTTAAAATAACACGAATATATATCTATTACGATTTATAATAAAAAAAGAAGCATAAATGAGTTAAAGATTAAATTAAAGATTTAATTGAAATTAAACATTACCAATATTTCTAACGAAATATCTGGTCGCCAAAGTCGTCTAATGTAGAATATTTTACAAGAAAAAATTATAGAATTATTATTTATAGAAAGAATATTTTACAGCATTTTATTATAACACAAGTAAGAAATAATTTGGACTAAGAAGTATCAAACTATAAGAACAATTGATATCCCAGAAGCAAATTCTTAAAGGGTAATATCAGATAACTTAAGGTAAATATTAAATACCCTTAAAACAAATTCAATAAAGAGCTTACAAAAGATCTGATGGCAAATTACTGGTAATAATAACACGATTAAAAATGGTTACAATTTCTCCCTTTTCATACTCGCTTTCTACATCGTCTGACTGGCTAAGCTTCCAATACTTTAATCCAAGCGCAATTCAACAAAATTAAACCATCTGCTAGAAACCCACCAGTTTGTGCGTAACGAAGACAGGTGTGCTGCCGAAAAGGCTTGATATCGAACGCTTGCTTCGCATGCACGCGCTGAATCGTCAAGATCCATAATTATTCAACGTCCATGGCAATGAGACTAACGAGGAGAGGCAAGGTGCATACGCTCGCCAAAAGGGTGTTTCGAATATTCGAAGCACGTAGAACGGGAGAGAAGGGAGTGCATGGTAGAAGGATTCCAACCTTTCAGAGAATCGTGTGGTAATTAAAAATGAAAATTGGATATTGCCGAAAGAGTACCGTTCCATATATAAGGAAAAGTGATTAGGATTTCAGCAAAAGAATGAAGGTCTAAGTTCGTTATGGCACAGGTTATGTAGGAAGGGGAGGTTTCAATAATGGCATAATAAGATTTGATCAGCACGTAGAATCTGTTTTACATGAAAAAATGCATTGCAAATTAAAAGGAAGCTCGCTTCTTAAGACGCTTTTTGAATTTTGGGTGATGGGTTCATTAGTGCTTGACATAATGATAAGATCGATGAGTTAGAAACCACTATATTGACAAAAGAATGGCACCATTATACAGTAATTATGGTTTTCAGCGAAGTATGGCTCTAGTAGCTTGGTTCGAATTATCGGTCTAAAAAAATATTATGTATATATACATGTCTCAATATACTGTCTCTCTAAAAAGTCGCATATGAAACTTCTTTGAAACTACATATCCCTGTAAACACCACATTATTCTTGGAAGGGGTGAATTTGCAACTAGGAAGACTAGGCAGCTTCATAGGGTCGCTAGGTTAAGAGCGCTCACAAGCAGACCGATAAAAAATTTTTGCTTAAAATTTTGTAAAAAGAAATAAAATTTGCCGAATAATAGAATATTTGGATAATATTAACTATTTACCAAGTATAATTAATCAGTTTCTATCATATTCTTTTGAATTCATTTAGTTAAAATAATTATAAAACCAAATGCATTATATGATAATATTATGTACAAGCATTGTGAAGGCTGTCAGGAGTCATGACAAATAAATAAAAACAAACAGTATTTAAAAAGTTAATAAATTAAAAATATTTACTTAAACTATATGTTAAAAATGTAATGTAAATATAACGCCACCAATAAACAAGTTTTAAAATAATGATTTAATAGATTAGAAATGATTAAAAGCTTTATAATTTAAAGTAGTCAACAAAACGTTAACAATTTAAAAAATATATTAAATTAATTAAAGAAAATTTAATTCTAATCGTAAATACTAAATGTGCTGAATCACATGTAACTAGGAAAATTAAAGTCCTTATTTCATTTTTCAAGAAAAAATACATCTAAAGAATGCGCCGATTTAATATATCACAATTTTTTTTATCTACATGAAAACAAAAATATTGAGCATTAATCTGAAATGAAAAAAAAATAATGATGATTAATGGAACAAAAATATAAAATCGATACGAGTTAACAAATAGTTATTAAATATGCCTTAAGAACAATCGAATCACAAAATCGATGAAATGATGCAGCTCAAAAGAAAGATATTGCTTCGATCATAAGATATAAAACAAAAGCTAGCAGAAAATAAAAGAGGTATTTTTAATTTGCAGATCAACACAAAAAGACGTTCGTAGAAGAAAGCATTTGTCAACCAGCCTAATCTTTATCCTAGCATAACAGACAAGATGAGATGACATGAAAGATACAACGACTATTTTATGACAATGGTTATATATTAAAAAGCAATATAGCAATCCATGACGGGAAGATAATTCTGTCAGTTTTTATTAAGATAAATAGGTTGATTGTTCGGAACAAAAAAGCGCATTCTTTTTTTAATTAAGTAATGAATCCTATTAAAAATTTCACTCCATTTTATGTCACACAATCAAAAAATTCCAATAAAATACAATGGATAATAGACTAAACAAATTAGGGAAGATATTGCAGAATGATGAAATAGAACAAGAACAAACTAGTTTTTGCAGACGATTAAAAAAAAAATCTAATTGTTTTCATCATTCCAGACGATTTAAAATAAAATCAAATTGTTTTCATCATTGCCATTGGAATGGAATAGTGTTATTGCCAACATTAAAATGGCTTTTAAAAATATGAAATGTCCAGTGTTTGTTGTGTTTTAAATATCAATTGTTCATTTAAAATCTTGGAAATAATTAATGTTATTAAGAAGAAAAAAGAAAGATAATGTAGTCATTAAATTTAAAGAACATAAATTGGATAAAACAGTTTTTATGAATAAGGTCACATTTTTTTAATTAGATAATAAAGGTTAATTACCCGCTCGGATGAAAATTATACAAATCTCATTACAGTACAGCGTCGATTAATCAATTTAATTTCAATCTTAATTAATTAGATTTAAATCCTAATTCATATTTTCTTTTATTTCGACAACGTTGTTCTAAAATTGTTTATTTGAAATTATAAAAACCACAAGTATTATCACTTATTAAGATTTTAACAAATTTTTTATTAGTTATCAAATTTCTTACACACAGGTTTTGAAAGTTTAGTTAATTTTAATACAATCATTTACAAATGTTATGATTTTTGATGTTTATGTTTTTCTCCAATAATTATGTGAAGGTGTTCTCAAAACTTTATTCCCTTCATTCAACAATATGAAAGGCTTGTACACATTTGATAAGTTTTCATGAAAAGGCACGGAATTTGATCATGCTACTCTTGAAGACTTTATGGAATAGTGACATTTTTTTTTCTCTTAATAGCTTTTTAGGTTACAAAAGGTCACCTCCAAAAATCGACATTTTACAAAACTGTGATAAAACGATCTTATACCCATCTAGGTAATATGAGTTAGTATGGAGTTATTGAGATTTTGGTTTATGAAAAGGGGTTGTAATGCCAGTTTTTACATCCTTTTTTTTAATATACAATTTTATTTTTTAAAAATGAAAAACACAATTCGATTTTTTCATACCGGTTTGGTAAACAGAGATTTCGATTTATACAGGGCCGTATAATCGAGGCTTGATTATATATTAATTATCATTTTAGATCAAATTTAAAAATAAAGGATTAAATATTTAAGATTTTTTTGTATTGGGTATTTTTTTTATTAAATTTTAAACTCATTTAGTTTATGAATATTTGCACGAAAAATAGTGCGGCAGAAAGGAAGAACAACTTACTTACGTTCAATGAAAATGACCATATATACGAATATATGACAGAACTAACACTGTGTTTATCACCGTTTATCATTTGAAACAAGATGAGTTGCTACTTCACAATCGAATCGATATAGTATATATACACTTTCGAAAACCGATTTCATTTCTTAGTAGGCAAATATTTAAAAAAGTCTGCAATTAATACTGGTGTCATCAATTTGACAATGCTGCTAAGGTTTATCAGAAATAATGTAACCAAGTTTTTTTTTCTTTAGACGTCACAAATTTCATGGAAATATTTACATGTTCAGCCATATCTAAAGAATTAAATCGTCTAAAATGAAATAAGGAAACATAATGTCAACTCTTTTGTTGCAAGAAATGTTAGTAATTATCAATTTTAGTTAGTAAGGTAATTTGGATTTTTTTTTTTAAAGTTTTGGATACCAAATTTTAAATTTATAAGCATAATTTTAAAAAAATTACAACTTAAATACTACAAAATATTAATTTCCGTCTCTTATCACAAGCAACCGAAGAAAGGCGTCAGATGTCCTCAATAATGTGTTACATATAGAGGGCGTCCGTTATTATGGAGGCTCAATATCTAATTCCTAAACCATTAGAAATAGGCATATAATTCCAGTTGGTAAATGCTTAAGATGGAGAAATAATTACATTTTGCGTTGTTTGAATCAAAAAATGTATTTGTCAAAAATATATGGATTCTAAGCTTTATATGGTTCGTTATTCGTGTCAGTCATATTTAAGAAAAAGTTGTCGATATTCTAACACGATACCTCCCCCCCCCCCGTCGTTTTATGATGAAAAATGGCGGAGTTATAGCTATTTAACCAAAATGGGGACCATATAAAAATTTATTTTATGGAAAATTTGAAATAGAGCCACAATGGAGTATAATTTCAATTTGCAAACGATCCTCTGTCCCGAAACAGCAAATTTAAATATAAAATTGGTCTAAAATAATGATTTTCAACTTTTCATAATTTGACCAGTTTTAATCGCAGAAGAAAAACTTTTGGAAAGAGTTGAGAGCCCGCTCTCCGCTTCACCGTGCCTCTGTGAAAAGAAAAGGGACTCGGCAGGCGCGGATAACCCGCCAGTGGTTGAAAGTTTAAAATTTTATAGTGTCAAGAATATTTCACTGAAAACAGGACAGACAGCACAGGGGAACTCAACCAACATAAAATATAATCTTTCATTGCCAATATCTATCTATCTGTTAAGTTTTAGAAATCAGCTATTTGCCCTAAATAAGAACGAAATCTTGTATTCTATTCTAAGCAATTTTATATTTCAGAGAAGCAAACTCTTCAGCGATTTAAAAGGTACCACTCTTCACACTCGAGTTTACTATGTCACAAGAAGCAGTATTTTTAAGAGGATTAAACCCATTTTACAAGTTCACATTATTCTGAGAATTCATCATCTCTGAGTCTTACATAAGCTTACATGTAATATCGGCTTAGAAGAAATTAGCTGTCCAACTATTTCTGGCGTGTTGAAATCAGTTACAATAACGTAGCTCTTGTAAGAACGTGCCTATCATACGAAAAAGCGAAATACATCCACTAGTTAATCGACAAAATGTTTACTGATGCAGTAAATCCAAAAGCACGAAAAGCTACTGATTGGGAAAGTTGAAGAATATATGCCATGATTTCAAATCTAATCTTCCGTTAGTAATGGTTATTAGGAGGACTTAAGAACATATTTTTTAAGACATGGAATGGTTCTGAAATGTTTTTAAGATGTTTTTTATAATAAAATTATTATATTTTACATAAAATGATGGAAGTTATCAAACTGGATGTCTTCTTTATCATTAACTGTTATTTTGTCCCTTGATTCGACAGAAGAGAGTTCAACGTTTCCAAATATTTCAGGATTCATATATCATCTAAAACTTAAAATACAAAAATTTGTTTACTGCAAAGATTTGCTTCCGTGCTTTCTATTTTATTTTCAAGTAAAAAAGGATTATAATGTTTTTTAATGTATGTACATACTACTTCTACAATGCAAGAAAGATTATGATTTGAAGAAAATATTTTTAGAATCATATTTGGTAAAATAAATATTAAAAACATACAGAATACATAGGGAATTATCTCCTCTAAACTTTCTCGTACACTCTCTAATAAATTTATCATCCTGGAGAACGATTTGCATGGCTTGGCGTACAATAGTTATGAAATATTAACTTTTTGAATCTATCGTGTGATCCTTGGCGACTTATTTGGCGATTAATTCTTGACATGCGTTAACAGTATCCGAACATTCAATTTCTGTATCAGACACGTTTTTCTCAAACGATTGAAACAGAAATTTGACACAAAAGTGCACTTGTAGTCACAAAATCATATAACAAATTTGATATATTTAAGTCAATGCATTTTTGAATTATCGTGTTAATACATTTCTAAAAATACAAAATGACAAATGGTCAACCCCTTGTTGGATTTGGCTTAAAATTTGGCATGTGTCTGAACTATAGATGTTAAAGGTGTTTATTGAGTTTTATCTATCTAGATCTCTTCTAGCTTGAGTTTTATCTATCTGGCTCTATTCTAGCTTGAGTTTTATCTATCTAGCTTCTTTTGTAATTATTAAGTTAACATATATTCGAAGAGACTGACTCCCTCTGGATAGATTTTCACAAAATTTGATAGAAACATCCAAATTTGGTGAAAATACCGAATACCAAATTTCAACCGTCTAGCTCAAAACATTTTTGAGTTATATATTAAGCGGATATTTTCCAAAAAATGTGTTTTTCGAACTCAGAGAGGTCTAAAACATAGAGAATTTTCAAAATCTCGAGTCCCAGTTTTTTGACGGTGATTAAACTCTCTTTACACTACGTATACGGCAAAAAAAAAAAAAAAAAGCATATAAAATATACAAATGTATTAGAATTCATAAGATTCAGAGATTTAAATAGGCAGGGCATATATTCAGATTAGATGATTTCTGAAATATCTAGATGCCTTTCTGGCTAAACCAAAAGATATCAGAAAAAGATAATGAAGTAATTGATTTGATGTGCTAGCTTAGAAAAATATAACGATGCTTCAATTCATGAATTGAAAAACTTGACGTAAAATAGGACAAAATGGTAATGAAGTTTGAAGAAGGTTAGGGTTCAACCGACATTGTTACACCAATGGTGAAAAATTTATATTTCATGTCACTGACAATAAATTTGTGACAATTTTTTTTCATTCGTTTGTTTTTCGGTTGCATCCTACATAATACTAATACTGTATTATTAAATTCTTCAAAAAAAAATTTCCGATAGTAAAAAATTAAGCAAATTTAATTAAAACTAACAAAACGAAATTAGTAAAAAAATTAAATTAAGTGGCTCTGATAAGCAAATAACCAATCCAAAATTCTAACAAAAAGCATTTCACAACCATATTGAGATTCTAATATTAGATTCTATTCTGATAGCATTTCGTTTTCGGAAACAATCTTGATTCGAAAATACTGCTATAAAACATAGGAGAAAATTACAAACTGCTTTAATCGAAAAAGCTTATCAAGTTTTAATTCCAAATCCTTGATTGAAATAAAAGAAAATTCTCTGTTACAGACTCTCTTTATCTTTACAATGTTCACTTTTACAATTTCTTAACATCGAGGAATCAAAGCAACTGTTTCTTCACACTGCCCAAAGGCATTCGCAGTTAATGGTCACAAAGCTTTGGCCTCCAGGTAACTAACATTAACTTAGCAAATTAACCGTCAACTCGTTTCACAGAAACAACACAAAGGACGCTTAAGCCTTTTTCTAAAGCTCGTCAAAGTTGCTCAACCAATTCCCTGCGTGTGGATCGAATGTTATTAAGCAAACAGTATGGAGGAATAACCGCGAAAGTTAAAACAATCGCGTGCCCAAAGTTTTACGAGTCACGAATTTTCCGGCTACTAAGAGAAGCGACGAGTTTATTGAAAGAACATTAACTTCTTTAAAAATAGAACGCACGCATCGGTTTTGTTATTTATGTTTTAAACAAAGTAAAAGCAGCGATTTGATGATTGAATAACACAACTAGAATCGTATTTTAAGTGATGCACATGAAAAAGTTTAGAGTATAAATATGAAAGTTCAAAGCCATTGTAATCAAGATAAAACTAGTATTTAAATTTTATTAATCCACAAAAAGTAGCTTTCTTAATTTTAACTGTTTACTTTACTTACTCTTGAATTAATAGCTCATCAACCATATAAATATTTCTCTTATGCGACTCTAAAAAAAACACAATTTAGCTATAAGATTTGGCAATAATATCTACAGTTTAATGGAAAACGTGATTTAGTGATAGGTTAGAACCGTTCACTTAATGGAACCGGACATCAATAAAATTATGGTTCTAACAATCTTACCATCGAAGCCTTACTAATAGTATAATTTAAAGAGAATAATTACTCAGTAATTAATTAATTTTTTAATAAACGTTAAATTAAAAATAAGTTAAATTTCATTTATTAATTTTTAATTAAAGTTAATAAAATAATTTATTCAAATTTTTATTTATAAAAATTAAAATGTTTTATTTATAATAATTAAATGCTTTTTGTACTTGAGATCATGAAATTTAATATTTCTTGGGTAAATTTTTCATATTTCGAAGGAGGCATATGGTACTTATATTTTTAATACGTATTTTGGAATCTTGAAATCAGTCTTGCGTAAATTTACTATGAGATGGCGGCACTCGAGGAAAATCAAAATTGCATTAAGTCAATTGATTAACTGATAGTGACATTCAGGTAATATTAAATTAATGTATCAGTGTATCGTCATGAACAAAAACAACTCGCAAAAATTTTCAAAGCCATATCCATTTCCCAAATAAGTGAAAATCCGATTATATTTCATCTTTACGAATACGAAACATGCTAAATTAAATTTAAAGGAAGAAAAAATAGATTTTCTTTACACAAAACTGAATTTAAGCAAACCTAATAACAATTAGGCGATTAAAGCAAAAGGGAAAAAAAAAATTAAATTATTGCAATAAGGGAATTTTTTTAGCACTTGTAATTAAAATATTTTCATAACGTGACATGCCCAGCGACAAAGATCAGCATGAAAACATTTTTGGAACGCTGCAGTTAGAATAATGGAACAAAAAAGAGCAATAGCATGATGCCGCAATATTTTTAGGTATAATTAAAAGAATTTTTAAGAAAAAAATTCCAATACATCCCTTAAATTATAAAAGACAGAAATGTATCAATAAATAAAAATTCCGAAAATAGTTAAGAAAATTAAATGGCTCCGATTTTGGAAGTAATCAATAACGATAATAAAATCTTTCACCTTAGACATTAAAAGATAGAAAGGAAAGAGAGAAAAGAAAATAATTCATTTCAGCAATTTTCATAGAAAAGCATGACTTTTATTCCATATAAATAATATTAATAATTTCAAATATTTCAATGTAAAATTATTTTTTAAAAATTGTATGTTATAGAATTTTTATGCTAAAAAACATTACATTCTTTTTAATCATGAAATTTCTTTTAGTTAAATAAGTTAGTAAGAACGGTTAAGGAATGGGGAACAAATTCGATTAAAGCAGTACTAAAAGATAAATAAAGAAAACAACTATGTTTAATGCTTGTCATAGCGAGGTTTCATTAAATGTTACTTCATCAGTTTTTCTTTTCTTACATACTGTTTTCATTCATTTAACTTGTGACACTCTCAACTAAAGCCAAGGCGCCAAACAAGCGCCAATCTCCTCGCCAAACAAAAGCACAGCGGCAATGCGAGGCTAGCCGCAAGACTGGAAGCATGTGAAACCTGCCGTCCGCGAGATTTACTTATGTTAAGCTTGTGAATATAAGTATTGACTAAATGTGTATAATTGTAAGTGTAGTGTTTTGTGTGGTGGTCGTGTATTAAATTCTTTTCAAATTGTTAGAATCCGTTTTTATTGCATTACTCTTACAAATTTTATTTTCAAGATTCTCACAATTTCCATAAATTTAAAATACATTCATTTTTTGGCATTTCCTGATATATTTAAAAATATTATTTTGTATAGTTAACAGTTAGAATAACATAAATAAAAGTGAGAATATGCACTAAAGCGACATGATGAAAGGAAAAAAATAAATAATTTCTGAATATGCAAACACTGAGTTAACCCTTTCTAGGGCCGTGGGAAGTATGCTTTCCACCAAATTTATCAATATTTGTATGAAATTATGTAGGTTGGCGTAAGTTCTCACAAATTTTTTTACAAAGACAGAAACTTAGATGCTTCAGTTCTTTATCTCACACAAAATAATGTGTCTTGATTTGTTACTTAATTATTAAATAACCAAATTAATAAATCAATCAAATTAAATTTATCTAATAAGCTAAATGAATCTCTTTTCTTATTTTAATTTCAAGCCTAAAAATATATAATATGATTAGAAAAAAATGGCCCTTTAAAGGGTTAAGATGACTGATGGCTATAATATTTTTTACAAAAAATTTTTTTGTAACATAATAATTAATTAGATAAAATTTGGATAAAATGCTTAAAAATACAGAACATAGAATCCGGTTCAAAATTACACTGACATCAAAATATAAAAATACTGAAACTGTTTTCAGTCATCGCTCCAGTTTAAATACAACTAACTAGGCCTACATTTGATAATTAATTATAACTAATCATCTGAATTTTAATTCATAGAAGAACAAAAGACCATTCATTTATTTTGAGTTATTAGAAAGTATAAGGCTCATCATTAATATCAGAAACTAGTAATAGATAACATATGCTTATTCATAATTCGCAATTAATCACAATTAGCTCTTTCAAATAAAAGCACACAATAAACTGTAAGAAAAATAAATAATGATTCAGGAATTTTATCTATATTTAAGCAAATTACAGTTCTAAAATATTTTCGAAGAAGTTTGGATTCAATCTCTGCTGTCTTCGATGACAAATCTTTAATTCCCTGAATGCCTTGTTTTGATTGATTACGTAAAGATAGACGAGTTTTAAAATTCTTCGCGTACCAGGATATTCCCGCCGAGTGCTGTGTTTTGAACCGGAATGTTCTAGAGCATTCTTCTTTTGTTTTTGATTAAAGGAAACATTCTTTACTCTCCTCCAATTTACGAAGTCCCACGTTTAGTCTGTTTGAATTAGTGGAAATGAATATTCCGAAACCTTCCCGCACATTCCGTAATAAATGTATCCGTGCATTAGAAAGTAAATGTATTAGAAATAAATCGTAATAAATATATTAGAAAGTCGTAATAAAGAGCGATCTTTTATGTTAATCACTGGTATGCGATTAATACCGAAGTTAGAGAAAACCAAATGTGTATTTTGGACGTCTTTTTTCCTAGCAATTAAAACAAAAATTTGATACAGAATTACAATTTTAGAAATAAATTCTCATACCAAGTTTAATATATATATGTAACATTATTTGTTTGCAGAAGGCAGGATTGATAAGCAGGGAATAGACTTGGTATTTTTAATTTCGTTTTATTCTCTCTCTTCTCTCCCGGGAGACCAATATAATTATTTACAAGAAGGCGCATTGCGGCACAAAAGCAGAAGGCAAAAAGGGACGAACAAATGATCATTAGTCTTATATAAGATGGGATTTCTGGCCAAGTGCCAATTCAATACATGTGGTGACCTTTGACACCTTTTCAAGGGCAACGAAAGGGATCACTTTCATTTGATATGTAGTACTGATGGCGCATTATTTTTACAAAGGAATTAATTAAACCGAAAGTGGAATTGGATCAAGAAATAAGAGAATATTTTAGAATGAAGTTACGATGGGCTAAATCAAGATAAAGTTTTGGAAATTAATTTGGATTAAATTAAGAGTTTAAAATATCATTACATATATATGTCCTTTCATTTTTCAATTATGTTAAAAGTTATCAAACGGCCTTAATTTGAGTCTGCGCACAATTTCTTACACAATTTTGAGCTACAGTTATTTAACAAGAATGATACCATTAGATTCAGCGGCAGTGATTTCCCAGAAACTTTCTCGCATTCTCTGTAATAAATGTATTTGTGTATTATTAACCACATGCCATTGGTGAATAATAGAAAGATTCTATTAGAGCGCTTTGGCGATTAATCGCTGGGATGCATCTAATACTCGAGAAAGAGAAATCCAAATGTGTATTTTGGATGCTTTTCTTGCTACCGATTAAAAACAAAATTTGACACAAAATTACAATCGTAGTCATAAATTCTTATACCAAATTTCATATATCTTAATCGTTTCATTTTTCAATTATGTTGAGAATTGTTTAATGACCTTTAGAGGGCTTAATTTGACCCTGCGCACAATTTTTTAAGCAATTTTCAGCCGCAGCATGTCAACATTAAATTTGGTATTAGCGCTTCGAAACTTAATTGTGTCAATGAAAGGCATGTAAATCTTCCGCGGATTTAACATGAATATAACTTTGATAATATATGAGCACAGACTCAAAACTATTTCCAGAAGTTCTACAAGAAATGTCAATAATCCATTCAGAATTGGGTGTGTAAGAATTATACTCCCATATGGCTAGCAAATCTAATCTTAGCTGTTGATTTTGGTCTTGTTATAATGAGTAAGAAATGAAAATCTGTTTACTAAAAGATGTCAAATTCCCCTTTGGTACTTTTTCGTTAGCCGGGCGCAAATGTCGCCACTTGTGAACCAAACACGAATTTGGCGAAATTCTATATTATTTGGCGATTTCTTGCTTGCGCCCGGCTTACGGAAAATACCACCCCTTTTATTCATAAGTTAAAAATTATATTAAAAAAATACTAGGGTTAAGGCTTATTATATCCTCTGATGAATTTTCATCCTGTTTATTTCTACTGTATGTTATTGTTGACAAGCCTCATCCAACAATTTCTATAACTTAAATAACCAAATATTTGATGCTTCCTAATTAATATTAGACAACCAGCTGTCATAAATTCAATGATATTATAACTAGAAACTGTGTCGGTCTAGACGGGCTGTTATCCTGTTAAAAATATTTCGAATATAATAATCATAAATTAGTTATGGAAAGTTTCATTAGAAACTTTCATGTACATCGGCAGAGTGTTTAAACTAACATTGTGTCCACTATTAAAAATATTATTATTTGTTGTACACTTTAGATGAAAATATAAATATATAGAAGCCTTAAAAGTTTTGTCTCCTTGTCGGGTATCTTCTCTATCCATAATGCTCATGAACAATCAAATCAAAACTAACTACTGAAATTAGTTTGAAACATAGGAATTCACAAGTAGAAAAAAATACAATGTCAAATACAAATCTGTACTAATAATAAAGATGAAAGTGTCTATGTTGGCTCTCTAAAGGCCAGATCGTTTGACTTAAAGCAACCAAACTTAACACATATATGTATTTTTGGAAGGTGAGAATGTGCACCACGGAATGACTTTTTAAAATTTCAATCAATTAAAAACTAAACGAAATCTTGGTTTTGTACAAATAATAACATATAGATATATTATTGTACAAAATTAAATTTCACACCATTTTAAATTTAAAGAATTATCTTTCTAATGATACCAATTAAATGGTTGAGCAATTTTTTTTTAAAATGTGGGCAATTTTTTAAAAAAAATATTTTTTTTTTCTCTAGTTAAAAAAAATGCTGAGAGAAAATATAAGTAAAGGCCCATTACGATAGTACGTGAATTGAAATAAAAATAAATATCAAAAATAGGATCCCTACTCTAATAATTGAAATAGATGAATTTGCACAACTTCAACGATGATTTTTTCTTGTAATAATTGATGATAATAGAACCAACATATGTGCTTTAAAGTTTCCTCTACAGAACTATGTTTGAAACTCAATTTCAATTAGAAACATAACATTTATAGGAAAATGTCACAAAAAAAATCATAATAGAAAGCAAAATGTCTTGAATGGTTAATAAAAACGAAGAACCTTCTTAACTCTTTGATGAACACGCTTTTAAAACAATTGAAAACCCAAGTAGCAAAAAAAAAAAAAAATGTTAAATATAAAAATGAAATTTAATTTTAATAAATAAAATAAAATCATTCAATTATTTAGTTTAAAATATTACTCAAAAAAAGAAAAATACCATAATATCCAGCACCATACTATTTGAATACTCATTTAATCCATAACAACAATCCAATATCATCTTCATATTTGAAATATTTAATCTAAAGGGCAAAGAACTTAAAAGAGATACCAAATATTACATTTATATTTTTTCTATAATTTTTATTGAATTGCATAAGAAGATATATAAAATACCATTACTTAATCAGCTTTAAAATTAATCTGAAACATAAAATAATCTTTTATTTTACTATAAACAATTAATTTACTCATAGAAAATTTTGAGAAAAGAGAATATATACTCTCAGAAAGACAAAATTGCAGCACCGCACAATTTGCCAACCTTAATCTTACGAGTTTTAACTCGCACAAATTTTTGAATTCATTTATTTAAGTATTTAATATTGGTTCATAATATTGCCTATAGAATTAAAAACTTTAAACAAAAAATTAAACTGTTCGACTATGAGTAATTTAAACTTTTGGAAGTGGGTTTAAATAAATTCCACTATGCATAAAAAGCCAAGCAAAAGGTGGGGCAATTTCCAATCCACCTAACCCTAAACAGTTAAACAATGATCTTTCTACCACAAGATCTCATGAAACAAAAAAATAAAACTTCAACTTTTTCAAGGGTATACTACATCAAAAGCAAAACAAGTTTCTGTTCAGTATTCCTAACCGATGGTGGGCGTGGCGTTCCAGCTCAAGTTTGGAACCAAGTGTCACGACAATGAACTCCAGGTTATTACGAGGGATGAAACAAAAGAAAACGAAAATAAAGGTAAATCTTAATTATTCACGTCTGGCAAATGCCTGAAACAAAAGACGAAACAAAAGGCAGATTCATCAGCCGCACGCACCAGGGCTGTTAAGAAAATGAGACAAGGGTTTAATGAGGGCTGAATTACAGAAGCGCAGCGGTAGTTTTCTTCTCGCTTTCCTTTAATAGTGTTAAAGAAAGTTCAAGAAGTTCGCCAAGGAAACGGTTTTGATAAATATGCGTGATTATTTATGAATGTAGATAAATGGATGGCATACAGTACACAGCTAAGTGAGAAGATGGATGTAGAGTCGAGAAGGCAGCCAACTTACTGCACACGCTCGAAAATAATAAATTGCAAAAGAATTTTGAAAGTACCCCTTAATAGACATTTCAGATTGTTTAAAATGCTGCTTTTGTTGATTTAAATCTTTATTAATTGATATTTAACTCGGAGCTCCCTGAAGAACATTCGGTAAGAAACGGTGCTTGATTTTGAATAAGCATGGGCGATTTGATGATATATAATATTTACAAGCATTCGCTTGATTGAGATGAACGAACATGATTTTGAATAAGCATGGGGCAATTTGATGATATATAATATTTACAAGCATTCGCTTGATTGAGATGAACGAACATGATTTTGAATAAGCATGGGGAATTTGATGATATACAATATTTACAAGTATTCGCTTGATTGTGAAGATGGATGAACATGATTTTGAATAAGCATGGGGCAATTTGATGATATATAATATTTACAAGCATTCGCTTGATTGAGAAGATGAACGAACATGATTTTGAATAAGCATGGGGCAATTTGATGATATATAATATTTACAAGCATTCGCTTGATTGAGAAGATGAACGAACATGATTTTGAATAAGCATGGGCAATTTGATGATATATAATATTTACAAGTATTCGCTTGAATGAAAAGATGGATGAACATGATTTTGAATAAGCATGGGGCAATTTGATGATATATAATATTTACAAGCATTCGCTTGATTGAGAAGATGAACGAACATGATTTTGAATAAGCATGGGCAATTTGATGATATATAATATTTACAAGTATTCGCTTGATTGACAAGTTGAACGAACATGATTTTGAATAAGCATGGGCAATTTGATGTATATTTACACGTATTCGCTTATTTGAGAAGAATGAATGTAGAGTCGTGAGTGAAACTTAATACACAAGCTTAAGAATAATAAATTGTTTAAGAAATTAATTGAAGTAGTTTCTTTATACATTTAATTATTTAATAAATTTACTAATTATTTACTACTTAATTTAAATCATTAGCTTTGTAAATTAGGCCTCCTAGCGTTAAAGCCGAGAAATTTTTGCTAACTTTTTTCCTTCAAAACGGCAAGCCCGAGATATTTCGGGTAAAAAAAAGTCACTTAAAAATTTCAGATCTGAGGTTTTCCTGTTAACGATTTTTCTCTCCATCTCTAAATGTCCAGCTGCGCATATAATAAGAGATAAAGTCTACTATTTTTTGACCTTATTAGCACAAAAGTTCCGAACAACATTGTTACGATATCTTCCCAATACAAGCCGACATTCAGAACATCGAGCAAGATTGTGGGTTTTAGTTTAGTTTCGTTACATTAACGTCCCGTTTTAAAGCAACACTAGGGCTATTTTGGGACGGACCTCGTAATTTTGAACCGCGGTCAGATGACGAGGACGACACCTGAGCTGACACCCTACCAGCGGGAGGACATTTGAGCAATATTGTGGGAATATCGAAACAATATCTTGTGCTAAGAGGGGAATATCAGTGTCTGATTAATCGTCAGTGAGACCAATCTTTCAACTCAATATTTAATTTTGAAGTACTAATAACATTCACATAAAGGCAACTGTGACGGCTATATCAAAGAGAAAAATTTCAGACCGAAATGACTCGGTTGTGTTTAGAAATTTGTCATATTTGACCATATTTGTTGCCACAAATCTTGTCATATTTGACCATATTTGTTGCCACAAATCTTGTCTTATTTGACAACACGACCTTGAAATTCAAATATCACGCTGTAAATTTGAATCAATACGAAGTGTTCATTTTTTCACGGGAATTCAAATATACATGCTACAGCTTCAGCAATTTTTTAATATGCGATGTCGAAGTTAAAAAACCAATGGTGAAAATGAATAATTCTAATAATATTGCCAGCAATTCTTGATTAAATAGCGGAAAAATATTCCGATTATATCGATTTTTAACCACATTATAAATATATGGCAATGTTTTAATCGCGCTACCGTATAGATTATGGAGAGGTTACACACAGTGCAATAATATCTGAGAGGTATTAGCGCAAATTCAAGAACTTACAAAATGATAAATAAATTTGATTCAATGAAAGTTATGGTTTGCATATGTATCGGGTGATTTAAAAGTCCATTAACATTTGAAAATTCAATAATTTAGGGGATAATGCATTTAGAGAGGTAAAAATGGACACGCTTGAAATGACATAGGATTTTATTAAAACCAAAAAGTACAAAAAACGGCCAATAGATGGCATTTTATATGATAACAAAAGCAATAATTAGCATAACAATTGATTTTTTTAAGAAAGACTATGTTCTTTATAGCAAATGCTCAGCATGGCGATCATCATTCACCAACAATACCTGCAGTCGAAGAAAAATGTTGTCGACGGCACTGTATAACATATCTGTAGATGTGTTCGTTAGCATTCCTAATGAGGCCGGGCGATCGCGGTAGATTTGCGACTTCAGGTAACCTCACAACCAACATCATGCAATGCGGTTTCTACGGCAGTTCTAGGAATTCCAGTACATCAAATTCTGCAGTTGACAGACCCCCCGGTGTATGGAAGAAGCATCGTCGCTTCCCAACACGTTAGACAAACAATCATCATCTTCCCCCGTTTTTTGCACTTTTTTTGTTTCAATAAAATCCCATGTCATTTCAAGCATGAGTATCAATTTTTACCTCACTATCAACATTATTCCGTGAATTACTGAATTTTCAAATGCTAACTAACTTTTAAATGACACGTATATTGCCTATTCTTAAAGTTTGCACATGAATTCAGAGATACTATGTATTATTCCGTGAATTACTGAATTTTCAAATGCTAACTAACTTTTAAATGACACGTATATTGCCTATTCTTAAAGTTTGCACATGAATTCAGAGATACTATGCATAAATGTTATTTTGATTTTGGTGTGAATATTTTTTATTTTGATCTTGATATTTTACATGAGTGTCATCATTTTTGTCTTTTCTTTATTTATGATTTTAAAGTAAGCTGAATGGTTTTTTGAGATTGACTTTTCTTCATGACTTTATGAATTATTTGATTGTAATTTAGAAACGGGACAATTCTGGTATACCAAAAATCGTGACAAATCTGTCTGTATTTTTCAAACAATCGTCATCTTCCCCCATTTATTGCACTTTTTTTGTTTCAATATAACACCATGTCATTGCAAATGTATGTCAATTTTTATTCTAACAACATTATTACGTAAATTATTGAATTTTCAAATCTTAACGGACTTTTGAATCAATAAATGCATTTACTTATTATCTCTTATTAGAAAAAAAATTAAGGAAATTTAAAATTTGAGAATTTTTAGCGACTTATAAACAATGAGAATCTCGTTCAATATTTCAAAATTCAGAAGAAAAAAAAAACGACGATAAGTGAATATCTGCCAAACTAAAAGCCTTAGCATGATTTATTTATTATTATTATTATTATTATTTTGCCACAACACTTCCACAATTGTATTTTTTTAAAAAAATTAATTAATATTTCTTGTTAACGAAAAGCTATATTCAGAACTTCTCAACAGAATGGTAGAAAAGAATATGAAAAATTGTTTTTTTTTTAAAGTATAACTCAAATAATTAACTGAACGAAACACGAGATTAAGTCGAAAATTAAAGTGACAATGACAAAGTTAAGAATAAGATAGGAATCTATCGTAAATATCAATATTGATATTTACGATATCAATATTGAATCGTAATATTGATCCATCGTAAATCCATATATTCAATAGCCATTGGGAAACTTTACTGTATAAATAGAAAAAAAAAAAATGGTAGAGATACTATAAGAACTATTCTCAGAAGTCAACAATAATAGCAACCAGTGAACCAATCCCCTTACAAGGCTAAACAAGCATCGGCTCCACTATTCGAGAAATTCTTTCTATGATTGAGGGAAATTCCATAATTCATCGAGAACCTTGCCACAACTACATTCTTAAAAAGGATCTCGAATTGCACTCGAGTCGAATATCTAGAAATGCGGTTGCACCTGGCGCTGTTTAATATAGAGCACCAACCTTCGAGAAAGCACAGGGTCATTAGAAATGGATCCCCTTTGCCTCCGAGGTCAAGTAACTTAAGATATCAAGGTCAGCAGAACATTAGATCTGTTATTCTTCAGAAAAGATGTGTATTTACTTTTCAATTGGAAAGCGACAAAGGTTTAATTTTTTGTCAACATTTGTCGCAAAAGCTGAACTTTAATATTATCTTTGAAAAATTTATATACTTACAGGGTATAAAATAAAATATATTACAAAATTTTAAAAGATGAATTGAAGCATGTAAATTAAGATACTTCAAATATTAACAATTCGGGGCATAATTTTTTTCATACATTATTTTTCGATATTTAAAACCATGAAAAAAGATGAAATAAAATAAAAATTGAAATTTGCTATCGCAAACTTCATGTTATCATGCGAGAATATTATTATATTTTAAACCACTGTTTTTCTTAATTAATTTAAGACATTAACCATTTTAAACCGGTTTAAAACAATCACGTGACTATCAAATTACACAGGTGTTGATATTTAGAAAACGATTTTATTTTTGTTTTTTTACCCATCTTAAAATCGTTCGCCCTCCAAAACTTTATCTCGAGGCCAGAATTTATTTAAATATTTATTGTGAAATTTCCGTTTTAAACTGGTTTAGAATAATCATGTGACTACTGTATTGTGCAATCGAAAACTTTTAGAAAAATTGTGTTTCCTTTTTTTTTTCCTCCATCTCAAAATCGTTTCAGCTCCAAAATATTTTTACCAGCAAGAATAACTGAAAATTGAAATACACAACTTTTATCCTACCCCGCTGTTCCGCTTTCATTCCCATTTTCCTCTCCGTGCTTCTTTGAGTGATAGCTTTTTACGACTCTGCCCTTTATTGGCCAGACAGGAGAATGAGTACATGGCGGACCTTCGCGCCAAGTTACTGGCGATAAGCCACCAAATGTGACAGTCTTTTTTTTTTATATATAACTTTGTAATAATTCTATAAGCGAAATAATGATGCCTCAAAAGCGATAAATCGCCAATTTCATGCCCGTGCATTTTGAAGCTTCAAAAACCTCAAACCGAAACAACATCATGTTCTCACATGATAAAAAATCATTCAAAATAATATCTTGTAAACATCATATTGTAAATATATCACATAATACGATGCAACTTTTCAGTAAATTCAAGCAATTATATTTCGATGAAATCTGGACCAAATATGTAAAAGGGCAAAACAAGTTTCGGAATCCCCTAATTTCATCCTAAACTAGATTTTTTTTTTCATTGACTTTCATATATAATCAATTTATATATAATCACCATTTTTTAAGTAACATATAACATTTTTTAAGTAAAAAAATACGAGACAAATGAAAATAATAAAATTCGACTTGTCAGCTGCCTTTAAGAGACGCTCGCTTTAATATTTGGTGTATAAAAAAAATTCAAAATTAATTTTAATTAAAATTTTTAAAAAAATATTACAATAAAATTTTTAAAAAAAATCTATTTTAATGTACTTTTTATGTTTTTTAAATACTCAAATACAAAGATTGTCAAGGCCGGTGACTTGAACCTCAGTCAGACATTAGTAAAAAAAATAAATAGAAGACTACACTAATCTGCAAGTGAAATTTAAATGATACTTGATTTTAATTTAATCCCCCTAAATTTCCAATCTTTGCAAAACATACTGTAAAGCTGTACAAAATCTCGATATTTCTCGAATTTTGAGAAGCCCCTAACAGCCATTCTACATTGAAGTTCGAATTTTAGGTAAGATGTCAAAAAATTAGGAAGATATGTAACACAATCAAAAGAACAGTCTTCAAAGCTTCTAAAATATACGAGTTTCATGTCTATAAAAATTTATAGTTTAAATCTTGATTTACCGACGGTGCTTTAAAGTGCCGTATAAATCCGGCTGATGCCTTCACAATATTTCTAAGAGTATCTAATTTAACAGTATTTAATTTATTAATTCTAACAGTAACAGGTAATTTTTCTAACAGTATTTAAAAGAACACGAAGAACGATATTTCCAATAGAAAGCAGTAGATATCGACTAAAAATAACATAAAAAATCTTTTATTGTTCATTTAATTAACTAAATTATTTTTTTCCCTTCTACCTGAGTTTATTCTTACCGAAACTTAACTAATGGCTCAAAAATAAATTTGAAAATTGTTCGTAAAATAATTCGGTAAATGAAGGGTTAAAAAGAGTTTGTTATAGAAGAAATTAATATCAAGCCATATAAAGTATTTAAATGCAGTGTTCAGCAAACAAACATCCCTCCAAATAAGCTGGCTGCCAAAGCTAACTAATCTACAATGAAATCCATCTCCGAAAAAACAATTAGGATGTCATTTCAGCAATCGTTTATGATAATGATCTTCGGGGCTTTCATTATTATTATCACTAGTAAACACAACGGCGTGATGTTTCGGAGTTCCGGGGGACGTCACAAAGTGGTCATGAGTACCTGAGTGACACGAGTTCGGATAATTTGGAATAAAAAATATAATTTGTAATTTAAGGGTAAAATTAAAATTAATTGAACTAGTATAGACGAGCGCATAAAGCTCTAACGTCCTGAAATTTGGTATAATTATTTATTTAATTGTTATGATCGATTTATTAATAAAGAAATAATATTTTGATTATTTATGGGGGAAGTATAACTTTAATGGTTTTACGTTGCAAGTGCCTCAATACAGGATTGGTCCTACGAGGGAAGGAGGCACCTCGCAATTGAGGATGAAAACCTTCCTGCATGGTGGTTGATTCTCGCCACCCTTATGGGTACACGAAAAGGTGGGTATCTGGCTCCTCCAACAATGACGGGACGTACTTACTAAGGGAAGGGTTGTACCGTGGCGGGTGATGGCCCTTAGGACTGGCACACAGTTCCCTCCAGTGTTGCTTTTGCGGCGTTCTGTCATTCAGGTTTTTCTGTGTGCCTTCCGGCGGGCCAGAGTAATCAGTTTGTGATTACTATGGGGACTGATTTAATTAACTATTATAGTTAATTATTTTCTAAAAAATCCAGAAAAATTTTACTCGTGTAGCTTATTGCAGCTATATATGGCCGAAACAGAAATAATTTTGAAAAACTTTAATTCTTTTACTAGTAATTAAAAATGCGTAATTTTTAGCTTTTTTTTTTTTTTTGTGCTTTTTCAGTGTGCTTGAGTTTTTCTTTTCAAATTTCCAAGAGAGACTCAAAATAAATAAAAATAAATACTAGATTTTTTTAAAAATGTAGCACTTCCATTTTTCTTTTTAAATTTTACAAAGTAGACAATACTTTTAAATCTACCCTTGGGCTACAAGTTTTTGCTTGCGTCTTAAAAATTTCTGAATTTTATTTCGAATTCACCAATTCTATTCCCTCCCACCTTCAAATATTAAATCTAAGATTCAACTCACGTACATATTTAAATATCTTTGGGCCATAAGAAAGGATACAAAAAAATACTGTCGCCAAGACAACATTTAAAGCCTTAAACAAAATTTTGACTCTTACGATAAACTACTTTACATTCATCCCTCAGAAAAATCCTTCCCAAATCAGCTTAGTATCAAATTTAAGACATAACGACAGGATTTCTGGATAGAAAGGAAGATGATGGAATATTGCAAATATCGGATTACAATGGAGAATAGCATCATGAATCAGGAGAATGGGGATGAAAAGTTGAGTGGGCTGGGCTTTCGTCGTGTCGAAATCGCTGGAGATTTACAACAGAGGGCGTTAAATCATGCATATCAAACCCAAAGGCGAGGCTCAGGGTTATCAAGGAAGAGCAGATATTTTTATAAGTCGTTTTCACTGCTGCTTTATGTGCAGTGAAACCACTGGGTGTGGGTAGAGATTCTTCGGAAAGAGAACTAGACGGAATGGCGGGAAATGTCACAACAAATTAAGAAAACGAGATTTTGAAGAAAGAACAAACGCAAACCTTCACCTGAATTGTTTGAGAGTTTATGGCATTCGTACTTTGAGAATGTTAATAAAAATAGTAACGTTGTTATAACTTTGTATTAAGTGACTTAGTTGACCTACGTATTAAGTGCCAAGGCAGTTTTTATTGAACTTAGTACAGACAGTGGGAGTGGTTTCTCTAAAACTTTCTCGCATAATCTCTCCTTATGGACCGTGGGCAAGGTCGTGCTTAAATTTTAATACTCAGATTTTTGTGTTTCGTAGTATAGAGAAGAAAACCTAGTATGAATTTTGACCGCACTTTTTCCATTGATTGCAAACAAAATTTGACATAAAACAACAAATTTAATAAGTTAAAATATTAAATAACATTTATCTAATTTGCAGCATATTTGGATTATTATTATGTTTAATAATGCATTTGAATGTGGGGACCTATGGCGGTGAGCCCTTTATTGGATTTAGCCCCCCCCCCAAAAAAACCCCCTCACAAATCAAAAATTTATTTTAAAACTTTGGTTCAAAATATTGATTTTAAAACTGTGTAACAAATTTAACCTCACATACTTCTGTTGTGAGACTACTACTTTCCCAGTTGTTATGCATAAATTAGCTTTTTTTTTTTTTTTGTGAAGGAGGGAGATACTGAAATGAACGAAGTCACGAAAATCGATTCTGGGTAACATAAATATCTATTTTTTTCATTTTCCAATGAGGTTATGAAACACGCAAACTATAGGAACATTCGTGTATAAAATAATTTTCACAAAAATTTATCTGCCGATTTAAATTTCTAGCTATATAGTTAAAATTATTTTTGCAGAATGACAAATGATGTCCATAAAATTTTGACTCAAAAATTTCGAATTAAAATAGAATATGCCCTTTTCATTAGACATTTTTAAATTCAATTTCGGAACTCTTTATTCGAGATGGAAATAAACAAATAAATAAAATAAAAAAAAAAAATAAAAAAAAATAAAAATAAAAAAAAATAAAAATTTTTTTTGACAAAACTAAATTTAAATGCATCCATAAAATGTCAAATAGTGTTTCACATTATTATTTTCACTTTCTTGTATACGAAACATAGAGGAAGTATTGTGTAATCTAAAAAAAAATTCGACTTCGAGATTTTTACGAATCTCCACATTTTTAACCACCATGAAGTTCGAAAAACACATTTTTGGAAAATGTCTATCTGTGAGCAAAGAAAGATAAAACGTTTTGAGCTAGACGTATGAAATTTGGTATACGGTCTTAGTTCAGGTATACTAATAACAAGCTAATTAGTACCTTAAAGTATACGACTATGCTGACATGTGGATGAAAATTCTCTTTTTTTTGCAGTTAAAAAAAAGAATACGTTTCTTTTCCCAATGATATCTTTATTTTATCTCCATGTCAATTAGAAGTCAAATTATAGCAAATTAAAACATATGTACTCGCCGCATTTTAGTATTTACAAGCATTTGAAACAAGATTTAATATAATGCATTTGAAAACGTTAAATGCATTTTTTGAAGAACTAATTTTTTCATATTTCAACTATACAAGTATTGTCTTGTTTCAAAAAGTAATTAAGATATCTTAATGAAATTAATAATTACTGCTCATTATATTATGTAGAATGTATTGAACTATGGATTTGTTGTTGAATGCTTTAAAAGTCGATTGTTTGATATAAATACTGTTGCAAAAAATTCCAAAATTTCATAGATAATTTTATATATTGCACAAATTTTTATTTATTTTTATTTTTGGATATAATCCTTAGTTTTTGAACATAATAACAGTTCACAGGATTAAGATATGTTACACATGTAATATTGCAAATAAATAAATAAAAAAAAAATCGTAAAAATTTGTTTTTTCTGAACAATCTTAGTTTCTGTAAATAAGTGCTAAAATTTATATCAAAATATGCTTTTTCTTCAAAAGTTACATATATATATAATAATTTCACATTTATTCATCATTTTATCCTTGTATTAATACAAACATTAATTTTTTAAAAAAAAATCTTTTCCTAACCTAGTCGGATATTTTAATCAGATAACGAATTACTTATATTAAAATCAAATATTTCATGAGCATGCAAAAAGTAATAAGATTATATTAATATTTCTCTTGACTACTCTACTTTCTTCTTTTCTCATATTTAGAACACTTAAATTTTTTTTTATTTGAAATATTTAATTTAAAACGAAAAGAGCTCCTAAGTAGCTAATTTTGAAAATAAAACAAAAATAAAATTACTGACATTACCACAACGGAAATCACAAATGCAAACGATATATTCACATATTAAAATGAACGATAATATATCGACTCAATATTTATTTTTACTTTGGTATATTCAGATTTGTAAATTTCATAATTCTATGTATATAACTTACAGTGACATTCCAAATTTTAAAGAACGTACAGTTATTTTGCAATTATCCAATTCAAATGACATATTAAATGCATTTTGGAATTAAAAAAAAACAAGATTAGCAGAGTGGTTTTTCTTTTAACAAAATCACGAATGAAGAGATCAGTAACCAGAATACGTTTTATTAAAGAATTGCAAGGTTAATAAAGAACAATGAACCATGTTGCTAATTTATGAAAATAATTTTTTTAATAAAAAATGAATCGCACAGTTTTGAAATCAATCATAATTGAAACAGAGCTAATAAATGAGTTTAAGGAGTATTCGAACATTATCTTTAAAGAATCTAAATTTATACTGATTATAGGAAAAGTAACATAATATTCTGTCTGGAGTTTTTTTCTCGGAACACCCACAGCGTCTGGTTTTGAAAATTATCTATTGCACATCTGACATTTAAATTGTAATTGTTGTAATTATATGTATTGTGGTTATAAAGAAAGCAAAAAGGATTGATCTTGTTCAAAATAATAATTAAATGGTTTCAAGTTCTCGAACTGGTAGGGTTCACGTTCATGTATTATTTTAAAAGAACGGCTGATTTTGTTTAGATTGTATCCATTCATTTATAAAAGTAAACGCAACAACGCATGTAACATACTTCCAGTAAATGATGAAAATCGATAAATAAAAAATTAATTATACAGGAAGATATTAATATGGAAATATATGATGTCACAGATTGAAACGCACAATCCGACATGTCGTTGACATTGTAGAGATTACACTTTCAAAAATTTTCTGCCTATTTGATTACTATTTAGAGCTTTACAAACTTTAATTATTCAAATGATCCATTTCACATTTTAATAAGATACGTCAAACAATTTCAGAACTTGAAACCATCTAAGCATTTGAAATCAGTCATCAAATAACAGGATTTTTGTAGCAAATAATTAATAAGTAGCAAATAATTTTTAAAATAAAACTCATTGGGATATGCTTATTAATCTACTTTTTTTGTGAATTATAGAGCAATAAATGTTTCAAATAGGATTATTACTATTATTTAAGAGATTAAATAAATTAATAAGTCAGGAGGTAGAGGAGTTATTTAGCTCTTATTAAAACGTATAATATATGCTTTAGTAAAACCCACAACACATTTATTAAAAAGTATAGTATAGGGTGTTCATTAATTATTGTCGGGGTTTCCGTACCTCATAACTTTCGAATAAAAAATATTACGCAAAAACCGATTACGTATTCGTAAATTACAACTCAAAGAATTTCATTAATGATATTAAAGTGTAAAGCTTGCACAATTTGCACTCTGTAGGCATTCACCTGAAGGCGATTATGTATTCGTAAATTACAACTCAAAGAATTTCATTAATGATATTAAAGTGTAAAGCTTGCACAATTTGCACTCTGTAGGCATTCACCTGAAGGCGATTATGTATTCGTAAATTACAACTCAAAGAATTTTATTAATGATATTAAAAAGATTAATGAATTTGCACATGGCTGCCCTTCGTGGCTCGTAACACATCGAGACGAAATTCGATTTCCCTCCAAGTGTTCTCCAGCATTTGTGGGGTAACATTTTGGATCGCAGTAACAATTCTGCGCTTCAGTTCATAAAGGGAGGGCACAGGGGTCTTGTACACAATGTTCTTGACAAACCCTCATAGAAAGAAGTCCAGCGGTGTTATATCTGGTGATCTCGGAGGCCCTGGGATTGGTCCACCTCTTCGCATTGTTGCCACGTAAAATTCTTTGAGTTGTAATTTACAAATACATAATCGCCTTCAGCTGAATGCCTACAAAGTGCAAATTGTGCAAGCTTTACACTTTAATATCATTAATGAAATTCTTTGAGTTGTAATTTACGAATACGTAATCGGTTTTTGCGTAATATTTTTTATTCGAAAGTTATGAGATACGGAAACCCCGACAATAATTAAGGAACACCTTGTACATGTAATATTGAAATGTACATACTAGCTGTTATAAGAAACTGTTATAAGTCGTAAAAAGTGGCGGATTTGCAGCAAGGCTGTTTAATTATCTTGGCATATGGGGGAGGCATTAGGAAGGTACTATTAAAAATTGTTATTTACTTATTACCAACCAAATTTGTAAAAATCACAACTGTTATTTTATCGACTAAATTTATAAAAATAGCAAATTCTATGAAATGAAATATAATATTAGTAATTTGAAAAGTAAAATTTAGGCTCCAGTCCGTGTAATTACGAACACTTCGTTATAACAACATTTATAAACATGATATATCTAGATAAATAATTCTGTGCCAAACATGAATGCCATTTATAAATTATCTTAAAATAAAAACATGCTGATTTTTACAAAGCAAGTGAAATAAAAATTTAATCAAAAATGAATAAATAATAAACATGTTGATTTAATTAGAAAAATATAGAATTGTGAAATTAAAGTGACTAATAAAAAAAGGAGACCTCATAATTTCCCTCAAAATGTTAAAATCCTCCACTGGTCGTAAATTTGACATTCAAGATGCTAAAAATAAAGATACGTGACGACAGACTGTTATCTTTTATAGAAAAATGTTTGACGAAATGAAACAACAATGCAAAAGCGCACAATCATTCTTAACGAACTGGTGCATCAACCGGTTCGCGTGTAACAATTTCTATCAAACATTTTTCACACAGCATGGAATCTCAACTTCTGTTCTAAGCATTCTTTAAAAAACTTCACCTTCTTATGTAATTGACAAGCTAAATAATCATTCAAGTTAGTTCATTGTTCCATATCGGTGATAATACACCAATCAAACACATTAATTATCAGAAAAACGCACAATGCGAAGTTCGCTTTACAAAACAATCCAACTCTTAGAGAATCTTCTAAAAATCGCTGCACAGGCTGTTTTGAGAACTACGAGGAGCTTGAGGCAACGGGAGAGACCCGATTCTTTCACAAAACAAAGGTTTTAAGTACAAAGGAATGGTGGCTTTAAAAGGGTGATAATGCGTGTCGATTTTTGGAGTTATAGAAATAAAAACTCGCCCACACGCGCCAATTATGCCGCCGTCACCCTCTCTTCGTTCCTTTTCTCCTTTTCCATTGTGTTTTAACGCCTTTTTTGTCGCCAGAATACGCACGAGTAGCCTATTGCTATCATTATTCTTCGATGCGTTGGCGTCGTGTGACAGAGATAGTTTCGTGCTTGGCAGGTAATTGAATGAAAGTGCCAGATATCCCAAAGCCCCGCTTTGCAAGAAGTGTTGAGATACAGTTACAGTTTTTATCTGATTTTAAGGGATTAAGTATTGTGTGAAAAAGTCAGTGACTTTTTTTCGATATTATTCAGCAGATTTTGGTTTGGATTACTTCAAAAGAGATGCGGAAGTGAAGCAAGTAATGCGCAAGCAGATGAGCTACCCATTCTATCAGAATTTTATTGTATAAAAGAGAAAATGAGTGAAGTTTATCAGTAAGAACAGTAAGAGTAACTTTTCAACCCTCAATAAACTCTTGTCTTGCCGAAGAAATCTTATAATCTCAAACAGGAACTCTTGGTTGAGCATCAAAATTTGATATGTTTAGTGCAAATGAAAAAAAATAATAAATACAACAGTAAATAAAACTTTGATCGCAAATAGTTTTGAACCTTAAAAAGACTATAAAAAGAATCAAGAAAGAATTAGCATTTGATTCCGTTTTTAATAATTACAACATTTCACGAGATATAGACAAATGAGAAGTAATCCGATTCTCAATTATGCCATCGAAAATATATAACAAGACCAAATATTTTAGAAATATGTTTAAAATATATGAAATGTAATTACCTCATTTTAATCAATAATCAATTAAAATCTATCAAACAAGCGCTACAGGCGCTCATCTCTTGTCTTGAGACCCTAGAAGATTTCAAAATCTATTCAACAAACATTGCAGTGCTAAGATTATGACAATTGTATAAAAGGAGTTAACCGTCTTGTCAAAATCCATTGTAGTAAAAAATAAACAATTGAAGCAAAATCATGAAATATATAATACACAGCAGAAATCTTAAGACACAACTCAATAATTAATTGGAAATATCAACTTGCCAGTCTATTTGTAAAAAAAGAAAGATTTTAAAAGAAATTGAGGAGAGAAGATTTCCACTGTTAACACGATGATTTTTATTCATTATTTTCCTTTATAAATTCTGGGTGGCTTTTCTAAAAAAAAAAAAAAAATATTTGTTGCTTATGTTTATATTGGTTTATATTGATTGTTTCCAATGGAAATATACAACAAATTAAATGATCAGATGAAAATAACTTTCCTATTTATTGAAAAGATTTTTTTTTCAGTCAAGTTCAATAAAGTTAGAAGTCTATGGATGTATAAATAAAATATTGACAAAGCAAACATAGAAGGATTTCCAAAATAGTTTCTCACATAAGATATATAACAAATAAAATATTCCGTTAGAAATAAATACAATTACTATTATTAAGAAGTGAATAAATAAACATATAAAAGGAAACAAACAAATTCGAACTATGAGGCTTTCTTAAAATAAACCTTTTGAGATTCAAAACTTTCCTGAGACACGTTCCAAGCATTCACAAAAGCAACTTATGAGACGCACCCATTGTTTGCATATAGGAGGAGAAGGTTTAACCTTTAACAGTAAAAAAAAATCCAGTTTTTTGCATTTATTTATTTACATATCTGCTTTTTTTAGTTCACGTCTCCCACATTCCACTTTCATATAAATGCTTGGCAGATGTCAAGCTGACTTTTTTTTTTTTTTTTTTTGCCTAGCTGTCGTCTATAGAATGTTTACCGAATGTGATATAAACAAGTTTGCGCGCGTCAGTAAAAAAATATTCCTATTTATTTTTCAAAGGAATTGTTGAATGCAACACCTTATTGGCATGAAAAACTTCTGCGGTTTTTTGACAATCTGCAGAAAGAAGGCTTAGCAAGGCTGCGTTTAGAAAAGATATATTGTGTGGCATATAAAGTATCTAAAGAAATTTAAAGTAGTAGAAGAAGATGTCAAACTCGCGGCCCACAACAAATGTCTTTGTGCCTTCAGCAAATATTGTAACATATAAGAAATTTTTAATAAATATTTCGTAGTCTAAATTTTAAAATACGTAATTGTGTTTAATTATTGCTACGAATCCCAATGTTTTCAATAATAAAAAAATGTAAGCCTTAGAAATGGTTATGAAATATAGGTTGATGCTTCTGTATCTTTAGAAGAAAAGATTTTAAAAAAAAAATTTTTTTCGATCTTTTTCACAAATACAGAAATAGTATCTAACTGTTTGAAAATGTAGGAAATTGGTATACAATACTGTTCAGATCCGAAGACAAATGAAATAAAATTGGGATGCCAGAATTTAACAAATATTTGTCAATTAAATCTGAAAATATCCGGAAAATTTGTATATGAATTTATTTACATGAAAGAATTTAAAGAGCGATTCACAATCTTAATTTGCAAAAGAAAACCTGTTTAATGCTAAACACAATTACACAGAAATTCACCTTCAGTAAGTTTTGAAATTATTCACAGAAGACAAGATATTCTTCAAAGTAGGAAAGACAAAAACAGAGAATGGGAAAAATAACATATTGTTACGAATCCTTGATGCGGCTTCACAGCATAGTGGGTTCCATAGGAGATCCCAGACCTTGGCGACCATTTGGCGACGAATTTGGCGACTTTGGCGCCAAAATAGATTATACCCGAAACATCGAGAATTTTCCCGAACCGTCCTGTAGGAACGGAGATACGCCTCGAACGTTCCTGATTGGTTGAGAGGCTTCTAGCCTCGCCTCCTGAGACCTATAAAAGGAAGCACCCGCAGATGCCGGACAGTGGTGAATTGGGTTGCGGACCAGTGGAGTCGAAGAGTAGTCGGAATCGACAACAAGAACTGGCCTTCCAGAGATTAGCGGAGCAGCGACGGAGTCAAGTGAGTGCTGAATTAAGTTGTGCGCTACGGTCTGCATTAGAGTCTGTTGTGTGCTGTTGTCTGCACGTCTCGGCTGAAGATAATTGTGTGCTGTATATAGTTGTCGTCTTTGTGTTGTCCTGTGTCTCTTCGTGTAAATAAACGTCGCTGTTTTATTTTCTACTGCCGCCTGGTGATTGAGCGTTCTCCACACCCTATAACTCCCACTATCCAAACGAACCCCTCGGAAATTTCGTAACAATATATTTGTTAAGTTTCAATTTGAAATTTTTTAAACCGTATTTAAATAAGCTTCTATAAAAAAAAATTGAAGGATTTCTTTTTCGGTTTGTATAAAGAATTTACTTATTTGACCCTCTCTAGCGTTTGATTTTGACACTTTTGTTTCAGAATGTAATAGTTAAACGATGATACCATATTCAATGGTTGCTACTCGTTACCAATGTTAAACTATTGCTAAAAGCTACGCAGATCAATCAAGTTAAACAGTTTATCTTCATATGACGCTTCTATAACTAAAGATCCGACATTTAAGAAGTCAGAGATGTTAACAATGTCGTAATTTTCAAAAAAAAAAAAAAAAATGTAGAGGTCAAACTTTTCAACAATACGCTACTTTATATTAATGTAAAACAAAGAAATCCACGTGATTCGATTATACAGCATATGAGAAAAAAAAGTTCAAACTAGTTAATTACCAAAAATTCTTCAATTTTGTGGAATTATTCTAAAATGTTGACAGTTACTTTATTGTAATATTGTACTGCAAAAATAATAAGTAATATTCATTGATTTTATCTCCATTTTTTTATGCAAAATGAGAAGGCATATATTAAATATTATTAAACTGCAAATAGTCTCATTTATATTATGACATAACAAAGACAGTTTTCTGGAAGATTTAAATAAATATTTTAATTAAACATAGAATTTTTCATGTTTAATAGCTTTGCATTTATATTCTCCCTCCCCCTTTATATCTAGAAACATTTGATTTTCTCAAAAAATTTACAAAATTATTTTGATTGTAACGAAAAATGCAGTCAATTAAGTTATTATTAATGCATACTATCATGAGATATTATATCACATCAATTATATCATATATATTTTATCAGTCATATTCTATCAATACGTACTCATGCAACACAGAGCAAAAATTACAAAATAATAGTTAAAAAATATGATGAACGGAGACTATTTCAATACGCGAATAATAACACAGAACTTCATCTGAGAATATGATTAAAACTTATAATGTACAACATTTAGGATCGCAGAAAAGGTAAAATTTTGAATTTTAAAATGCTATTAAAATATTTCTTGCAAAATAATTTGTTCCGACATTAATGCAGGAAAAAGGCAAAAATTCAGTTAATTTCTAATTAAGTAACTAATTAATTTTTGCACTTTCAAAAGTTCAAGATATTTTTTTTGACCTAAAGAATAAATATACATTATTTGATTAAAATCGGCCCAATCATTTAGGAAGAAATGCGGAAGATACATACATACATAGCCACAATGTTTTCTTATTATTATTTATATTAAAATTGCTGAGCAATGAAAAAAAAAATCGTATATATCGGGACGCATATTTAAATTTGTGACAAACCCCCTTAATGCTATTCCAATTTTTTTAGATGCGTACCATTCGAGCATTCTGCCCAATATCTCGTTTCAACGTGAAAGAACTAACGCGATCACGTCCTCTGTCAATCTAGATAAAGAAGGCAAGAGAAGAATTTCGAAGAGGAGGAAAGAAAATTCCCCCAATTCTTTCCGCCTCCGCTAACAGGTGAAACTCTAGAACAAGCAATTCTGTAGCAGACGCTTTTCTTTGTTTCGCCGCCAACAAACCGAATACTGTAATATATGCTTTTTCTTCCGGATCTTGGAAGAGTATTTATAGATACCAATGATTTATTATGAAGTGTAATTCACAGACCTGACCTCGAAGTTTCTCTCTTAAATTAATACTAATTCAAATAATGTGTATATATTTATTATTATTACATCGCATATGAAATATATGCAAAAAAAAAAAAAAAACCATTACTGCAAGCATTAAAAGTAATTCCATCAGAAAATTTTGATGAATTTCTTCGTTTTAACCTTAGAGGGCATCGTATAGCCATTTGGCTACAAGTTCACATGGTTGTTCCAAAGGGTAACAATGAGTGATTGGAAGTCCCTTTTTAAATGCTTTTTGATAAATATTTGTAGAAAAGACAGATACTTGGCAATCGCTGTAATAGAAGAAGATTTATTTTGGAAGCTTGAAAATACCAATTTATTTTGAAAAAAATACCAATATGGTTGTTGCATAAATAGTTCTACCATCAAAAATACAATAAAGATATTTTTTTCTTTGCATTGTAAAAAAAAAAAATATTGCTAAAAATGGATTTCTATTTTTATTGCAGAATTGTTATAATGTGATTTGTGTCACTGAGATATTGTTTAGTTCGCAATATAGCCGTTTGGAATATTTTAATTAAAAAAAAAGCACAAAAAAATAGTTAAATTTTTAAAAAATATTTTTCTTGAATTATATGCAATTATTAAAAAACATATATACATTTTTTTGTAAAAAAAAACAAAAACAAATAAATATTATCCATTCCAGAGTTAAAACTCCATCAATTGGATGGGTGGGTGGTAATTGTCTGGAGTTATGATTATGTGTCTGTGTGTCCATGGATGAGTGAAAATACGACTTAAATACGTCATTATCTAAATGAACAGAATTTAAACTATATTTAAGCTATATATATAAGCCCACTATATATAGCTTAACTATATTAAGCTATATATATATAAGATGTGCCTCAAAATTTGATTCAAATATATTTAAAGGAAGATGTACTTTTCTGGAACAAATACCTGATTTTCTTTGCAATGCTATGAGACAGCACCCATATTTATAACCTCAATATAAAGCAAGTGGTAAATATGATACTCAAGAAATCTAACATAATAATGATTGGACATCATGGGCTGTGACATAATGTTTTACATTCGGTACTGGCAATTTAAAAATTCAAAATCTGGTTCTACCGCCGTGAAGCATATGCTATATCTGTCGGAATCAAATGCTCTTCTACTGGTGTGGCATGGAATTCTGGAAAGGTGATACCAGCTCAGATGCCGTCATCCTCACCCGATCATGATTTAAGTTTCATAAATAGATCATAGATAGTTCGTCTGAAATAACACTAATGTTTGATGCCTTGATTCTTAATTCTTTTTATTGTAATTTGTATTGCAACGAGTTTAGAGTAGAAGATATACCAAACAGAGTTGTTTATATAAACAACTCCAAAACATTTATTTGCGATATTGCAAAAAGTTGCGGTTCACAGTTAAACATTCACCTTATTTATTATAATATCCTGAAGAACTTATTTCATTAATGTATTACGATTCATTGAGAAAAACGAAAAATTCAATTAGCGTTATTATTTTAAAGAAGTAACAAAAAAAAAAAAAAAAAAAAAAAAAAAGAAGAAGAAGAAGCAAGAGCTATATTTAAAATTGCTAAAATTCAGTTTTCGAGAATTTAATTCCTCAATTTTTTTAAAAACATAATGAATGAAAAAACACTAAAAATCTTAGACACAGAAATATAAAAATGGCCTCAATCCAAGACTATTGCTGATTGAGACAGAAAACAAACTCAGTAACGTTCCTTCAAAGACCGTAAATAAATTATGCATGCATAAAAATCAAAACTCCCAAATGATTTAAATTCTCCACCCATAAAAGAGCAATTATCGCATCCCATTGGGAAGAAATTGTTGGGAATTATTAGGTCGAAAACATCTGCCATCGGGTCGAATCACTCCAGGCAGCTGAAAGTCAATGAAGCTCACCGAAAGCGGGTCAGCGTTTAGAAAACAAATCATAAGCCAAAAGAATATTCCAATGAATTGATTTAAAATCATCAAAATTATTTTATAAAAAGTGCATATTGATGATTCAAGAAAAAGAAAACTTTTTAAAATCCATTAAGGTCAGAAATGATTATCTTTCTTCTTATTTGGCTAAAATTTCAAGTATAAATAATGCATCAAAAACTGTAAGAATATTTAAATAACATTCTAATATAAATAAGAATGAAGTTAATTTATGTGCACGTGGTACATTCAAATGTGAAGAGCCGAATGAAATTTGAATTTCAAGCGCATATCGCAAAGAAAAAAAGCATATTATCACGTGACACAGAGTTAAAAAAACGTGCAAATAGAAGTTAAAGGATACGTTTACATGTTTATGTACATCATGTAACTACAACAGAAAGAAAAAAGCTACTGAAACAGACCCAAGTCCAAAAGACTGATATTTGAAGTAAGAAAATTAATATTGAGTAGAAATAATAATCAACAACAACAACAATAGAATGCACAATAGAGACATACACATACAAAACAACAACAGAATATATCATGGAATACGATTAATAAAAAAATGTGAGGAATCGAAATCATTATAAGGAATTTAAACTTGCCCAACGATGAGATAAAATATGTTAAACATTTCAAGACATTATTCATTAATTTTCAATCTGTATTCTAAATGAAATAAATAACATAAAATTCAAACGAAAATTTTATAATTATTATTTTTGTGGCTATAGTTATTATTTTTTTAATATCTTTTCTTTTTACGTAAACAAAGTAAACGGTATAAAAAAAAGAAGAAAAAAATTAAATCTGTCGGAGTTTTAAAAAAGATACCAAAGATGGCAAACGAAAAACTGAATTAGAAATGTTGACTATACAGGGTATTCATTCCAATTACTTTGATTTACTACTTTCTATTAATAATAAAGACATTGTATGGGTGTGCTTGTTGGCGTTCAACAGACCAGACCGTTTGACCTATAGCTAACAAATTTGCATGCTGGGAGGAAATCATATCTCGGAACGAATTTTCTTTTTTAAAAAAATTGATTAGAATTTTAATTAAGAATTAAACCTAAGATGAATTTTAAGGGTTTTCCGCAATGACTTCAGAAAATATTACTACACAAGAATGAATTTTACTCCTTTATTAAGAATAAAAAATTGCTGTTTTAATGAAACCAATTTAATATTCGTGATAATTTTTGCTCAATTTTGGCAACTTTAAAAAAAAATATTTTTTTAATTACATTATTATCCTGAAATTCAAATGGTTCTTATAGCTCCATCAAATATTTAACTGTATAGTTTTTCTTAAATTATTGAAAATTTAAAAAAAAAAAAATCCGTATAACTTATTATATATAAAGAGAGATGAATCGCTCAATTTCGTTTTTAATACAGCTATAATGTTATGGTATTTTGATAAATTATTAAATTTTTTAAACTAAAAATTAAAAAAAAAATCGAGACAAGAGATAACATTTGTCAAATTATAATCAACAATATTATAAAATACTGATAACAATATTAGTGAATATATTACATTTATTGATTAATAGATTGATTTTAACTTGATCTTTTAGTCGATGTTTGAAAAAAATCAATGAAATTAGCGAATAAGAAAAGAAATAAGCTAATAAATGAAAAAAAATAATGAGATAAGCTAATAAAGAATTAGAAAATGAGGATTATAAGATTAAAAAAAAAAAACTTTATTTCTAATAAGTATTTAAAAAGGAAAATTTTAACGAAGAAGAGAATTTAAACGTTCATTTTAAAACTCAAAAGCCACAGTTATTACAAAAACAATAAAGCTTTATTAATGGCCACATTACACACCAAAGCACTAATAAAAAACAAAATAACAGCTTACAATCTTCCGATAATCTTTCATCCATATTTTATTCATTTGTTGAAAATTAAATTAGCTAATCTCATCCCTGTTACAATTTAAAACAAGACGCAAAAATAAACCTAACTGTTTTCTAATTCCAGAGGAATTGTTTCCCCCCCCCCTTTTTTTTTAAGACACACATTTCACTCGAGTTGAAAAATTGCTAGAGACAAGAAGCCTTTTTAGTTTCAAATTAAACACCATAACATTAAACATACATGAAAAAATATGTTTGCTAATTCAAGTAATTAAATTGAATGGATGTAAATAGGATGTTCAAGAGAACATTCAACGCTTTTTTCTGTTGTTGTTCGCTGCAGAGGTAATTTATTTGATCTGCTCAAGCAAAAAGCTTTCATTATTCCCTATTAGATTTTTTTTGTAAGCCCATCTTTATTTTTTTTAATGAACGACGCCACCATATTTGCTAAGTATAATAATATACTTGTTTTATAATTCACTAATTATGCTTATATTTAATGTTATTTTAGTGAATTAAATATGTGAACTTCTTTTCTAAAGATTAAAAAAGAGCGACAAAATATTAGTTAACTGTTTTTTAAAATGGTAATCAGTATTTTTCTAAACATGCAACACAATAAATTATAAATGAACGTTTTGTCCGCTACTTTTCCCATATGATCTGGTGTTTTTTCCCCCATATAATGTTAATTTTGTCACATGATATGTATTGATGAAAAATGTCCCCTAAACAATCTATAGGCCATTGCACCGAATGTAGGGCCACTAAAATTAGTTCATAGTTACTTTATAAATAGTAAGCATTCCCTTTATTTTTTTTAAATTAACTGGATTTTATTTAAAAATTAAAGTTTTAATGCTTCTCTTCAATAAATTCAGAGCATATGATTACATAAAGATTATTTTTCCGCAATATTAAAGTTAAAAACATTTTCAGTGCTAAATGTCCTTTTTGCATAACTTTTTTCTGTAGCCGCCTTAAGAAACCAGATTGTTTGCCCAGATGATTGATTTTTTAATGTGATTAATGTGAAATCGTTAAATCATAGCGATTATCCATCTTTAAGAGTCAAGCTTATTTTAGTGCTTGTTAAACTTTCTATTTGACGCCAATTTCTTTATAACTTTTAGACCTCTTTCCTCATTACGGAAATGCCAGCTCAGTTCAATGCATTCCTAATAAGATTTTGAAGCTCTGTTAATTGACGGAACATAGAATCTAGCGTAGCAGTAAAAACTTTCAATGAAGCAATGTGAAGAATTCGTATGGTGATCACTGTTGCCATTGAGCAAAAAGTAATGAAAGCAATTCTGCGCCACGTACATTAGGCGTACATAGATATAGATAGATAGAGATATATATACATATATTTAGCAACAATATTTTATTATTTTTAGTTACTAGATTTATATTCACGCGTATTATGATGATTTAAGCGTTTTATACGTTATGATGATTCAAGCGCTTTATACGTACGTTTTAGAATGCATAACGAATTTTAGAATTACCATAAAGTAGCAATATAGTTAAAAATAACTAAAATAAATTAAATAAATAATTAATAATAAATTTCAACCAGAGGGAATGGTCTTAAATACTCTTTAATAAATGCATATGCAAATGCTTGTATATTATTGATCGTATGTTATAGGCGAATAATAATTACGAAACAATTTACTGGAGTGTGATCTTTGGGGTCTGATGGATGGGATGTTGTTAGTACAAAAATACCAGAAAACCGAATATGCATTTTGGATCTTCCCCACTAATTAAAACCACAATTGACACAAAACTGCAATTGTAGTTAGAAAATCCCATACCAAATTTCATATATTTAAGTCATAGCATTTTCGTGTTATCTCATTTATAAGCTTGTGAAAGGACATACCAACAGGCTTCCAAACCTTTGATACATATCTACTAATTCGTCACATATTTATATTTAGATGCTATATCTGTATATCAAATTCTATCCATTTAATTCTCTTCATTTTGTAGCTATCCTGTCAACTTATAATCGAACAGACAGATTTAATTTCAAAGTATTTCGTCCAAAATTTGATAGAAATCTACAGATTTGATATACCATTTTACCACACATGAAATTCCATCGAACAGACAGATTTAATTTCAAAGTATTTCGTCCGAAATTTGATAGAAATCTACAGATTTGATATACCATTTTACCACACATGAAATTCCATCCACCTAGAACAAAGTGTTTTTGAGATATCGTGTTCACAGACGGTCAGACGCAATTCCAAAAATGAATGTTTTGGACTTATTCTGAAACGTGGAGATTTGTCAAAATTTCGTCCTCGAATTTTTTTGAATATTGCAATACTTTTTCTTTTACACTTCCTGTATGAAGAAGTAAAAACAAATGAATAAAGCCTAAATATTCGACAGATAAGATTATTTCTATATCTATAAGATTATAAGATTATGTTCGAATCACTTTCAAGTATTTTTTAAATATGCATAAGAAATTATATTAGTGAATAGTTTTTTTTTATTTAATAAAAAAGATCCAGTAAGAAGCACATTTAGTGAAGATAATCGTTCTTTGTTTTTAAAAAGTGAATTTTTCTTCTCGACAGATTTTGCTCAAAATTGAATGTTAAAACTCTTATACCAAACTTCAAACATCAGTTCGTTTTGCTATTGAATTGTCGTATTCTCATTAAAAAGGTTAAATGTAAGAACAGTAGACATATAAGGATTTTGATTTAAAATTTCTCATAGATATGAGGTTTTATTATAAAATCAAAAATCAAAATTCATGCAATATTATTGCGTTCTCATATACATTAACAGAGATATACAGAACACTCAATAAATGGATATTGCATCAATCTCTCAGGTCTCTCTTTATAGTCGAACATTTTTAGAAAGGGTTAAGGGAGATATTTAAGGGAGAGTAAAATAATTCATGGGAATTTCCGTGACTTGGCCGCGACTTTAAAAATAAGATTATGAATTATAATATGTAAAATTTATTATGTATGGCATAATTTTTTGTACTTGTGCAATAAATATATTTTTTGATATCTAAACGCACATTTAAAAAAAATGAATTCTATAAATCCGGCAATTTTTTTTAATTCAGGCACCCGTGATCTAATATTTAGAGAATTGACAAGAATCTAAACTGTAATTTCAAAAACGAATAATTCAAAATAAAAAAAAAGAAGGTTTAAACTAATGCTAAATGTCAAATTTCCCAAGTTACATTAGGATACTTTATCATTTTACATTTCGTATTCGAAAAAGTAGAAAAAAGAAAACAGGACGAAAGAGAAAAGCATAGCTTTACAACAAATTTCTATTGTAAATTATTATCGGTCGCATTACTAACATATGTTTTGGCAACACAGAGGAGCACCACAACAAATGAATCATTTTTCATCCCGTCGAACAGCTGTCGCTAAATTTTGCATCTGCCATTTTAACCGCAGAGAGAAAACGAAATAAAATAGAAAAGTGAATATAATTATTTCGCTCATGATCCAATTATCTTGAGCTAAGAAAAATCATGCTGACATTAGATTTTGAAGATAAATGGAAGGACGTTTCTTCAATTAAAAAGAAAAATGCTAATTCGCAACAAAGTGCGAAACCTTTAAATTCTCGTGTCAATTGGTATCGAACAGTTGACAAATTAAATTACCATAGCATTACCATTTCAGTACGTACAAAGCATTTGGAATTTACCTTTATAATGTTTAATTCATTAGGGGAATCTTCATTAATGACATAGTTCTGCATACAATTAATCGAAGAGGAGAGTATTTTATTGGATTTAATGCATAATTTATTTTTAATTCCTTCTAAAAGGAAATAAATATATCTATACCATTTTCACAGAGCGTGCTGACAGCAGAAAGGGAAAATATATAAAAAATAAATAATAAAGGGTCACTAATGAGGTGGTCTTTTTGCATTTCTTGCCACTGGCTATAAGACATCTTATTTTAAATAAGACATTTTAAACTATTTGTATAGATTAATAATAATTAAAAAAAAACTAATCCAGAATTGGCTTCAATAACAATTTTATAAAATGTTTGAGATCTTATTTTTTAAACTTTGGATTCTTTTTTTCGGGCGCATCTATGCAATAGAGGCAATCAACTATTTTATAGATTTCAAATTTACTATTAAAAACTGTATTTTGGTATGAGAAATTTGTTTTGCGACTTAAACTGAAATGCAATCCAGGGACAAAAAGACTGCTAATAATGCAATAATTAATCTTGGGGGAATGCAGCATAAAATTTATTTCTGTAATGCGTCGAAAAACAGACATATCTTAAAATATGAATTTTGCAGATAATTCTTCATTGCAGAACTTTGTCCAATTTAACACATTTTTTTATACTGTTTTATATAAATATTTGTTTTTTTAAAGTTGTTTTTTTAAAAATTGTTTTTTTTTAGATATTTGTTTTTAGGAAACAGAACTTTAAAATTTACAAATTTTTAAACAAATGATTTTATTAAATAATTTCAAGAAGCAACTTTTCGGAGAAAATGTTTAACACATATGATTTCGCAAGATTCTTTTAAATTTTCACACAAAACAGATGTTGAAAATTAAATAAAAATTCTTTCAAATTTTTCTTTCGAATGCTCTCTTTTTTTTTTATAAAAGCTTAACTTTAAGAACTCCTTACCTTAATATTACATTTAAGAAGCAGTATAATGGGCATAAAAGAAATAAAACAATAATAAAATGTTTCTATTTTCTTAACAAATATATGCAATTGAAAATCAAAATTAATGAATGCTTGATCTTTTTCATAGAATTAATAATTTTAAATTTCTTTATGGAATTAGCTTATTATTAAATTAAGTCTTTTTGGTAAATTTGATTTGATATGAAGCTAAAACATACACAAATACTTTAATTTAAACTTTAATTTATTCTGAATACACTTGTAAATGCATTTGTCGCCTTTTCTTGAAGCATTTAAATTTAAATATCAAAATTTCTTTCTTTTGTACATTTAATTAAACTTGGGTGCATTTTTTAGCTTTTGAAATGAAATAGTTTGCTCTGCATATTTCCGAGAAACAGTTACCGAATTTATATAAATTCCAAATAAATTACGCTCAAAATAGACACAATTAAAACAAATTAGCTTTCTTTATAAAATGTAATTTATCTACACTACAAAATTAACAAAAATAAATTAAATATGTATACAAATAATTTTTAGACAGCATTTATTCTAAAGCCTTCAAATCCAAGATTAAAATCAACAATTAAAACTAAATAGCCTTTTTAACACGGAATCTCCGAAATAATAGTTTATAGCGGTTACAGAACTCTACTACCTTCTCTTTGGATACAACAGATGGCGTTACCTTATCAACATCAATATATATTTCCCATGATTCTTCTTGGGGGTCATTATTAGATTGTATTCTAAGTGAGTGTCGTGCATTTTTGTGAAGTAGAAATATTCAAATTATTTACAAGTTCGATATTTTAGCCATTCGATATTAACATCACTGATTTTAAAAGATAAATAACAGTTTGAGTTGCTGATTTAATTTAAGAACTTTATAAGATTTTATAATTATACTAAAAAAGTAAGAAATCTTGTTTTCAGTAATTAATTAGATAATTTGCGACTTTTAAAGAATTTTAAATAAGAAAAGACAAATCTATGAATTTTCCGTTCTGGAACCATTTTTAATTTCATCAAGTTTCTAGGGTTACGAAACCAATTATTTTTGCTATTACTTAGTTAAAAAAAAAGAAGAAAAAAAAAAGGAACTTAATTTTTTTTATTTTCTTTTTCAAATGAACTTGATCATCTGTTCTTAAGTTATCAAACGAATTTTTTAGAAACATCTCGACCAAAAGAAAAAGTCGTAAAAATCGAAGACATAAAAAAAAAAGTTTATCATTCTTCGACGGTCTTTTGGTGATTAATCATGTGTATCGTTGACATCTGTGATGCTCCAATTTAAGTAACTTGAAGTGGCAACAACTTTTCACTTAACGAGATCTTTAGCTGGGAGATTAGGATGTGATGCGACTGACAGTTAGTGATCATTATCGCAACTGAAAGTATTTATGGAGTCTAAAGGAGAAGGTGAAACGATGTAAAGGTAGTTTGAAACTTCTTTTCTTTTAAATAGGGCCATTTAAATTTTATATTTTTGATGGACTTGTAGAATATGGATTAAAGAATTACCTTTTTATACAGAGAATGTCATTTATTTAATGATTTAATTATAAGATGTTCATTTTTGAGTTTTTCCTTTTGGAAACAGTTTTATGTAAACAACATGAATTAACTAATTATGCATGATCATACAGGAGAAAAATTATAAAATAAACATCACATTTTAACAAAAAATAAATTAAAATGTATAAACCTTGGTTTCTAACGTAAAATCGAAGCCATATTCTCTTGCATTTTATAAAAAGGCATAAAGTAATATAAATTATTACTTTGGAACTCAACATGAAAAAAGTTAGTTTGTTTGGTTTGAAGTTTAAACTAAACAGTTGCTAAATGTATTTAAAATGTATAATTCGGGAAAATGTAAAGAAAAAACTGACGTAAAAAGGAAAAGTAAAAAAAAGCTTTTAAATCCTGGAACATTCAATTTTCCAATTTCGGGAAGTCAAAAGGCTATAATTAACAAGAATTCAACGGGTTAAAAAGGTTTATCTTATCGGTGGTTTAATAAAGATAAACATAATGCTGGCTATTTAAATGAAAACAATTAAGAAAATACAAAAGGAGAAAATCGAGTTCTTGGGATCCATACTTAAGAAAGATAGTCTATATTCATTTATAAAACAAATTTTTTAAAATGATGCAAGAAAAAAAAAGTTGACATTTTGCATTTAGAAATTAAATTCTTAGAAAACTGCATGTAAACAACTATTATACAAGCAGATACAAAAACACACCATCGATATTAAATCCCATCCAGTATTAAAAATCGCATTCAATAGCAAATTATATTATAGCATATATATATATATATATAACTATCTAGAGAACATTTTTTTTATTTATTTTTATTGATTCAGAAAGAACTAATGCATAAGTAATAAGCGAATTGAATTTCTTATATATGATGATGTAAGAAAACAAAATTTATGTTTTGCATTTAGAAATCAACATCATTAAAGACAACAAGAACGCACCAAATGCATTAAATTTCATCTAGAGCTAAAAATCGTATTTAATAGCAAAATGGCACAACTATCTAGAGAACATTTTTTATTGATTCAACAAATGCCTACTGTATAATTAATATGTGAGTTCCAATTTGTTAAATGTGATGATATAAGAAAAACAAATATGTTTTGCATTTAGAAATCAACTTTTTTTAAAAAGGAACAAAAAACTCGTCAACTGCATTAAATTTCATTAGAGCTAAAAATAGCATTTAACAGCAAAATGACATAATTGTCTTGAGAACATTTTTTTATTAATTTTTATTAATTAAGCAAATGCCTACTGTATAATTAATATACGAATTGCAATTTCTTATATAGGAAGATATAAGAAAAGAAAATTTACGTTTTACATTCAGAAATCAACTTCTTTAAATGGAACAAAAACACTAAATTAAATTTTATCTAGAGCTAAAAATCGCGTTCAAAAGCAAAATCACATTACTGTCTTGAGGACTTGTTTATTGATTTTGGAACTGATGGGAGAAAAGTAGTAAATCATAGCTTTTATTCCAGGCACGTGTATTTTTTAGGTACATACCTTTACAAAGTCGTAACAGTTACTGCAAACAGAGCATAAAATAATAACTTCCGAAGACGACTGGATGCTGAGTTGATAAACTTGTCATGACAAATATCGTATTTTTGACGTGACAGGAATTGGAATTCATATTTTAGCAAAGACCGGATCGATATCATTATAAAGAGAAGAGATATAAACAGTTTGTTTGTTAAATAGAATTATAATAAAGCAATTTGCAAACATAACGTCAAGATTTTAACACCATGACCCTGTCAGCAGAATTAAGAACTGTAAATATTTCACTTTCTAACTTGTTTTATGACTTTATTCCGTAAATTTTATTTGTTTTGTTCATGTTTGAGTAAAAGACAAATAAATTGTTTTTGAATCTCAAAAAATAAATAAATAATAAAAAAGCTTACTTCAACAGCGTTTTTGTTTTCGAAAGGCTTAGACAGGATTGGCATGTTTTTGCATGTATGTTAACAATCAGATAAATTTACGAAAAAAAAATCTAATTTAATTATTAAACATAATTTTCCCAATCGTAACTTTTATTTAGTGTTGAATGCTTAGTTTCATATATTATAGTAAGTTTATAATATGTAATAAAGCAAAAATACGAAATAATTAATCCCATATTATAAAAGTGCAATCATATCTTGTTAAGAATTAATTTAAAAATCTTCAAATTAATAAAAAAGATTATTCAAAATAAATTTACGGATTTAAAACGGATATGATAATTTAGATAAAAATATTACTTTTCAATTGCTTATATTTATAGTTCATAACCGAATTTTACAGTTAAATTTAAACGTCATACGCTATATAATAACCATCACAGATAAATTCACTTCTTTTTTTTTCCCTTCAATTTTACAGAACATAAATAATCTGAAATTCGTATTCATATTTTACCAAGTACAGAGATTCAAAAATGTATGAAAAAACATGAAAGAAAGTCTAAGTTAATTACTTTTCAAAAATATTTCAAAAATTAATGTTATCTATAATATTTAAATGCCAAAACATTCAATACTTTTGATAAAATATTAAATCTATGTGCCTTTTCATTAGTAATGCACTTGATAACGATTTGTTGCAGCGCTTTAATATTAATTTTAAGAATGTTTAATAATTGATAAAAACTAATTTACTTAATAAATTTTTGGGGATGAGTAAATTCTAATTAAGGAAAATTAATTTATAAGAAAATAAAAATTTTAATTGATGCATCAATTTAATTCAAAATTTAGGCTTAAAATGATTTTCAAACTTTATTCTCAATATTTTATACTTATTAACATAGACAGATGCACTTCTGATACAAAAGGTAGAAGAAAAGAAAAGAAAAGAAAGAATTTGTTAAAAAGTTCCGTAATCAAATATGAAGAAAAAAGATTGTTCTGGCGCCATCTATTGTTCAATAAGAGAAACAGCTTAAAATGTTAGCGAGAGGAAGGAAGGAAACTATAGCACAATACCTTGCATAAAAGCCATTCAAATCCATTACACTAGGTGTATCTTCTGTATCTGGCGTAGGAGGCGGAGGATCTCCTGATATCGAAGATTGTTGCGATATGGTAGGCGTCCTGAAAAAAAAATCTATATTAAAGAATTTTTACTTTTAATTGGATCTTATGTAGAGAAAAAAAAAGTGTCTAAACAATTTATTATGTCATTTTCATTTATTATGTCGCTCTCTCTCTCTCTCTCTCTATATATATATATATATATATATATATTAGATACGCCAATATATAAATGTATAAATTTATAAATCTATTCAGTAAAAATATGTCCATTAATAATAATTATTAATGAGCTTATAATTAAGGTATCAATAAATCAAACAAAATTAATAAAGCTTTAATAGCATCAAAAAAATTCCAGAATTGACAGGCATACTTTTAATACAAGCGATTTAATAATAAAATATCGTTCTGCTAGAAAGATTAAGTAAATATTTTTAAAAAAGAGACATATTTCATTGTCCTTTTTGTTGAAATGATTTAATTTAGACAATTTTTATTACATATATGACTGGAATACATTCAAAGAAAAAAGGGGAAAATAACTAATAAAATACAAAGTAAACAAGTGAAAATAGTTTTAATTAAATATGTATGCATTAAAAGGCATGAAACAAATGTATTCGCTGAGGGAGAGAAAAGTAATAATTAGGCGGCGGAAGGAAGCGTATTTATTACGTCACGGAAATAATAGTGTCGTAATAAACTCGACCCATTTTTTTCCCTCACTTGTTCATTACTGATTCATTTGATTACCTGTAGTATAAGTGAAATGCAGCCAAACATGGTTCACTTTGAATCATCTCTTTCTCTTTCAAAATGGATTTGTCTGATATTGCATAATACTTATCTCGTATTTGCCTCCTGAGAGTCAGATATTAAAATATAAAAACATATTACAACATTTCAAGAAAATTGTCAATATATTAACCAAGTATTTACATCATAGAAAAATGTTATATATACAACAATACTTTAAATCTAATTCAAATTTTAATTAATTTTTTTATTTTAAATTAGCGCATGTTAATTCATTCATTCTAAAATATTTTCTTATTTCCCGATCCCGTTCACACTTTTTATTTAATTATTTCAAACACGCGCTCTAGAAAACTGATGACTGCTATATTTTTTCACGTTTCGAACGAAGGGATAAAAAATCCCTAACAAGGCTTATACTTTTCAAAGATATTTAAGATTCTCTTACCTGATGCGGCACGTAGCAAAGAAATATGCATCTAAATATCATATTAAAATCATTAAAGGGACAAATTTCGCTCCACTTTGCTCTTGCATCGAGATGTAAACAGAGTCATTTTATCACCGCCTCTTTCCATATTATATTTAAGCATAATTTATACAAAGAAAAAATGGTAAAAAATGCGTCCGTCTACATCGAGACACAAGTGCAAAAAAGGTAGAAATTTTTCTCTTCAGTGATTTTACTATGAAATTTTGATAGGGATATCTTTGATACGTGTAGTCTTTGGAAAGGAAATCTTAGGTATCTTTGAAATAATGTTGTAACCATTAGGGACTTTTATCCCTTCACTCGGAACATGTGAAAATACTGGAGTCATCAGTTTTCTAGAGCGTTTGTAAAATTAATTAAATAAAAAAAGTGGGAATTTGATCAGGAGACGATTTTAGAATGAAATTAAATTGAGCCAAATTAAGACAAAAATTAGGAAATTAATTAGAATTCAAATTTATATAATTCAAAAAGGGAATTTTCTCAAAATTTAGCGAGCAAGCATTTTTGATTAGCGCACGGTTTAGTTTAGCATTTTCATAGTTTCATGTGGGACAGTTAATTTATAAAAGATAAACTCGGAGGCATCAAGTGATCGCACGATTTAAAATATTTTCCCATGTTTGAATCCAAGAAATTAGAAAATAATAATTTTAAATAACACTTATTATTAAAATCAATTCCACATTATATACGTTATTGTTAAGATATAAAATCCAGTATTTCGTTGAATACGGTAAATCATTTCACGAAATAGATATTCTGTAAAATAATAACTATGATAAATTATTTCATGAAATAACTGATATTATATCTATGATCATTGCATAGATGTCATGTTTTATTCTTTTTTCGAAGAGTCAGTTATTTCATAGAGAAATAGAAATTCTTCTAAATCGCCTGCAAATAATTATCACTATTAACGTATCAGTGATTTATTGCAATGATGTCATCGTCTGTTCAGTTTAATATATTTTCTTAGTCGATGAATTGAAATCTTCCTAATATATTTAAAAAAACTTTTCTAAAAGAAGATTTTTTATTTTATGAAAAAAACATTCAAACGACAAAATGTCATAACGCCTAAAGCAAAATTTATTTTGAACTAAATACGAAACTGATGCCAATTATTTTATAGAAAGATTTCCAAAAAAATTTATTGAATTTCATGACCCTGAACAAACCTTATTCTCATCGTTTTTCACTGTATTCTTAAAGAAATATCACGGAAAGGACAAAGGTAAGATAAAATCAATTTAGATCCCCAAAGGAGAAGCAACGTCTTCGAAAATGTTTAGTTTATTTAAAGAGGAGATAAAATAACAATAAAGTAAGGATAGAAATTAAATTTTCTGCTGAGCAAAATGTCAAGAAAGGCGACGAAATTACATAGCCAATTAAGAGGGGCTTTAACGCTTCAATAACTTGACTGCTGAAACAATATAGAAAATAAAATGAGACTAACTTTTAAAAAAGCACTTTTTTATTAAATTCTGCCATAACCTTTCTCAGAAAGTGTAGAAAATTAATTAGTTCAGATAATAAATAAAATTGTAATAAAGCCTTAAAATAATATTAAATTTTTTTTATTATCTTAATTTTTGTTTTGCGTGTGTTGGTAAAGGAAATTTAATCAATATTTGAAGGATGGTTTAGTACAAATTTTGACATTTGTTAATAAACCGTATTTGCGATTTATAAAAGCATTCTTCTACATAAAGCAACTGATTTTAAGCCATTAATTATTTATAAATAATAAACGCTATTAATTATTTATCAAGTAATTACAAGCGCCATCCCATTCAATATGCTCTATGAGCTTACATTTTTACTTTGTCGTACACGTAGTATAGATAAAATATAATAACTGTCAAAAAATTCAAGCCCGAGATTTTGACGAATCTCCACATTTTGGAACTCCCTGAGTTCGAAAAACAGGTTTTTGGAAAATGTTCGTCTGTCTGTCTCTGACAAAGATAACTAAAAAACGCTTTGAGCTAGACAGCGGAAATTTGGTATACGACCTTTACACCAATTTTGCATATTTCTATCAAATTTTTAGTAAAATTTGTTCAGAGGAAATTCGCTTGTTCGAATATATGTTAACACGATAATTACAAAACGAAGAGAGCTAGATAGATGAAATTCGGTACACTGATTTAATATCTATAGTGTAGTGTCAAATTTTGAGTCAAATGCAAGTATAGGTTAACTGTCAGTGGTTTTAGTATGAAGTAAAAGCGATAATTTCAAAAACGCAATGATTTAAATATATAAAATATGACATTAAAATTTGTGACTGCAAGTGTAGTTTTCGTGTTAAATTTTTCAACTAGTTGTGAAAAACGCGTCTAATACACAAATTCGATTTTCGGATTCTATTAACTTCTAGCCAGGAATTGACTGCCAAATAATTCGCCAAGGATGGCACGATATATTCAGTAAAAATGTTAAATTCAAGCCAAAAGTTACTATTTCGTAACTATCATACGCCAGTGCTGTAGTAGCGAATTGTTATGAGCGAGGAAAAAACCTGGGACCTTGTGGTTCGCAGCCGAGTAACAAGACCACAAGACAAACGCAACTGCTCGTGTTTCGTAGCTGTTATCTGGCTTACAATCTTTTTACCACAGTACTCTCCCTCCAGTGAGTCGTCTACCAATGTAGCGAATTGTTATGAACGAGGAAAGAACCTGGTACCTTGCGGTTCACAGCCGAGTAACAAGACCATAAGACAAAAGCAATTGCTCGTGTTTCGTAGCTGTTAGCCGGCATATAAGCTTTTCACTACACTGTGTAAGACGTAATCTCATGAGAAAAATTTATCAGTGAGAGATCTTAAAAACAAGTCATGAACTATTATTACCAAGCAGTAACTACAAATTATTATTATTATTATTATTTTGCATCATGCATGTAACAATTTATATATTATTACGAGAAAATTCTTAGTCTGTCCATGGGTTGTGTGGTGTAAAGTTCAATAGGCTCAGTAAAAGATAACGATGCTTTATTCTACACGAAAACAAGATATACATGTAACAAAGCACTAAAGAAGTGTACGCAAAGCAGTACTAACATTACGCAGCAGCAGATAAGCAACTAATCCCTAATAAACAAACGCAAGTGGGCAAAGAGAGAATATAATTCTTAGCAAACAGAGTCTTTGCTCGACTATTCAGGTCTCTCTACTCGGCTAGGGTCATTACCGATTCCAATAACTAATAAGTCACCGATTCCAACTGTGGGACTTAGTCTACAAAACTATACTAAGTTCATATTTTTTAAAAACAATGCTTTACGAATCAGATGAGAGAAAAAATTAAAATGATACAGTACAATATCAATTTTGAGTTAATCGAAAATTCTAGTAAAATATTGTAATTTGAGTTCTAATGAAGATTCTCGAATATTCTGGGTCTTTTATTTTTGTTGCGAAATTCGTCACCAGATGGTACCCTAACCTGAGGGTCAATGATTTCACATCTATTGAACAACCATTACTGTATTCACTATCGCTACTGTATGTACTATCAACAACTACCAGGAGAGTTATTGTGATGGGAAACAATATTGCAAGTTCGTAACAATGCAGTATTTCAGCCTATAAACATTATCATGCTAAAAAGCATAAATTAGTATATGACTTGGAATATTTATGTCAAAATTAGAAGTAAGGGATCACAATATTTTTTGCTTCCCTAATTAAAAAAAAATGTGCAACAGAATTTATTATTATTAAAAGACTGTACTAAGTTCATATTTTTTAGAAACAATGCCGTATGAATCAGATGAGAGAAAAAGTAAAATCATTTAGTACAATATCAATTTTGCGATAATCGAAGGTAAAATCGATGAATCTCAGACAATTCGAGAAGAACAAAATTGACTCTATAGGTATGTTATTTTTAGTTATTTTTCATTTTCTTTATCCTAGTTTCGTATTTGTTTCCATGGAAACCAAATCGAGCCGTGAAAACAATGAACATTACAGTAAATTACATTGGAACATAGCACTATATTTTTTTTAACAAAGGAAAAGATTTTTTTAAGAAAAGATTTTGAATCAAGTATACTAGAAATTTGTCAAGAAATATACAAGAAATTCGAATTCGAGGTTTCGACGAATTTCAACATTTTAGAATTTCTTAAGTTCAAAAAACACATTTTTGAAAAATGTTCATGTGTATAAGACAAAGATAACTCAAAAACGTCTTGAGCATGACGGTTGAAATTTGGTATACGGTCTTCATAATAAATGTATAGATTTTTATTGAATTTTGAGCAAACTCCAATCAGAAGTTTATATGTCCGGTTGTTCAAATATCATTTAACATGATAATTAAATAATGAAGAGAGCTAGATAGATGAAACTCAGTACACAGATTTAACATCTGTAGAGTAACATATCAAATTTTGAGCAAAAACCAACAACGGATTGACCGCATGTCGGTCCGTGCTTTCACAAAAATATAAACGTGAAAACTCAAAAACACAATGAGTTAAATATATTAAATTCTGTTTGGGATTTTGTGACTAAAAGCGTAGCTTTTTAACAAAATTTTGTTTCAATCGATTGGAAAAAACGCATGTAAAACACAGATTTGATTTTCGAATGTTAACTTCACGCCAGGATTTAATCACCAAATAATCCGCCAAGGATGACACGATAGATTCAGTAAAAATGCTAAATTTATCCTAAAGGTTATTATTTCGTAATTTGTAAGATTTGTTTTAATATAATTAATGTAAAAATTAAAAAAAAATATCATATTTTTTAAAATTTACCCCGATTGTAAACTTTTATATAAAATGTAACATACCATAAATGTAAAATTTAAATGAAGTGTGCAAACTAAAAAAAAAGGTGGTTACTTGAGCATTTCAGCAACTACGAAAATGAGTACAATAAATAAATCTTAATGCTATATAAATAACTAACTAAACAAAACAATTTCCGTACAGTATTCGAATATTCGAGAGAAATTTTAAATCTTTGGAAGAGACAACCAAGCTTGCTTGTCTTTGTTTAACTCCACCATTGACACAGCCGAAGTTACATTATCTTGAATGCCGCGAATGGAACTAACAGCTCTTCTACCGCAGCTGCCTTTTCCTCGGCAGCGCAGTTAATTCAAATAACGATCATATCGAGCATTTGTTTCTGACGCTGCTGTCTGTCTGTCTGTCCTGTTAGCCTCTCCGCTGCCAAACCCATCTCATCTAGCCCTGTGAAGCTTTTCTCTCTCGTGATAATGTTAATGGTGTGCTGGCTCCTCTAAGAATTTAGATACATTGCTCAACTATGCAAGTGAGAATAATGAATATTCTTCCTTGTTGTGAGAGGCGGAAAATTTTTCGCGTGGAGTTTCAGTCGAATAAAATCGAGTAAAAAGATGAAATGTCGATTTTCTTTTGATAATAAGATACATTTTAATTTGTTAAATGAATAACGTATTTATTAAAACAAAGAACTGGATGCAGTTATGAAACTGGAAACAAGTCTATACGTATTCGGATACATAGTAGGGTCGCCAGTTAACGAAATTTAATACTTAAATTTTTCGCATGGGGGTTTTTAGTCGAACAAAATCCAGCAAAAAGACGAAATGTCGATTTTATTTTGATGAGAAATACATTTCGATTTATTAAATGAATCAATTATTGATAAAAACAGGAAATGGATGCAATTATGAAACTGGAAACAACTCTATAATATTCGGATACACAGCAGGGTCGCCATTCAGCGAAATTTATTACTTAAATTTTTCGCATGGGGTTTCAGTCGAACAAAATCCAGCAAAAGGACGAAATGAGAGACGATTTTATTTTGATGAGAAATACATTTCGATTTATTAAATGAATCAATTATTGATAAAAAAGAAGTGGATGCAGTTATGAAACTCCGAACAACTTTATACACATTGAGATAGATAGTAGGGCCTCTATTCAAGAAAATTAAATTCTGACGAAATTTTTTACAAGTTCTTGACATTGAACAGCAATTATTAGCAATTTAATCCCAACCTTACGAAAAAATAATTTCTATGTAAGAAACTGTTTCTCATTAAAAAAAAGTTTCTAAAATGTTCATGCGGTTCCATTTTTTTTGAAGCTTCAATAAAATCAGGCATATCGACTGTCGTGAAAAATGTCGGCATTTGAGACATGAAACAGTTGAAGAAGATATTGAGCTGTTGAAGATATAGAACTATTATTTTCTACACGTTGAGAAACATCATGTTTGATCTTTGTTATTAAGATCTGTATTAATATGATCTTAAATCTACAATTTTATTTCCCTGCAAATTTAATAATGTTTGAAAAGACCGATTTAAAACAATTCTTAATGGATGGCGGGCCAATGATTTTCATTCTTGGTGATCATTTGGCGACAAAAATAAATGTTTTGTTAAAGGCAAGGAAAATGGTTACGTTTCAATTTGGAAACGAAATCAGTAGATTCTTCTAGAAAATTCCATGAACTACTTTAATTTTTCTATGGAAAAAATGAAGATAGGGTATGGAACTTTTTCATGGAAATATGAACTGTTCTTAGAATATAAGCTTGATTTTACTTTATCAATTTAAGTAATAGTCTGAAAAAGAAACATCGAAAAGCAAGCTCGATTAAAATAGGAAAAATTTCGCTTAAAGTACTAAAATGTTAAAACTGCTGCATCAAGTGTATGAGTTGTTAACTTCTTTCATTTTTATTTAATTTCTATGCATTTTTAAAAGCAGTTGGCTTTCGGAACCCAATAGACTTTTAAAGACACATCATCTTTGATATTGCCTTGGAAGTGAAATTTGCTGTTTCCTATCAGATGTTTGTTCGGATTTCTCCCTGCGAAGTTTTTTTAAAGACCACTTCATTATCATCGCCATCATTCTTTATAGTGCTTTCCTTAGGTTTATTAACTATTAACACTTAGCAACATGTCTTGTATCATAGGATATTGATTGGCAAATTGTCTGGTGTAAACTCGGTGAAATAAAGCGAACATGTTGGATAATAAAGAATGACATTTCACTCCAAAAGAAATATGAAAATCTGGTAGAAATGATACAGCCGAGGCGTATACAAGAATAGAACTAGTAAAAACTGAAGATGATGTCCGCGTTACCCTGGAAAGCGGGTGCAGTAATTTCTGAGGGTAAAAACCCATGAGCACCCGAGGGCAGAAGTCTGACTTCTAGCTCATATGAAGACGATACTCACACACTCGCTTGCACAACCCCTTTTTACAGGCGGGGGTAGGGGGATCTTTCACACACCTCACAGATAGAACACAGGGGAAGAACAACCATGCCCGAACCCGAGACACCCAGATCACGGGGAAGACGCGCAACCCGTAAGCCAGGACGCCGGCATTAATAGAAACTCGCAGAAGAAACAGACATGAAATCGCTATAGTCTGTGTATTTTCTGTAGGCGGTTCAAGGTCACATTTTCTACCTCGTTATTGGTTGTCTGGTATTAGTAAAGCGGTAGAAAATTTGACCTTGAACCGCTTACGGAAAATACACAGACTATAATAGGAAAGGAAATAGCGCTCAGAATGCACGACAAGAAAGCTCTCTCCATGTTTGACACTCTAAAGAAGAAATCAGTTGAATAGCTTCAGTATCTTAAATTCATTTATATTTTCGAATTTATATAAATGAGAATCCACACATATAATAAGAGGTACTCATTTAATTTCCATGGAAAAATTAAGATTAAAAAATAAACACGCGGACGTGGTCTCTCCAAAAGTTTGACGGTAAATATGAAATAAATTCATTATTCCCCTTTTACTTGAGTCATCTGGATCTAGGTAAGGTCCTGAGTGCCACGAGTGGACAGAATTTCATTTTCTGAGTTCCACGCATGAGAGTTGTGTGCTTTCTATTATAATAATAATAAAAAATACTACAAGTGCATTTTGGACCCCCCTCTACAATTTTTTTTTCAATTGATTGAAATAAATATTTGACATAAAACTATAATTAGATCGCCTACCAATTTTCATTTATTATATTCATTGTATTGTTGAATTACTGCGTTTGCATGCGTGTGAAAGTACAGATAGACCGACGGTCAATTTACTGAGAGATCTGGTTGAAAATTTGATAAAGATCTACATTTTAAATGTTAAACATGAGTACAAAATTTTATGCATTTAGCTTTTTATATTTTATCTTGTTCCCTTGCACTCGCAAATTGGACAGATAAATTTCCTGAGAATACATTATTCAAAATTTGATAGAAATTTACAAATTTGGTGTAAGGAAAGACCACATACCAAATTTCATCGGTCGAGCCGAAAGTATTCTTAAATTATTGTATGCAAAGAATGGCAAACAAGAGCAATTTCAAAACTGCATTTTTTTTTTTTTTTGTACTCAGGTTTCTTGTGTACAGCCGACTACCCCTCCACCACTGTATGGAGAAGTATCGTCAGTGGAGATTCGTTACTTTTTCAGAAGGAATGAAGAATTTAAATATGAAATTAGAAATTTTTAAGCAAATAAAATAAAAACTTTCTAAAAACCGTTAAAAAATGTTTACTAATATTTCATATTCCTTAATTTTAACTAACTAAGAGTATCTTTGAAATCAATATTTTTAATGCTGCATAGTATAGCTTGATTCTAATTCCAGCTCTAGATTTTGCTCTGGACAATGTTACATACAGATGACCAAGTAAAAATAGTGCTTAATCACTAATGACACCAACTTTGTTAAAACTCTAATCTCGTGACTTATTGATGGTTAAGGTGAAAACAAGTCTCACTAGATATTGCAACCTTTTCAATAAATGGTATATCAGCATCATTTTTTGATCCGTAGTGAAACGTGGTATAAAACCAATGTGCCTTTTTTGTGACCTTTTTACAACCGTTTAACATGCATTCAAATATAGCACAATTTTTCTGATAACAAACCTAGAACCATCTTATGCCGGTAACTATTTTTAAAAAAACAATGCAGGGTTCGCACATGTATTGCTTAGATTTTCAAAAGATGGTTCGAACATTTTAAAGATTACAATACTCTTTCCTTGTGTTCGCCATATATATAAAAAATAAAGCCTAATCTTGATGCAATACAAGTCTTTTCAGCTTCTTTAAGATCAAATTTTGAAGTTTCTGCCACAGCAAAGCAGGAGCTTGAAATGTAAAGAAGTTACATTCATTAATAAAGTTTTAATTTAATCCAACAATCTTGATATGAGATATGCCTAATAACATTAAAACATTATGGACTTATTTGCACATTTGTAACATTCTGAAGTAATTTAATTATGTTAATCTATGTCTGCAGAACCAACCTCGCTGACGCAGCAGCAAAGACCACTTCACTGTGTGAAGCACGAGGGGTGAGATGAGGGGTCAGATTTTGGCAGACTGAGCCTCATTATATAATCTCATTAGAATAATTTGAAAATATATTTCATCATTTAAAAGACTGGTCTAGAAAGCCATGCGGAGTGTCTAGTGGATTCCCAATTTTGTGAACTCATCATCGGAAATCCTTAATAGTGATATACAATTTTTATGAAGTTTATTTTAACTAATGATTTTAATTAATAACTTGTGAAATTCATATTCCCTATAATTGCCTGTTACGAGATATTGAAAAAAAATATTAGTTTTTGATTGACACAATAGCACATTTTTGTATCAGTTACGGAGCACTGTGAAATTACAACATTAATTTGGTAGCTATTTATAATTTATATTTACTTTCATGTACGTGAAGTATACGAAGAGAAAGTATTATAATCATTATATAATTCAGACTCAGGATTTTGATGAATTTCTAAGTTTTAAATTTATGCAAGTTTGAAACACATACTTTTAGAATGAAATGTGTCTATTAATAAACAAAATAAGTCAAAAATGTTTTGAGCTAGACGGGTGAGATTTGGCATGCAGTTTTTGCACCCAACTTACAGATTTCGGTCAAATTTTGAACAAAATCGATTCACAGGCAGCCTGTCTGTTTGTAAGGGTACAAGCGAACATGACAATTACAAAACAAAAACAACTTGTTGGATAAAATTTGTTATCCAGCAATTATTTAGTTTTGCCATCTAAAGAATAGATTTGTATTAAATTTCGAACTAAATTCATCAATGACTTGACTGATGTATACATTGACGCGATCACTCAAAAACTGTTATTAAAAATTGATGCGTGATCTTGATTATGTAAACGCGATCACTCAAAAACTGTAATTAAAAATTGATACGTGATCTTGACCATATACTGACTGAAAAATGTTTTTTCCGCGTCACATTTTGGTTCCAAACAATTGAAAAAAAGGGTAAAAATTAAAAATATTATGTTTTCTTTGTTGTGCTACAAAATGCAAAATCTCACGCGTGTGAATTTCAGAATAAAATATGAACACTCGCAGAGTTCACGGTCATGCTCAAAGACCATAACATTTTATATGAGGGAAAAGTAAACACTTTTATTAAAGAATATGCGAGAAAATTTGGAAAGACACTCCTGCTTGCTGCAATGATTTTTCCAATTTGTTTTTAACGAAATTATACTGAATGTATATAAATTATAGTAAATAATATTTTGTAATATATATAACAGGCCTTTCTTAAAAACCATATTTTTAATTAACTTGATTTGTTTCAGGTTGGTAAAGATACAATTCTTTAACTGATTTTTTTTACTCATTTTTCTGATATGCTAAAAATTTCATACACTATATGCCTTGAATAACGATACGCAGTTCCACTATATTTAATTATTTAAATAACTGATGATTGATTGAAATGATTTAATGAGTAAAATGATTATTTAGATAAAATTTTATTTCAAAGACCGAACATTTTATATGAAGGAAAGTGTAAACACTTTTATTAAAGCTTTTGCGAGAAAATTTAGGAAGACACTACTGCTTCTACAATGATTTTTCCAGTTTGTTTTAAATGAAATTTTATTGAATATATATTAATTATGACAAATAGGGATTGCAATACCGGACCAAAATTTCAATACCGGTATTCGGTATTTTTAAAATCTTAATACCGGGATACCGGTTTTAATACCGGTATTAGAAATTTTAGGAAAATAAAGAAAATACAGGTGTTTCTTTGTTTTATTTGCCAGTTTTATAAAAAAGTGTAAATATCACAAAAAATAATATGTAACTTATAAATTATAACAGTATATAAGGAATTACAAAAAAGTAAAAGAACAACTTTTTATTTAAATCACAAAAAAAGTGTATCACTATCACTATTCAGTCTTGGTACTATTACAAATTTTTGAAATGTGATTTAAAAAAAAACATAATGCATCCATTGTACTGTCATTAAGCCTGAAAAGTAATTTTGTGTAAAAATTACCAGCTGTCGAAAACGCTCTTTCAGCATCTACGCTAGTTGGTGATACTGTTAGCAATACGCGATATACTTTTTCCAAGTATTTACCTCTAAATCCTTCATCTTCAAATAAATCAATTTCTCGTCGGATGGTTTTGGATATAGCTAATTTCTGTATTGTATTTTGGTTCGTTGATTTTTTTTTTCTTTATCGCTAATTCTAATTTTTCTTCAAGAGGCAATTCCTTTTCATTATCGACATTAGTGTCATCATAATCTTCGATAACTGAACCGAATTCTTCTGAATGTGGATAGGTTTGTGAGTAAAAAATTGTAAGAAAATTGACTATAAATTTAATCAGATTTGAATTGATTATTTTCTTTTCTTCTTTTTCATTTTCATTTTTAAAATCTGTATAACTATGTAAATACCATAAGACATATTCTATTTCGGTATGCCGTTCTTCTGTGCGATTTTTCAATGTAATATATAATTCTTCAGATAGTGATTTTCACTATCTGGATTTTTAGTGATAGTGTTATAGTGTTCACGATTGCAACATGAAATTTATTGTTGCATTAACTGTTAATAAATTAAAATCTCTCCGACACAATGCCTCTATAGTCAGTTTTATTGTAAGTAGATCTGATATAGTTCTGGATATTAAGTCGAATTCACTATTTGAAAAATTAATTTACAGGTTTAAATCGATTATTGCTTTTTGGATTGAATTTCTAAGTTTCAAAAACCGTTCCATCATTAGGAGTAAACTGTTCCAACGTGTCTTAGAATTTATTATTAACATATATTCTGTTTTATTTTCAGTTAGTATATATTTTTGTAATATGGCATTTTTTGCAGGGGAACGTTTAAATATATTAACAATTTTTCGAACTTTATAAATTATAGGAAGCAATTCTTGATGAGTTAATATTTCATCCTCATTAACAATATCTTCTTCCACAATTACATAGTCATTATCTTCATTGCCAATATCACTCTCACTCTCTTCAATGTCGGAATCCGAAGTTTCTATATCCACAGTATTTGGATTCTTCTGTTCTTTATTTTTTTGGTATAATATATCTATTACTCCTATTTGAATTCTATAAGCAGAGCACAATTGCTGATTTGCACCAATCAACTTTTCAACGTTTTTCATAACTGTTGCTCCATTAGTCGTTATGGATACAATATCTTCTTTCAGGGATAATCCATGTTTCGCTAATTTAGATTTAAGCAATTAATTACGCCATTAATTAGCTAATTAATTTCGCCCGTTAGGAAGGCACAAAAACAAAAACGTATAAAATTTTGCTATGTTGGCGATCCCTGATCATATAGTGGAGACAATTAAAAAAAATTCTAGTAAATACCGAAAAACCGGTATTTAAACTTGTGAATACCGGTATTACAAAATTGTAAAATGGCTCAAAATACCGGTATTCGGTATCCCGGTATACCGGTATTGCAATCCCTAATGACAAATAGTAACGTGTATTATATATGTTAAACTCTAAATATCACAGACAGAATAAGCCTGTTCTCTCAGAACTTTGGTTACATGCCAACATAACTTTTGCACCTCAGTGCCAGATTTAATTACTTCGATTCCGAAGTTTGTGGAGATCATCGACGAATACAGTCTCGAATTCATAAATCAGAGTTCTACTATATCATCGTAGGCCTTTCTTAAGAATAATATTTTTATTTAACTTGATTTGTTTCATGTTGGTGAAGATAAATTATTTAATCGATTTTAGCTAGAAATATCGACAGGCTTGAAATTTTATATACTATATGTCTGAAATAACAATACGCAGCTTTACTATATTCAGAACTTAATTATCAGTAAATTGATTATTTTAATAAAGTGATATTTTTGTACTTGTGGCGCCACCTGGTAAGAAGTAATTAAAGCAATAAAATTAAAATACAATCAAAAATTAATTAAAATAAGTTTCTACTATTTAGTATATTATTAAATGTGTTTTTAAAAAACTGAGTTTTATTAAAATTTAAGTTTTATTCAACCGATTTTATTAAAATTATTATTCAATTAACATTAGAAATCAGGATTATCTTCAGATTGCAGCAAAGAAAACAGAAAATAATAAAAACGTGAATCTATAATATTTTGAACAAAACATATATTGACGATAACAATTTGACAACAAAATCTGGAAAATTTCCTATTTCTCAATGACAAATAAAACATGAAGGGGAAAAAAAAAAAAAAATCTGCACATTACCAATCCATTCCTGAAAAATTCAAACCAAATACTAATTTATGCAAATCTATTTGGAGATTTTCCAACGAAAACTTTCCTTGAATAAATTTAACAACTAACTTATTCAATGTCATCTCCAGAAATGGGCTATTATTTCTAGATTTAAACCGCAATTAACTGGAAGTTGTGGGTTGGTTTTTAACACAGAAAGTAGGTGACAGATGGTACATATAGTTAGGTGATTATGTCTCGAATAAAAGATTATGCGAAAGTAGGTGACAGATGGTACATATAGTTAGGTGATTATGTCTCGAATAAAAGATTATGCGAAAGTAGGTGACAGATGGTACATATAGTTAGGTGATTATGTCTCGAGTAAAAGATTATGCGAAAGTAGGTGACAGATGGTACATATAGTTAGGTGATTATGTCTCGAATAAAAGATTATGCGAAAGTAGGTGACAGATGGTACATATAGTTAGGTGATTATGTCTCGAGTAAAAGATTATGCGAAAGTAGGTGACAGATGGTACATATAGTTAGGTGATTATGTCTCGAATAAAAGATTATGCGAAAGTAGGTGACAGATGATACATATAGTTAGGTGATTATGTCTCGAATAAAAGATTATGCGAAAGTAGGTGACAGATGGTACATATAGTTAGGCGATTATGTCTCGAATAAAAGATTATGCGAAAGTAGGTGACAGATGGTACATATAGTTAGGTGATTATGTCTCGAATAAAAGATTATGCGAAAGTAGGTGACAGATGGTACATATAGTTAGGTGATTATGTCTCGAATAAAAGATTATGCGAAAGTAGGTGACAGATGGTACATATAGTTAGGTGATTATGTCTCGAATAAAAGATTATGAGATAAAAATCGATTTTTTTAAACTGCTGGTTATATACTTCTCAAACATGGTTTAAATTAATGGGAAAAATATAAAAATTCAGTTCAGTGGATGAATTTAAAGCATTAAAAAGCAAATAAATTTCAATATAATTTTTAATCGCGTTTTCAGTATTACATCTAGAGAATAATGCAAAGCCAAATTGTTAGAATTTCATTATAACTAATTAGTGAAATATATTTAGAAATTGTTTTCAAATAAAGTAAGATATCTGAGTAAATAAAAAAAATTTTTATGAGACATCCGTCTTTAATGATGAAGCTGTACCTATTTATTTTGACATAAATTTATTTGCTATATGCTAAGGAAGAATTCGAGATATATTTTCACTTTTAATAACGTAAAAATGCTTCGTTTTTTTCTATTAAGATTACCAGATACTGAGGGTGGGGACTCTCAGATCAAATTTGGAGCTTTGCCACAGATCTTTCTTTACCTTTTACTCCTTTCTTTCTTTCATATCCAAAGTCTAGTTGCTTCTCTTAATTCATTTTTCACTCTTTTCACATTTTTATCATGTGAAAACATGATGTTGTTTTGTTTAGGAGATTTTGAAGCTCGAAATTGCGTAGGCAATGAATAAAGCATAAATGACAATTTTCATCATCATCTTTTAATCGCATTTTTTTACCTGCTTTTACCAATATTGCATCATTATTACGTATGCTTCTTTGAAAGCAGATACATTTGTAAAAGGTTGGCCTGCTTTTACCAGTATTGCTATATTATTACGTATGCTCCTTTGAAAGCAGATGCATTTTGAAAAGGTTGACGTAGAACTATGACATCATAGCTGTTATTTCACCTCAAAATCAGTCGAGCTCCAAAACTATGTTTGCCAGCTAGAAAAATTAAAAATGAAAGTTTTAAAAAATTATATATATAGGGAGAGAGACCGATAGAGAAGTCTCGTAATTGTTTCAAATCGGTTTAAACTGGTTAATGACTTAAATTAATTAAGACAAATAATGACTTAAAAATAATAATGTTCTTACATGATTACTCAAAATTTGCAATCGCAGATTTAATTTTAATTTTTTTGTTCCTATTTCGCTTTGATATTGCACCCCCCCCCCCAACGTGGTCTTTCATTCCACCTATACAAATTGTTGGGTCGCCATATATGAAGCCAGGTGCGGGAGTGAACGGCTAATTTTAATGCTCAATTCTGGTTCAATAAATATTTGTTTTCTTTTAGGAGAAGTCATTCAGTAAGAAAAAATGTTAGTAAATAATTTACAATTCAGATAATAGGAGTTAAAAAATTAAAGATACGTAGCGACAAAATTGCTTGAAAAAACTGCATCTTAATTCAATTTTATATTAACTATCATGAGAAATTTTTTTTTTCAAACAACTGATTGTTTCTGAACCAGTTAGCCGACACCAATCGAAACCTAAGAGAAAACTTTCATCAGTTCGAATTTGAATGTATCATTTAAAACAATGCTTCATAAAATGGGAAAAACTTTATGAATGAATGAATGAAGAATTTTGCCACAGGAAGTTATTTTATACAGGTTCTACGGTATTTATAAGCAAAATTTTAAAAAGAATTTAGTCTTAAGAGATACCATAAAAGTTCTCAAAATCTTTATTCTAATTGAAATCTTTTTTAATTATCATGAATTAACATGACATTTGATTACTATTTTCCAGATTTGCGATCACAAAAATGTTTTGAATCTACAACGATCAGAGGAAATGAAAAAAAGATTTGGGAACTCTGCATTTAAAATAATTGGAAAAATAAAATACATTTTATTAGCATTTTTAAACTGTAGATGAACTAGATAAACGATATTTAACTCTATGCCTTTTAGAGATAATTTTAGAATTAATTACTTTTCAAAAACTTTTCACTTCTCCTTAAGTGATCTTGTAAAATAATCGTGTTTAACCAAGATGTAATTTGCCTTCACTTATAAATATTAGGGGGAAGATGAAATGAGACTAGCAATATCTTCGATTAAAAACAAAGATTTCAAATAACTTCGCCTGTATAATTTATGCAAGTTAAACATTGCAGGTTTAGAGCAGCTTTACTAAAAACTGCAATATTTAACAATTATTATTTTACAGAATACGTTTAATGTGTATATAAGATTTTTCTTTGCATTAAGGAATGAACTATTGTTATATTTCTTTATCTCGGTGTCGAGCTTAAAAAATAAATTAAGGAAATACCAATCAAAAGGCCGATGAGTTTAGAATCAAACTGGAATAATAGATAATTAATATTTAATTCAACTAGTTCTTATAAAAAACAACCATTTTCTTTCGAATTTAGAGAGAATCACAAGATATTTAAACTGTCCTAAGCTATAGAGCAGCATTATATCGCATCATTCCTCTCCAATTTTATAAAATAAAATGCCCATGTCACTTAAAAGAGAGGTTGTACTAGTCAAGCCTGATTGTCAACAAATTCTGCGCAACTTAATACCAAATACCGCATTCATAAATCAAATTAAATAAAAAATTTCCACAAGAAAATTATTTCCTTTGATACATGGTTATACAACGGAGTTACTACATAAGCAAAATTTTCCGAAGGAAAGAAATTAGATAAGATGCAATTAACCACACAGAAACCCGCAAATTAGTCGTAAACAAGAACATTTTTCACAAACAGCATTATTTTGTCATTTTATTTACCACACACTGCACAGAGGAAAAGTTCAAACGAAAACTTGCGGCACTTATCTCCATTTCCAACCATTGGCAAAGGAAATAACCTTAAAAGTGTTTTCTTTTCAAATCCTAGCAGGAAATAACAACGATTTCACATCAAAGATACGCCTTCCTTTTCATCGAATACTAAAATGCAGGCCACCCTCCCATCGATACCACCCCCCCTCGTTCTGAAATCTGTAACGGATGCTCTATCACGGAAAAGAGGAAATATAGCTCTTCCCCGCTACGGAAACGAACTAATCTTTAAAATCTTGAACGCTCGATTCATTGGGGGTGGAGGAGGGTGGGAGACTTATCTTCCCGTTCGCACAATGTGACAGTGAAAGGGTGATAGTCTCCCCCCCCCTCCCGACCACCTGACGTGGACTAGAGATTCAGTTTTCTTCTTTTTACTCTCCCCCCACTCGTTCAATAATTCAAGGAATGTTAGAAGGTGCGAAAAGGAGATTTGGGAGACACCGAAAATTTAAAATGCGGGTAATGTTCTGTTGTCTGTTTTGTTTTTGGACTAAAATCGTGTTTGTGTTTATTTTTGTTGACATCTTCCTAATGCCATAAGAGATGAACGAATAGGTTTAGTGGAAGAATGGGGTATAAAGACAGGCCTTTGTTGAAGATTGCCGATGGAGATGATATCCGTTAAGGATTTCCATTTTGGAGAGTGAATGATAAAAGAGACACCGACAAGCAGATATTTTATTTTGGTAAGCAAATTATGTAACTCTATGTTTTATATTTTGGTAAGCAAATTATGTAACTCTATGTTTTATATTTTGGTAAGCAAATTATGTAACTCTATGTTTTATATTTTGGTAAGCAAATTATGTAACTCTATGTTTCATATTTTGGTAAGCAAATTATGTAACTCTATGTTTTAAAATGCGTAGACAGTAAAATGTATCGATGGATTTTCTGATTCCATTTCCTTACGTAGAAGAATTAAACGAAACGATTCGTATATCAGTCAATTCCAGAAAATGACATATTAATCCCTTATTTGGAGAAATGAACTAAAGAATTAGCAGTGTCTCTAACCCTCAAGCAGAGAAGTATGTGGATATACAAAATATTTTTTGAAATTCATTTTCTATCGATTATTTTTGAAAGGATAATTTCCAATAGTATACATTTAATGGATACGTTGTAATGCATTTCGATATCTGTACACTTTCAAAAAAAATATATGGACAATTTTTATGGACCGTAATTTATAAAAACTATATATATGATTCATAAAACTATATACATTATATATGACTCCCTATAAGACTCCGTACAGGAGTCTTCGCACGCACTTTGGCTTTGATAGCCGGCCATTTATAGCTCCCAGTGCAAGCCGCAGTAGGTACTCGAACAATCAAGAATAACGTGCCTCCTATTAATCCTATCACCAAAATTTCTGAACATTCTAGTATCATCCATTTGGTTTAGACATTAGGCTTGATGGTTTAGACAAACATAGCTCCAGTCCAAAACTTTCAAGAATATACCTGGTTTGAGGGCAATTATAACAAAGTTTCTCTTTCCTTACATCATATAACAAATGAAAAAAGAAATGTCGCTGGTGTAATGTGATCGACTGCTATAAGGAACCATAAACAGCCTCCTTCCTAGTATGAATACTTTTGTGAATTTAGATTAGTTATATTAACGTCCCATTGTAAAGCAACACTAGGGCTATTTTGGAACGGACCTCGTAATTTCGAGCCGTGGTCAGATGACGAGGATGACACCTGAGCTTGCACTCCCTCTCCACACCAGCGGGAGGACGTTTGGCCATAACAAATTTAACGTGCAACACACACCCTTACACGACGGTTCTTCGGTGGAATCGGGTCTCGAACTTGAAACCCGACCGCTCACGAACCGAGACCTTACCACCAGGCCACCGCGCCCCCTAATACTTTGTAAGAGATGTATAGATAAAAATTTGAATTATTCCCCTTCTCAATAATCTTTTTCGCTCCATGTACTAAAAATATTACATACTGCAATATTATATTTGTTTCCGTCAATATATGTATTTCTGTAAAAAAAAAAAAAAAAATACAAACATTAATATAGTTTCTTGATCCTATCAGTCATACTGCAAAAAATGACATTGTCAAACTAATATTTAAAGAAAAAAAAAGCTCAACATTTCTTCGATTGAATTATGGAGCTCTGAATGTTTGATTAAATGATTAATTAAATGATTTTAAGACATTTCTATCGCTGCCTCGACGATCAAACGGTGCGTTCGTGATTGATCTAAAATTTGAAATTCCAAATTTCATGAATCTATCCGTTTTGCTTGCAAATGAATGGAACATTTTTGTTTGTTTGTTTAAAATGGTTGTAGACTAACAATGGTTTCACAAAATTTCAAGAAAGTAGGAATTCTTTAGTAATAAGCCGATTTATTACTTTTCCATATAAATAAATATTTTTATGATTTGTAAGAATTCTGGCACTAGTACTGAAACGAATATTTAAATGAAGCAAGTAGAATCTGCGATAATTAAGAAGAGTCTGAAAAGTTCCCCGCAGAGAGTTGCAATCTATTGTTTAAGAACCTCTAGTACTGGCATTGGTACTGAAAACGTATATTTAAGTTGACAGAAATCTGCTGTTTAAGAACACCTGGTACTGGCATTGGTACTGAAAACGTATATTTAAGCTGACAGAAATCTGCTGTTCAAGAACATCTAGTACTGGCACTGGTACTGAAAACGTATATTTAAGCTGACAGAAATCTGCTGTTTAAGAACATCTAGTACTGGCACTGGTACTGAAAACGTATATTTAAGCAGACAGAAATCTGCTGTTTAAGAACCTCTAGTACTGGCACTGGTACTGAAATGAATATTTAAGTCAAGAAATTAAAAACTAAGATAATTAAGAAAAAAAAGTTTGAAAAGTTCTCTAGATAGAGTCACAATCTACTGTATAAGAACCCTTCCTATAAATCAAAATTTTGTGAACACTTACTAAAGACACTTTCGCCATTCCATAGCAAATTCGAAAAGAAGAATTGAATTTAAAAGACAAGTAATATATATAGATATAAAACTTTTTTTAATTCAATTTCTTCTTAAGTAAACAAAGAAAAATTTTATTTTAGTTACTTTTTATGGAATAATTATCGAAAAAATTATTAAGTATCAAAAAATTATTGATTTTCGCAAGAATTGAACTCGCATTCTTCACCCTCACGATTCACTTCAAATGTCTTCACCCTCATACTGAAATCCTTGCATTTTACCGATTAAGCTACTGCTTGTTGATTTCAATTTTCATTACAAACTGCTAACATACTATTTAAAGTATTAAAAGTTAATTAAATTTAATTAATGAATTAATATTTGAAAAAAAAAACTGTATTAACATCAAATGAAATCCACTACAAGTTTTAAAAAAATGTATTTGAACTTGAGTGGATAAATAAAAAGTATTTCATTAACGATTGAAAATTTGAACAAGATATATAAATATATATAGGGAGAGTGTGAACTAATAGAAGGAATTGAATAATACAAAATTTCGGAAGAAAGGGGAAAACATCAAATGGTAAAATCTCAGTGAACAATATAAACAAATATCTTACGGTTGAGCAGCGTGATAACTTTCGCAGCTAAAGCAAACAACAAAAACGGTTGAACTTTACGACCGAATAAGTTTTCCAACAACTTTTTTTTAAAGTCATCACCTTTCACCAAACAAAAAAAAATCCCATAAACTCAGCAATCAGGACGCCAACCATGCGCTGACTCAGCTCGAAGAGGGTAAAAAAAACGACGTCACAAGAATTTTAAATTTCTCTTTCAAAAAGAACACCCATTCCCAACTGAAAATTTACAATGCACTCCCACACCGCGGAAGTGTTAACCGAATGATGGTTCTCCATCTCAAATCAGGCAAACAAAAACTTTTTTTTATCCCTCACTTCCCCCCAATAGACAGGGCTGTAGATGACTGATGCGTTATCACACGGAAATATGGACTCTGCAATTACACAGAGTGTTTAGACCAATATTTTGTTAGCGAAATTGTCGGTGGGGATTTTTAAAAGCCTATGAAAAAGGGGAGGTAGTGGTGACCCTCATTCGTTTTTATGATCGTGGCCATCTGGCGAAAACCGAACCTATCGGTGAGGTTAAAAGGGTAAAATAATGAATGTCTGAAGAGGAACATTTAGGTAATATTTTAAAGCAAGTGCAGGGGAAATACAAGTTTATGCAAAAGTTATTTTGTCCGTTTAATGCAGGCATAATATACATTTTAAAATGCTTAAAACATGTAATTTAGATTAATTACTCGTTATAAGATGAGAGTCAACCTACGGCTTTATCTCTGTAGCCCAGCAAGCATAACAATATGTAACGAAATCTGTATTTATATGAAAGAACGTCTTCTGTATGTATATGTTCTGCAAGGTAGACTATTAGATTTGAAGAAATCAATTGGGTACAAACATATTTAGGAATGAATCTGGACATAATTCTTTTAAAATTTTAATTAATCAAAAAACAAGCACAATTTTGTCATTTTTCAATAATTATGACCGGATACATTAGAGCATATATGTGATTTTAAACAATTTTTAAATTTAAAACCAGCGGGAGTAGTCTAACAGAAATTATTTCGTATAATCTCTAATAAACTTGTCATGCCAGAAAATGTACACCAAGTTGTATTGTACACGAATGATCATGGCATTGTACAACAGTTACCAAATATTAACCGTTCACATGAATTTAGCATTCATTCGTTGCATGTAAAGTGAGTTCTAAACATGCCATTAATAGTCACAGTCTATATCTCACATTACCTTCAAAAGAAAATTCAAACGTTCATTTGACCGCGTTTTCTTTTTAGGGGAAAAAACAATTTCACGGCAGAGTCCCTTAACCCAACTACAGTACCGATTTTATTACTTTTTATTTCATTTGAAAGATCGAGACGTTTATATACATTATCAATTTTAGCCTATTCCACCCTCCACTGCCCACAGATATAGTGAAATAAAGGCTTAATACAGTCCCCAGCCTAAACACCAGGGCGGATTTCGCCAATTAATTTCGTCATTTTACATGCGACCAATCAGAATGCTTTGTGCTTATTGTGAAAGTACAATTTAAAATAGTTATTCCATTTTATATAAAAAGATATAGTTCATTAAAGTTGGCTGATATTGTTAAATTAATATTATTAATATGATGGGTGAACAAATGGTCGTAAAAGTGGCTCTAAAAACAAAACTAATTACAGATATATATTTTAATTTGAGTTATCCAATCTCCTTAAGAGATACGTTGGGTTTCCTTATAGGCAGATGTCACAAAAGTTCCTTTCAATTTTCAGCAGGTTCTGGATTTCTTTATAAGCAGATGTCACAAAAATTCCTTCCAACTTTCAAGAGGTTGCGATCGAGATTCAAACGGAGGCAAGACGTCGCTCCATCCATCACAAAGTAAGCTCGTTGGCAATTTTTTCGGACGATAAAGTCACAGAAAGAGGCTGTCCTCACAAAGGATCGAAAGACTGAAAACAGCGGAAATCCTTTGACAAGTAAGAATTGCCTACACCGAAATCTCCTACGGTTGAAGGAAAAAAATCCTAAAAGTACGATAACCATATCAAATGGAAAGTAGACACTTTTATACATTTTTCATTTTCTTTCGTGTAATCAAGTATATCCTCCTCGTGTTGAAACATCCCAGTTTCCATAAAAGAAGGGAAGGGGATTTCTTTCGGCAAGCTAGTCTGTAAACGTAGATTCTTTTTCCTCTCTCGTATATGTAGTATAGAAAAATATGTATAACAAGTATGAATTACAAGTTAACACGATAAATACAAAACAAAGAGAGCTAGATAAGTAAGATTCGGCACACAGATTTAACATATATAGTGCAGACAACTGTTAAATTTTGAGCCGAATCCAACAACGAGTTAACTGTCTGTCGGTCTGTACTTTCAGAAATAAGTAAACGGGATAGTTAAAAAACGCAATGACTTAAAAATATCAAATCTGGTATGAGAATTTGTGTCTACAAATGCTATTTTGTGTCAATTTTTTTTTTTCAATTTGTTGAAAAAAACATATCTAAAATACAAATTTGGTGGATTTTTTTTTGTGTGTGTCGATATTATTAACTCATGCCAGGGGTTAATTGAATATCACGATATATTCAATAAAAATATTAAATTAACGCCAAAAGTTAATATTTCGCAACTATTGCACGCCAGTACCATGGCAAGCGTTCTCTGGCATGACAAATTTATTAGTGAGTATGCCAGGAAATTTTAAGGAGACAACTCCAGCTGGTCGTTTTGAAACGATAAATATATTCAAAACTAAAAATCAGGAAATTTTTCAGCAGTTCATTTTTGTATAACGCTGCCATTCAATTTTTCTCCGTTTTTATTTTTATTTAATTAGTTTTATTCAAGCTTTTAATATTTGGTATACATGCATTCAAACAGATTCAAAGCATAAAAATAAAATAAATGTAGGATTATTTCATTTTTTTTTCAAAACTTGCAACATTATTATTATGTTATGTTATGTGATGTTAGAATTAGGATTCAAAATCACTTTTTAGCTCGCAACTTCAGCTCGCAACTTCAGCTATCTAAAAGTTTGATAAGTTGTTCGTCTTAATGAGACACTAATTAGGTTAATTTGATATATTTTTCAATCTTAAATATTGAGGAAGTCGTACAGAAATGAAAATTTCACTTCCAACCAGTACTTTCACCCTCTTTCTGCTGGATACCCCATAGACGAACTCTACAAATTTGGTTCAAGAAAAAATAATATAAAGAAAGACGAATAAGACTTGCCAATAACAATAACATACTATGATTTTTCAGAAAAGGTTCGACTCCATCAAACTCTTTTCTGTAATATTTACGGAAACAGTTACATAGGAAGTATTCACTTTAAGAGTTGCGCACATCGGAAATCACGCAAATACAGGCGAATTTGTGATTATATGAACATAAAAAATAAAAAATTTTGTCTTGTAGTCTAGATATATTGCTTTTATATTCTACAATATACTACACTTTTAAACTCAAATCTTCTGTTCACATATAAATCTAAGGATGCGACATATTTAAAAGAATACGGTCTATACTTAATGGAGTAATGCATTATACATCAAGCAGAAAAACAGTCATTAAATTCCGGCAAAACACAAGTCATGCATTTCTGATATTGGCAGATGAACACGACAGGGGGAAATGAAGGCACTTTCCAAAAAAAGAAAGACAATTTTCCACCACCCCTTACATTCAAACTCCCCGCACCGACACAAATTGAAAATCCCCCGTCCGCCCTATTCAATTTCGGGTTGAGGATAGTGCAGATAGAGGCAGTAAATGAAAGCGATAAATCACGTAATAGGGATGACAGGACAGTTAACTTCGAGGCGGTGTGCCTGCTTTCATATCCCCCCCCCTCCCCCTTAGAGCCGCTGAATTAACTTGCAGGTGAGTTTTGGATTTTAAATTGTAAATTACTTCATGATACTGAGAGTCGAGATTGATGATTTTAATCGCTCTCTAAGAGGGTTTAGCATTGCCACTTTGCATAAAGCACCAATCAAAATTTGACAAATGAAAGCAAAAGCCATTATGTGCTACGATATCCAGTTATTAAGAATTAAATACGGATATCAATACTTTAATGTTGAAGAATAACCGTTTTGCATTTTAAAGAGTCATAAATTTTGGTTATATCGATACAAACCAATTCAAAAACACTTAAATAGATCTGATGGAAATAATTTTTTTTTGAAATATGATCTTATTTTATACAAGGGTTTTCTCCTGTTTGATTGTTTTAGAAGAATTAGTTCTGTTTCATAATTAAGATCTAGTAGAACACATATATTGTATAATATTGTATATTATACAATGTTCGCAATATTGTAAAGGGTGTCCAAAATTAACACAAGATTTGAATTTGCCACCATTCGTGCAGTAAAATGTTAACGACCCTATAAAAAAAGCCATTTGACAGCTGATAGTTTAGGGTTAGTAAAAATGGAGTGCTGCACGATACAACAACGTATTTTCTTTGTTGAAAAATAATAACATTTCAAAATAATGAAAATAATACATGATAATAATAATAATATTTCAAAAAAGAATGAAAATCTGGCGGCCACATATCAAAAATTTGAGATTTGGCCCCCTAGATCGTGTGATTTAAAACAATTCTATTTTTTATGGGGTTATTTGAAATCAAAGGTATATGCCAACAAGAGCACAAGCACGAGTGCACTGATGGAAATCGAACGCTGCATCAATGAAATTCAGACACATTTATGCAAAATGGTCATGGACAAAAGAGTGCATATGTGCCAGAAAAGCAGAGATGGCCATTTGCCCTATGTGTTATTCCAAACATAACCATATCGTGTGTATTCAATAAAAGTATAAAAATTTAAATAAAAAACGCAGTTTTTTTTATTTAATTCAAATCTTGTGTTAACACGTTGTTTATCGCGTAACGTTCTATTTTTATTAACCTTCAACTAAGCTGTCAAATGCTTTTTTTAATAGGGTTGCGAACATCTTACAGCAGAATGGTAGCAAATTCAAATCTTGTGTTAATTTTGGGATACTCTTTATAACAGGATTGAATAATATTTGATATATCTCACAAAATTGCGATATAATATCGACCGATATTGTATCACATCATTGGGCTTAGTAGGGAAGTGGACATTTTCTCCTCTACCTATACTGTATACTAATATATTGTATTACTTTTTTATGTTTAGCTTCGTCATATATAGTGAAGAGAATCCAGGATTCATTTCGGACTTTTTCTTGTCGATCATTTGGCTCAAAGTTAGTTAGTTAGTTATATTAGCGTCCCGTTTAAAGCAACATTAGGGCTATTTTGGGACGGACCTCGTCATTTTGAACCTCGGTCAGATGACGAGGACGACACCTGAGCTGGCACCCCCTCTCCACTCCACACCACACCACACGTGGACGTTTCGTCCTGATGGATTTATCGTGTAACAGACCCCCTTACACGTCGGTTCTTCGGTGGAATGGAGTGTCGAACCTGAAACTCTACGGCTCACAAGCCGAGACCTTACCACCAGGCCACCATGGCCCTCATTTGGCTCAAAACCTGCTGCAAAAATACAAATGATAAGTTAAAACCAAATATTATTTTTTATTTATTTCACATGTTGCGATTTTGAATAAGCAGTGCATACACACAAGCAGAAAAGCGGATGCCAACTATTTGATTATTCAGTGGAAATTCCAGAAAGATATATTTGTGTAAAAAAAGCAGTACTTGTGTAAAAAATACATACTTAATTCTACTCATCTAAGATATTGCGTTATGATACTAACAGATATACTGTCATAATTTCAAAAATTCTTATCAGCGGATTAGAAGGCATAGATAAATTCATTTTCTCCCCTTTCCATGCCTCCCCTTACAACATTTCCTCCTCTGCATTTTTCAGTGTTGAAGCTTCGAGAAGGGCGGGGGAAAGAAATTCAACTAATGAGAGTTTCACAAGATTTCGCCTAAATGAAATTATCTTTCCAACTTCAACTCTAAGGGTGTTAAGGAGAAACGAAAATTTTATTTCTCGCATCGTTTCTACCTCCCTTGAGAGGCATGACATATCTACGAATAGGTAACCATCTTATTAATATGCTCTTCGCGGTTAAAACTGAATCCAAATTACTCGAATAATTATGTTCTTAAAGATAACACACACCATTCTTTCTCATACATTGAGATTGCTAGTATACGTGTTATCATTGCAGTAAGAAATTTGTTTTCTGTATATATATTTGAATCTTCTAGAGAATAAATCAATAAGTATCTCCTCGCCCAGTTTATTTAAACCGATCGGATTAAAGGATTGTTATCCTTAACGATGATTCAAAATGTTTTATTAATATATAAAATTTTCATTCAAGGCTCCAATCATTACTATCATTACTTCATCTATTTTTATATTCCATATTTGATAAATATCGCTTGTAAACAGTAAATAGAATCGCATCTATGTTTTACATCAGTTTAACACACACAGTTGCGGGGACTATATTCGTTGAAAATCCGCAGATAATTTTCCAAAATCTGGTTATAGAAACCACTGCTATAAGTAGAATTCCTAAAGGTTCCTCAAGATTGAACGTTTGCTACTCAAATTATTTTTCTTTACAATCTTCAAACACAAGAAAGCAAAAATTTAAAAGAATCTGTAAACGACTGATGAAAATCAGCCCAGTTTTTGAAATCAAGATGACGTATGATACACATAGAATAAATTAAAAAAGCGCCAAGAAATCAATTTTAACTTTTCTTTGATGCCAATTAAAAATTCGGATGACCCGAGAAAAATGTCTCATTAAACATCTAACATGAAATATCCTCCGGGCAATACCTGCGAAGGTTGTTGAATTAATTAATAATGAGAAGCTTAATTAGCTTCAGAATATCCGCGGCAAATATTTCACCTAAACTGTTTCGGAGCTAATGCAAAAATTAATTAATATCGAAGTAATTACGTAAATCTTTCACTTTCGAGGCTTTAGGCAAATCTCTGGCACCCGAGATTAATGTAGGCACGAAATATGTCCTGTCCTGTAAGCCCCTTTAGTGACAATTGCTCAAAACTGGTTAGCTGGATAATTGCCAGAAACCACAATTTCTAAATAAGTGGGAGAGAAACCAGTGGGATTTTTGGAATTTAATGGCTTCGAATAATAAGTTTGAGAGTAATAAAATTAATATTTTGATTGCAAATTCATGGCGAATTGATTTATAGCAATAATCAGATATTTAATAGTGATTCATTGTGTTAAATATCGGAAAGAAATCCAGCTTTGTAAAATTCGCTATATTAGAAATTTTGCCAGTCTTCAGAGATAAAAACAGATGCATGTTAGTTCGGCAAAGAATACAGCAGACCAATATTTCAATAATTTGTTTGTTTGTTTGTTGTTTAGCTCGTTCAGATAGTTTTGGAAAGATCATTGTCTGATTCGATAATATGTCAATATTAGGAATTTTATCTGTCTATCTAATATAGATCTATCTATATTAGATTCGCTATATTAAAAAAATTACCAGTCTAGTCTGAAATTCTGCTAGTCTTCAGAGATGAAAACTGATGCATTCATTAGTTCGATGAAAGATCCTGCAGACCAACAGTTCAATCATTTTTTTTTTGTTGTTGTTATTTAGCTCGTGAAGGAGCAGGGTCCCGATAGTTTCGGAAAGGTAATAGTCTTATTCGACGAATTGTCACCATCAGATGGTGCCACTTGTATAACTCCAAGACACTATATCATAAATATATAAACAATTCTCTTAAAAGCTCATTGATTGATTCGGATGATGTTCATTATACAGACTAGACTAAAGATGCAATTTGATAAATGAACAAATAATTCTCTATTATAAAGGTGTTCAATGATTGACTCGATGGACTATCATTTTCAAATGGTGCTCATTATATAGATGAAAGATACTAAATCATAAATATATAATAAATTCTCTAGTGGAAAGATCAATGACTGAATCGATGAGCTGTCATCCTCAGATGGTGCCACTTGTATAGCTCTAAGACACTACGTCATAAATATATAAATAATTTTCTCTAAGAAAGCTTATTGATTGATTTGGATGATATTAATTGTACAGACTAAACACACAATGTGATAAATGTCTAGTAGAAAGCTGCTCAATGATTGAATCGATGGACTATCATTCTCAAATGGTGCTCATTATATAGATGAAAGATACTAAATCATAAATATATAATAAATTCTCTAGTGGAAAGATCAATGACTGAATCGATGAGCTGTCATCCTCAGATGGTGCCACTTGCATAGCTCTAAGACACTACGTCATAAATATATAAATAATTTTCTCTAAGAAAGCTTATTGATTGATTTGGATGATATTAATTGTACAGACTAAAGACAAAATGTGATAAATGTCTAGTAGAAAGTTGCTCAATGATTGAACCGATGGACTATCATTCTCAAATGGTGCTCATTATATAGATGAAAGATGCTAAATCATAAATATATAATAAATTCTCTAGTGGAAAGATCAATGACTGAATCGATGAGCTGTCATCCTCAGATGGTGCCACTTGTATAGCTCTAAGACACTACGTCATAAATATATAAATAATTTTCTCTAAGAAAGCTTATTGTTTGATTTGGATAATATTCATTGTACAGACTAAAGACAAAATGTGATGAATGCCTAGTAGAAAGCTGCTCAATGATTGAACCGATGGACTATCATTCTCAAATGGTGCTCATTATATAGATCAAAGACACTAAATCATAAATATATAATTAATTCTCTAGTGGGAAGCTCAATGACTGAATCGATTAACTATCATCTTCAGATGATGTTCACTGCATCATATACTTATAAATAAACATAATGTTACAAATCAATTTTCTTGGAAATCTTCTCATTGATTGATTCGGTGAATTGATCAACCCTTACACGATGCCAATTGTAGAAGGTATATGCACTAAGCCATAAATACAAAAATAATTCTGTTCTGAAACGTTCATTGGTTCATTTCGATGATTTTCAATCTCAAATCCTTATTAAAACCATAAATGCACGAACAGTTTTCTTGTGGAAAAATCAATGACTAATTTAGTGAACTATCATTCTGAGATGATAACTATACTGGTTAAAGACACACAATAATAACAATGACCGCAAATATTTCACTTCATTGATTCGATGGAAAGATCATTGATTCGATGAACTATCATTCTCCTATGATAATTAATATACAGGTCTAAGATATTAAATCATAAATATACAAATAATTCTTTCGGGGAAAGTTCATTTATTGATTCTTTGAAGTATCACCTTCAAAGGATGAAAATTACAGTATGTCAAACAATCTTATTTACAATTAGAAGCTGAATATATAATTACAGTGAAACTTAGCTAAATCGAAGTTAACAAGACCACACTAACGATATGCAGTCTCTTAAAAAAGTATTGGGACACACTATAATTTCACAGATTTTTATCATAATATTTTATATAAAAGTACAATGCAAACCAAAACCAAAAAAAATCAATATTATTTTTTTATATACTAATCATAATAATTCAATCAAAAATCACATATTAATGTAATTATGGTTATAACTGAAAATAAAAGAAACCAAGAGAAAAAATGTGCTCAGAAAGTATAAGAATAAGAAACTTAAAGTTAATCAAAATAAGAAACTTAAAAGTTAATGTTTTGTTAGGCCGCCCTTGCGTATTATGACCTCTCATAGTCATAAGCTTGGCATAGATTGGATCAATTTTTTGTAAAATGATTCATAGATTTTGGTCCATTCTTTACCAAATGTCTTCTTAAATCCTTCTTGTTAGAAATTCGATATTTATACAGTTTTTGCTGCAAATAATCCAACGCATGCTCAATGGGATTAAAGTCTGGACTTTGTGAAGGAGTCTTAATAACATTAGAACAGTGGTAGAAAACCCATAGCTTGCAAATATCAGCTGCATGTTTCGGGTCATTATCTTGGTACAGTTTAAAATGTCTTGAGATTCCCAGATTGCTCGCACTTTCTATAAATTTCGTTTGAGAATGTGAAGACAGACATAGTAATTCACTATATCATCAATAAAATGCAAGTTTCCGACACCAGTGCTTACCATAATACTCCAGACTATTTGATTGCCACCTCCATATTTGATAGTAGACCGTCAATTTTGACATGCATTGCTGTATTTGGTTTCCGTCAAACTTTTGGCTTGCAAGCTGACCCGAAAATGTTATATTTGCTTTCATCAACAAAAATTACTTGTAGTATTTTTCTATATTGCTGTATTTTTCTGAAATTATATTGGCTGCTTTACATGCATTTTAGCAAATGCCATCCTAGCTTGTCGATTTTCTTTGCTGATGTAGGATTTTCTTTGAGGTACTCTACCATGATATTTATGTTTTAAGAAAACATTTCTGACAGTTTCAGGATTTACAGATTTTCCAAACTTAATTTTACATTGCAGAGTCAATTTTATGGCACTAGTTTTTGGATTAAAGTGAACTTGTTTCACACCTTTCTTCACGTTCATTAAATGTCCTTGGATGCCCTGATCTTTGCTTTGTTTGCAATTTTGTTTTGTTTTCTATAACCTAGATTTCAAAATATTTCCCATACAGCTAACTGGCTTTCCATTTTTCCAATGATTTATTACAATATTTCGCACATCAACCGATATATATTTCTTTCTCCCCATTCTTTTATAAGTAATCTTATCTGTTGAAATTTTTATGTTTAAAACTATAGCCTAAAAAAGTATTAGTAAATTTAATTCTATTGATGTGCTATACGTTTGTTGAATTTCTTATTTCAAAAGTGTCCCAATACTTTTTTTACACCTATTTGCCTTTAAATTATATTTGAAAACCTAGATCAAATTATAATTTTAAAATACCAATAAAATTTTCTATACAAACTGTACACCAAATGTTAAAATATTTCTTGATTCATTTTATTTTTATTTTAAGGTGATAAATAGTTTTATAAATAGCTTTGCAGTTATTCAAGTCAAGTGTCCCAATATTTTTTTTTAGTGACTGTATAGTAAAATTTGAATAAATAAAAACTGGCTTTAAAAATTCTGTACAGCAAAAGTAAAAAAGCTTTTAAACTACATTTAAAAATATCTTAAATCTTAGTGAAAATTAATCTTAAAATCTTAGTTAAATTCATTTTAATTAAAAATGAAACGAAATTTTCATGTTTCCCAGCGATAATTACCAAAATTATTATAGCACAAATTTGATTTTTATATAATTTTAAACAAAAAATATCTTTTCAATGATTTTGCCATATGTTTATAAAATTAATTTATTTACCATATATATATAAAACAGCTAAAATAACTTTTGGCTGATTCAGTCATAGATAATTCCGTTTTCACTTTTCAGAAAAAAGAAATGACGAACTTGCAAGAATCTTAATTTCAAGTTGCGCAAATCTACAAGCATATACCAAATAACTGGAGAAAAATGTATTAAAAGAGAGAGAGGAACAGGGGAAGAGAGAAGCGAAAAAAGTTAGAATCTTACAGTTCATTGAGTGAAAGCGTTCATTCAGATCATTCATGTTTTTTTTTTTTTTTCAATGGCTTTATAATTTTCCTAACTTCCATTTTATTAGATCCCGAAATCTCTTCATCTGCGACGAGTGAAGAAAAAAAAAGTGGCAATTTAGAAAACTACTTTGAAGATCAAAATTTTAATTAAAATTAGAAAACAGGATAGAGACAAATTAATTTAAAGTTTCACTGGACGAGAAGATGCTATAAAAGAAAGAAATCAGCAGCCGTAAATTCTGAAAGGACAGTTGACATCCTCAAAATGAAAAGATTTTTTTAAAAATTTTTTTTGTTATTCTTTTAATATTATGAAGAGTTGTTTAGAATGAAAAAGAAAGAGAGTAAGGATTTAAAAATTATCTTAACTTCTTTATTAAAATGAGGACAAGATTTAAACCAACCATGGTTTCCAACATAAAAGGAGACTTTTCAAAAGAAAAGAAAAATGCACGTCTTCTACATTTTTTTTTTTTTGAACTTGATATATACAAACAGGATATAAAAAAAATTAAGCAATTTAAAAATTGTATCATTGCAGATGTGAGTATTTGAATAAAAACCGAGTTTGAACACTAATTAAAATTTGTATTATTTTGGGGATTTAAGTTTGAAGGAAATGCAAATTTTACGAGTGATCTATGTAAAACGGTTGACAAAGGGAAAAAAAATGGATTTGGATACACTGGATTATTTCCTCACATTCTTGCCATTAATAGCTTGAGGCTTACTTCTGAATAATTTTCTTCAAAATTTGACTGAAATCTGGAAATTTGGTATAAAGACCGTCTACTAAATTTCAACAGCCTAACTCAAAGCGTTGAGCTATTTTTATCACAGACAGATAGACAGACATTTTCTAAAAACGTGCTTTTCGAATTTGGGGAGTTCTAAAATGTGGAGATTCGTCAAAATCTTGAGTTCGACTTTTTTGACAATTACCATACTTATTCTATACTACGTATACGAGAAAGTAGAAATGTTAGCTCATCGAACGTTTTTGTTCACAATTTTTTGTTATTTGTAACTTGTCATTGTTATTTTTTTATTTTATAACTTAAATGATTTCAGGTGATTTTTTTACTCTCATTAATAAAGGAATACAACTTTTATATCGTTTTAAAATGAAGAAATTATGTATTCAATAATGGCAATGTGATCATTATGCCACTGTTCACAAAATTCCACAATCTCCTGAAAAATTATCTCAATTTTAACCACAAATTACGAAAAACATTGGACGGATACGCAGATGCAATATAAACATTTGCATTAATTAAAATTGGTATAATGTGCCCCTAGAAAGTGGTAGCTTGAAAACAAATAATTAATTAAACAAACAAAAATCTTCCAACCATGCACACGTTTTACCATTAAAAATCGGCAACACTATTTTGTCAAAAGTTCGCAGGCAGGCCGTAAGTGCTAAAAATAGCACTTGCGAAAGTAACAGCATCCTACCTTCAGTCATACGAATAAACTTTTCCTCAAACCGTTTTTACCAGAAGAAAAAAAATCTGAACGGGGAAGACACGGGATGTGAAAAAAAACTCCAAATCGAATCAGTACTTGGCGATGAAAATGGCGACATAGATCCTAATGGCGCGTTGATGGAGAGTGAAAGATTCAAGAAAAAATGCCCGAAGCCCAATAAAGATGGCCAATAACTTCATAAAAGGTCCATTCTCGCTAAATGCATTTTTACGCCCGGTGAAGCCATTTTTCCGCCAGGAAAATTTTTAGTACCGCGTAATGCATCTGAAGTTTCCAAAATGGCCGAGAGTGAAGTTGTATTGTGTTAAATAAAATGATGGAAGCCTGCGTCAGCATCGTAAAATGAATTAGAAAGAGTGACTTAAAAATCTTTTTACTCTTTAAAGATTTTAGATATTTTGAAAATCAATTATGGAAAGAAATTTCTTTTAGATTGAAGATAATATCTTTTTATTTCAGAGGACCTTTTACTTCCTTTCCTTTTAGTTCAGTCAAGGTCAAATTATGTTAAAAAACGCATACATATAGGTTCAGTCACATAATAGTCACATGCTGCGAAGTGACAGATTTAGTGACAAATTGCAATTCTGTTTTTAAATGGGAATATACTTAGTGTACCCCCTAAAATAATTATTAAAAATACTTTAAAAATTAAATATTTTCCCCCAAAAATTAGAACCTGCATTTAAAACAGACATATTTACAGAACTAAAATTGTAATGTCGGTTAAATTATTTTTGCCCATGAAACTGACTTTCGTATTGAAATGTTCTAAAAGAACAAAAATCAACAACTACAAAAGAATGAATTTTAAAATCTAATTCGCATTATTTATTTTGAATTAATTAGTTATTTAAACTTCATTAATGTTATAATTGCTTCATAGATCGACAAATAATACAATAGCTCTCAAAAAAGTTATAAGATTCAGAAATTTAATCTAAATAATCAGTACACAAAATTAATGCATCACTAAAGTTTTAATACAAAATTAAATTGTGTAAGTAATTCTGTAAATTAATCCAATTATTAGACTCATTTTTTAAAAATGATAACAGGCTTATGTTAGCATTCAACAAGGATTTATTAATTAGTATGACTCTAACGATCGAAAAAATAAGTTTTTATTTTTGACGCAGTGGTGGGTTAGACAAATATTTGTTAATATATTTTTTTATTATTTATTGATTTTATCTTTATAAGACAATTTCAAGTTTTCTGAAATCTCCAGTATGATTCAAAAGCCAATTGATACCTAAGCTAATTGCAAACATCTTAAATTTTTTTTTCAACAAGGATCCAGTGTGATTTAAAAGCCAATTGATACCTAAGCTAATCGCAGACAGCTTAATTTTTTTTCCTTCTTCAACGTCTTATAAACCAGTAAAATTTTTTAAAAAAACGGCGAAATTTGAAGTCAAGTAAATACAGAATTCTACAACTTTCAAAAGAAAAAAAATTACATATTTATTTATTTTGAACCATTTAACTCCTAACATTCACTCTCAAAATTGGTGAAAACTCAAATCTAGGGGGAGGGTGAGACAAAATTAAAAACAATTATAAACAATATACTATTCATTGAGATCTAGAATAATTTTTTTATAATTAATTCTTTTAGTTAGTTTTTAAAAAATAACAGGAGCAACAATAAAAGGTTGATATAAGAACATAATTCAAATAACACGGGCAGAAGTTATATAATCAGGACAAGATGCCAGGACAGAAAAAAAAAATTAATTCAAACATTTACTTACATATAAAGCATTAAAATTTGGCGATTGAAATAAGTACTGATAAATACTCCGATAGTTTGTTACTATAGAAACTCGCATTCTGAGAGTAGGGATGAATAGTTTCTTTTAATTTATCACATAAAAAATCATTCATCATGATTTCTTTTTATTTATCATATAAAGAGAAATCATTCATCTTTGAAATTTTTTGTAATAAACGCAATTCCGTTACTTCCACCTGATACCGACAATTGTTTTAACTGAAAAAAAAATAGAAACCTTTTTATCAGAATATCTATATTATCGTAATTTGTCACTAATTATGGTTGATGTTTCTTTTCCATTCTAAATCATTTGAGTAACAAAAATGGCTTACAGAACACAATAATGCCATATTAATGCAACCATAATAAACTCCATGCTAAAATGCCGCATGGAGTGGAATGTCTTAAGTGAAAATCATAATGTTTACAAATCTGAAATAATTAGTTACACTGAAGAAGTCTCTTAAAGTCAGAATGAAATTATAAAAATGGTACTAGTCAAATGTAACGGTGACCAAAACGCGCCAAGAAAAAATTTCGCTAATTTGGCGATTGCAGTTGGCAGCATGTGATTCGCACGTGATTTGATCTATATTTATACACATATTTATCATATACATTTATGCACTTGAGTATATTTTTATAATTTGGCGAAATATTTTCTTGGCGCTTATTGGTCGCCGTTAAAACCGACAAGTTCTATACCAATTTGTTCAGATTCTTGCATGACTTTTTCACAATATTTTAATCTATTCGCATACGAAAACTCTAAACTTTGCCCGACTTCAAAGGAATGCCATCAGTCCCGACCCAAGTGCAAGCTTCACAACCAACATTCCCCTTTTACAAGTATCTTCCCCAACCGCAATCCTTTTGCCTGGAACCTCTTCAGTGTTCAATAAGGATGGCGGAAAGAGAGTGGGAGGGTTCAAAGAGTGATTTCCGAATGCATTCCACGATTCAAAGGGAGAAGAACGCAATCAACAACTGAAGTGGGGGTGTGAATTGAGTCATGGCTGATGTCAAAGGCTTTATGTGTTTAGAAAATTGGATTTTTGCTTTTCACTGCATTGTAGCAGAAATACGCATCGTGTTTTAATTTTTATATACATATGTTTGTACCGATATTAAACAGTACTTTATTAATAGTTTGTTGGAAAAAAGATTTTTTTTAATCAATATTTTCTCTGGTAAAGTTTCATAATTCTACTACATTGTATTTTGATGCAATGGCACAATAGATGCGTTGCCTTATTAACATCAAGGTATATTTCCCATGATCCTTCTTGGAGATCATTATTAGAGGGTATTTTAAGTGAGTGTCCTGTATTTACGTGTTTGTTTTGTCTTGTGAAATGTGGAACTTAGAAAATAATTAAATAACTGTTTCTGAAACTCGTCTATTACTTTCATCTACCTCATAAGGAAGTTATATAGAGTCTCGTCTCTCTACAGTATAAAATTAAAGAAAGAATTTAAAATAATACTCCTATTTTTTACCTTAAATGTTCATATGGTTTTTGGAGTTTTCAATCATAACTATATTGCATTTTAAATTTGTAGGTTTAATCACTTGGGTGCGAAAATTTGTTATCAGATTGTATTCTAAGCGAGTATCATGTAATTTTAATGTTCGTGTTTGTTTTGTCTTGTGAAATGTGGAACTTAGAAAATAATTAAATAACTGTTCCTTAAACTCTTCTATTATTTTCATCTACCTCATAATGAAATTATAAAGAGTATCGTCCCTCTACAGTATAAAATTAAAGAAAGAATTTAAAATAATACTCCTATTTTTTACCTTAAATGTTCATATAGTTTTTGGAGTTTTCAATCATTACTATATTGCATTTTAAATTTGTAGGTTTAATCCCTTGGGTGCGAAGCTTTGTTATTAGATTGTATTCTAAGCGAGTATCGTGTAATTTTGGTGTTCGTGTTTGTTTTGTCTTGTGAAATGTGGAACTTAGAAAATAATTAAATAACTGTTCCTGAAACTCTTCTATTATTTTCATCTACCTCATAATGAAATTATAAAGAGTATCGTCCCTCTACAGTATAAAATTAAAGAAAGAATTTAAAATAATACTCCTATTTTTTACCTTAAATGTTCATATAGTTTTTGAAGTTTTCAATCATTACTATATTGCATTTTAAATTTGTAGGTTTAATCCCTTGGGTGCGAAGCTTTGTTATCAGATTGTATTCTAAGCGAGTATCGTGTAATTTTGGTGTTCGTGTTTGTTTTGTCTTGTGAAATGTGGAACTTAGAAAATAATTAAATAACTGTTCCTTAAACTCTTCTATTATTTTCATCTACCTCATAATGAAATTATAAAGAGTATCGTCCCTCTACAGTATAAAATTAAAGAAAGAATTTAAAATAATACTCCTATTTTTTACCTTAAATGTTCATATAGTTTTTGAAGTTTTCAATCATTACTATATTGCATTTTAAATTTGTAGGTTTAATCCCTTGGGTGCGAAGCTTTGTTATCAGATTGTATTCTAAGCGAGTATCGTGTAATTTTGGTGTTCGTGTTTGTTTTGTCTTGTGAAATGTGGAACTTAGAAAATAATTAAATAACTGTTCCTGAAACTCTTCTATTATTTTCATCTACCTCATAATGAAATTATAAAGAGTATCGTCCCTCTACAGTATAAAATTAAAGAAAGAATTTAAAATAATACTCCTATTTTTTACCTTAAATGTTCATATAGTTTTTGAAGTTTTCAATCATTACTATATTGCATTTTAAATTTGTAGGTTTAATCCCTTGGGTGCGAAGCTTTGTTATCAGATTGTATTCTAAGCGAGTATCGTGTAATTTTGGTGTTCGTGTTTGTTTTGTCTTGTGAAATGTGGAACTTAGAAAATAATTAAATAACTGTTCCTTAAACTCTTCTATTATTTTCATCTACCTCATAATGAAATTATAAAGAGTATCGTCCCTCTACAGTATAAAATTAAAGAAAGAATTTAAAATAATACTCCTATTTTTTACCTTAAATGTTCATATAGTTTTTGGAGTTTTCAATCATTACTATATTGCATTTTAAATTTGTAGGTTTAATCCCTTGGGTGCGAAGCTTTGTTATCAGATTGTATTCTAAGCGAGTATCGTGTAATTTTGGTGTTCGTGTTTGTTTTGTCTTGTGAAATGTGGAACTTAGAAAATAATTAAATAACTGTTCCTGAAACTCGTCTATTATTTTCATCTACCTCATAAGGAAGTTATAAAGAGTCTCGTCTCTCTACACGCTGATAAATACTTTTGAGAAAGACATTTTTTTTGTTGTTGTTGTTAGCGCAATAGATTCTCAATTGGACTAAAATGACATTAGGAAGCGCAATAATTCAACACAATGTATAAAAAGATATTTACTTTTTCCTTATATTCAAACGTTAGTTTTTCATAAATAATGGCTCAAATAAGTACCATAGCAACTGAACTTATAACATGCCAAGCACTGAAGAGATGACCGATAATCAAAACAGTACTTTTAGCAGGATGCAATTGTTTTCTATATTGCTTTAGGGATTAGTAAGGTCCACCCTGACCGAATTCTGTTCCACAGGTGGTTATGACTATGAGGCAACAATGAATTAACCATTTATTTAATGAATTTCACCACATACGAGTTCTTTTAATAGGAGTAAATAATCTGCATTTCAAATTATTCTACTGTCAATGATTAAGAGCTCCCATTAAAAGACAAAGAGTGCAAATGCCAATTTACATGCTCATTTTGCAATTCACCGGCCCGTTTCCTTAACTTAACTTCACTTCAACGTAGTGACAGTTAACAACTTAATCAAAAAGTACTTTCAGCAGAATAGAATTATTCTACACTGCTTTGGGATGAGAGGTCCATCCTGGCTGAATTCTTTACAACAAGTGATTAGGACTAAGAGGCAGCACTGATTTAGTGACATTAAATGAATTTCGCCACACATGAATTTTTTTTAATAGGAATAAATTATCTGCATCTCAAGACATTCTTACAGACAATGACTTAAGAACTTCTACTTAAAGGGAAAGTCTGTAAATGCCAATTTACAAGCTAAGTGCCGTTTCTGCAACTCCACCTCTATATGATGATAATGAACAACTCAGCATTTCTCTTAATGAATAAGAGTGATTAAATTTAGATATATCTTATAAACTGTTTATATAATATAATAGACTTCAGTAATTCGGAAGGAGTCGGACAAGGCAAGATTCATAAGAACCAACTTTTACTGAAGAAAAAAATTCAAGGACCTCCATAATGTTTTAGACATAAAAAAATGAGTTATACTGAACTCTTTGGGGCTAGATGGCCTAAAAAGTGTCCCACTTTTTATTTAGTTTTTTTTTTTAAATGCAGGATAGGATATATTTTAAGTTACCTCGAAAAGTTGAAGTGACTCATTGTCATACAGTTTAATATTTATTGTAATATTTTTCATTCAATTAATTAGAAGTGCTAGGTACCAAGAGTAAATACATAAATATGTGAAAAGATATTTAAACAAATGAAAACGCATCAGTAAGTTATGTGTGCTAGTGAGATTAAGGTTGGCGCATTGTGTGAAGCAGCGAACCTTTTTCCTTCATAATAGTATACTTTGTTTTATAATAAATGAATAAACTGCTTCATAATAATAATAAAAAAAGCAAGTTACTTGATGTTTTATACTGATTATGAAACTGTCAAGTGGCGGGAATATATGTCTCAGCTTCTAAAAAATAAGGAATTATTGATCCCCCCCCTTTTTGAATAATGCTTTATGTAAAATAGTCGAAAAGGATGTTATTTTTTAAAATTTTTTTAATAAGAAAAATTGTGCAACTAGGGTTTTTATTTTCTTTAAAATCGTTCTCCACAGAGTTAACGTTTCTCATTCCCCTTGGTGAAACGGATGATCCATAAGAGATTCCATATTAGTGCAGTGTCGGATTACCGAAACCTGGAGGGGCTACAGCCTACATATTTGATTTCAATATAATTCCATTTTTGTATCTTTAGTACATATTACTTAGTATGAATTATCAAAGCAAATAGTTGTCATCACTTTCATTAAGATAGAGTGTAACATTCTAACAACAGAAAACAATACCTCTTTTTCCCAGTAAATATAATATATTTCAGCCAAATGTATTATAAAATGACAAGGAACAATAAGTAACCGGAAAGAACTAGGAAAAACTAACTGGGCAGAACAAACAATCGGAGAAAATAATGGTATGCTAAAATGCATGCATATGCATCTGAACGCAAATTAAAACACCTTTCTCAAAACGGAAGTCGCTATTTAACAAAAGAAAGCTTTTACTCTGTATAAAACTTACTAATCCTTCATTTGGTGAATCGAAATACGCATTTACATTTTAAAAGAGCATCTAATGAATAGAGAATCAACAAAAGATTTAAGTTTATTTTGGAAATGCATTATTGTACGGACTAGTAGCTAATTATTTAAAGTAGATTGAGAAAACAAAAAGATATTCTTAGTTTTAATGGAATTTTGATGAAAAGTACCGAAAATAGCTATTAAACAGAACTAAACGCAACTATAAAATGAAGAAATTTTGTTACTTTTCCGTTAGCCGGGCGCAAGCGAAAAATCGCCAAATAATGTAGAATATCGACAAATTTATTACGCCAAATTCGCGTTTGGTTCAAAATTGGCGACATTTGCGCTCGGCTAACAGAAAAGTACTGAAATGTTATATATATTATACTAATTATTTTATTTAAATTATTACATTCATATATCTGGATTAGAATTTTAATTTTATGTCGGAATAAATTCATAGGCACCATTTTACTATTTACTGATAATGAAGATGAAGGTGAGTGTATGTATGTACGTGTTGGCCTTTAAAGAATATATCTTTAAACCTAGAATTATAAATTTTGGCAAATATATAATTTGGAAATTAGAAATATGCACATTCAAGTAATTTTTTTTTTGAAATTGTAGTTAGAATTTTAATTAATTAAAAATTAAGTGATTTTTTCAAAGTTTTAACAATTTTTTAGCATATGTTTTAATAATAGATTTCTTAACTGAACTGAAACTCAAACCGTTTCCACTGTTCCATCAAACAGTTAATAACGTAATTTTCTTCTACAGTTGAAATTTAAGTGAAAATATTCTGTTTAATATTTGTGTAGTTTACATAAGGAATAAGAATGTGAAGTTAGATATTGGGTGAATAGGCCAATAACATTTTTAATAGCACTATGATATTATGGGACTTAACTCCATTAGTACAGTTTGAATACAGCATATGCAAGGCTATTAAAATAACACGGTTTTAGTCTGCCAAATTTTTTTCTTGGAGGAATTGTGAGCATTAAGCTATGCATAAATAATTCAATTAAAGAAAATACCACCAGCATTCCCAGCTAACCAGCTGGTGGCTAAAAGCAGTTAGTAGCTAATATTTATCGATAAATAGTAAATTTGGAACGTTATATTCACTACAAAAATAGTTTCTTCTTGCATCTAGATTTCGAAAACATTAATATAGAATTTCTTAGGTGCAGCCCAACACTAAAAGGAGACTTCTTGATTACAGAAAATTCTTTTTTCTTTTTAGTTAAAGAATTCTACAAAAAACAAACAAAAAAATCCTATTATTTGTTAGGAATAGAGGATTAGAATTATTAGAATTCTTTAACGAATACTTCACTTAAAATTAACTTGATTTAAAGATTTCGTTTAAAATTGTTCATAGTTTAATGAGTTTTTTTTTTTATAAGAAACGCCTTGTCTTGAAATAACATTAGGGATAGTTAGGATTGAATCCACTACTTTTTAACAGTGACCAAAGAAATAGAGATAGCAGCCTCTACTCAGACACCTAACTTCTAAGTGAACATCAAAGTGCTTCGACTTCAGATTTAACGCACTCTAAACTAATTCACATGGCGGATATTTGACGGAATCTGGTTTTCAACCTCAAAATCTTAAATGCTTCAATCTCGAAGCCGAAGGTTATCATGAAGCCATCACGTTCAAAGGGCGTCCCGGGTTCGAATCCCAGTTCGGGCATGGTTGTTCTTCATCTGTGTTCTATCTGTGAGGTGTGTGGATGTGCCCCCCTGTAAAAAGGGGTTATGCAAGCGAATGTGTGAGTTTCATTTTCATATGAGCTAGAAGTCAGACGTCTGCCCTCGGGTGCTCAGGGGTCTTTACCCTCAGAAGCTACTGCACCCCCTTTCCGTGGTTACGCGGACACGACATCATCATTATCACGTTCAAAAAATTCGGTAAGGGTCATACTATCTGGCACAAAGCATTTTTTTGAGATATCGTGCTAAGATGCAGACAAATATACATAAATTGAAAGACTCGGCGACATCTGAAACGAAAAAATTCATCAATATCTCGAGTTCGATTTTTTTGTTGAAGATTACAATATTTTCTGTAGGCATATTTCATATACAAGAAAAAAAAATACGCCTGATACAACAATTAAGACTTTGGATATATATATATTTACTGAAATGTTATCAATACAAAATAAAGCCCAAAGAAACAGATGAGATCAAGCTGTGGTGCGAGTACTCAAAATAAAGCCATACCAGATCCAGCAATAAAATCGAATCTCAAGTTATCCCTACCCCACAACCCAATTCCATATAAATAGGGGTATATCTCTAGAACCTTCCATCCCTGTTATCATCCAAGCTAGGGTCACATTAATCCACCACCGAATTTATATTGATGGAAGTCACATTATTCTTATTTTCCGGTGATATGGAAAAAGGAGCACTGACTCACCCTCGGGTTATTCGATCAGATTGGATAAGACCCCCCCCCCCATTCAGGTGGTCGTAATCGTCACCCGACACGTGACCATGGGTGAAATTGACCCACCCTCTTTGGAGATAGGTAGTCGGCCAAGAAGCAGCGTATCAACTAATAATATATGAATGAGGATGTGAAGGTAGTAATAAATATAGAAAGAGCGGAATCTTGTCTGTAGAATGAGGATGTGAAGGTCGTAATAAATACAGAAAGAAGAATCTTGTCTGTAGAATGAGGATGTGAAGGTTGTAATAAATACAGAAAAAGTGGAATCTTGTCTGTAAAGATGGGACCAGAAATTTTCTGGGATGGGAAATGGATGAATCAACACAAAAAAAACTAGAAGTAATGCATCGTCGGTATGTTATATTTATTTTGGAAGCATATCGAACATATTTTTGTAGTCCATATATTATCCTAGATATATACAGTCTATGAAGGCATTTCTGATCATAATAATAAAAAAAAATAATGCAAAATTTATACTTCAAGTAAATGTAACAGTCCTCAAGTATCCGAGATATGGAGAAGGTAGAATCTATTTCATGCAAATATAATACGGGTTTCAATAGCGTGGAGAATATGCGTCTTACTTGATGATAAGATGATATATCATAAAAATAATGTATGTCTATCAAAATTTTCTTTATCTCGGCAAGGTAGCTTTAGCTGGAAGGCAAAGGTAGATTCTTTTACATCTTAGTTAATATCTGTCAACATAAACTGTTGATGTTAGAAACAGTCAAAACTAGGGCATGAAAATAAATTTTCAGCCTCTAATTTCTAAGATATTGGAGTTATCGAAAAATTTTAAATACAAAAGTTGTTCGTCTTATAGGTGCTAATTTAGCTAATTGGATTTATTTTTCTATCTTCAAAATTAAGAAAGTTATAGCGAAATGAAAATTTCAACGCATTTCCACCTCTTTTGAGCCATATGGGTCATTTACACTCTTCCGAGATTTTTACATTTCTAACAACATATTCCAAGCAAGTTAAAATCCAAACAAAATTATTCTAGTTACCCTGTTTATAAGATAACATGGGCAAAGCGCATATTATATACAAACTTTTGAAGGAAGTGTGGTTTTCGGTTCTAGAGATCATGATTAGAGAAGAGTTGAAGAAATTTTCTCGAAGTCTTGTCATAAGAACCATTGCGATAAGTAGTCTTCCTATAGGAGTCTACCTAATATATGTTACTATATATGTTGCTATCAATTTATAATGAAACAAAAAGTGTTATTAAATTACCTATCCAGTTCTTTTAATATCAGTTTTTGATACTTATTTCTGTAGGTACGAATAGTACCATTTATTTTTCAAAAAAAAAAAATATTTTCAAAATTTATATAAAAATTTCTTTTCTACATAATACTATAATCGCAATTGAATAATTATCATATATTTGCCACAGCACAGACGGCACATTCAAACCTTATCCTTATCTATATCATTCAAAACTTAAGTTTATTCTAATATTGAAAGAATAAATCTCACAGTATTGTTGTTGATTTTAAATTTGCAATATTGTTGTTGACTTTAAATTTGCAGTAATGTTGTTGATTCCGTATCTGCAGTATTGTTGTTGATTCCGTATCTGCAGTATTGTTGTTGATTCTATATCTGCAGTATTGTTGATTTTGTATCTGCAGTATTGTTGTTGATTTTGTATCTGCAGTATTGTTGTTGATTCCATATCTGCAGTATTGTTGTTGATTCCATATCTGCAGTATTGTTGTTGATTCCATATCTGCAGTATTGTTGTTGATTCCATATCTGCAGTATTGTTGTTGATTCTATATCTGCAGTATTGTTGTTGATTCTATATCTGCAGTATTGTTGATGATCTTGTATCTGTTCCCAATCTGTAATATGTCTAAGAGGGTTCATTAAAATAAAGTAAAGACAATAGCAAGGTAAAAATATATAAAGAATTAACTCCTTAATCGTCCTGCCCGAGTACAGTATAACGGCATCGTTTATCGTTTCTCAAACTAGCAAGCTCAAATTGCAACAGTTTAAATACATCGGAGTTCATTTCAAAAATTACACACCATCCACAAAAACTTTAAGGAATCTAAGAATCATTAATGGAATCAATTAAGACAGCGTATTTCAGAAATAGAAGGTATTATCTAGTTAGATTACAAAATAGTAAAATTATTAAAATGAAAAAAAAATCCTTAAAGATATTTTCAGAAAAAAATCAAGTGAAATCGTCCAAAACCAGAAGTCTTTTTTCTTAATTTAAATATTAAGCCCTTAACTTCATTAAAAAAAATCTTCTTTGTACTAAGGGATAGTTGGGTGGGAGTAAGGTACGGCAATAATAAAGAAGTACGGAACAATACCATCGTTAAGATCAATAGCTAATTGTTGGTTATTTAAACGTCCCAACCCACACTAACCTTATGATAACAAAAATAAATACATTTGAAGCAAAAATGAAAGAAAGATACATTTAATCCAAATAAAGGTGACAGAAAAAAGATGCAGCATTTTGCTTTGTTTTTAAAATAAGAGTCACAAAAAAGAACAAAAATCCAATTTTTTGGGAAAAGTCGGCCTTTTTTATGTCTAAAAAGGAAAGTGCCAACACAGCAACTCTGAACAACCAACCACACTATTCTAAGTCATTCCAGTCCAGTTCCAGTTGAAGACGGCAGTTCCGTAGGGAGACAATCGTCCAAACACACTTTTAACGGCTCATCTACCGAAAATGAAAACCCGTTGTTGACGAAAGCGATCGTTAGCAGTTCGGCGGCGCATCGTTAAATGTTTGAGTAGCAAGCTGGAAAATACCCAACAACGAAAAAAAAAATCTTCTCACGATCTACCATCGTTTATTTTTAGTTCGCTTGGCTCTAAAAAGGTCTAAAATGTGGAAATGCGTCGAAATCTCGAGTTCGAATCTTTTGTTGATTATTATACTTAGTATACATTATATATATGAGAAAGCAATAAATAAAACAGTATGACTTCAAGTATGAAAGTACATATTTTGCTCATTTTCATGAAATCAAACAATCGCCTTTCCAAATTTATCCGTACCCATTCTTAGAATTCTTCTCTTCGCACAGAATCTAAGATACTGAGAGTAATTAACGCAGATCCAACGGTCCCATTGGACCTTCAGCGCTAGAATCTGCCACCAACAATTACTAGCAGATAATACAACTTATCTTCACCGGAACAGATTGTTAACTTCTCGAACGAGATATCTGAATGGTGTGATGAAATGTCGACTTGACAGTTATTAAGCTTCGACGTCACTCGAAACGAGACACTCTTAGATGAAGGCAGTAATCAATAAAGACGGCAGAGCTCCGTTCATTAAGCTTTGAATTTAAATAGAGTAATAATATAATTCGAATATAACGAACAATTCTCTGTATATCTCATATTCTCGAAAGGATCAGTGATTAATAAGAGTAACAAAAATGAATTTTTTCAAGAAAGATATTTCACTTTTTCCTCTACGATGCTTACAAAGCGATAGGATTGTAAATGTCAAAAATTCAAATTCGCGATTTTGACAAATTTCCACTTTTTAGATCGCTCACAGCTCGAAAAAATAATTTTTTGGAACTATGTCTGACTGCAAAAATAAAATAACTTAAAAATTCTTTGAACTATGTAGATGAAATTTAAATAGTGGTCTGTACATATTTCTATCGAATTCTGAATGAAATCCATTGAGAGGAAGTGTTAAGAAAAAATCGGATATGATAACTACAAAATGTAAAGATATAGATAAAATTAGGTAAACAGGATTAGAATATAAATTTTAGATCGGTATCAAATTTTGAACTAAATGCATCAAAGTATAGATAGTCAGTGTTTTCGCAGGCATGTAAATGCATCAAAGAATAGATCATCAGTATTTTCGCATGCATGTAAATGCATCAAAGGATTGCTAGTCAGTATTTTCGAGCTCATGTAAATGCATCAAAGGATTGATAGTCAGTATTTTCGCTCGTATGTAAATAAATCAAAGGATTGCTAGTCAGTATTTTCGAGCTCATGTAAATGCATCAAAGGATTGCTAATCAGTATTTTCGCACGCATGTAAATAAATCAAAGGATTGATTAGTCAGTATTTTCGAGCTCATGTAAATGCATCAAAGGATTGCTAATCAGTATTTTCGCACGTATGTAAATAAATCAAAGGATTGCTAGTCAGTATTTTCGAGCTCATGTAAATGCATCAAAGGATTGCTAATCAGTATTTCCGCACGCATGTAAATGCATCAAAGGATTGATTAGTCAGTATTTTCGCATGCGTGTAAATGCAATAGTGTGAAACTGTTTCAGAATTTTTAATGAATTCTACTTGTAGTGCAAAAGTAACTGCGTAGTAATTTTCTATATTTAGCAGCGATCGTTAAGAAAATTTACCATGGAGTAGATAGATACACAAAGATTATTCTGAAAGGAAATGGCAACAAAGGCTACGTCTGAATTGTATCGCATTCTTCAAATTTCTACATCAAGATAAAAATAGAATGACAACTATCAGCAGGAAAATCGCGCGCCAACATGGCATGCAAGCTGAAGCTTCAATGAAACAAGGGTTGAAACTCACGATCCTCCGATCTCAATATCGAAACCTGTTTCAATTTTGAATTTGTTGAAATTTGATTTGTCATGGACTGCTACAAAATAAAATGTATACTGTTTTAAAATGTAGCTAAGAAACATCCATATATTTAAGGAAGCACAGTCGATAGTTGAATTTTTCAGAAAGTTGACGAAAATCAAGGTTGGATCCAGAAGTTTGCAGTCTATGACGCGGCATAGGGCGCCGAGTGCATTGGCAAGTGCGAAAACGAGAAGGAAACATGTCTTATTAAATTTAAGGAATATATTAGTTACATTGGTAACATAAAATAGCTGTAAATGTAATCAATTGAAATATTATATTTTTTTGTAAGCACAGTTTAATAAATTGTATTGTCAATATGATAGTTGGATTGTCTTCATAGAACAGTTAAATTTTTCATTAAACTTGGTCAATTATCAAAAACTGCAAACAAAAATGAAAATGTGAAAATATATTCTATACATTTTTCTTATCGTTGCTGTCCAAAAAATGCTTATATACGAATATTCCAAAAACAGTTATAAGAATTTAAAAAGTAACATCAGTTCCACTGACTTTCTATTTCGTTAACTTTGCATACATCATCTCAATTGCATCTAACAAACTGAAGTGAAATAAAACAACAGTGCGATATCTACCATTTTTGATCCCATGCAATTTTTACTTTCTAGTACACAAAGTTCAGATGAAATATTGCAATCGTCCAAAGATTAGGACTCGAATTTGTGACTAGAGTTAACTAATGAAATTTGATGCATCAAATTATAACTAAATTTATAGATTTATTTTAAATTCTGTTAGAAATCCTTTCACAGGAAATTTGTCTGTATGTCTGTTAGAATATAAGAGAACATGATAATTACAAAACACAAAGAGATTAATAAAAATAGATAAAATTTCCTATACAGTTTTATTATCGAAAATATACATGCTTCTAAAATTTGAACTAAATTCGTCAAACGGTTGAGCGCCTGTCGGTCTGTGCTTTCGTATGCATCTAAACTCAATAACTGATAAACGCAATAACTTAAATCAATGAAATTCGGCATATTATCTTATGGCTACAATCGATAGTTTTGTGTCCAGTTTTGATGTCAATTGATCGACAATAAAGAGTACGAAGGCCACGTTTTCACGATAGATTCATTAAAAGTTGTAGATTCGCGCTAAAGATATATATTTCATAACTATCGTTCACTAATTCGATGTAAGCTATTCGCGGAGTTATACATGGTCCATAATTTTAGGCGGATGCAGGGAGATAAGATCTTTATTGGAAAGTATGCGAGAAACTTTCGGAGTGACCACTCCCACTGGTTTAGCTTCTGTATTTTAAATTATACTAAAAAAATAAATGCATGCATTTTGACCCTATTAAAGTAAACATTGAGAGTTAATACGTACCATTATACAATATATACAAAAGAAGAAGAAACCATGACAATTCCGCACAGATCATCGAAACACTGGAACCGGTCCTGACGACAAATGAACATTCTAATATCTACCCAAAGAAATCTTTCATTTTTTTTTTTAATGGTTTCTCTAACGAAGATCATAGACGACGGAGAGTAATTGAAACAATTTGTCATTTATCACAAGGATATGTCACCTATATTTAACAGCAGATAACACAAATCCATTTTAACCCAAACGCATAGTTGCGAAGTAGATACATAGTGTGAATTGGCTTTCAGATAGCAGCGACTTGACAGTTATTAAGCAATTCCTACTAAGCCTTGATACAAGTCGAAACTGAAGCTCTCTGACTGAAGGCGGTAATCAATAAAGAGGACAAAGAGACATTCATTAAGCTTTGAATTCGAATACGACGAAAGGGTGGGGATTCGGAAAACGGTATTCCTAGAGGAAATGATCAGCAATAACTGTCTTATATTTTAAACCTCTTCAATGCTAGTAAAATGAAAAAGGTTACTTAATTTGTTTTTCGTTAAATTTTGTTTATTTTATATCGGTAGCCATTCGATGTTCTAGAAAATACAGGACAGGTATTTCAGAATTTAATTGAACAAACTCCGTTCGTTTCAGGAACCTGAGACTATCACTTCTTACCAAATTTAGTCAGCAAGGTATTTTTTTAAAGGCACGTGACTACATTCGGGATTAATATATCGAAAAACATTCAAAAATAGTCATATTTATGAATTTTTGCATTAAAAAAAGCCATCTATGAAACCAAAATATAAAAGTTAAGTGTCAAATTTTTAAAAAATTGAAAAAAAGGGCTTTTTTTCGGCTAAAAGGAGGTATAAAGCAAAACCTTTTAGTTTTCTTTATCAAATGATTTGATTAAAAATTTGCAGATAGCTTAAGAAATTTATTATCTAGTTTCTGAACGAAAAGTTAAAATATATTTCTATTTATTTCTTAATACTGGATTTAGACTGATAAATAATACGAAAATTTCAATTTTTTTTTCACATTGTGAAGCATTAAAGCAATTATAAAACATTTATAAATGAATAGATTATTTATTCCTTAGTTCAAAATCTCCAGAACATATGGAGAAATTATTGTACTAAATTTTTGTTAAAAATATATGCATTAGATTTCAATTTATAACATGTTTATAAGAAAATTCAACCAGCGATTATAATTTGTGAAATAGCACCTAAACGTATCAGTATAATTCGACCCCCCCCCTAAAAAAAAAAGACTTAGAAAAAAAAATTCTAACAATTTTATAAAGAAACCTGCTCAAACATTGAGAATATTAAATAGAAAAAAATCATAATTTCGCAAAAAAAATTGACTTTTCGGCGCAGTCACCTTAAGATTATAATTACGTGTTTTTTTAAATTTAAAATGAATCAACATTTTTACTTATATATTATTGTACTAAAACCATTTTCACGCTACTTTAAAATTCCAAAAAAATAATTTTTCCAAGAAAACATATTTTTTTCTCTCACAATTTGGAATTACATTTTTTTTTTAATTTTAAGGACATATTGCATTTTTTAAATTGTTTTATTAACTGCGCGTTGCCATAATATTAAATGTATTATATCATTTGTATATCATCACTGCCTTATAATTAGGAATAAATTTCAAGGTCAAATAAAAAATAGACGGATCAAAATTAAAGTGTTATAATACTACGATGCCCTGGACTAGAGTAATAATTTTCTTTAAATTTTTGTCTTACAAATAAGCAAATAATAATATAAATCGTTCAAATGTCAAAGTAAAAACATTTTTCATCTTATAAACATTTCAAATTCAAAATGGCAATCTAATTTATTTATTTATTTATATACTCACTTGCATTGAAGTAAAGAACTGAAAAAAAAAACTGTTTGCTAATGTTTTCACATGCCAAAAATTTAATCAGAGACCTCCCACTTGCAGTAAATTCTTTAGTTTGAAAATATTAATTTAAACATTAAAACAGCTTCCTATTGATTTTTAAATAAAACAACCACAAAATAATTATTATAATTTTTTAACTTGGATAACTTACAAAAGTTTATCCAAAGGAAAATCCCATATCCCACGCTATATTTGTAGCAACTTTAAAGAAAAAAAAGAAACCACTCCCGAGCCAGTAATCCAGAAAAAGAAACACGTGCCTTCTTTACTCAGAAGATCACAAACTTATCAGCACTTCTGGAAGATCGTAAAACAGCTGAAGACAGCAGGGACCAAAATGCCGCCAACACGGTCCCTAGTCAGAAAAAAGACGCCAAAGAATTTGGGAGAAGTTAGGTAAATAAAATGTTAGACCTATCAAGCAGAATTAAAGATTACTGAAGCAAAATAAAAACAAACAAATAATATAAACGGATAAAAAATAGTTTACTCGATATAGAGAAAAAAATAGATTATGCTCTCTACCAGGGGATTTATCTTCGTGGTAAGGTAAGCAACTATAGATACATTTAAACACGAGTGTATCAATAAATAAATTCAAATTAATGATATAATAAATAGTTAGTATAAGTCAAGTGGTTATATTTATTACATTCGAGTTGTGAATCATTATGTAAATGTTAAAAGAACAGTAATAACTTTGATTTTCAAAGCCTTTTTGTGGTGTAAGAGGGAGTTAAATTTGAATTTCACTTAATACAAAAGCATGCCACTTTTTAAAAATATTTTTTTTTTAAATACAATCACTTTCCGTCATGAAGTCACTTAAAATTTTAATGGGCTGCATATATTCCATTAATAAATAAAATTTACTAATTTTTTTTTTTTTTTTACAAAAATGAACGATTTTTTTTTATACCTCACAACCTATCCCTCATACTTCTAAATAAACTATCCTTATTTCCCAATTTCCTTCAAGTAACAGCTTTTCTTTACAGTTTTTTTATAATTTACGAACGTATTTAAATAGATAATAGTAGTTATATCAAATTAAAATGCCTATTATTATCACAGAAAGTAGAAGAAATAACAATATATTCATGTCTTATATCTATTATATCTTAAAAAAGAAATTAAAATAAATTAAATAGTAGTGGACAAAAGAATAATGAATAAGATAATAAATTAATGGAACAAAATGTTGTTTAATAACAAGAGGATTATATAAAAAACCCTAAAGTATTCCAAATTAAATTGACATGGTCTTTCTGACATGTATCACATAATCGTGGATTTCATCAAAAATTCTTGTTGATCTATTTTTATCATGTTTAATTCTTTTAGAATTGGATGGTTAAAATAATGGATAATAAATGCAAAATGTATTGATATCAAACCGTGCAATATACATCTTATTTCTACCAAATTAGGGGATAAAATTATACATGTTGTCCTATATGAACTATAAAATAAAACTAAGTTCTAAAATGCGAAAAAAATTAGCAAATAAGAAAATTTAAGCGATCTTTTTTTCTTATTTTCCATCAGCAAATAACACGCAAGATGTAAATGAATTTCCTCAGAAATACAAGTAACAACCCGACTGAAGTAATATACAAAGAAAAAAGAAATTTGTAAGAATACCCGACTCAACTCTCAAGATAATTTTAAAAGGAAAATGATAGTTAGTTATAAAGCAACTTTAAGTACAAATTATTCACAAAATTTGTGTAAATATTTTTCGGAAATCGTCCTACTTTTAAACAAAATCTTTTTCTGGATTGGTAGCAAAAAAAATTTTTTCATCGATTTCATCACTCATTTTTGCATTATAACGAAGGTGATGATTATTTAATTTTTATGAAAAGTTCCATTACCATTAATACATAAATGAAACACACAAAGGAAAGTAAACTTTCATAATTCATATACTAAACTTTCATAATTCTCACAACAGTCTTCCGTGAATAATTATAAGCAAATTGGAGGAAAAAAATCGAAAAAAAAAAGTTTTTCGCCAAGCTACAAGCAAATGCCGGAAAACTTGACAGAAAAACGTCTATCAAAGCTACTCGCTAAGCAACAAGCAAACACCAACAAACTTTAACAGAACTTCTTCATGCATGGAACTACAACAAAGAACACTCCAATTAAAAAAATTCCTCCTTTATGAGTGCCTGTTATCATCTTCATCATCCTTTTCATTAAAAGACCAAACTTTTAATTCCAGTACCTAGCGAAAAAAGAAAGAGCCTGTCCTTTTCCTGTCGAAGAGACAACAAATCCCAGTCCAAGCTCTACAAAGTTCTTTTTCTAAAATAAGAAAGCACACATCATGTAGGGAGTTTTGACAGCAAAAGCAAGTTCCCGTGATCAAGTGCTTAACACGCAACTGTAAAAGAAATATTTAAAAAAATCCCACCATCAAAAGGACAAGGTTCCCTGCGAAGATAGATTGTCGCGAATGCTGGAAAGATTACTCAGATGTTGGAATACCCCAAAAAAGACAGGGGAAAAAAAATAATAATAACAGTATCCACGAATGACAGATCTCTAAAAGATCTCTAAGCATGCGTGATTACTCTAGATTACTCCACAGAAGCAGGAGTAATCACATCCCAGCTAGAATTACTGAGGTAATAACAACGCACGCGGAGTTTCTGGCGTGGTGGGATTCAAGAAAATCAATACGCAGTGGTTGTAGTACTCCCAGTACTTACTTTAAGGCAGCACGCCAGAAAATTCGCGGGGGGGGCAGAGAAGGTGTTGCTCTGTTTGTTCCATCTACTATCTGTTCTTTTCAGGTGGTAAACTGCAGAGAAAAGAGCCGTTAAAGCGCAACAAATTGCGAGTGAATGACTGCAAGACGGGGGAAAGATTGAGAGATAACCCTGCAACAATTTAAAGCAGCTTTCCGGAAGATTAAAGGAGTTGGTTGGAGTAAATCTGGAGCTAATAATGGAGTAGAAGGTGGTAGATTTGTTTAGTTTCAGGATGCACGGCTTTCGGTAAGATCGTGGTGGAAGTTTTGGAATTTAAAATGGGCATTATTATGGGTAAAAGAGAGTTTTGTCATATCTAGGCATGAAAACTGTACACATAGAAATATTCAGATAAGCAAGTTGTGCAACTCATTTATAATGATATTTTAAACAATTCGGCGAGCAGTTAGATCGATAGGAATACTAATTGCGTTTCATTTCAATTATATCTCTTGTGCATAACTCAATGTTTAGAATTCCCTCTACGAAATACCTTAAAGCATCAGGTCTGTTAATTTCAATTATATCTCTTGTGCATAGCTATATGTTCATAATTACCTCTACGAAACATCTTTAAGCATCAAATTATGACAGTCTGTTAATTTCAATTATATCTCTCGTGCATAACTTGATGTTCATAATTACCACTATGAAATACCTTAAAGAATCAAATTATGACAGTCAGTTAATTTCAATTATATCTCTTGTGCATAACTTGATGCTCATAATTCCCTCTACGAAATATCTTTAAGCATCAAATTATAACAGTCCGTTAATTTCAATTATGTTTCTTGTGCACAACTTGATGTTCATAATTCACTCTACGAATATCTTTAAGCATCAAATTATGACAATTTGTTAATTTCAATTATATTTCTTATGCATAATTTGATGTTCATAATTTCCCCTACGAAATATCTTTAAGCATCAAATTATGACAGTCTGTGTTATTTTAATAGCTTATACCTCTGCTGTTTATTGTGTACATGAAACTTCTTATTGACGTCAATTCCCATGACATCATAGTGACCTTAAAAAATATGTACAGCTATTTCTTTCAAGTTGGACATTATCTTTTGTGCAATTAATGCATGTGCATTTTTCAATGTATCTTCTTCACCATCTGATTCTAATTTGACTAGATTATTAACAGAATCTCTTTTCCATAGCTTTCAACAATACGAGATTGGATATTTTATGAAATAATTAATGACTTTATTTCTATTTCTATATGAATGAAAATATATATTTGGCAATTATACAAAAAAATGTATTTAAAAAATTATCGTAATTCAAAATATTTCACCGAAATTAAATTAATGACATTAAAAAATAATATATATTATAAATGAATTCCTTTAGAAAGATTTGTAGAGTTAACATCATTAGTGACATTATTAAAATGACAATAAACATAGCAATTTAAATTATTGTAATATAATGCTTAGCTGTACAAGATATTTGAAAGTACGAAACAACTTAAAAAATCAATCATTCGTAAACGATATCTTTATTTTGTATTTTCATTCGTCATTGAAGATACAAAATTATCGTCTGCATATAAACGATTTATTTGTAACGTTATTTATTTGTAATGTATATATTTTTTTATAAATGAATTCCTTAAAAAGTTTTTTTTTTTTTTTTTTTTTTTTTGTAATTTGCAGATGAATTTTTTTAAGACTAATATCATTGACCTCGCTGTTTAAATGACAGTAAATTAATTATATGTTGTTTATTTTTACAGGATATTTGAAAATACAAATCATCTTTAAAAAATCAATAATTCGCAAATGATTGGCTGAATTGGCGATTGTATAGAAAGGATAGAAATGATACCGAAAGGGTCTTTTTTCATGAAATCATAATTTAATGATACTTCAGCTTACAATTTATGCCACTGCATAGTGACTAGATAGTCATTAGAGGACTGGTCGAATTAAAAATTTACAAATACATTCAGAATTTATTAATACCCGAGAATCATTTTCTGTAGAATCAAGCAATTTTTCTGACAGTGCGGCAGAATATGACCAACAGAAATATTGCCTACTGCTTTAAAAAAGAATCTTCCGTAATCTTACAATCATGTATCTGAATGGAGGAATATTACTGAATATTTGGAAGTCGTTTGGAATAACATGCTATTATTCAAACCAAACCTTTATCCTATGTAAAGCATATCGCATATCTCCGACGACTGCAGGGTCATTTGCTAGTTAATACAGAACACTATTCTGGAATTAATTTTGGTTCCATGATTTAAAAAAAAAAATCATTTCTATAATGTCACTGCAAACAGAATACTTTTTATCTGCATCGCTTAGAAATTTCCGATTTTAAAAGTTACTCTAGAATTCTAAATCGACTTGGATAATAATTGCATATCAGCTCATTTGTCTTACCCGACGATTTTGGAAAAAATATCGGTTTTACGATAAAAGAGAGCCCGAAGTTAAAATTCGAATTAGAAACAATTTTTTTAGAAATAAGATCATTTGAATAAAATACAGAAATAGCTCCAAGATATGAGGGAGGAGAAAAAAGAACCTTTTATTTATATCCACGGGGGAAAAGATTTACAAAGCAGTAAAAAAATAATAATAAATGTAAAGAAATACAAAATGGCAAAGGAGCAATTTTTCCCCAACAGATATCGATTGCGCCGACAGTTGCACCTGCTTCAGCTTTTTGATAATTCCAAACAGAAGCTAACAATAATGTTTTTAAAAGTACTGGAACAGAAAACAAAATATTTTAAACATCACGATTTACTTGACTTTATAAAGACTATTCTGAAAAAGAATTTAAAATAGTGAGGTTTTTTTTTTAAGTATTAGTTGGAATTGCTTTCGATACTTTAGAGCTCTTGAAATAAAATTCTGCAAAATTTTGGTAAGGCCATAAGATATATAAGCCCTTTTAATATTTAAGAGTTTTTTTTTCTCTCTTCAAAAAAAAAAAAAAAAAAGACATCGGTAAGTTCGGATGCTGGTTGAAGATAACGATGTCTAGAAAGAGAGTTCTGATATGGATGATTTATTTCGCTTAAACAGTCTTCTATGAAAATATATCATCGCATTCGATTCGATAGCTAAGAGCGATTGTTCTTAAAAAATGCATTTTATGGTAAAACTGTGTTTCTATTTTCCATTTTTAAGAATTATTTTGCGTTTCCTTTATGTTTCCTTTATAAAAAGTTACTTTTTTCGATATATCTTTTTGAAATGGTTATACTTATATTTTAAAAAATTCAAATTGGCAATAATTTCTCAATAACAAAAGTTAAAAACTCTTTATTCTTTAAATTAATTATATTAATTCTTTTTTATATCGATAAGAGTAATACATAAATATCGTTGCTAAATATGGTTAGATAAATATTTTAAGAAAAATAGTAAAACGGCTATATATTATGCATAAAATGTTGGCAATAAATTTATTCGGGTACAAATTAATACATCAGGCGTTGCTTAGGTATAAAAATTCTTTCATGTATGGAAATTTTAGCATAAAAATTACTCTGCTATATAAGATATTACCATATTTAAAATCCTTTTATCGTCTGCTTTTAATATAAATTAGAATACCAATGGAACCAGATAATTTTTAAAAAAACACAAACATGTATTTTTTTAATATAAATTAGTTATATTCTTTACATTAATACGACAAAAAATTTTTAATCAAATTTTAAAGTATAAGAAAGGCTTTCTCCAACTGAGCGATTGACTTAAGGTTAGTTTTAAGCATGGTTAAGTCAATAAATTAAGATTTAGAAATGCAAATAATTTTAGTTCTAATCAAAAGAAAAATCGGCGATTTATTTCTTATTTTATCGATTTATTATTTGGCATTGTATATGTGTGAAATATATATCATTTCATACTGTGCTAATAATACCTTGGCATGTCGGATTTCAAGCTTTATCGGTAACAACACTTGGGAGATCGAGGACTCGGCAGTTTTATTTATTTATTTATTATTATTATTATTAGTAGTATTTTTTTGTAAAATCATAAATAAAATCCTATCTTATGGCTCGCCTAAAGTTAGAAGCGAAATCGAATTGAATTGCAAACACGGGATGAAACATGAGAAAAAATGCGTGGAAGCCCGAAGCACTACTCCACGTCAGACGCTTATGTAGATCATGTGTAGCCACATGTCAACATTCAGTTATATAAAAAAGGTTTTTGTGTGCAAAATTGCGTTTTTTCAGGAAAGCTACCTATATTGATAAACTTAAAAAGCAAAACCTTATCCATATATAAAATTTGATCCAAATCGTTAGAGCTGTTTCCGAGATATACGAAATATTATATTATATTATATTATACACACACACACACACACACACACACACACACACACACACACACACACACACACACACACACACACACACACACACACACACACACACACACACACACACACACACACACACACACACACACACACACACACACACACACACACACACACACACACACACACACACACACACACACACACACACAAGTATTACTCGTTTAAAGTTATGTAAGAAGATACACTACAAGTTACAGACACAGCGGTCTATTATCAAAGATAAAGATTTGAAATAGGTAAGCTTTGTTTCCAAGAGATTCCTTTCACATTATGTGATACATAATCTTATTTCATTTTCAGTGGGAAATTCTTTCTGAATATCAAACAAAAATTCTATTTATAGAACAAACATTTTAACAAGAAAAATAATATAGGCTTATTATTTTTCTTTATATAGCCTTATATAACAAAAAATAATAATATATTCTTTTTCTTTCTTATAGTTTTATTGCAAGAAAACAGAAGATTAATTCTTTCAAATAAATTATATTAAAAAAACGGGAGAGTATGTTTATTTTCAATTATATGTATATATATAAATCAAGAAGGTCTGTCTGAACAAGGAGATAAAACAAAATCTCGAGTTATAATTTTTTGTTTAACGACTACAAAACTTTCTCTTTGTATATTTTACATATGAAAATTTTAAAAAAATATTTACTGTTTTAGCCATTCCAATTTTAACAGACATTTTTGGAAATCGTTTCTAGCAAAGCTTTAAGCAAATTCCGAAGAGCTATTTGTTATTCTTAATTTCTCTTCTATGCAACCCTTTCCCAATCTGGAAGAAGAATTTTAAAGTAAAATTCGTTTAAATTTGCATTTTTTTATATTGAATATGGCTTTAGATTAGAAATCTTAAAGTTTAAAAGAGAAATTCGGTTTAATAAATTAAAGAGGAATGAAAAATAAAGAACAGGATAAAAAAAATTTGCGAAATTTTGATTAGTATTGAAAAGCATTTGAAAAATTGTTATTTCTACATTTTTAAAAACAATTTCTCTAAGATTTAATTGTTTTGCGTTTTTCTTAAACCCAAAAATAAACTATGAATAACTGCTTTTAGAAAAAAATTGCAATATATATTTGGCACTCTGAATTTCTATGCATCGAATCTTTTCAAGGAATTTCGATTATATTTTATTATGTAACTCAAAACCAAAGTAAGCTTTCAAAAAAATAATTTTAAGATTTTAATCTAATGTATATATATGAAAATAAAATCTTGAATTAGTCAAATAGTCACAAAATATTTGTAACATCTGATGTAATAAAAATAATGGATAAAAACAGCCGGATATTGAAATTCCTATACATCAAAAATTCTACATCGAATTTTTTCCCAAAAATCTACAAGTTCTTTGTATAGAAGTTTGACTATAATTCAAGTATGTAATTCAAAACCAAAGTAAGTTTTGAAAAACTATCAATATTTTTTTTTTAAATATATACAACAACAAAATCTCGATGAGCCTAACTGACATTCACGGTAAAACAAATTTTAATCAAACAAAGTAAACAAGACTAAGAGGTGATGACATATTTGGAACTACTATGTAAAAAAAAAAAGTAAAGACCATTTCTGAACAAGTTATTCCCTGTATTTTTCCTTCCACCAGATTGACTATGACAAAACAAACACATATAAATAAATACAGTTGCATCAAAGTAGATTATTCCATCATCTTATATCAAAGAATCCTGAAATTACTTTAATTAAATCTGAATATCCCCTCCCCCCATTCTCAAAACAGTGAGCCAGCGCGATTTTATCCCTAACCAAATAAAAGTCAATAGCAAAAGAAACGCATTAAGACATTTCCCGCCTGGAAGATCAAAAAATGAAGCATCCTCAGAGGGAAAAAGAAGAGGGAAGAAAAAAAGTTTATTTATAGCGGTCATGTGTTTGATACAGGCAGCGGTAATCGATTTCAAGTAAGAAGGTGCCCCATCAAGTGGCTAAAACAAATTGTCGCGTTTTTTGGATGACTAAATTCAACGCATCACTGCAGATGGTGGTAATCGGTGATTAGAAGAGAAAAGAACGGGGCTTGCAGGAAGTTCATTTGAGTGAGCGCAACGGATTTACTTTAAACATGGAGGTAGTTTAAAGTTAATTTCAATGAAGTTAAAAGAAGTTACACTGCCGCCGTTTTGCTTGTCTAGGTTTTTTTTAAATTTTATTTCTTCATTCTTGATATAATTTTAAAATGCAGTGGGGGTTATATGTATATGCGATGCAATTTAGGGAAGATGTTTAAGCATGGTTGGATACTTTTAAATCGAAGGATATCTCATTACACTCTGCTCTTTTTATTTGATTCTTAAAGAATCTGTAAATCCCATTTTGAAATTAAAACATACAGATAAAGCGGAAATTAAGTAAAAAATTTCTAAGGAGAAAGTTGAAGATGGTTTATTCACATTTCAAAATCGATGGAAATCTGTGCAAGCTTGCTTTTTACTTTCTCGTATTTGCTGAATCATAAGTAATGCCTTCGTCAAAAAAAAAACTTGAAATCCGTAAAAACTCAATAAACCGAAATGGGATTAATCGAAATCCGAGTTAACCAAAATGCATCTGCAATCCAAAACAGCAATCAGTATTTTATATTGCCAAACGATTTGTTGGGAAAATGTTGCAAATTAACACTTGTTGATGTCCATTTAATGAAAAAATGGCGAGAGATAATTGTTCGAAAATGTAAGAAGATACGAGAGAAGAACAAAAATATTATTGAGTTTTTTTTAATGATTAACGTTTCAAAAATCAAATGATATTAAAAGTAAATCACAGAAAACAGGCTTTATCATGTTTATTAGGATTAAATCTTATACTAAACAGAAATCAAAAGAGAAGATATCAGGATAAAATTAAATCAAATTCAAAATTCGATTTCGAATCAATTAGTATAAGGAATACCGTTTATCAAAAACATCGATTTCATGGTTCTCCCGATCAGAACTACAGTATGGCTATGTCAAATACAATAATAATAATAAATAGGAAAATTGCAAGAGACTAGACTCTTCTAGGCAGAGAAATATACATGTGCCTGTAGGTATAAAAAAATGTGCAGCCATTAATTACCAATGCTTTTTTTATACATGCAGATAGAGACACAACACAGTGGAACGCAAATGATTAATTTGATAGTAATAAATAAATAATTAATTTAATGAAATGTTTTATTTGCAAAGAAGCAAACGATTTTTAACAATATTCGTGATTGTATTTTAAGCATCAATAAATTCATTAAAATGTTTCATTCATTTATAGTTATAGAAATACATGTTGCGATCTCAAGAATAAATGCCAGCATATGCGCGATTACTAATGTTTTTTTAAATGGTCACATGCAGAGAGAGACATAACAAAATGGAATGAAAATAAATTTGTTATGACAATTTGTTTACTTAATTTAATGAAACATTATATTTGCAAAGAAGCAAACGATTTTTAGCAATATTCGTAATTGTATTTTAAGCATCATTAAATTCATTAAAAAGCTAGATAATTCATTTACAATTATAGAAATAAACATTGCGATCTCAAGAATAAACGTCAGCATAGTTTGTTAAACAAGCTGCTCCATTATTCTGACGCAGCTAGATTCGTACACTTCCCATTCAGAGAAGAGTTTTTGAAAACTAATGTGGATCTAAAATAAAATAGTCTGTTTAAATCTTCCTGAAACCGTAACTATATGCAACAAGTACGTTGGCACAGTGCCAAAAAAAGACAGAATCCCGAAACTTGCGCTAGGATTAAAGTTCAGGTATAAAATCTTTGCAAATCGTTAATATTTATGGAGTGATTCCAATAAAAATTAAATAAATAAAAAACTACCAAAGGAGATTCGAACCTCTAGACCGAAACATCGTAATATTATAATTTCTTTTACTTTTAAAATCTAATCTTATATGATATCATTGACGCGTAAAACAAGCGTCTTTTATATCGTTTCTCAACATATTTAAGTATAAATCCAATAATCAAAAAATATATATTTTGAAAGAAATTATTTTTACAAAATATATTTAAATATATTATTAAAAATTTATTAATGTAAAAAAAAAGAATGGAATGGAAACGAAATTGGTATCTTTAAAAAGACTAAATAAAAAAAAAATTAAAAGGCGTAAAAAAAAATAAAGGTGCATTTTTTTTGTTGTAATATGATTCAATATTATTGGAGAAATATTTTAAAATTGTAATTCGATTTTATTTAAAAATCTAATCTGAAAACTTTTCCATCGTGCGCATTTACATTCTAAGAAGTAACTATGTGCTAAATTTGGTTGCCCTAGTACCAAAGATCTACATTGTAGAGCGTCTGTAATAATAAAAAAATGTTGCAAATTAGGGTGAGTACACCAAACTGTGATTATTATTACATACATTTTATTATAAATATTCAGGGGCTGTCTTCAAGCAAGAATATTACCGAAGCTAACATATTATGTTTAATGAAGTTACGACTAATCTTAAGAAATCCGATACTTCGGGGTTGTAAAAAAAATTTGCAACTCCGATTATAGCTGATAACACCATAGTTGAAGTTAGAAACGCATAAAAGCAAATTGCATGGGTGGGAATCAAAACAACCTAATGGAAAAATCGATCGTTTAAGCGAATAACAATACTAATTAGTTCTAATAATCAAAATAAAATAATGCTGAAAGCTTATCACTAATTCTATTAGAGTGTAATTAATCGAAATAATTGATCTTCTATCAATAATAATTGCAAAGTTACCGACCTAAACAGTCGTAGTCCAAGATCAATATATTGGAAAGTTGTAATGCGAAAATGTAGCTTTATAATAATTAATACTGTAAAAACTCCATTGCCGTTCTTTATATTTAATGACATAATGCATAGTTACTCTTTTTGAACATAATATGATAAAAAAAATATGTTATTTAATAAATATATATTAAACGAATAACATACAGCAGAAAAAGAATAAAGACTGGCTATTAATGACATTCAAAACATGAACTATCACAACTGCATTGTTTTTATGATAGCAACAATTCACCGATAAAGCAGCAGCAACAACAAGATATTACAAAACTACTCACCCTACATCACCATGCCCTACAGAATCCATATTTGTTCAACAGAAGCGATAACAGAGATGGGGTAAAAGAAAACCAACACACGACGCTCTAAAAATAAGCCTGTCTGTCAGTCCCGTACCCCATGCGTTTCATATCCAAAAGACAACTCAGAACGTGGAAAAGTCGTCGTGAGTTTTTACCTTAGACCACGACTAACCGTTACGACACGTAAACAACAGGGTCCCTTTTCCACCTTTCCGCATAGTAGCAATGCTATATTTGGAATCGTCTGCCGCCCACTCAAATCTCTTTTGCTCATCCCCTACCCCCCATCCTAGAGAGCCCTTCATTGGTTCTTATTACGACACAGATTGCTGCGTTCCACCCCTAGCCAAAGAGAGGGATCAATATTTTTTTTTTCTGTGGGGTGCAGGAGACGCATGAATGCAAGGTAGGGAAGCGGAAGAACTCTTAGGGTTGGAGGAAGTGAAGTGAAAAGGGATTTCACGAGGGGAGTTGACAGAAGGATACCGGTATAAAAATCCTAGGTTGGTTCGATATCTGGCGAAAGGTATCTGGAAAGCAGTTGGTTTATAAACGCAACAAGTAATCGGCCAGCAGTCATTGCAACCTGGAAAGAATATCAAATATTCCCAGCAATGGTAATTCGCAGTTATTTTAAAAGCAATAAGGAGGTTTTTGGATCAGCAAAAAGTAATTCCACAACGGTAGCTATAATTTGGAAAGAATATTAAATGTTAAAATCAATGGAAACGTGTTTAAAAAGCAGTTGGAAGTCGTTGGATTGTAAACGCAATAAGTAATCATTCAGCCGTAACTGGAACAAATATTCAATGTTCCAATCAATGATAATTTGTAGTTATTTTAGAACTGTACGAAACCCGTTGGATTACAAACGCAACAAGTAATCTACCTTGGAAAGAATATTAATTATTCCAATCGATGGTAATTTTTGTTTATATAAAAAGCAGTAACGAAACAGTTGGATTATAAACGCAACGAGTAATCCTGCAACAGTAAATTTAACTTGGATTGGAGATAAATACCTCAATCAACTGCAATTTATAAGCATTGATTGCAGATAAATTACAACGCTTGAAGTTATCAATTAAATTGAAAATAAATTTTGAAATTACAACGTCTCAAAACTGAAACGTAACATGGCGATGCAAAACCTTAAAAATGGAACAATGATAAAGTGACAATTGCTGACAGATAATAAACCTAGAGTACTCATTCTTTAAGCAAAAAGATAATTTTAAGAACTAAATATCTCTCTGACATAAAAACGAGTTCTAACTAGTATGCTGTAATTCGGAGTCGTGTTTTTCAACACAATTTTAATTCAAACAGATAATAATACAATATATGTAAATATAATTATTGTACATAAAGTGAAAAAGAATAATATATACTCCACTATACATATAGTGAATAAGAATATAATCTGAAATAACGCTTTACTTTGATTTGTTTTTGGTCCTAAATCGTATAGATCATGTATGAAAGTGAAGGTGTATAACTAACTCATTTCTGACATTTTTTCTATGGAGAATAATGGCTGGTCCTTAGATGGTAACACAATTGAAAAGTTGCAATTCATTTAGATAACATAATTCAAAAATTGAAATTCCTTTAGGTCACATTAGGTCTAACTGCAATTCATTTAGATAACAAAATTCGAAGAATGCTGCCGCTAGGCGAAGGATCTACAACCAGCATCTTAGCAAGGCAACAATCCCCGATCTAAACTGCCCAAGAAACCTTTCCTCTACAATAGCTAGGATACGTACAGGACATTTCAAAGGCATAAAGATCTCACGAACCAATATAAAACCCAATCCCATCTGCAAGTACTGTCCCCACTCGCAACTAACTCCAGATCATGTTTTTGACTGCCAGGCCATTATCGGTTCCTTCTTTCAACTTGGAGCACCCCCAATCGAAATCCTCCATAACCAGAATAGGACTCCAGAACTTGCAGATCTTGTCGCCAAGGCCTTTGGAGGACTCTAAATCTTTTTGCACTAGCACTGTATGCATAGACACGACAACAACAACAACAAAATTCGAAAGTTGTTATTAGATAAGAATGTCCTATCATTTAGAAAGCTTGATATTAATTTCGCCTCTTCTTTAACTATTCTATCTGATCAAAATTCGCTATTACCAAGAATCCCCCCCCCCAAAAAAATAGTTTAAGATAAATATCTCCCTTGTTAAATACACATATCATAAAATTTAAATTCAACCTATTTTGGCGAGGAGTTTCAAGTTCCTGGGAAGCAAGTTGGATTCTAAAGTAAATATCTATAATCCATTGCTCATAGGTAAAAATCATGAAATAATTTAAATTTAAAAATTAAACCAATGGGAGTTAGTCTTAATGAAATTTTCTCGTACGCTCTCCAAAAAAGGTCTTTTCCCTCTTCTACTGCTTGAAATTGGAAACTTGGGTAAGGCCACAAATATCTCCTTGCATGGTATAGGGGGATGGTAGTTACGGAATACAACTATTTGGCGTGAATCAAGCAGTTTTCCTGAATCTAAAGCGAGAGTTTAAGAAGCCTTGGCGGGCCGATTGGCATCAAAATTTGTCAGAAAACTACATTCGTAGTCACGGGATAACATAACGAATTTCATTGATTCATATGCACGATAAAGACAGTTCAAAAAATTATCATTCGTTAGACGGATTTGGTTCAAATTTGATATCTATATTTTACATGTTGAATCTTTGTACTAAATTTTATTTACCTCAACTGTACTCGAATACATACGCAGACTTTTAAGAAATGGATTTCGTTCAACATTTAATAGAAATCTAGAAATTTCGTCGTAGCTCCATATACAAAATCTCAACCGTCTAGATCAACCGTTTTTGGAAAGTCGTTTGTATTCACAAACAGACAGACAGACATAATCTCAATAATGTATTTTGACTAAGGGAGGTGTGAAGCGAAGAGATTCGTTAAAATGTCGCGTTCAAATTTTTGAACGATTACAATACTTTCTCTATACTTTGAACACGAGAAAGTAAAAACAAAACAGAGCTCTAAAAGTATTCTCAGGATAGATTCAGATTGCTTTAGTTAAAATAGATTAACAGATTGAAGTTAATCGGATAGCCTTGGAGAACACTGACCTCCCCCCCCCCCACACACACACCATATTTAGCAGCGTATAACCGTTTGATGTAAATCGCCAAATCTTTAAAAGAATCAGATTTCGAAACGACAAAACTGTGGCCCTAAAATAGAATTCTGACACCATAATATCGTAACCATTAGAGAAGGTTCGTTCTCGACTGATTAATAAATTCAATCTCTGTACTTATCATCTTTACCAGACGAGCTACTTAATTCTAAATAACAGTTAGATATAGAAACAATATTAATAAGCGTCACCAGAATAAACCCGCAATGAAAACAATACAGTGTTCACTAAATAAAAACTTAAATAATATTAAATACTTCACTAATTTTTAATTATAAGGAATAAAATGTACAAAATTCAAAATTTACTAAAAAAATTCGAATAAAAATAAAGAAAGCTATCGCAATAATATGAACAAAGAAAAGAACATTCCAATGATCGATACAAATATTTTCAGTAGGCTGCAAAAACCTATAAAACAGTAATGCCTCTAAGATATTATAAATTCACCTAAAAATCGATACATTTTGAAAGCTCCAAGAGCTTTCAAGTTACAAACATAAAAAGTTTTTTTCTCCCCTTTCAACTTGCATCAGATTTGTAAGAATAGAAAGGTCTTACAGAACGAATAAAATAAATTCCCAAAGTCACTTCAAGAGCGTATCGGAACGAAATAAAACGTTGTAAGGAGAATAGAAAGAACGCTTTTATATCACGTGAATAAAAATGCATACAGCCTATAAATCTTGTAAACCTAAGTCAAATATCATAATATATCTCAATTGACAATAATAATAAATCATTATAATAAATCATTATAATGCAACATTGAATTTTAAAATTAATTTGCAACTCATTCAACATTTCATCCAAGATAAACTACTATTTTGCAGTATTTAATAGTATTTCGCCTATTGTAAAAAACATAACTCTACTACCTTATTTTTTGATACAATAGATGGCGTTACCTTATTAACATCAAGGTATATTTCCCATTATCCTTTTTTTTTTTTTTTTTTGGATGGGGGGGTCATTATTAGATTGTATTCAAAATGAGTGTCGTGTATTTTCATGTTCGTCTTTGTTTTGTCTTGTGAAATGTGGAACTTACAAATTAATTAAATAATTGTTCCTCATAATGATATTATAAAGAATCTCGTTCTTCTACAAAGTGAAATAACTTTCGCCTATTTTTTAATAACCCAATGAAATCATTACTCTAAAATAATTTTCAATCTATGGATACGTATAAAGGAATACTTGCATATTATATAAAGTTTTCAGGTAAATTTATTGCATACAAATATGAAATATGATATAAAGGTGATTTTAATGGGCACCGATGATCAAATTCTAACATTTAATATAGAAAAAATTATTATTTCATATTTTGAATTGCTTTGTCTCATTTTCCAAACTTATTTCGTCTAAATATCGTAAGGGAAAAAATATGTACCGTAGTAATAGAACAAATTATTACTATTTAATTTATTTTGAACGTCTAATATAATTTATACCAATTTGAAAAATATTCTGAATATATATATAGAGCTTTTCTCAAATAATTTTAAGAATAAAAACTAAAATGCCTGCATTCTAATTTTGATATTATTCTTAAAAACAATTTGAAGTAATAATTAAAGCATTTATCCATTATTTATAATAATAATCGTATAATCTCTATCAATGATTTCAAATTTATTATCTTGCAGATGAGCCCAAATATTTACTTCGTTTATCAATGGAATTTCATTTCTTCTCAGAACTGGCAAAAAATCAAATAAGAAAGCCAAAATTCCAAGAGTCTAAAGAATTATTTTTACATAATTTAAATTCTAAAAGCATTGTTTACAGCATACTTTCTAATTTCTTTCTTTATTTCTTTACCATGTCGTTATTTATAAATAATTGTTACAATTTTTTTCATCTACAGTTCAGCAAACGATATCTCTATCGAAACGAAAAGTAAACAGAAAAATAAATAATAGTTTTATTTTGTTTTCTTTCACAATTTTAATTTATGTTATTGTAGTTTCTGATTTTGTTGACATTCATTAGGTCGGCAAAGCCGTGCTGATATTGTTAGGAGGTAACAAAGAAAATTTCAGCAATTAGTTTTTTTCCAATCAATTATATTGTTATTGTTCTAAGATTTTGACCTTTTCGGTTCTAATGGATAATACATACCGTAGATCAAGCTTCATTCCCTAACAGGAAAATAAATCCTATTTTTACATGGATTATCGTAGAAATCCAACATGGGATTTAAAATCTTAATCATGAAAAAGTCGGGTCAAAAGGATTAATATGCAATATATAATAATAAAGGCAAGTCATGTTTATGTGGCATGTCAAATGTCGTGTAAATATTTAATTCTTGAAGACCTTATGCATCTTACTTCGATTATTCAAAGAATTGAAGGATGTCTAAAAGGAAAATGCTTTCGGGTAATATGAATATTAGTTTTGTCACCTGAAAAAAATAGAATATATCTCACAACATTAGCAATAAAAATCAAAACATTTTTTTTAATTGTCAGTTGCATAAATGTTTTCGAGGAGGAGTTACTTTACGTATAACGTATTTTCGCAAATGAGTGGCCGATAATAAGACAAATTCGAAATGAACTTTAATCTATTTTTCCACGGTAGGGCATGATTTATACATGAGAATGAAGGTGGAATATGTCTGTTCAGAATACAGGAAGACAAGGAAAAAGTAAGCAGAAATTTTCCCTCGGCGCTTTTTACTGATATATTCTTATAGGGATTTCTTCGACATGTGTCGATTCAGGAAAGGGAAACTTGGTTATCTTTAGAAAAAATATCTTGGAAGTTAGGGATATTTTTTTTTAAATCTTAATCTCTCTTAAATCTTGAGAGCTCTATTAACCATCAACTTTTTTATAACGAGCAATAAAAGTAACTAAATAAAAAAATTGGCTTTTGAATCAGGAAATATGAGAAAATTAAAATAAATTTAAGATAAAAATATGAAATTAATTAGGAATTTATATTAGATTAATTAGTGTCACTACACACACAAGAATATTATATGTCTGCGTGTGTGTGCCTTGTGAAAAAATGAGTTTTGTAATCGAACCCCGTTAAAAATAGGTTATTAAAGGTCCTATTAAAATAGTGATACTGACAACTTCCTCTTCTTCTATCTAAACCCAGATTGGAAATCAGAAGGTAAATTAAACCATTTGGTTATTCTGATTTTTTTTTAAAGTCAAAGTCTAGTTTTTTTTTTTTTTTTTTTTTTTTTTTTTGAATTTTGAATTCAGAAACCTTATTTTACGTAAGTAGTAATACTATATAGTAAAATGAATACTAAACAAAGTTTTGTTTATATTAGTTATTTTATTTACGAATTACGATTAAAAATTATATTCATTTTTTCATTCAGTAAAACCCATGCAATACAAACTTCCAATATATTAATCTGCTTCGAAGAAAAATTTATGCTCCGTACCCATATTATTCTTTGCATAAGGTCCCGTTTAAATCACAAATACTGAATGTAAAAATGATTTGAACCACCCATCGGCAGATTAAATTTATGCAGCTTAGCTTAGGTTCGGAAAGCTGCTATAAAATTCACTCTGTAAAAAGGAAGACCGAATAAAGAAAATTATATTTTATTTCAAACAAACACGGTGGAAAAATCCCTCAAGAAATACCAAAATATTTTAATTTTAAACCAAATATTAGTATAAGTAATGGAATACACAAAAAGAAACATTCTTTAAACCAGAAAAGGAATTTCAAAGTAACTAATCAAAATATTCCACAATAAATGATCCTCAAAATCTTTCTTCCTTGATGCCGCTGAAACCCTCCCCCCACCCAAAAAAAAATGATGCTCGAATGCTTACAGGTACCAGTCCCTCAAGACAAGTAGGCAGGGATGATAAAAGGCAAAGGTAGGTAAAGGGATTGAACCCCACCACAAAGTATGCAAGAGAACTGGTGGTTGCGTGGCAACAGTCGTGAAGCATGCGTCTTCCATTGTCAAGGGGTAAGAAAGGAGAAAAATGATTAAATCGAGTTAGAAAAAAATGGAAAAATCTTCAAAATGAGGTTGTCAGAGCAGTGAAATTATTCTTGTGATTTCAAAAATGGAATCGCTAGGGTGAGCATTATAAATCCGCTTTTTGAATGTGGTGATAAATAACAGCCAAGGAAATGACAAAACGAAATGGTAAAAATGAATAACGGGGATATGATGGAAAAATGCAGATAAAACTGCACGAGATAAAATATTTATTGATTAAAGTGGAGGTATTTGTGTAAATTTTATACATATAGAATTGAATTTAACGGCTGTAGCAGAATTCCCCTATCTTCTATTCAATGCATGTTCTTTAGAAATAAAAATAATACAAAATAAAAGATTTCTTTTGAGCAAATAATTATCTCGTAGTGATGGCAGCACAAAGAAATCAAACAAAAATTTTAACTTCGCTTTCACAAAGCATACGTTACAATCCAAATACCAACCAAGTCATTATAATGATAACTTATTTCGTATGATTTTGAATATTTAACAATAAAAAGCTCTTCTTTTCTACTTTCCATTCAATTCAATTTATTTCGACTACGACGCAAATTGACTGTCTATTCTCAAATATTTTAAAGATACTGATGGAATTCGGCTCTTTAATAATCAAACAATTTATTACTCGTAGTTAAGAATTTAACTATGAATGTGAAATGCAAGCTATAAAGTGGGATTTAACTCAGAAATATAAAAGATTTCAAGTTATTCAACAAATTTGGTACTTCACCTTTTTTTAAATCTTTTCTCATATGCATCATACAGGTGAATGTAGTAATTTAACAGCACGATTAGAAACTAGCATATTAACCCCAAGAGAGTGAAATTGCGAAGACTTAGTAGTACAGACTATAGAAAAAGTGAACTATTGTTCTTAACCATTCAAAACTATAAATCCACACCACGGCATTATATGTCATCTACAAGGAAAAGTTTAATACTATTTAATATGCTCAATAATTTTTTTAAACCAGTGGTCTTCCCAAAATTTTCTCGTATACTCTCTAATAAATTTGATATGTCAGAAAAAGCCTTACAATTGGCATTATTGGCGATGGCATAATAGTTACAGCATATTAACTTTTGACGTGAATTTAGCATTTTTAATGAATCTGTCGTTGTCTTCTTCCTTGGCGAGTTATTTGGCGATTAATCCCTGACATGACGTTAATAGTATACGGAAATGGAATTTGTTCTTTAGACAAGTTTTTCTTAACCAATTGAAGCAAAGATTTGACACAAAATTGCACTTGTAATAACAAATTCTCATAGCATATTATTATATATAAGTTATTGTTCTTTTGAATGGTCGTGGTTACATATTTCTGAAAGTATAGAAAAGCAGGCAATCAACTCTTCGTTAGATTTGACTCAAAATTTGACGCCTACATTATAGATATTAATTTTGTGTATGGAATTTTATATAGATATCTTCGTTCTATAGCAATCGTGTTAACTTATATTTAAACAGTTGGACAGACGAACTTCCTCCGAGCAGATTTTACTCAAAAGTTCATAGAAATCTGCAAATGTGATGTAAAGATCGTATACCAAATTTCAACAATCTAGTTCAAAGCGGTTTTGATTACCTGCGTCACAGACAGACGGACGTTTTCTGAAAATGCGGTTTTAGAACTCAAGGTGGTCTAAAACATGGAAGATTTTTTGACGATAACTATACTATCTCGATACTATGTATGCGTCAAAGTAAAAAATATATAAAAATCATTTACATCTTGATCGAGGTAACAATCGAGAAATAAATTTATATTTGAGCGATAGAGTTTCATTTACGAATAAAAATTAAAACTAAAAAAAAAAGTAAAAAGCAAAGATTTTGAATAGAAAAAAATTTCAAACTTTAATTTAATCCTATAGAATACGCAAAAACAAATGAAATAAAGATTTTTATAATGAAAGTTCCGATTTTTAAGTTTCTTACTTCAGATCTTAATTAGAACTGACACGGCATTACCATTCAAAAACAACAAAAATGACTCCAATACACCATAATACAGTGAACAAATTTCTGTTTAATCCAGAGGAAGAATCCGACATAACAAAACTTCAGTTCTGATAAATATCACCTAGAAAGAGAGAGTAAAAAATGGTTCTTCCTAGTATTCTTGATAAATTGCTTTAGAAGCATCTCAAGTACAAATGGTACGAGTTCCATTTGCGTGTTTTATGCTAATGAAAAGAGAGATTTATTGTTGTGAATAGGAAGAAAAATTGAATATTTCCGCCATCTTCCGGTCATGTGTTAAATTAAAAAAAATCCGGATTATGTAAAGAAATAAATAATGCCTCAAGAAAAGCAGAACTGTCGAAATGATAGAGATTCAGAGATAGAGATAGGTATTCATATTTATATTTCCATTATTTTAGAATGTTTCCCATTATTTCTGAATAAATTGACCAATAAAATCTTTATTTCACAACTTCTTTCAATCTTTTTTTTTATTGGAAGAGAAAAAGCGATTAAATATTTTTATATAATTTATGCTTTTTATAGAGCAGTGTATAGATTAAATAATAAATTCAAATTTGATTTTTTTTTGCTGTTTTCCCTGTATTCTCAAGATTTAGAGTTTTTAAAGATTTCGCACTTCTAATTTGAAACATTTAAGCACGCTAATTAATGTCTTTGCCAGACTTGACAGCATCAGCTGCTGCATGCTGATTTTAATAATTTTTACATCATAACATCATACAATCTTCATAAAAAATGCATGTCTGTCCGTCTGTTTATCTAATATACTACTATCTCTTTTGTTTTTTACACATATATTCAATAAAAATGCACTAAGCTTTATTCTTTTGTATATTAACTTTCTTTTTGTTTTTCATTCACGTAGTAGCTTTCGTATCAAGTAATATACAGAAAACCTGCTGGGTTAAAAACCTTATTGTACTAAATGTTCTGCGCACTATAAATAAAATAATATTACAGTAATAATTATTCACTAAATGAAAATAATATTTACATGAAGATTTAAAAGTTATGTTTATTCCTATTCATATTTTATTTTATATTCGGTCCTCGGCACTTCATTTTATAAAAACAAAAAAGGGTCAGGAGCATAATTAACAACAAAAAATTTTAATTAAAAACGCCTCAAATTGCCTATAGTTTATAACTATAAATTATCATTTCAAGCTATTCTAATGTGAATTTAGTTACCTAATTATCTTCATTCGTTTATTTTAATAGAAAAATTTGATACAGAGAAGTTATTTGTCAACTTATTATATTGTGAAATTATTAATTTTTAAATATGATCAATATATATATACTGATCATTGCTCATTTTATTGTTTAAAGAAAGAAATAGAGATAAGAAGCAAGAAACGATTCGGTTTTTCTGCAACATAGTCAACTCTAAGATTAGCGCTATTCAAGTTGAAAAAGACAAAATAATTCAAACATGACATCAAAACGCTAAATTTATTATTTTTAATAATTAAATGAATAGCTGATATGAAATTCTCTTGAGAAATATAGTCTGTTTTCCCCATTTCAATAATTATCCATACAATTAATAAATAATATTTTTTCTAATGGTTCCTTCAGCTAGAGCTAAAGATATATATTTTTTTCACATTTAACAAAAGGCAAAGGAATAAAAGATATAAAGGCAGTAAAGAGTATGTCTTCCACTTCCTCTTCCTCTTCCATACATTTAAGCCAACCATAATCATTGCCGATTCCTGCAATAGTCCATGAAGCTATAACAACAATTTAAGAGGACTTTAAAGACAAAAATAGAAAACCTAAAACGATTAATGAAAAAAACACATTCAGATACTAACAAAAAAATTTTTTTTTTCATTTTACATCACAAACAAAAGTTCTCATAAGCAATGCCATTTAAATTCACAGTTTACGATGATATAACAATAATTCAAACAAACCATTTAAAAACCGAAGCAACATGACTGACAGAAGAAATAAAAGCAAAAACTAAAACGATAACAAAAGTATCTTCCACTTTTTCTATAACACACCAAAATCAGCAATACGCACTGAGAATTTTTACCGTAGTCCACGAGAATATAACAAAAATTTAAATGGACTATTTTTAAAAAAATTCGAATAAAAAAAATCCCAAGAAATCAATAAGAAAAAGGTATTCTGACAAATATATCTTCTTTCTCTATATTGTATCGAAACTACTTATAAGCAATGCCAATTCAATCTAAAGATGAAAGACCAATTCAAACGAATCATTAAGAAAAAAAAGCAATCTAGAAACCAAACCAAAGAGACTGACAGAGTAAAAGACGCAAAGACTAAGAAAGCAACAAACATATCTTACATTTTTTTTTCTACAACACACCTAAACCAACGATAAGCACTACGAATTCTTTGCCACAGAGTTCAGAAGGATAAGCCAGCGATTCAAACGGGCCATTAAGAAAAAGCAAGCCAGAAACCGAACTTGCCAACAGAAGAAGCATAAGCGAAAGCTTGTAGCGAGAAAAGATAAGATAAATATTAAACCACCCAGAAAAGCAGAAATTGACCTCTAGGGGAAACCTGCTTTCCAACAAAATGGTGGAAAGTAAAAAAAGGGGCCCGAATATGTCCTCGCTTCCGACTTCGGCAGGCCATTAAATCTGGCAAGGGTGAGTGAACCAGAGAAAGATAAATAATAAAAACAGTGGAAGGAAAAAGGGAAACGCGAGAAATGTGCACTAAAAATATATTCCTGAACCTGCAATAGCACAGAGCTACAACCTAACCCGGGAAAGGGTCCTCCTCTATCGACCTGAGGATAAGACGGGGTTGTCAACAAAGTACCTGCATCCAATGCAAAGATTTCCGCACAACTCTGGCACACACACGAGAAGCATAATTAATTTCTTGAAGATCCGTTCGTGGAAGTAGAAGTTTATTTTCGTGCTTAAGTTTAAAGTTTCATGCTAAAGGAAATTAAATCTTCTGAATGGACTCACAATGCAAAATGAAGACTGGAGATGCCTGTTTTCCTATAATTAAAAATTAGAATGTTCCTATTTGAGAATGAAATCAGCATTATTCCAGAGATTATGTCTCCTGCAACAACACAGAGTTAATCAGATAGAAAAAAGCAAATTTTAAATATTTAATTTAAATGATCAGCAATGGATAGAGATACATACGATACATCACTGGGTGAAAGAAAGTACAAAGTTTTGTTTTGCTTTGGGATAATATTTGCAAAATCATAGATGTTGTTTGCTCATAAGAAAATGACGATATTTGAGGAAAAGCGATTTTGGACATTGTAGTGTGGAACAAATGAGCCTTATGTTTAATGCTGCGAGCAATTTTATCAAAAAACTGTTTTACGTTAAATAGATTTGCAGTTGCTACAAGAAATTCGTAGAAGATTTTTGCCTATGTAAAAGAGATCCCACGTCAGATGAAAATGTTAAGCGTATCCGAATTGATTTCTGACATAAAATATCCACAACCAGAGGATAACAAAATGCTTGGAATATAACAACTAATGGTATATATTTAAAGCTTTCGCTTTTCAAGATAGGCTCTTGTGCCATTAAACTCTAACGAACATTTAACCAACCAACTTCAAAATTTGCAAGATCAAACCGTTGAGATTAATAATAAATAAAAATTAAATTGAAATCTAGGATCGCAAATTTCAAGTTATCATGCGAGAACATTATTTTTAAGTCATTATTTGTCTTAATTAAGTTAAGTCATTAACCAGTTTAAACCGGTTTGAAACAATCATGAAACTTCTCTATTGGTCTCTATATTCCTATCTCTCTATATATAATGTTAATTGTTTTAAACTTTCATTTTCAATTTTTCTAGCTGGCGAACAAAAAGCTCGACCGATTTCGAGAAGCTTTGGAGCTCGACCGATTTTGAGATGAAATAACAGCTATGATATCATAGTTCTACGTCAACCTTTTGAAAACGCTTCTGCTGTCAAAGAAGCTTACGTAATAATAAAGCAATACTGGTAAAAGCACATAAAAAATAAATGCGATTAAAAGATCATGATGAAAATTGCCCGTTATGCTTTATTCATTGCCTACGCGATTTCGAGCTTCAATATTCATTGCCTATGCGAGTTTGAGCTTCAAAACCCTTTAACCAAAACAACATCATGTTTTCACATGATACAAAAAATGATTTACTTTATTTGTGATATAATATGGATATTTGATTCTACATTTATCTCTTAACTAAAGGAATTCATGTTATATACATATAATAATATTTTGAACATTTCCAGTACCGTAAAGTAAGTGTCTCTATTTATCACGATTCATTAAACACTATAATAATTTTAAATCTGCTTTTTCTATTTAATGACCTTATATTTTCAAAAGTAATTCTAGTAATAATATTTACTTTTATTCAGAGGTTAGCATTAATCGTTATAGAAAATTCGAGAATGCATATCAAGTCTTGCTGAAAAAAAAAATCGCAAAAAAATCATCCGATAAAGTTGTCGTTTTTATCTTAGAATTCTTTACCTTGTATGACTATTGTTAACATAACAATATCATTTAAATATATAATAATTATATACAAATAAAATGACTAAACTATAAAATAAAGAGGTTGAATTTTATACATTAAATTGCTCAATTACTTTCCTATATCGGTTTAAAGAAAGTCTTTAAAAATTAATTTTTTTCGTTTTTAAAATTATTTTTATTAATTAATTGTTTTTAATCAATAATAATATTTTGCTATGTTTTTTAAGAACAATTTGCCTTTTCATTTAAATTTTCTCTACTTTCTAAGTGTTAATTTGCTTCACTATTAATATCTATTATATTTAATTATCCATATAATCTTAGTATTTTGTTTAAAAAGTCCAGAATTAGTAGGATTTTATTTTCATTTATTGATTTAAATTTATATAATTTATTTCAATAATAGCGAAGTTTATCGGGATTATCATTCATTATGATTTTTTTTTCAAATATGTTCAACGAATACGTGTTTTTATTTGCTGTTAGTGGGAATATAGTTTGGGAATTTAAATAATAACTTTTTAATATTGCGTTGCTCCTGTATGCCGTTTTTAATAATTTGATCCCGCTATTTAACCTAATTTTTAGAAAAAAATGAAATTCTTTATCATTGGAAAATTTTATAATTGTCAAATAACTATACGAAAAACAGCTTAGAAAATTCATTAATACATATAGAATAAAACTGTTCCAGTCATTGCTGAATAATTTATTCCAGTGAAAAAAAATCAGAAAAGCATCGTAAGATTAAATCACTGAAAATCAAAGGAAATCTAACATGGATTTTTATAATACTTGAATTTTAGATATTGTTTAAAATACCCCTTTCCATTTATGGCATTAATAACTAACAAAAAAAACTTTTTAACTCGTATAAAAAATGAATATTTAAATTGATAATTTTAAATATTATTCAATTTTTGTTAATGTTTTTGCGCTATTTACATGTTTTAGTTACTTAATAGAAACGTTGACTAATTCATAACAAGTTCTCCTGACGCTAGGCATCATATTAAAATTAAAAAAAAAAACGGTGATTCATAAACAGATCTTTTTTTGTTTTATACTAGATCACGGCATTTATTAAATGTTTTATTTTTAATGCTTACAAAATTTGGCACCAAGCTTTTAGTTTTAATATACTTTTCGGGATCTTTAATTTATTGTGGTAATCCCCCCCCCTACCCAAATAAATTAGGAGAAACTGTTCGTTTTAGTATTCTGAGACGACCACTTTTCGATGATTCTATTTCACAAAGGGGTGAGATTCGGAAGGATGAGCGCATTTCTGGAATTCTTCATCATTCTTTGAACTTGATTTCAACCTATTAGATACTTGAACGAAAAATTGTTCATGTTTCATCATTCTTTGAACTTGATTTCAACCTATTAGATACTTGAACGAAAAATTGTTCATGTTTCATCATTCTTTGAACTTGATTTCAACCTATTAGATACTTGAACGAAAAATTGTTCATGTTTCATCATTCTTTGAACTTGATTTCAACCTATTAGATACTTGAACGAAAAATTGTTCATGTTATGTGAGTATCGTTTCATTTCCGGCCGCGTTATTTTATTTTAATTCATTCAGCGAGTAATTCGAGTTTATTGTTAAATGTAAATTTTTCCTCCTTTCATCTTTCCTCTCATCCTTATTTTGATGAATTAAACCCATCCTAACGCATGTGCGAAAGCGCGGAGGGTTTTAAAATCCGCTGGCAAACAAAAGAAACTTCCAATTTGAAAACACCATGGTAAAATAATATTTTATATATGACTCGTCTGTATATTCATTCTATTTTTAAAATTTGTTGTTAATTATAAAGTCCCTGTAATGTATTCATAAAAAATGTATGCAATAAAAACTAAAAATGTATTTAATAAAACTAGCTAGAATAAAATCAATAACTTAAACACATATGTATTGTTGTATAATATACTTAAATGTATTTTTAAAAAATTATTAAAATTAGAGAAAAAATAAAATTGGTCTCACGAAACGGTTTAAAGATAATTTTTTGAATATTAAAATGACGTAAAAAGTATTTTGTCTCAAAAATTATTAAGAAAGAAAAATTTAATAAAATGAATACAGACGAAATGACATCTAAAATATTATTTTGCCGTGATTTTTCAAACTGGAGGTTCGAATTCCGTAATTTATTTTGGGATGGGGGGAGGGAAATACCATAAAAAAATAAAATGCTCCATAAAGTATATTAAAACTAAAAAACAGAAAATCGTATTTGTAATACTCTGTCATTTATAAACTATATTTCAAATATAACTGAAAGAAACGTTTTCTCACGATTTTATAGGACAGAGATATAAAAAAAGCATTTCTTCAATTTGTTTTGCTGCAACGTATTTTATTTATTATTTGCCAGCATACTATTTTCTTTTCTTAAACACTTCCTGCTTCATTCAATATCGAAGAGTCAGAGAGAAAATGGAACTCCCAAGTCAGTTTTCTTTACTCAACCAAAAGTTTGATTCCAAGAATCAGGTGGTAAGAACGATAATGTTCAATTGAACACGACTCGATTTCAGATTTTCTTTTTCCTCCTTTGAACGAAAAGAATAATATGAATGGAGCTTTCTCGATCATGATTTGGCGTCAAGTTTCTTTGAACTTTTTATATATTTAAAAACAATTCTCAAAGGAATGTGTTAAGAGAAAAATTGCTGTTTTGGGGGGTTTTATTTTCAAAGAGAAACACATAGAGAAATAAATAAAATTGTAGTTATCTATCCGAAATAGTTTTAAATCGGTATTATTTTGCACAATGCTTTTAAATATATCTTGAATGCTTTAAAAAGTTTCTAACTTCACTTTTCTTTTAAATCGGAAACCTTCATATGAAATAACAAATAAATGTTTCATTAAGTGAGGTCTGATTTCTTTAACATCTCATTTTGAAACAACACATTTTGTGAAAGGTTCTCATGATTCTGAATCTTGGTAAAGTACCAAAAAACGGTACTTCGACAAATTAATAACAATCGGTAAGGCGTTTGATTCTTGGTGAACGCGCACCAGTTCCAAATATAGGCTGGATCTTAGCTCGGGTCAGCTGTTATGCTTGAAAGTTCTGGTTTCGAAACCGAAACATTCCAACAAGCCACTGTGGCTCGCAATTTATATAATAATATAAAAACAAATGAATATAGACAAAGAATACTATTCGTCCTTTTTAAAATATTCTTCAATCAAAATGATATATCTATTCGATGAAATGTGAAAACACATAGTGTGGCTCTGACGAATTGGCTTTTCACCTTCGACTTTGGGCAAATTAGTCCATTTCTGAGAAAAAGGTGGGAACATAAGAATGAGATTGAGAGGAGATAGTAAAAAAAAAATAATAATAATATGTCCGAAATAGATATAGTTGCAGTAAACTCACCAAATTTTCTTTCCTTCCTACATCTCAATACAGTGAGTGCATTGTTTGAGAATTCGGTGCCATGAAAGAATGGAACACGACCAAAATCTAGTAAATTTTGATCGATGACATTCCTCTTTCAGATATGAACTCGCCGGAGAATAGAATTCTTACGTCATATCAACATACTCGTCACAGACAGGCTATATAATAGATAGTCGTAATTTCAGAAATCTATTTAGGGGTCTAAAATATTTTATCTTTTTATACTTTGTATATGAGAAAATAAGCCAGTAGAGTTGGTCTTCCGAAAACTTTCTCGCATATCCTTTAATAAAAGTGTCATCAGAGGGAATACCTTACTTAGTATTGGCTACGAAATATTAACCGTTGACGAGAATTTAGATTTTTCATTCAATCTATCGTATCATCTTGGCAATTAATCCCTGGTATGCAATTAATAGTATGAGAGAATCGAATTTGTGTTTTAAACACGTTTTTTCTAACCAATTGAAATAAGAATATCACCCAAAACTGCACTTGTAGTCACAAAATCACATACCAAATTTCATATATTTAAGTCATTGCAGATTTCAATACACATGTTTCTAAAACCTGAGACCGACAGACGGTAAATCCGTAGTCTAATTTGGCTCAAAATCTGATAGGTGTCTGAAATATAGATGCTAATTTTATGTATGGAATATTATCTATCTACAGACTTCCTCTGAGTTAATTTTGATTAAAATGTGGTAGAAATCGATAAATGTGGTATAAAGACCGTATACTAAATTTCATCCATCTAGATCAAATCGTTTTTGAAATATCTTTGTCAAGGATAGACAAACATTTCTCAAAAATGTGTTTTTCGAATTCAGCGAGGTCTAAAATGTGGACATTCGTCAAAATGTCAAATTTAAATTTTTTGACGATATACTTTCTGTATATTACGTTTACGAGAAAGTAAATTTATAATTAAAATGACTTAAAGAGTATACCATAAAACAAGTTTCTCAGAGGATCTTTAAAACATCCTGCATAAATATTCAGACAAAATAATTTCTGATTTTAACATAATTGAAGGAACTATTTCCTATCGAAAGAGAACATGGGAAACAAACACAATATATTTTATCTTAAAAATCGCGAACAATTCACTGGGTTAAAATAACTCGGTACGCTTCGAGTTTAAACAAATATCGAACACATAAAAATCGATTAAAAGATACATAAATACCCCATACCCATTGATATTCAGTACTTGCCCGAACTTTTACAATCCGAAATATTATTAGCTCCTCTTTTACCAGCCAATATTATCGTAGTCCCAAAGCACGTCGATAAAAATTCGAGGGTGTACCAAGTTTTCTGTAAGTTCCCCCCTTTTAAGTTAAGTTATGAGCCGTTGTTTCTCTTGGAACACAAGCGACACTCTAAGCAATAGAAGAGGCCGCTTTCGCTCTGAAAGCACTAAAAATATCTATCAGGAGGAAGCGAGTCTCAATTTAATTATTATGGCAAATTTACGTAGAGTGGGTTCTGTTTTAGCGTCCTATTAGGGGGTGGAATTTAGGTAGTTGAATAGTCTGCACAGCAAAATCTTGCAGAAAGGTCTTTAAATTTCAGCGAATTTTTAAGAGAATTAAAATAGTAATTGCAAGAGCGTTAAATTTTAGGGAATTATTACAGTTTGTTCGTTACCGGAGAATTTGCAGATACTTGAAGTAAATTAAAGGGATGATTTTTAAAATTGTAATAGAGAAAATTCGATCATCAAAATGGTGATGTAACAGGATAGTAATAAATAATTTTCTTGCCGAGATTCATATATTTGATTGAATTATTAATTACCCATCTTTGACAGGTAGATGTATAGGATGGCTATATAATAACTTTCAATATTTGGCGGCATTTGCAGCTAAAATGAATGACCGAAAGGAAACCATATTTCATATACAGATTGTGGAAGGCATGTGAAAATAAATTCCACAGGCAAAAAAAAATTAGTACCAAAAGCAGCCAATAGGGGAAATACTGGCGCTGTGAGAGTACTGTTATAAATGAATTCATGAAACTCACAGAAAATAATCTTTTTATTCATCAATATTAAGGCTCATTGGACGCCATGCAACATTTTCAATATTCTGACCTTCCCTATGTACCACATATTGCATACGGTGTATGATGTTCCACTGTTGCGTGCAAGTTGAAGTTTCGATGTTCATAACAGCCCGTCTTATGTTCTATCTCAAGAAAAGAGGTTTCCATAAGAGTTGCCACAGCATTACACTGTTTAGTGTAGAACAGTTTTACCAGTAAAGTATGCTGAGGTAAGGGTAGCGCCTATATTAAGCACACATCAACATTCAATAACGAACCACAATCAAAAACGAGCTGCTAACAGGTCGTTTGCTCTTCCCTTTTTACAAGGAATGTATGGCTCTGCTGTCATGCACGCATTAAGAATTTTACATAATCTATCACGATATGCAAAATTCCACTTTCGTGCATGAACACAGCGCCAATATTTCCCCTATCGGAAACATTTAGTACTAATTTTTTTTGTCCTGCGGAATGTATCTTTCCATGCCTTTTACAGTCTGTATATGAAATTTGGTTTCATTTTTTTCATTCGTTTTAGCCGAAGGAGCCTCCAAACAGAGAAAGTTGTTTTATGACCACTCAGTATGTTTAAAAGAATGGGAAAGATTAAGAATCAATCCCTTTCGTTTGTTAGTATTTATATTCATTAAAATCGATCGACATGACTCTATTAGTGCTGCCGTCGAAGATCCTAATAGTAAAAAGATTAATTTAGTCGAAGCTAATTAACTCTGATGAACTACATATTATCACAACAAAAATATAAGAGAATAATTAAAATAAATAAAAGTAAATTATTTTAAATTTTACTTGCATAGTAATGACAAAACATTGATTGTTTAGTTATACTTTAAAAAGAAGAAATTTGTTCAATTGATGAGGTTGTGGACTCTGTCACAGACTAATTCTGCGATATCTCTCAAAATGGAGAAGAAAGATTGAAAACCATTGATGATGTATTTAGAGTTCATGATCGAAATTGGTACAATGGTTGTTGCAGGGAAACTCTAATGCAGTTTTTCCCAGTGCAAAAGTAACAGTAAAAATTTTTTTGATAAAAACGGAAGAGTGGGAGAAAAAAAAAGGGTGGTAGAAAGCAAGTGATTCTTCATGAGATATCTAGAAGTAACGAATTTTCACATGAAACATTAATTGGCAAAATCGGATTAGTGGTTGGGGTTTGACGACTGGTTCACTAGCTTTCCATATTGTGTTAAATATTGTGTGTTAAGTCGATTTAATATTTATTGATTATAAAAAGAATTATGAGTTTTTTTTATTAAGAAAGGATTTAATGGAAAAGAAAAATTATTCATACTTCTAATCTTTCAACTGATTTCAAATTTTACTCATTAATATCACTTAAATAATTCATATTATGGATGAATATAATTAGAAATAGTTTAAAAAAGTAAAATAATTTTAATAAATAATTAATTATTAATACAATTTTGAGTACATAATTAAATTTATTGAATATTGTACTCGGTTTGCCGCTAGAGATATAGGTAGCTTTTTCAAAAGAAATTGGCGACTTGTTTTGGTGAAGAATTTATTTTTTTCATCCATATACTAAACTAAAAAATTACAGACATGGCGTATGTTTCTGAAATCTAGTTTTGACTTTCGTTACAATGACTACTTGATACGTCAGACGTAACTCGGAATTAAAATCTTTCCATGTATAATGTTTTTAAAATAAAAATTACTTTTGTATAAAAGTTTATAATATGCAAAACTTTTTCAAGACATTTGTATTGAAATAAAAAAGGAATTTAAAAATATAGTGGAAGAGTAATTCGAAACCTTAACGTTGCTTAACAAAGAAATATATACAAATCTCCTTATTTTAAAATAATATGCGTTAAACTTTTCTAAAGAATTAACAACTATTAAGGGTATTGAGGAAAAAAATGCATAAAAATGAAACTGGAATCATGGCAAAGACAAAATACTTCATCTTAAGAAGGAATAAGATGTTTTCGGAGTAATTTACTCCGAAATTTCTATGGGAAATAAGGGAAAAATCTTGGTTAATTTCTCAAAGCCTGAAATTGCCAGTTTCAGGCTCAGTTTCATTTGCTGTCAGGAGCTTCACTTTTTTACTTCCGTTCAAACGAGTGATTTATATATGTTTTTACGTATTTTGAAACCTCAACTTTGAAACAAATGAAAAATTATGTATTATGAAAAATATGTATTAAAATAAAAAAGAAATTTAAAAAAAATAATGAGAAAGTAGTTCAAAGCTCATGTTAATTACAATTCCTTTGAATTTTTAAAAACATTATTTTATAAAATGAAAATTATTGTGCAAAAAATGAAACTGTATTGGTATGGTGAAAGTTGAAATTTAAAAATAATTTTAAAAATGTTTCTAATAGAATAATTTCTCCAGAAATTACCGGAGAGAAATTTTGATTAATTTCTAATTAACTGAATGCTTAATAAATTTTGAATTTCGAAAAATTAACAATATTCTTTATCTTGTCTTAATAAGATGGCAAAATTTAGTTGAGTTTGGATTTGGTTTGGATTCAGCTCTTTAGAAGATATGAAACATAAATATACATACACAGCCAAACATTAACCTTTTAAAGTGCCATTTTTTTCTAGTCATATTATGTTAAAATATTTTTAGACTTGAAATTAGAATAAGGAAAGGGATTCATTTGGCTTATTAAATAAATTTAATTTGATTAATTAATAAGTCAGTAACAAATCAAGACACATCAATTTGTGTGAGATAAAGAACTGAAGCATCTAAGTTTCTGTCTTTCTAAAAAAATTTGTCAGAACTTATGCCAACCTACATCATTTCATACAAAGATTGATAAATTTGGTGGGACGCATACTTCTCACGGGCCTAGAAAGGGTTAAATATTTATATTAAGATGAAATCGCTCACGTAGGCTTGAGTGATTCGTTGCTGTAGCAGAATACTATGTGAAAAGATTCCCGGGAACTAATGCTAAATATGATTCTTGTGGACAACCTAGTTTCAAATCTCTTGTTATCATTAATACCACTTCACACGATAACGTTCTTTTAACTTTAATAAATTCTACATAGAAAAAACATTCTTTTGACAGAAAATTACCGATAACAATGATAATGTGGAAGAATATGAAAAAGTTAAAAAAAAAACATTCATGAATTTTAAAGCCATGCCAAAAATTTTTTCTATACATTGAATAATTAATCGTTAATTCTAATCAAAATAAAACAAATAATTTCATAATAAAAAAAAAGAAGGGATTCAAAATTTTCGAGTCGGACCCATTCGAAAGCGGCCATCACCATTTTTCACAAATACTTTTTGCTGTTGTTGTTGCTGTCTTTGTTGTAACTTTACAAATTGGCAATAAGAAAATACTTCAGAACGAGATTGGACATAACCGTTTTTGGCACAATTCCGTGTTGCTATGGTGACAGAAGAGATCAAATAACCTTAAAATATTTCAAAAAACATATTGGTGAAAAATGAAGACAGCAACTTTTGTAGCCGCACACCCACACATTCATCAACATTAACATTAAATTACTTCTTTAATTTCCCTCCTATCTCGCTAAGGGAGAGAGCATTTCAATTTTCATTTAGATCGATTTCCATGACAGAATCTCCCTTGCCGAGCTCCTGCACTTCATCAATGGATCCAAAGCCAACAGCGGAATGGGTGGCTTCCAATCAGGATTTGTGTGCAATCGCTCTTAATTGGTGTACACTACATCACAAATTGTTTATTCGCTTTAAATACTTCAGTACTCTTGATGCCTCGTAGAAGGACGTTTTAAATCTAAATTGTTAAGCTAGATTAGGCGCCTTAATTTAATCATTAGGTTAAATCTCATGTTTGGGAATCTCGTATTTCATTAATGACTTAAGCTGATATAAAACATGGGTGTGATGGATCGATTCTATTTATTGATTTATTGTTCACATGTGGTATTTATCAAATTTGGTATTATTATTGTCGTTGCTATTGTCAAATGGATAAGTTGGGATTTTAAGCGTGCCGCGGTGCCCTGGTGGTAAGGTCTCGGCTTCGGAATAGGAGGGCTTCAAGTTTGAGACCCGATTTCACCGAAGAACTATCACGCAAGTGGTTCTAGTGCACGATAAATTCGTCGGGGCCAAACGTCTTCCGCTGGTGTAATGCGGAGGTTTGGAATGAGGGGTGCCAGCTTAGATCCTCGTCATCTGACCGTGGTTCAAAATGACGAGGTCCATCCCAATTAGCTCTAACGCAGCTTTAAAACGGGATGTTTATATAACTAAACTAAAAACTAAATTGGCATTTTAAGCAGCAAAGGCTATCATATCCTAATCCCAGAAAGTCAATAAGTATCAAAAAACTTCAGCGAATGAAAGGCAGTCATTTGGATTATATTATTTGATCAAAATTTTAAAAGGCGAAATTTCTTGGCGACTAAAAGTGAGTTAGCTGCAAAGATTTGTTCTTTGAGTTCGATACTTCAAACAGTGAACGAGGTTATGTTCAATGCCATTTTCTGGTTACAGGAAAAACAGTCAGGGTTATTATAAAATCCAAATTCATGCGGAAGAGTAGGGGGGGGGGGTATGGTCAACCGGGAATTAGACTGCAAATTTTGTACTTGCAAAAATTAATGAATGAAATGGCAGCAATAATTGGAACCTTAACGGATTTTTTTTTTTAAAGTTATGAAATATTTTTATGTTAATAAAACATAATGAATCATTGATTAACAATAATAATCTTTTCGGAAACGATTTTTAAATTAACGAATGGAGAGATTATCTAATTATCTTGAAGATCCAAATATATAAAAGAAAAATTTCTTAGGATCATTATAACACATATAATAGCTATCGCTGCCAGTGAAAAAGGATGGTGTTTGTGAGCGTTGGTTCTTTACAAGAGAGTCCGTTCCTTTTATACAAATACACTATGGAAAGATGAATGTACAGTTAGGGATAGTTTTAAAAATTGAATTAAAATTTTAATTTATTGAAAATGAGTCGAAATTCTGCGTTTTTTCATGTTAACTACTGAAAATATTAGTACACAACATTAATTTTTACATATTTTTAAAATTAAAAAAAGTTTATTTCTAATAGAACCGATGTAATTGTAATGCAAATATTTCGTGAAGTTATATCATTTTTAAGCATTTCTTTGCATAATTTTCAACAATGTTGTATTGGATTCAAATCTTTTTAATTGTTATTCAATATTTAATTGCAGTTTTCGAACACTGTCTAAAGCTAATGAAGAAGGACCAGGAATAAGAATATAGTTTTAACATTGCGAAAAATAGGAAATAGATGAAGCGGACGCCTAAGTAGTTAAAAGCATTATGATATCACGTGACTCGATTTCATTACTATTTAGATCGTTCAGTCAACTAAGTATAACAAATTTCTATCCATTCGAAAATTTAAATTTGTAAATAAAAAAAAACCATAAAGTTTAAAACTGCATAACACACACACACACACACACACACACACACACACAATTTTAATTCAATTAATTTTCTAATTTTTATCTTAATTTAGCATATATTAACTTAATTCTAAGATGTTCTATTATTTCCAATTCTCGCTTTTTATTTAATTAATTCTACACGCGTTTTATAAAATTGCTTACTTTAGCATTTTCTCATGCTCCGAGTAAAGAGATAAAAATCCTTAATGCTTACAACAATCTTTCAAAAATATCTAAGATTTCCTATATTAACCCTTTCTAGGGCCGTGGAAGTATTCTTCCCACCAAATTGATCAATATTTGTATAAAACTATGTAGGTTGGCATAAGTTCTGAATTTTTTTTTTTTTTATAAAGGCAGAAATTTAGATGCTTTAGTTCTTTATCTTACACAAAATGATGTGTCTTGATTTGTTGCTTAATTATTAATTAACCAAATTAATTAATTAATCAAATTAAATTTATCTAATAAGCTAAATACATCCCTTTTCTTATTCTAATTTCAAGTCTAAAAATATTTTAACATAATATGACTAGAAAAAAAAATGTTCCTTTAAAGGGTTAAATCGACACGTATCAAGCAAATATATCAAAATCTCATAGTAAAACAACTGAAGTGAAAAATTTTGATCTCTTCTGTTCTTGTGACGACTGACGTATTTATTACCACTTATTCTTCGTGGGTAAATTATGCCTCCCGTGATGAAATAAACAAAAGTTAAAATTTCAATAGTTTCTTCTCTGGTCAAGCAACTGCTAAAATATGTTTGTATAAATGTAAAAAAATATTTTAGCAGTTGCGCGGTGGATTAGAAGTTTTTGAAATTTTAAAACTTCGCTTTATTTCATTCTGAAGGCATATTACGTACAAGAAGCGATGATGAAACTGAGGTCTGTTCTCATCGCAATACAAGTGCAAAAGAGAGCGAAACTTTCCCCTTCAATAGTTTTACAATGAGATTTTGATAGGGATTTCTTTGACTTTCTTAGCATATTGAATCTTAGGTATGAAAGACTGTTGTAAACATTAAGGATTTTTATTTCTTTACTCGAAGCGTGAGAAAATGCAGAAGTAAGTATTTTTATAGAGTGCGTGTCGAATTAATTAAATAAAAAAGAAAGTGGAATTGGATCAGGAAATAATAGAACATTTTAGAATGAAGTTAATATGAGCTAAATTAAGATAAAAATTACTAAATTAATTAGAATTTCAATTAGATTTTAAAATATCGTTACATATATACATAGAAAGAGTACATTCATTTTCATTTGATATATATTTTAAAAGGACTGGTTATTTTAATACAACGTTTTCAAAATTTATTTAAGGTTTTAACTGAGCATTTTTTTTTCTATTGGATGAAAAAAAAAAATCCCCAGAACATTTTTAATATTCCAAGCGAATCAAACATAACCTATGAAATCCTGAATTTATAGTCCAAATAAATTGCATTAGTGTAATAGGTACTAAAAAATTAAATTAAATCTAAAGACTAGCGTACACGACACGCCCAGTTTTGGAACAATATTGAGATTAAACAGAGAAGGTCCAGACATTCCACAGGGAACAATGGATCTTACTTTATTATTTACATGGGGACAACGCTTCATATTTTATTAAACCAGATAACACACATTAATGAATGCTTGAGTAGCAACTTGGTGTTTGAGCATAACGAGAAAGCTGCATTGTTTACATATTTTGTTGTTAACCGAAGGAGAAAAGAAACTTTTTTTTTGTAAACATGAAGGAGAAGGGAGTGAGGTATAGTTATTGTAGTTATTGAATATGCGTTGTCGGAATATTCCAAAATCATTACTTTCTGAAATTCGAGATTTTTAAGTAAGAGAAATGTAGGTTTATTATCTTTCCAATGGATACGCATATCTTTTTATCTCTACTAATAATATAAAAGAATGCCTATGTATTTTTGTGTGCGTTGGTGTTAGATTCAACTAGAATAATCAAATTTTTAAAGAACATATTTTATAAAATGAAAATGTACATCCAGGACAGATTAAAAAAAATTATTTAAAACTTAGAAAAGATTCTGGCTTTTTTTAATTTGTAACTTCCAAAAATTTTATAATACAGATATTTTTTTTTACATAATTTTAAAAATTTATATATTTAATGAAACCAATTTAGTGCCACGCTGTTTTTAACTAAATTTTGAAAAATAAAGAAAAAATCGCATAACTTTTGGGAATATTATAAGGATTTTTCGCAGAATTTTTAACATTGTTACAATAAAATTCAAAACCATCTTCAAAATTTTAGTAAATATTTAAATGTCCAAATTTTTTTCCATTGTTGGAAGTTAAGAAGGAATATTCTGTCTATAATTTATGCAGTTTATATAATGAATAAAGAAAGTTACAATACCGTGAAAAACAATTTGCGTTTACAAAATTTATTATTCAACGTTAGGTTTTTAACGGCACTATGACGTCATGGGATTTAACTCTTTTAAGGAGTTTCATATGCAAAATAAACATAATAGGTGAAGGGCTATTAAACAGGACGTTTTAATATGTCACAATTAATGCTTAATTTTTTTCTTAGGGGAATTGTGAAGCTAAGGTCAAGATATTAAATTGAAATTAAGCATAAGTAACTTTCAGAGGAATAAGTAATATCAGAGGAAAACAGCTGTCGGTTAACTGACAATAACTGGATCCAAATTTTATGTAACGTTTACATTTAATTTTTAACATTTACACTTCTTGTGCAGTAAAATGATAATTTATCATTTTACTGCACAAGAATTGTTTTTTACACATAACTACTTTTTCAACATTTTCTTATTTACAGAAAAACACATAAAAGTTTCTACTTACAGAAGAACTACTTTTTTTCAAAACATGAGCATTTCAACAATGTTAATTTTGTTTCAGTAAGACTTTTGTCTTTAATTTTTATAAATTTTTAAAAACATATTTATTTATTTTACCACAATACCTTTCTTTGCTTTCGTAACTGCTAAATATATATTTTACACAATTATGTAATACATATATTATATATATTGGACATATTAAATCAATTTTTGTGTACACTATTGCTGTTACAAAATTAAGGACAAATCTTAAAATTAAAATAAAGATAGACAAATCAAGCCTAAAGTATTATCATGCCTCGTCATTTTGGAGTAGAAATTCTAATAACTTTTTAATTTTTTTTCTGATATCCTTTAAAAACTGTTATACTGTTTATTCTAGGATTCTAAAACCTTCCGCGCTATTGCACTGTCACAATTATTTCACTCAGTATACATAGAGAGGTGCAAATATTTCATCTTTCTTCAATTTGATACATTTGTCGGGCCGCGGTGGCCTGGTGGTAAGGTCTCGGCTTCGGAACCGGAGGGTTTCATGTTCGTGACCCGATTCCACCGAAGAACCATCGTGTAAGGGGGTCAGCTGCACGTTAAATCCATCATGACCAAACGTCCTCCCGCTGGTGTGATGTGGTGTGGAGAGGGGGGTGCCAGCTGAGGTGTCGTCCTCGTCATCTGACCGTGGTTCAAAATTACGAGGTCCGTCCCAAAATAGCCCTAGTGTTGCTTCAAACGGGACGTTAATATAACCAAACAAACAAACAAATTGATACATTTGTCTTTTACTATCATTGGTATTTGGAACATAAAATGCTATTCACTTTAGAATTCACAGATGTAAGTAAAATACTAAAGCAATAAATTGATATTCCTTTACATTAACCAATACCTAGATCATTAAATAGTTGAACTCATATTTAAATAGAGATCAAATGGATCTGAAACAAGTAATAGTTAAGAAAAGTACAATAGAATGATTCATTTTTTTCTTTATATATTTTTTATTTTAAAATAAAATGCCAGCTTAACAGAGAGCAATCAATAAAATACCCATTAAAAATTGAGACGATTTACAATCAATAGGATGGTCATTAGAAACTGAAACAAAGTTCAATCAATAGGATGAGCGATTAAAAACTAAACTGACTAACTGTTATTAGGACGGATGATTAAAAATTGAAACACACGTACAATCAAAAAGATGGGGTGATTAACTGGCTGTTAAATATAATTATAATATAATAACAAAGGAAGAATATTTCTTTAGCAAAAAAAATGGCTTTTTTATAAGAGGTATGGTTAAATATAGGCAAGATTAATTCTCAATTTTAGGCAAGTACTATAAATTATTTAATTTTTTTCATTATATTCTTTATATATATATATTTAATTTAGAATAGAATGCTAGTTTAACAGACAGCAATCAATAAAATACCCATTAAAAATTGAGACAACTTACAATCAATAAGATGGTGATTAGAAATTGAAACGTTGTTCAATCAATAGGGTGAGTAATTAAAAATTGAATTGATTGACAGTTATTAGGAAGGATGATTAAAATTGAAATACACGTTCGATCAATAAGACAGGTGATTAACTGGCTATTAAATATAATTATAATGGAATACCAAAGGAAGATAATTTCTTTAGCAGAGAACTTTGTTTTCGAATTGCTTATAAGAGATATGCTTAAATATAGACAAGATTAATGCTTAATTTTAGGCAAGTATAATTTTATGGCACACAGAAATAAGGAGGGATGCAATGAAAAGTTCAAAAAAGAATAGAATAGTACAAGAAGTATGAATTATAAGTATAATAATAATTACAATTTAAATTATGTTCCTAAAAATAAAATCAATTACATTTATTGCATGTAATACTTTTTTCCCCCTTCCTTGATTTCAATATTAAGGTTTAAAATGAAATGTTCTGAGGTTATGTATTTCTAAAAATAGCATAGTTTTTCAAATATTTTAATTTCCTGAGAACTCTAAAGTTCAAACATTAAAAAAATTGTATTACTTAAAACGGTCCGATTTTATTTTATTTTAAATATTTCAAATCTAAATTTTATTTTTTAACTATAGTATCAGTTTTTAACTAACAACAACAACATATAAACTATTTCAGCATAATCTGTTAAAGTAATTTAAGAAAAAGTGAATGGAAGAATAAAATTATTCATCATTTTTTAAAATGAAATAAATAGCAAATACATCAAAATTACGTTTCACACTTATATGCTGAATGTATATTTCAAAATATTACCTAGTTGCTATAAATTATGAATTGACAAAACGCAGATAGTACGTGCGCCATTCGATTAATTTGCTTAAATAACAAAAATCATTTTAACTTATTATTTTGTTAACTTATTTTTTTTTGTCAACCGGAAAAAATATAAAACAAAGAAAACTAAAATGAAAAACTTTCAACAAATTTCAAAAATAGTTATTATTATTCAATAAGTTTTTAATATAAATTTACAAATAGTTAAATTGCAAATTTTGCATTTGAATAATGCATCATTCAGTCAATATATTTTCAGAAATGCAATATTAGAATATTGCAAATAAATTTTTAAAAAATGCTAAAAAAAAGCGTGGTCAAAATATAAATATACAAAATATTTGTAATTTTACCAACTAATTAAATTTAGTATAAAGCTTATTAAATAGCTTCCGCTACATGTATGTTTTGTAAATTTAAAAACTATATTTTTTATAGCTATAAAATAATATCAAAGTAATAATTTTCCAATTAAAGAAAAATGATCTATAAATTTGGAATAAGAAAATATTACCAAATCATTTTCATTTTGTATTGATATGTTTAATTACATATCAATACAAAATGAAAATGATTTGGTATATTAAATATTTTATGGCAAAAAGAGCCTTTTTGCAGGGTATGCTAAGCCAAACAAATGTATACTGGAAATGGTGCGTTACCTTCTTAAAAAAATCATAATGTAAAAATTAAATACAAAAAATGCAACAATTTCCCTATAGAAATATGCAATAATTCAAATTGGAAAAAGCAAATATACACATAATTAAAGATGCCGGTAAAACACGTGTAAGTGAATAAATGCATAATCCCACTGTTTCATCTTCAGATTATGAAAAATAAATGCAATAATTTAATAGAAAAAAAGAATGGTAGCATTTAAAGTGGAATGGCAAACATTATATAACACAATATACACTGATGCAGATTGTCCATACCAATTAGTGCATTATTTTAATTTATACATTTTTTTAAAAAAATGCACATATTAAATATAATTTAAATTTTATCATCAAATATATTCCGGACATTTTTTTTCTTCCCTTTAAAAATCCAAAACGAATACTTACAATTGAAAATGCAGTCACAATTCCCGAAATCCCTCGAAATCTCGCACCATTACATAAATGCACTAAAGTCAATTCCACTCGAATTAAAGCTGGCTACTCTGCAAGGCATAAAAAATCCTCGCAAATCCTCATAGTCAGCGAGTCCATTCACAAAATCCGCTCGTCAGGCAAGAGAAGGCCAGAATGAGAGTATCCTGTCCTTCACGCTGGGAAACGCTACGTTGGGAAAAATCGCCGGAGACGTAACTAGGGTTGCCAGAAATGTGAATCGGGATGAAAGGATGCTGTGCCGTGAAGCCCGCATTTGGCGGGAACGGGGCCCAGTCGACGGTCGCAGGCAAGAACGGGAGGAGGTTATAATTCGAAACCATAAAAGTTCGTCCAAAGCCGAAGTAACTGACTACATTGATCGCGAGGAACAAGTTGCATGTACTGTCGTCATTAGAGATCAAAGCATGTTTGACTTTCGTACGTCTTCATTTAGGATAGAGAGGGACTCTGTTAAGACAAAAGGGACAAAGATCTTTCAGACATTGAATAGTAATTGCCGAAATATGACAAAAAGTTTCATAAGAGGAAAAAGGGGGAGTGAACATTTTGGAACACTGATACAGTTTTGCAAGCATCAGACCAGTGTCACACTTATGCTATAATAATTAATTAAAAGAGGTTTATAATTAACTTTCTTATTATGAATTATTTCATAATTAATAGTAATTACTATGAATTATGACATTTCGATGCAATTTATTATTTCTTTACATTACGAAGTTTTTAATTTATTCATAGAAATTATTATTGATTTGAGTAATGAATTAATTAAAAACTATAATAATTAATTAAAAAAGGTTTATAATTCATTCATTACTGAAATTAATAATAATTATCAACAGAAATTTTTATAGTAATTGCCATGGGTTATGAAGTTTCGATGCATTTTACTATTTTCTTATGTAATAATAATAAGATTTTTGATTAATTCATTACTCAAATTAATAAGAAAAAAATTGTTAATAATTAACACAGTAATTACTATGAGTTATAAAACTTCGATGTATTTTATTATTTATTTATAGTACAGTTACAATTTTTTCATTAATTCATTATTCAAATGAATAAAAATTTATATTGATAATTATTATATCTAGAATAAGATTATTAGCATATAGTTTACTACATAAATTTGAAATAGCTAAAGCACAAAAGATGTCTTCTATTTAATTATTCTATCATAAAAAAAGAAGATAATACGGTAATCTATAACAAAAATTTTATATTCAAATTCTAAAAAAGAAATAGTACTTCATAGATGTCTTTGAAATTTAAATGGAACTCTGAATGTATATTACGAGAAACAGACAATCGTAAAATTTGAGAAAAACATTTAATGCGGGTTTTTTTTCCCAGCAGATTCTTTTTCCAGCAGACAATTATTCTTTGTAATATATGTACATAAATGTATTCTTGTGTATAATTCTTGTTTTTTCAATATTCATTCTGGAATTTTAACTTGCAGATATTTTTAATAATTGAACAAGGTTTATGAAAAACGTTTTGACGTTTTATGAAAAACCCTTTGAACTAAATATAATATAAAAAAATAAAGACGCAGACACCACCAAGTTAATACTACTGAGAAATCACTACCCATGTGTAAATTAAAGCAGGTTACCGCAATTCATGCATTTGATTTTTTTTTAATAATTTAAACTTTTTTCACTTAATGAAATAAAACTCCTGCTTGACCCGTATTTCCGTCATTATTATCAAAAATGTTTCGCTAGCACATATAGGAAACTATTAAAAAAAGCTAGATCATCCTTAAATCACGTGGCCAAACACCAAATTAAATTAAATATATATTCGAGCAGAATCTATATAAAAAACAATAATCGTCTTAATGAGCAATATAGTCATACACTTTATGTCCGATGGTTCATATTATTCCAGCAAGAATTCTAATAAATTTCAGAGATTGTACAATATGCCCCAAATAAAAAAAAGAAGTATTATATTTATTGTTTTAATTCGAAATAAGCCAAAAAAACTGGAAGAGTGGGAAAGCTATATTAAGTTCAAACAAGTTTGAATACGGTTTCAGCACATCTTCCCCAAATACAAAATGCGCAGTATAATAAATCACGTCCTATTGCCCACTATCTTAACAAACCCAAAATCATTTTACCATTTTTTCTCACAAAACCACCAAACAATGCACTAAAATCAATGAACTTTGTAATATCTCATAAGACTTTTTATGGGTCTTTTGTAAAACTGAAATATTCCATTAAATGAACACATAAATGAACTGATTTTAAATAATAAATTTCTTCTGACTGTCAATAAAGATGATCTCCACAATCTCAACAACCCAAACGTCTTCTTCCTTACCAGACCATGCATTTTCCTTCCAAAATACCGACTAATGTACTACCGTACATCATATCAATCTTGGACTTTCTAATACAATTCTTATGAAATAGGCATATTTTACTAAAGAAACACATTATTGAAAATTATTAATGCATTTTTAAACAAATATACTATCTTGAATAGTATTTTTTAAGTAAAGGAATACGACTAAAATTTTAAAAATACAAAAATCCTTTTTCCCTTAGTAAGACTATGATTTCTCCTAAACCATCAGAGGATGCATGACAGTACAAATACACTAATCTTGGACTTTCTAATATGATTCTTGCAAAATCAGAATGTTTTCCTTAACAAATACAATAGTGGACTATTAAAAAAAGCTACTGTTGACTAAAATATTTTCCATCATCTAAACAACCGAAAAATCTTTTCTTCCTTGGATAGATTATGTGTCTCCTTCTTAAAATATAATACTTAGAATTACATTATTTCAAACTTGGGCTTTCTAATGCGATTCTAGCGAAATATTTTACTAAAAGAATACAATAGTGATCTAGTTTTAAACAAATATATATATATATATATATATATATATATATATATATATATATATATATATATATATATATATATATATATATATATATATATATATATATATATATATATTTACCCATTGTCACTAAAATATTTTCCACGTCTTAACCCCAAAATCTTTTCTCCCTTAGCTAGACCATGCGTCTTTTTCCCAAAATACTAAATAATACACTACAGTATATCACATCAACGTTGGACTCTCTAATATGACGTACATTTCTTGCGAAGCTAGAACAAATAGCTAAGTGAACTATTTTTAAACAGGAGCCTTCTAATCGAAATATGTTATCTGGAAATTAGACATTAATATTTAATATTTTTTCCATACACTTCAATCTGCTTCGCATAAAATGATGTAATATTAAGCCATGCCTATGAATTGTCTAGTAATTCTTTAGTAGTATCTAGTATCTAGTAATTTTTTAAATATTCTTTTTGGAAAAACACTCTTATTTTTTATTAGCATATTAGTTTCTTTCAAAGCATGTCTACAAATCAGATTATGCAATAATTTACAAATAAATAGACAAAGAAAGTATTTAAAAATCCATCAAAATGTATAGAGAATCAATGATTTTAGATACAAGTTGTTCTACGATTTAACAATTCAAAGACAAGTGGTGTTAGTTTTTTTTAAATTATAGTTCATATAGCATTTAACGACATTAATTATAAAATAAATAATTATCAAAGTAATGCAATTAATATTAGAAGATTTAAATTAAATAGGTTTAAATCAAAGTTTTCACTTAATTTTGAAAAAAGCATGAAAGAATAAAAACAAAAACACATAAATTCTAAATTAAAGTTCCCAATTATCAATTATATAAATGAATAGAAATTGGGCAAATTTCGATATCCATTTTCTCATAGACAAATTATTAGATTTTTTTTTAATATGGTGCTTTGAGTAACATAATACGGTATTAAATTAAAAAATTAAAATTAAAACTAGAATTTAAAAAAAACCTATGAAAGAATAAAAACAAAAAAACATGAATTCTAAATTAGATTTCCCAATTATCAATTACACATATAAATAGAAATGAACAAATATTGAAATCCATTTTCAAATTTATAAATTATCAGAAATTCTTTTAATATGGTGCTTTGAAAGACATAATACGATATAAAATTAGAATAAAAACAGTTCGAAATGCGTAGAGAGAGAAAAAAAAAAAAAAGAAAACAATATATAAAAAAAAATGATACAGAATCCGAGGAAGTTCTAATTATTTAATACGCTTAGAATGATCATTCATTTCCTGTAATAAGAGGAGGAAATAATTAGTATCAGCAAAAAAAAATCATCTTACGTAATTCAATGCATATGTAACAAAGTTTTCATTCTCTACAACAGTCATCATTAACCGAAGCACTTCAGCGATAGAATAAAACATCGAATCTAATGAAAACACGCGAGGTGCATTTTCTCTACGAATCTCGAGCAGGAAATGAAACTTCCATTTACTCCTCTGTAGATCGAGTTTTACAGCAATCGTAAAAATCCAGCAGAGAAAACTCACGAATCCGAGTTAATGGGTAAAAGAATAGAATATTTCGGATTTCGCTTTGCTTTTTAGTGAGGTGTTTATTTTCAATTCTTCTTAATTATTTAACGATATAGTTCCGAAAGAGGTCAAAAACACCTTTTTTTATTGCTACATTTATTTTTCAGTTTTATTTTCAACTTCACATATAAAAAAAATAACTGGAAATCCGAAAATTAGCTAATATGGAAGGGGGGAAAAAGAATATAATATTAAAAGAAAAATAGTTCTATGATAATTCTTGGTTTCTATAATGAAATTTTATTTTTTTCATTTTACATTATTCTCAAATCACTAAAAGTAGATGCGATTTCAATTTCCTTTAAAAAAATAAACTTTATGAAATTAATTTGTTTTAAATCTGTGCAAAAAGGAATTTATAATCAATTTTTCTATCACTTACAGATAAGGAAGTTTTCAAAACTTCAGCAGCTGATGGTAATATTGTTATGGAAAAATCAACCTTTAATTGAAGATAAAAGAAAACCTAAAAGCTGGATAATGTTAAACGATGAAAACACTCAGCAAAAATATAACCGAGGCATATATAAAAGTTTTCTCTTTAATCAACGCTACAAAGACAGAATTAAATCCTCGTCTGAGTTACTCGCCACTTATAATTTCCCAACAGGCTATATAATTTTCTGTGGAACTTCAGAGACAGTCTCTTAGGAGAGATATTGTCATAATTCTTGTATTTTCTAGAACTTTCATTTTTATCGCCAAGGTCAGGGGTAATTCACGTGGTATGCATTAAGAATATCTGCAAATCTTTAACACTGGAGAAAAGTAATAATATCTTGGGTTAATATTTCCAAACCTTGATACTCAATTCAATTACATTTGATTTCCATACAATTGGGGTCACCTGATAATGAAGCCGAGGAACATTAATTTCATGTTTCCATATTATTTATAATAATAAATTAGATATTAATTACCAAAAAAAAGCAATAAAAATTCTATATTTTAACATACAAATAAAAGCCTTACATTAATTTATTATAGTTATTTTAAGAAAATCAGAACATATTTGTCCTTTATCAACAAATTTCAAAAAGTTATTCATCCTATCGCGTCAAATAATGATTAAGAGAATTTTTCTATTACACATATATACTAATAAAAGGCTAATGATTTTAAACCATTGTCTCTAATCTCTGTACAATAAAAGTATATTTATTAAGATTGTTGTAAAAGTATAAGAAATAATGGTTTAAAAAATTGTAGGTGCAATTTAAAAAAAAATTACATTTAAGTAAGAGACTATTCTGTCAATCTAAATTGCAGAACGTAAATCCGAAATAAAACATATTGGATCAAAACAAATTCAAAATAAGGAACAGTTTACTTAACAGTACAAAAATAAGTCCACAAACGATCGAAGGTCGTAATTATTTACGAGTAAAAAGCGTAAAGATTGTAGATCTAACGATTACTTGCTCATGTGTCAAAACTATTTTTTACTTACGTGTAAAAAGTGTTAGATATAATGATTATTTGTAAAACAGCAATTAAGGATGTGGATTTAACTATGGAAGCTACAACACATCTTATAACTTGAAGAAAAGTAAAATATAGTATAAATTTAGGTATTAAAACATATGCGTATTTACATTATTCGTATGATTATGACACCACATGAATCGTCTCCATTTTAATAATTCAAAAAAGTTCCGGAAAAGAATAAATAGTAATGGCCAAAATTCTTCCTCTAATAACTCAGAAATTAAGATTTCATTCCAGTTCATATAATTAATGAATCTTCCAACTGATCGACGGCCAATAAATTATTCATCAAATTAATGTATCTAATTAAGGATCTAAAATACTGCAAGCAAAAAAAAAATTTCATATTTGATCCTTTTTACGGGAGACATTGCAAGCCGGTTAAACATAGTTTCAAATAAGAAAAATTCTGTCTTAACGGCAATTTGCATGTGAAGTGAAAGTATTATGTTTTTGTTCTAAGCTCAAGTAAGCAAGAAAAAAAAAATAGAAGAAAAATAATAAAGAAAATAAAACTAATTAATTGAATTAATACCTTCTTAAGAATACGTTGCGGATAATTAAGAATATTAAAATTATGCAAAGTAAAAATAAAACAGTTTTTATCAAGAAATAAACGCGAACATTGAGAAATTTTTTTAAAAAAAACTTTATTTATTTTAACGTTGCGGAATCGATAACTTTTTCGCATAAATTTTGTTTCAATATAAGTAGACACACAGACTACACGTCGTATTTTTTAGAATAAAAATAAATTTAAAATTAATTGTTTACAAAATAAAGAGCTGCCTCTTTACAGATAAAATTTGCTGCACAAATTTAACATTTAAGGTGTACATCTTAGGACCTACGCAAAACCCAATTAAGATTTCAAACAAACTTGTCAAACAGCTCAACATCTCTCGGACTGTATTTTGGCATGCATGGATACGCAATAACTTAAACTTGTAGCAATTTAAATTAAGAAAATTTAGCATGTGATCTTTTCAAATTTTTGACAAATCTTTTTGACAAATTTCAAACAAATTTGTCAAACAGCTCCCCATCTCTCGGACTGTATTTTGGCATGCATGGATACGCAATAACTTAAACTTGTAGCAATTTAAATTAAGAAAATTTAGCATGTGATCTTTTCAAATTTTTGACAAATCTTTTTGACAAATTTCAAACAAATTTGTCAAACAGCTCCCCATCTCTCGGACTGTATTTTGGCATGCATGGATACGCAATAACTTAAACTTGTAGCAATTTAAATTAAGAAAATTTAGCATGTGATCTTTTCAAATTTTTGACAAATCTTTTTGACAAATTTCAAACAAATTTGTCAAACAGCTCCCCATCTCTCGGACTGTATTTTGGCATGCATGGATACGCAATAACTTAAACTTGTAGCAATTTAAATTAAGAAAATTTAGCATGTGATCTTTTCAAATTTTTGACAAATTTCAAACAAATTTGTCAAACAGCTCCCCATCTCTCGGACTGTATTTTGGCATGCATGGATACGCAATAACTTAAACTTGTAGCAATTTAAATTAAGAAAATTTAGCATGTGATCTTTTCAAATTTTTGACAAATTTCAAACAAATTTGTCAAACAGCTCCCCATCTCTCGGACTGTATTTTGGCATGCATGGATACGCAATAACTTAAACTTGTAGCAATTTAAATTAAGAAAATTTAGCATGTGATCTTTTCACTGAAACAGCGGTTCTGTGTCAATTTTTGATTTTAATGTTTCAAAAATAATGCGTCCAAAATACATATTGGATATTCTTTACTTTACTACGAAGCACAAAGCTTTATAAGCAGATCTCTGAAAGCTCACAGCGTTTATGGTTTGTTCTAAATCCGCAATTTTATGAGAAAGCGAGTGGTGGTGGTGGTGGGGGGAAATATTTATTACGAATATGCGAGTATGTTTGAGAAAGAATGCTCTTGCTATTTGAAGCAAATTTAGTTTGATATGTTGAAACCCCGACATTCTATTTTCTTCTTTTTAGTTAATAAATATTTTCATTTATTTTTGTTGTAAAACCTTATAGAATAAGATCGTAAGGAGTTAAAATAAAGAATCGCGGCAATCAGAAACGAGCATTTTAATCTCGATCTGGCCAACCACCAATCTGAGTCTGGCAATTTTTACTTTTTCATATTTGAAGTGAATTGTTATCGTCAATTAAATACGAACTTGATATTTTGATGAATCTCCGAGTTTTAGACCTCCCATAATTTAACATTTTCATACATAATACTCAGCACACATACTACTCAGATCACTCAGCAGACATAATACTCAGATCACTCAGCAGACATAATACTGAGATCACTCAGCAGACATAATACTCAGATCACTCAATAGACATAATACTGAGATCACTCAGCAGACATAATACTGAGATCACTCAATAGACATAATACTGAGATCACTCAACAGACATAATACTCAGATCACTCAGCAGACATAATACTCAGATCACTCAGCATACATAATACTGAGATCACTCAGCATACATAATACTCAGATCACTCAGCGCACATACTACTCAGATCACTCAGCACACATACTACTCAGATCACTCAGCATACATACTACTCAGATCACTCAGCACACATACTACTCAGATCACTCAGCACACATACTACTCAGATCACTCAGCAGACATAATACTCAGATCACTCAGCACACATAATACTCAGATCACTCAGCACACATACTACTCAGATCACTCAGCACACATACTACTCAGATCACTCAGCAGACATACTACTCAGATCACTCAGCAGACATAATACTGAGATCACTCAGCAGACATAATACTGAGATCACTCAACAGACATAATACTGAGATCACTCAACAGACATAATACTGAGATCACTCAACAGACATAATACTCAGATCACTCAACAGACATACTACTCAGATCACTCAGCATACATACTACTCAGATCACTCGTCACACATACTATTCAGATCACTCAGCGCACATACTACTCAGATCACTCAGCACACATACTACTCAGATCACTCAGCACACATACTACTCAGATCACTCAGCACACATACTACTCAGATCACTCAGCACACATACTATTCAGATCACTCGTCACACATACTATTCAGATCACTCAGCACACATACTACTCAGATCACTCAGGGTATTATGTCTTTATATATATGAGCACAATAACTCAAAAACGCTTTGAGCTAGACAGTAGAAATTTGATATATGAAATTACGACCCAATTTGTCAACTTTCTATCAAATTTTGAACGAAATCTATTCATAGGAAGTCTTTCAGTCTAAATATTCGAGTACAAATGAATTCGATAGCTACAAAAAGCAGACAGCTAAGTAAATAAAATTTGGTACACAAGGCTTAACAGTTAAAATATAGATAACTTATCAAATTTTGAACCGAATCCATCAAACGGTCGATTGCTTGATGGTCTGTACTTTCACAGAATTATTTTAGAAATACGATTTGCAGAACAAACTTTTTTTTTTATTTATAGCAATAATTTTATATTTAAGTTACATACAGAGATAGCACAAATAAATGACCAATTATATTTTCAAACTATTACACATAATGCAATCAACGATACATGAAAATAAAGAAAAAGAATCCAGTTTTGGTTTTAGTATGAAATGTTCGATGTGTAAAACTTTCGTATGAAGATAATCTAATCTAATATACAGTAAAGTTCGCTCCACAAACTTTGAAGTTCTATCCTGTCAATGATGGTTTAAGTTCTTTAAAGCATGTGATTACATTCGGGATGAAATTTTTGAAAAACGCTTTAAAATCTTTAAAAAAATTACATAAAAAGAGTTTGAAAAAAAACATCTAGGAAACCAAAATATAACAGTTAAGTGGTAAAAGTGTTTTTAAAAATCGGGAAAAGGAGCTTTTCATGTATCGGGGGGGGGGGGGGGGGAGATAGGAGGGGCTAAAAAATGGTACAAGGCAAAACTCTTCTAGTTTAGAGGTTTATTAAATTTCTTGTTTAAAATTTTGCAGATAGAAAAATACATAATCCTTTTTCTGAAATAAGTTGTATTTCTATCTATTCTTTCAATATTGAGGTTCGACTGATAAATACCATGGAATTTTCAATGTTCTCCATATTGTGAAGCGTTAAAAAAATTATAAAATATTTCTAAATTAATAGATTACTTTTTATCTAGTTCAGAAACTGCATAAAATACTGAGAAATTATTATAGCAATTTCAAATTTTCGTAAGAAAATTCTTTCAAATATTAGAATTTGAGAAAATAGTATTAAAATGTCAGCAAATGTAATTATAAAAAATAGCAATTAGATAGCAGTAAGCGTAATTATAAAAAAATAGACTTCCGAAAAAATAGACTTAGAAACAGAATGCCAACGGTTTTATAAAGAAACTCATGCAAACAATAAGAATATGATAAAAAAATTATAATTTCTAATAAATAATCGACTTCTAAACATTATCATCTACCTTAAGTTCATTGACTGTTTTCGGCAGCATGTACATATAAACAAAGTCTTGGTGTAATCACAAGCAAATAAATCATATTGGGCAAGATATAGGGATCTAGGAGGCCATTTAATGAGGAGTAAATCAATGTTACCAGCAAATTCAAACCAGTGTAGTAGAAGCGTTTTATTTAGATAGGCTGTGAATATACAAAACTCAAGTGGAATAGAATTCTATTTCGTTAAATGAAAATTCGTATTCTTCTCATATAGTTGTGGAAATAACTATATTTCCAACATGCCCAAATAATTGCCACAAATGGAGCGATTAAAAAAATGGGACAAATTTCTTTATTTTCAGCTATCTTTTTTAATATTAAGTATAACAGTACGGAAAATAAATATTTAAAATCTTGTCATTCATTTATGCTAACCGCATATTATTTTTTTAAAAATAAAATGAGAGTTTCATTTATAATGTCTTTATGAATAAATTATAAAATTCGACATATGATACAATCGCAACATAGAAAAATCCCTACAATATTTAGAGATAAAAGAAAATTTAAGATTCCGGAGAAAATTAGAAATTAAATTTTTATAAACTATTTTCAAGGCAAAATAATATTAAATCAGAAACTAATTGGCAGAAATATCAACATTTGCTGCAATTTATTTCAAAAATATAAGATACGATATAAATGAGTTAACAGAACTGAAATAAACAATTTAAAAATAAATGAAATTAAAATTAATCATTCTTAAAAATACACAGAAAGGAAATATTGTTTAAACAGTAACACGAAAGATATGTAGGATACGACATCAGATATAAAAGTTAATTTTTACGTTTGAACAAAACCTTTTTTTCAATTATAAAAAAACATTTAATCGTGCTTTGTTAAATATCGTCTAATGAAAACCATATTAGAATAAAATCAATGTATGAATAAAATTGTAAATAAATCAGAAGATTATAAATCATAATGGGGTGTATAAAAGGTATAGTTTACAAAAAAAAAATTATAAACAGAGGAAGACATGTTAATCAATATTTCGGTGTGAGAACAAATAGATTACTAACTTCTGTATTTTTTTAAAAATAATTTTAAGAATACGATCATATGTGTTGTCACACCACTAACCTCCACATAGCTGTTTCGGCCGCACGGATGAAAAGAGATGAAGTGAAGAGAAAGGAACAATTGGTCTTAAGTGTGTGGCTGATACCAGTGAGAGGTGCGTTGATAGGAGCTTCTGCAGGATCTCCGAGAAATGATCGAGTTTTAAATTTAAATTGGAATTTAATTATATATATGCAAATAGTATCGATCATTTAATTCATAAAATATAATAAACGTGTTGCCAAGAAAAATATCATCACTTGTATCAAGGCACGCGACTTTGTGCTTTGTGTGTCAAGGAATGCTTCACAAATAAAACACGAGAAGCGATGTTGTGTGTTAAATTTGTAAAATTGCATATTGTTAGCATCAGATGAAGCTATCGAAAAAGATATGAACAGATTGGTGACGGGAAAAAAGAGTTTCCAAGAAGAAAAGCAGCGAACTCATAGACGAACCGATGACAACAGAAATTGAGACAAAAAACAAAATTGAAAATGATTGTAAATAGTCATATATCTATAAAATGGTTTTTTAAATGCAGAAATTTTTAAAACTGCATTCACAATTTTTTTGCGAGCAGAAAAATGAATTTTGTTCTTTGAATTTTTGTAAGTACTTTTTTAAACTTTTGAATTTAAAAAACAAGCAATATTGTGGGATTTAAATAGTAAAAAATTTTAAAAATTGTGCTGAACAACGAAATCAAACGTTTTATTGCATTTAAATATGTTTAGTTAGAAACGAATTAATCGAATTTCCATAAAAAATATATAGGATTTCAGATAGATGAAGAAGTTGCAACCGACATCTTTATTGAAACATCCTGCATTCACCGTATTTCAAAACAAAAAGCTTTGAAAAATTGGCACACACACTTTTTGAAACTTTCTAAATGGAATAAAACTCCGTATTAATTGAAGAATTTTATAACACGAGTAACATTCAATTATAGTAGCAGAAAAAATATATTAATTTATTATAACTAAAATTTAATTTAATCTAATTTAATTTAGTTATCAGATAATTTAATTATTCTAACTAATTTGATACCTTATAAATGAATTGGTTATCTGATAACTGAATTAATTTAGTTAGAATAAATTTATCTGAATTGAATAAATTAAATAAATTAATAATTGAATATATTGAATAAATTAATAATTGAATATATTGAATAAATTAAATTTTCTTATAATTGAATTAAATTAGTTTGAATAAATTAAATCTTCTTATAACTGAATTAAATTAGTTTGAATAAATTAAATCTTCTTATAACTGAATTAAATTAGTTTGAATAAATTAAATTTTCTTATAACTGAATTAAATTAGTTTGAATAAATTAAATTATCTTATAACTAAATTAAATTAGTTGTTAGATAACATTAAAGATTAATCATAAAGACCAGCTTTATCTTGTAAACGAATAATACAGGAACTAAAAAAAAAGAAGTTTACTTGCCTATCCTTGTGCTGCAATATAAAGTTTCCTATACAAATAAATTTTACTCTCTATCCATTCTACTAAACAATACTTTATTTCAATATTGAATGATCTAGATATTTGAAGGCAGAGAGGATGTCCAATCAGAGAATCAGTTAGATTATATCTATCCAAGCAAATCACTTTACTAAATATTAATTCTAACGATAGTGCGAACTACAAATTATAGAAACTTAACAGTATTCGAAGAAATAAACACTGAATTGAGATTGTACTCATCTACTCTAAAATAGAAAAAAAAATATATTCGGAAGCTAATTCAATTCAGTCTTATTTATATGAGTATTCAGTAATAAATAGAAGAATAGATCATAAAACAGGGACAAGCAATTTCAATAAGAATCAGGAAAAACTTAACTAATCTGAAGTATCTACTTTTGCACTAAACCAAATTCTGATTTTCCAAAGAAAAGCATGATTCTATTAAGCAAAAATATTCTGAAGGTATCTACTCGAGTATTTTTGCCTTTCTTGCAATTGAATCCAGAGATGGCATTTACCTGATAGGTATTATTTATACTCGTATTTTAATTATGATTTGGTAATTTTGTGCTTTGCTTTAGATTTATTATTAGTCAAGGTATGAAAACGTCACTGATATTGACTTTGCAATGGAAAAATGGTCTCGGTTTAATTTTGCTTTTAGATTTGTCCATTTAGATAATGAAGTATTTTAAAAGAACATACTGTATAGAAGAAAATTTTTGTTTATTTAAATGCAAACAACACTTTCATAAATTGGATTTTTCTTTCTAATTTACAATATTTATAAAGCTGCAAAAATGGTAAGCATCGTGAAGCGGTGGATTTCTCCGTTGTTTAAATAAATTTATTAACCAATTGTTTTTGTAATGACCCTTGCCGTGGTTTATGCTGTCCCGTTGTATTAAATTGACCTATACAAGAAGTCAAATTGACTTAGGGTTAGAAAAATAACTTGCTAATCGAAGATACGAGATCCCTTTATAATGGCATCTAAATAACTGTCACGTAGTCTGCAAGCAGTATATCCCTTTTCCCGCAGTGATGGATTTGGGATAAAGTGGGGGATTATTCCGGGGTTAACATTCCCATTTGATTCCCTCATTGTTTCTAAGCAAAACGCTTTTCTAATACCTTTGAGATGGTGAGCAACTCCTATTAGTTACATCTGAAATAAATGAGAAGTCGATTGATTCAAGGTTCGGAAAATAACTTGGCAGTTGAAGATACGAGTCTTGTTGTAATGGCGTCTGAATAACTAACACAGAGTCTGTAGACAGTATATCTATTTTCGTACAGCGGTGGATCTGGGATAAAATGAGGGTTCAAGTTTCATAGTTAATATTCCCATTTGATTCCCTTAATGTTTAAACAGATTTCTAAGCGAGAAGCTTTTCTAATACTTTCGAAATGGTGAGCAACTGCTATTAGTTTAATTTGACACACACGAGATGTTAATTGACGTAAGGTTTGAAAATTATTGGCCAACAAGAGACTGCAGACCACATTTATATTCACACAATGCTTGAAGTCCTCTTCTTCATAATTCTACGGTTAACATTCCCATTAGATTCTCACCCTGTTTAAACACATTACTTCACAAAACATTTTTCTAATATTTCCGAGATGGTCAGCAACTCCTATAAGTTTAATTTGATACACACGAGAAGTCAGCTGACTCAGGTTTTGAAAAAAATTATTAGCCAACCAGAAATGGCAGATATCAATAATATTCACACAAGATTTGGAGGCAACATAGTCCACTTTCTACACCAACATATTTGGATTAGAATGTGTGGATAGGGTGAGTATTCAAAATTCTCCTCATTGTTTAAACTAACTTGTCAACATAACTTTTTTTTATGGCTTTTAGTAATTTGAATTTCACTTTTGGATTAAAAAGTAGCCATTTCGGTTGAGGCGTTTGAAAAATTATTTCCTTCTACTAGATGGAAAATCCAAAATATGATAAACTGATTTAAGGTTTGCAAATCGCATAGCACTCCTCCTGCACTGATTGGAGCAAGGGAAGAGAGATGAGCAAGTCTATAATTCCGCGACGTTACTTCAGAGATAAATTATAAATACTATGGAGGTTTATCTTTTCCTTTTCGCCAGAGAATATTCTTCGATCTATAGGATTCTAGATTCTCTGTCAGTTGAATGGATATACATGGAAAAATTTATTAATAAGGAAAAAAAATTGTTAAAGTTAACATACAATACATAAAATAAATAATAATTATACACAATAAAATAATGAAAAAAGGGAGTGTTTGTTGGGGAGTAAGAGTTCAGGAATTTTGATGAAGTTAATATTTGAGAAGGGCTTGACTGAGGAAGGAGACAAAAATGTATTCGGAGCTTGGGTCTTGGGAGATCAAATCTCCGTTATCTTGTACTATGGAGACATATCTGACAAAAACTGAGAGTATTGCAAACGACAATCATTAAGATAGATACATGGATAAATCATTATAGATGCATTAGGTAAAATTTCTTCTATAACTTTAAAACGAAGGCTCTTAACAATAATTAATAATTATCTAAATATAAACATTGTGAATAAAAAAAATCTGAGAAACATTAAAAGATTTTAAGAAAAATCATTTAACACTAGGTTTACGGACATTTCTCATATACCTGCCTCTACGAACATGCGTCAATTCGACGCATGAACGAATACATATATTTAAAGAAAAACAACCACTTAGAAAACAATATAATTAATACAGACTATGTTTTACAAAATTTTATACCTTTTTTTAGACATATTAAGATGGTAAAGAAGAAAATTTTGTCAAAATGGTATAAAATTGAGTTTTACAATAATATTACTAATTCAAAAATATTCTATTATTGATCTAATTCAAAAACACACGATCTAATAACAACGACAACTTTCAAAATGTTTTTGCACTCTGAAACAATTTACATTCTGAGTTCCGATCTTTCTACTGTTGCTTATCGGGCTTATTTCATTTGAGATAGTAGTAATTCATATTTTTTATTGTTGTAATTTTTGCACTGGTAAAACTCACTTACTAAAAAAATTATTCACATTACGGTCGCGTCAAATTGACGCACATCCGCAGAGATAGGTATACCACATAGAGAATTTCAATATTTCAAAACTTTTGGAGAAAATAGATTTCAAAATATATTTACCTCGTTCAACGGATAAAAGTACAAGAGATAAAATATAAAATGCGAACGGTGTTTTTAATTTTAATTTTAAAAAATTCGAAATGCGCCGAAATAACGCGTCTTGTAAACCTAGTGTTAATGGTTCTCATGTAATATTAAATTATTCTAATGCAATATTAAATTGAAATTCGTATATAATTAGAAAGTAAAGTATTTTTACTGATAAGAAAAATTCAATATATCCCTTAGAGTTTCATACAATAGATTTTTTTTTGTATTAAATGATCGGTCCTTCAATCATTATATGCATTTTTTTTTGTCCCTGTAACTTATTTTAGTAAATCATTTATTATACCCTGGCGTCAAGCGAAGGGGAAAAAAAGAAATATTGGCTTGAAAAAATCATTTTTTCGATTGCTTTTGGCCAGAAAAAAAGGACATCAATTTCGTAATGACTGCTGGAAAAATGATATTCTGTTCCTTCGTGAAATAAAATCGATCCATTGTTTCGAAGAAATACGGTGTTCTATATTACAAATGATTCTTTTAAATAATTATTATCATTAATATCCAACACAGAAGTCGGTATTAATATTACATGCTATAAATTTTTCTGGCAAGCAGACATAATTTTCTTAAATTACTTTTGTATGAAATATTATACGGACTGTTTGTTTAAACTTTAAGGAACTTCGGAATTTAAAACTGTTTTTGGGTTATTGACATACGCTTCAGATTTAAATGAAGTAAAATTTTAGTTCCTGCAATTTAATATTACTCCAAAAATGATTGTATCAAATTATGCACCACTGATGATAATTATTAAATTATATATAATAATTTGAACTATAATGTATTCTTTATCCAGGCGGAAATTACAAATGAAATTGCAATTGTCGCAAATTATTTAAATTTTTTAAATAAAAAAGCATACAAGTAATGGGGTAAAATGAAAACTAAATGAAATATGAATTTGAAATGTTGCCAACATGTTACATTTTTTTCAATTAATTATCAAATGGAAATCACTCTATCGCTCGAGAGCAAAAAAACGTAGCGTTGTTTTTTTTTAGTCTTTTTAATTAAAATAAAAGGGTAGCTTAAAATGAAGGTAAAAAAATGATAATAGAGTAGAAATGTAATTTCAATAATTGTTTTCAAAATACTTTGATCCTATTTAGTGTTGCGATTTATATTTGCACCGCAACGATTTCATTAATTTACTACAATCTTTGTTCTGCATTAAGTCTTTTTTCATTCAGAAACTTTAATGTAACAATTATTGCTTATTAAATTTTGTTATATTTAAAGCAAAATTACTTTCCAATTTTGACATTTAAATATAAATTTTTTATTGCTTTTCTGATATTTATGTAATTTTTACGAAATAATAAAAATATCATGTATTGCAGAACTAAATTTAAAAAAAAACAAAATAATATAACTATAGTAAATAAGTAAAATAAGGTATTGAGGTATTTTTTTAAATATCAATCTGCTATTAAAATTTCATGTTAATGATCAAATAACTGCTTTAACTTTTTTCAGTTTTCATTATTAAGTCACATTAAAGATAAAATCTTTAAAGGGCAATTAAATTTCATTAAAATTATTGGAGTTTTTATTCTTAACGCAGAGCATTTCATTTTAAAACAATTATTTACAAAAAAAAATCTTAGAATATAGAATTTCCATATTCTAGAAAAAGAACAATATTAAAAATAAAAGCAAAGAAAAATTTAGTATTCAATTTTCTCAGAGAACATGAATTTAAATGATTTATATAAAAATTTCTCCTAAGTCTCTTAAATTCTGATATTTCAATATTATTCAAATCTCTCTACAATTTTTTTTTTAAAATTACGACTAATTCCTAATTCTCCAACTTCCGGAAAATGGAAATAAATGTATTACGCATATAATTCATTAAATATTCAATTATATGATTAAAATCACAAACTTAATATAGAATTTCATTTCTTAATATTAAAAATAAAAAAATTATGTAAATAAAATTCAACTATACGATTTAAACGGTTTATATAAAATTTCTCTTAAATCTCTTATATTTTGACATTTCAATATATTTCAAATCACTCTACAATTTCAACATTATTTTTAAATGAAGACTTATTTCTAATTTTCTAACAAGCGAAAATTTGAAATAAACATATCATGCTTATAATTTATTTAAAATTCAATTATATGATTCAAATTAAAAAATTAATATATAATTTTCATATTCTAGAAAAAGTAACAATATTAAAAAGAAAATTATTAAGTAAATAAAATTGAACTATGTTATTTAAATGGTTTATATAAAATTTGTCTAAAGCCTATTAAATTCTTATATTTAATTATAAATCAAATCACTCTACAATTTTAATATTATTTTTAAATTAAGTCTAATTCTTAATTTTCTAACAATCGAAAATTTGAAATAAATGTATTATGCCTATAATTCATTTAATATTCAACAATATGATTCAAGTCAAAAAATTAATAAACATTTTAAGCTATAAAGTCAAATAAATAAGAATTTTAATTTTTTTAGCTTTAAAATTATTAACTGTATATAGTTGACTCGTATTGCTTATTATATGATCAATTTTTAAGACCATATAATTTTCTAACAACTAAAAATTTGAAATAAGTATAATATGCATATAATATTTAACATACTACCACATGATTCATGTCTAAAAATTAATAAAAACTTCAAGCTATAAAATTAACTAAATAAGAATGTTATTTTGTCAGCTTTAAAAATATTAAATATATATAGTGGACTCGCATAACCTATTAGATGGTCAATGTTTGAGCCCACAAAAGTTTCTAACAACAAAAAAATTTGAAAATAAATGTATTACCCCTATAATTCATTTAACATTCAACTCATGCTTCATGTCAAAAAAATTAATAAATACATTAAACTATAAAATTAAATAAACAAGAACATTATTTTTTCAATTTTAAAATTATTAAATATATATATAATGGATTCGCATAAGCTATTAGATGGTACATTTTTGAAACCTCATAACCAACTACAAACGCTTTTAACAAATCAAAAAATAATAATTAAAACTGAATGACAAAGCAAAGCAAATTGAGATGAAATTAAGTGGGGAAAAAAAGCGGTTTTTAAAAACATCCTCCGATGAAAGTTCCAATTAACTAGGTTTTCCATTAAGAATATTAAACTGCAGCTCACGTTTGCAGAAGTATTTACCCGATTAACTCCCAAATAAAGAAACAACAAGAAACTTACTTCTGAAGAGGAAATTAATTCTTTCATTATTTCTTTTTGGCGACAAGAATCTCTTTAAAAATGTTTGAAAGCGGATAATTCGCCAACTGTGGCGCGCAAAAGCCCAACTAAATCACTGAGTCTAGTCCGAAGCAGCAACCAATAGGCAGAGACTATTGATGGTAAGGAAGGTAGCGGTAGATTTTAGCGCAGAAAAGAGAAATCTAAAGATGAGGAGACATATCCCCAGCTCTGACAATCTATACAGCTAATTACAGATGACAGAATGTTCTTTGTAAATCATTTCACAAAATGGTAGTTTGTGGGTGAAATATGATGGTAGCATTTGTGTCGAAATAAATACAGGGATGCTGCGGAAAAACCGATATTTATACCAAAAAGAAGCCCAATTTATTATTTAAGAATTGTATTTTTCACTATGAATTAAAAGTACATATATCTGTGATAAAATATTTATTTAAAAGTTATCTCTATTAATGAAAATGAATGTATATGTTTGTGTATGCGTTGGCGCTCTACAAGCCAGATCGTTTCACTTAGACATATTAAATTCGGTACATCTATATTTTGGAAAGTACAAATAAGCCTCTTGCAGCATTTTTTTTTTTGCAATTTTATTTAATTAAAATTTAAACGAAGTGTTATAATTTTTTTTTCGTGACAATTTCCGAAAATATTATACCGAAAATTGAATTTGTATCATCTGAAAATTCAGAGATTTTTGAATGATAAAATTCAAAAATCCAATTTTTCAAAATTCAAAGATCTGATTTTTTGCCGCACATTTCTTTCTATTTTTGATTAATTAAAAATAAATATATTAAGCATGGTTTAAAATAATAGAATATTTTATTCTTGAAGCGAAACTCAAACCTTTTTAATAGTTGCTATAAAAATTTATTCTTTATTCCATTCGTCATGATCAAGATTAGAAGAATATCCCGAACGGAACATGAGAAATTTAATCCGAAAAAGAAAATTCCTATTATATTAGATTCTCTCAGATTTTCCTAGACCCATTTTGAAAGAAATGGCATTCTTTATAAAAAAAAAATTGTAGTTTCGATTATACATCTATCTGAAGACTAACAAAAAACTAAGTAAATACGAAGCTCTTGATATAGCATGTAAAGACTAACATTCAATCAATCTAAAATTGAACAAAATTTTATTCATCCAGCTTTTTACCTTTAGTACCTATCATATTCACTAATACTCAGTCAGATAGACAAATCTCCATTATTGGACTTATTAAAAATGGAAAATTAGATAGAAATCCATAATTTTAATGTAAAGTTACATTTTAAATTTCATTCGTCAGCTTCAATATATTTTTGAATTAGATATAATTCCATAAAAATGAGTCTTTTGGATACTAGGTCTGAATCCTGGTCATTCGTGAAGATTTTGAGAATTAAAATATTTTCTATTTGGGTTTTTCGTATTCGAGTAAATAAAAATAGAAACATAAAAGATTAAATGTATTTACCAAAAAAAGAGTCTTCACATAATTTTTATTCTGAACTTAACCAGTTATAGTAATCCTCAAAAAGATAGTAATTCTAATAATGGATCTAACGGTTCGAGAAATAACTATGCAAATCCGGAGCTTCAGTTACACTTTATTACTCAGAATCGTGGTAAATTAAGAAATGATCAAGTCGGAAATCTGGCTTAAGTTTGGCGTTTTGCCAAGAGTTCAATTGAGGCGCATGAAAAAGCTTAAATTATACTTTTGATTATGTCAGCAGTTTTAGTTTCTTTCATTTAAATCCATCGCTTCGATTCTTTAAAAAAAAAAAATTTTTTTTTTTCGCTAAAGAAAGGTTTAAAAAGCCAATATGCTGTAGTTGATAAAATTAAAAATTGTAAATGTTTAAACAATATAATTTTTGGCTCTGAATTTATATTAATTACAATCATTATAAATATATGTGAAATTTAGTGAGTGACAGAAAACGATATCAATAACTATCTTGTGTAATTTATTGATTACTATTTCATGGACCCAATGTTGCCCGAGATAAAAATCCTTTCGCGTTGAATATTTCTAATGTAAAAACTAATTTCGTATAAAATATTATAATATACAAAATGTTTTTATTGTCTAAAACGATTTTTAATTAAAATGAGAATATCTTTGAACCAGACGATTTTTAAAAACAACGACAGCTAATTTTATTCATTAGTTATTAATATTCGTCATTTAATACAGCAAATTTTGTTCACAAATGTCGAAATATAAGAAAGGTTTTTTTTTTCGTTTAATTTTGAAATATTGGCTAAATTTGTATTTAAGCATGGTTAAATCGCTACTTTAAAACAAATGTAAGGAAAGCCAAAAAGAAATTAAATAAAATATGAAGAAATTAAAAAAAATAGTGATACTAAAATTATCGCTATTAAAAAGTGATAATTTTACTATCATTATTAAAAATAGTGATACTAAAATACTTTAAAAATAATGATAAAAATAATAATGGTAAGTAAAATATAAAAATGGCAAAATTTTGGTTTATTTTCAATTAAGAGAATATAATTATTTTTATACTTTGAAAGGTTGTCACTATTCCTTATCTTTTATAATAAGCATGAAAGATTTTGTTGAATTCGGCTCAATAAGTTAAAAAGAAATGTAAAACATACATCTATGGTTAGAATGACTTTTGCGTTTTCGCGTTCTTCGCATTTTATTATTAGAACAGTTCAGAATGAATCGAGATTGTGATAAAACAAAGAACAAATGAGAAGCATATATAGGATACTTTATTATATTTCTGCTATAAAAAGAAATTAAAAAGTACAATATTTCAAACAACTCCATAATTCTTTTATTTATTCTATGCATGCGTATTTATCATGTTAACCTAGATGAATATTTTGGCAATTAATCGTCAAGCGGTTAACAGCATTCGAAAATCGAATTTTAGACGCGCTTTTCCCAACTGTTTGAAACAAAAATGTGATACAAAATTTTACTTGTAGTCACAAAAACCAATATCAAATTTGATATATTTAATTCATTGCGTTTTTGAATTGCAACGTTTACATATTTTTGGAAAGAACAGAGCGACAGACGGTAAACCTCTCGTTGGATTTAGCTCAAAATTTAATGTCTACAATATAGAAGATAAATCTTTGTACCAAATTTTATCTATCCAGCTCTCTTCATTTTGTAGTTATTATATTGATTTATATTCTAACAGCCGAACAGAGAGGTTTCCTTTGAATGGATTTAGTTCACAATTTGACAGAACTCTACAAATATGTTGAAAGACCATATACCAAATTACATCCGTCTATCTCAAAGCGTTTTCGAGTTATCTTTATCACAGACAGATAGACATTTTCCAAAAATGCGTTTTTCGAATTCAGGAAGGGTCAAAAGTGTGAAAATTCGTCACAATTTCGAATTCGAATTTTTTTGACAATTCCAATACTTTCTCTATACTACGTAAAAGAGAAAGTAAAAAGAAGGCATTTTAATGCTAAAAGAAAACCAAAGGATGAATACCGTACATTTTTCTGCGAGTTAATTAGGAGAAGGGGGGGGGGGACAGTTAATTCTTTTCCGAACAGCGCTCCTATACTTACATCTTAAAAAGATAGTAAAATCTTGTTTGAGGTTTCTTTTATGCCTGAAATAGCGTGATTTCTTGCGGGTTCCCAACATAAAATATCGACAGAACGAAACGGAAACAAGATGAAAAAATTGTAACCCAAATTACCTTCAATTTTCTTCTTTTGTGTTCTTAGATAATAAGCTTTTAAAGAATGCCAGGCATTTTTGGCATGATAATGATATCCTGTCAAGTCGACTATCTTTTTATCGATATAATTCTTTAAGACATTAAAGCCTTTTTATTAAAATATTGGATTATAATCATAAAAATTCTGTTTTCAAGTGTACTTATATTAATCAAATTAAGGAATAAAACAAATCCTATACTGTAAAATAACTACTTATAATAGATAAAAGGGTTCGCATCAAACATTTTCTATAAAAATAATGGTTGTTTCATCGTGATAAGGTATCTGGAGCTTTGAAACTGGTTTCGCGGCATGAAGGGATTATTAATATAGATTCCAGCTAGCAATCATAGTGATAAGGTATTCATTCATGTTATTTCTATTGGATATATCAAGAGTTCGTGATAAAAAAAACTGCCATATAAGTAAGCATGTTCTCGCTTCCCTAGTAGGCAAATTACTTCTACTCCAAGTATGGAACGTATTTCTCACGGCAAGGGTTGGTTTGTGGATAATAAATATAAATGTGGCTGGTGTTTCAATAGTGATCGTTATGTCTCCATCTATTACAGCCTATGCTATACATTCAATACCATTTCAAATTATAGCGTTATATTTTCTTTCTAAACTTGTATAGTGCCTTTTGTATAATCTTGCATTTACATTTTTGATACGGGAATTCAAAAATAGAGTCTTAGTAATGCCATGAAAATTTGTAATTGGATATACATAAGTAGCAATCAGTCATCGCTTCATCGGAAAATTATTTTGACTTATTCAAGAACCTTGTTCATAAATAGTGATTAAAAACATTCAAACAAGAAAAACATTCATACAGAAAAGGTAAGCACATTTAATACAATAAAGGTAAAAATTGGTCCCTTTTGGTGAATTAACTTTCTAATACAACGCAATATGATGAAAATCGATGAGTTTTAAAACAAGACGTATGAAAATGTTTTTGAAATTTTTTAAATTCTTAAACAATGTTTGCAATTATATAAATAAATCAAGAAAATTAATTCATTTTTTTACGAGATATTGTTTAAAGGCTGATATACTATCTATAAATTGTGAAAATCAGGCATGAATTACATGCCGGATAAAAATAAATAAAATCGGTCCGAAAACTTGACAACATAAACCGTAGGAAACAGGGCAGTCTAATTTGATATGCATTCAATAAGAAAACCTTTCGAAATTTTTTATTTAGATTTTTGATTAAAAATTAATAAAGGTTTTGATGTTTATCCGACATAACTTTGGAAAATATTCTAAAATTTATATAGATAAAGAGTATATTAATTGTTTTAATATTCTATACAAGTCTTTCATGATAACAATCTTATTCTCACGTACATTTTATTTATTTTTTAACAAATTTTTTAAAACATTTTTAAGAATATTTGTAAACAATGTTTTTCTCAGGCTCAATTGCTGGATTAATAATTCTGGATAATTATTTTCGTGTGTTACTACGATATTAAAATATTTTTTGAATGTCCATTTCCGCTGCTATATAATAAAGAGCTAATTAAAAATTAATTAAGACAGCGGAAAAAATTTTAAAACATAATCATGCTATTGTATTTCAAAAGTAAGATTTTTTTTTTCTTCTCATTTCTTTCTTTCTTTCTTTTAACGTCATGAAATAAAGTTATATTAATATAACAAAATTAAATTTAAAAAATGCAAAAACAAAAATCAATACTTACAAAAATAGACCTCCCAATATTTTTATTGTTAAAAACATTTACCTTCATATATCTCCAAAAAACAAAGAAATTAGCCAAAAATGGGACATTACCTGAAACAAAAACATAGAAAATTACCAACAATATATTTCGCAAGAAAAAAAAATTCAACAAGCACATGATAATTAGCAACTATGGAAAATGAGTAAAGCAGCATATAATATTTAGTTAAAATTTCATCAAAAATAACAAAATTATATATTACGGCTAACTTGATTAATCAGTTATTATCAACTGGCAAAAATGATTGATTGATTTATCATATCGCCTGATCATAAGTAATGATTACATCTATTAATTAATGATTGCATCTAATGATCGCATATAGCATTAATCATACTGATCATAAGTAATGATTACATCTAATGATCGCATATAGCATTAATCATACTGATCATAAGTAATGATTACATCTAATGATCGCATATAGTATTAATTATGATCAGGCAATATGATAAATCAATCAAACATTTTTGCCAGTTGATAATAACTGATTAATCAAGTTAGTCGTAATATATAAATTTTGCTATTTTTGATGAAATTTTAATTAAATGTTATATACTGCTTTACTCATTTCTAGAAAACCCGCGTGCGGCAAATAAACCCGGACAAACAATTTTTAATATATTTTGATAAAAATAAATAAATTAAAAAAATATAACAAATAATAATAAGAGTAGAATTTTATTAATAAATTAATTTGTTTCAGAATGGCCGACTCCTGCTGCGATGCAGAAGCGCAAACGCATATTGAAATTTTCAGCAAAGGGCCGCAAGTCTTCTACCTTTAATCTATTCCATTCCCAGTGAAGCGATTGTTGTTTTAAAGAGTCCAAACTTTTCTGTCGTTTAGTGCACGCCATAGACTTCAAAATAGACCATACACCGTAATCATGGGATTGAGATTCGGCAAGTATTGCACCCATTCTTCAGACGACATCACGTCCGGAAAATAGGCTTTGCACCACTCTTCTGTCTTTTTAGTCTTTGCTGGTGCGGAGTCTTGTTGAAAGTCTCATTTTACATTACCGAATTGCGTTTTGGCCTACGGAAATAGAACAGCATTTAGAATGTTCCAATGGACACTTTTTGATTTATTTTAACGCCCTCATCCACAAAAACCAGAGATGTTTTGCCGCTTGCGCAAATTCTACCCCAGACCATAAAGACTTTGGATTTTTGCGAGGTTCAACAATTTCTGAAGCGCTTGGAGCCTCTACAGAGTAGATCCTATAGCTCTAGGAGTTATGAGCTTTTGGACGGTAAAGGACTTCTCATTAGTGAAAAGGAATCTCTCTCAGCAGTAACTTGCGTCCCATTTCAAAAGTTTTCGTCTTTCAAAGCGTCTTTGGAGTAGCACGAGTTTTTTTTCTTCAGTGAGAAGCTGAAATTTGTGGAACTTGTAAGGCTTCAGTCCAAGCTCTGTTTTTGTCATTCGTTGCACTGATCAGTCCCTTATCCCTGTTCACGAATGACCTTTCTCTTGGAAACCCTCGAATTTCACTGAACTCGCTTTTTGATAACCTTACGGCTATTGAAAGTGTACACCATACGTTTTCGTTCACTTCCTGGGCTTTGACCATCATTGCCAAGCTCTTTGAAATGATATATTGCATCAAACACTTTTCTGGGGCACATTATGCAAACGAAACGACTTCATACTGCCCTTTTCCTTGCATAAACAACTCAAAAATAGCATATCTTTCACTTGGCATTGTAAGAAAACCAAAAAATACTACGTTAACTAAAAGATATATTATAAAATATATTATAATTGAAGTGGTAGACCAAAAGAAATGAACAAAAATTAAAAAGAAATGAATTAACTTCTATTCTATGTTGTGATAATTTTGTCCGAGTTTTTTTTTGCCGCACCCTGTATATTATATAATGCATGGAATGTCCAGGATATTATAGATTAGAATTCTGTAATGGTTATAAAGAAAAACCACTTATTATTTTTATCTTTATTTCCCTCAGCAAGTCAAGATGAATGACTAAATAATATTTGCTTGACTGAAATCAATGTATGAATATTATTCTTCACAAAACTTTCTCACATATTCTTAAATGTGTTATCCCACCTCAGCCTCCGTATTATTTGGCATTCGAATAAAATCACAAATGCCTTGTATGGCATTGGTGAATAATACGAAATCTTTGGCGCGAAATTGGCATTTTGACTAAATCTATGTATGTGATCCTTGACAATTCATAACTGGCACATGATTAGTGTTTTAGAAAAGTTTTTTTCCAAACGATTAAAATCGAAATTTGGCTCAGTTCTACAGTTGCAGTCACAAAACCACCTGCATAATTTCAAATATTTATTTAAATCAATGCGCACTCCGAGTTATCGCATTTATAAGCCTCTGGAAAAATAATACCAATAGAAAAGTCAACTATTTGACGGATTTGGTCCCAAATTTGATAATTATCTACACTTGATAGCTACACTTTTATAGCTAAATCTGAGTACCAAATTTTATCAATGTGCTTCTTTCCTTTTCCTAGTAATCATCTTAGTATAATTTTGGACAATTTCAGATACAGTTTAGTTTAGTTATATTAACGTCCCGTTTTAAAGCAACACTAGGGCTATTTTGGGACGGATCTCGTAATTTTGAACCTCGGTCAGATGACGAGGGCGACACCTGAACTGGCACCCTCCTCCCCTCTCTACACCACACCAGCGGGAGGACATTTGGCCCAGACGGTTTAACGTGCTCCAGACCCGCTTACACGACAGTTCTTCTGTAGAATCGGGTCTAGAACCTGAAACCCTCCAGCCCCGAAGTCGAGACCTAGCCACCAGACCACCGCGGCCTAATTTCAGAGACAGATTTTCTCCGAATGGACATCGCTCAATATTTGATAGGAATCAGTAGATTTGGTGTAAAGAGTGTACACCAAATTTTATCTATCTAGTTCAATTATTTTTTTTTAATTATCTTCGTCACATTCAGACGGATGGTCAGATAGACAATAACAAAAATATGTTTCCCGAACAGTGATGTCTGAAACGGGCAGATTCGTCACACTCTCGAGCTCGAATTTTTTGATAATTGCAATACTTACACCCCTTGTACACTTCGAGTACGAGAAAGTAAAAAATAGTGGGATTTTTTTTAATTACAAAGTAAATTCCTTTGTTACTACCCAACAGCAAAATATTTATTATATATTTTTCTACTTCTTGCCGAATTTTTATTAAGATTTGACAGCCAGTAGCCAATTACAAAATACTCCATTACTGACGAAAAGTAGATAATTATAATAAATTAAGGAAATGATTATAACGGATTATTATAATTTTTACAAATATTCCAGATTTTTTATATTTATGTACATGACAACTATAGAAAATATTGTAGAAAAGCTGTTCAAGATATTTTTAAGACCACTGCTAAATCATTGCTATAATACGAATAAGAATTGGACGAATTCAGTATATTTCGCTATCAAATTGTATTAATTTCGCTTATAAACTAACATTTTACCAAATTTTTAAACCAAAATTTCAAAACTAAATAAAGGTGTTATACCTTTTCCCACACAGCATAAAATTATGATTTTAAGGCAAGTCATTAAGACTGTGAATGCTCAGATTTTTATTTTCCAAGTCCCGTATGTGGGAATTTTTTTATTCTGTGTGTCGAATGTGTATTTTGTGTATGCCTTTTTTTTTTACATATTAAAACACAAAACTTGACAAAAATATAAATTTAGTAACAAAATCAAATAACAAATTTCACTTATTTAAATCGTTTTGTTTTTGAATTATCGTATATAAAAAATACGGTAAAGTATAGACAAGAAATAATAAATTCTTTAATGGATCTGTATCAGAATTCGTTACGAATCTACCCATTAGACGTTAAACCTAGGAACCAAATTTTATCTAAAAACTCCATACGTCTTGTAATTATTCTGTCCACTTGCACTCAGTCATATAGGATTCCTTTGAATAGATTTTGGTCAAAATTTGACATAGATCTAGAAATATGAGGTAATGTTCCGCATACCAAATCTCATCCATCTAGCTCAAACTGTTTCTGTATTATCGTGTTCATAGACAGACATAACTCCAAAAATATGTTATTAGACAGAGAGAGATCGGAAAATTGAAGATTCCTCAATATTTGGACTTCGGAAATTTTGACAATTACAATACCTTCTTTAGCATATTTCATATCCGAAAAAGCAGAAAAAAATATTTATATATAAAATAATCTCAATAGAATATAAAACTTAAAATACTGCACAACTTATTAAATCAATAATTAAAAAAAATCAAATTTTTTAAATTTTATTTCTTGGCAAGACAAAAAAAATAATAAAAAAAAATTTAAAAATGATCACAGATTATTTATTTTTTTAAACTCTGAAAATTAATCCCGCTCCCGGCGTTCTCCATTTTTCAAACATCTATCGACGACGCATTAAATCCTCATCACTATCCATCATGCTCGTGTTCTATTAAATTACGTTTGACTTGTCATCGGAAAAACGAAAAATGGCAAAAGAAAAGAATTCTCAACAAAATAATCAAATTTGCAAGTACAGGAAATGTCCAGAAACTTATCCATCATATCCGACTTTTATTAATACGACTTGCTTAAATACTTGATTTTCCGATTCATTTGTGACGGGGAATTTAGCAGTGGGGCGCTATTTATAGAGTACGGACATGACTTAATGAAACAATTTTTTTTTCACTCTCGGTTTCATGTAGAGGGAATGGAAAAATAGATTCCAATTAAAGGGAAAAAATATTAATAATTATTTAATTACATTAACGTAGTAAATATTAACTCTTTCATATAAAATGGCGTGTCCAGAGAAAGAACGTGCCTCTAAAGATGTGTTTATCTAAAGAAAGAATTTTGAGGATTAACAATTATTTTGATTTGATTCTAGAGTTTAACATAAAAAGATAAACCAAAAATTTTAGCATCAATGGTTACGTTTTTGTTCCTAAATAATCGTCTAGAAGGTATAAGTGAATCTAGCCCAACAAAATGGATAATGGAAAATAACGCTTTATTCCCTGAATATTCCTGAAAACACGAACAACAGATAATAATAAGAAAATAGCCTGACTGCTTGTAGATAATTTTAACAAAATAATAAGTAAATAACAATAACAAAAACGCTCACTGTCTATAGCTTCTAACCTCGTATTTCGAATAGAATTCTAGAGAGAAAATCGTGAACAAGCGTCAAAATCTTGGCTTTATTTAAGTTTCCAACAGTATTCATTTCGAGTATGTGAAATTCTCCAGAAGAATCTTCAGATCTCGGTTCCTAAGAGAAATAGGGTCCTATTCTTGCATTCTCAATACCTTCATTTTTATCGCCAAAGCCGAGTGATTGTTGGCAAGAAAATTTTTAAGATTCTCTAAATTTTCAAAAGTAAGAATATCATAGTACGGAAACGGAATTGCAGATTCTTAACAATAGATTAAAACCTTAATAAATGTCCAAAATAAGATCCAAGAATAAGAAATTTAAAAAATTATATCAAGAATTTAATAATTTTTTTATTTCTTTGAATTTTACTTATTCACACCTTATTAACAACTCAAGTTGAAAGTATCTAGAAGTTTAAGTGCGTCCGCATTACCAACTAATGACATACCCCATTTTTTCATCGAGTCTTAAAGTTACAAAAACAACTTCATCAAAAGAAAAAAAAAGACTCATTTTCAATGTTGAAATTTGTACCAATACCTGGTTTTAAAACTAAATTTTATTCAAAATATATTCATGTTTGGGGATATTAGTCAAAGACAATATTCAATAGATAATAAAAAATATTAGATAAATATCAGATTACACATATATGAAATATTTTCGAATAAAATCCAATAATAAATGGCCCTATTTATCAATGATCTACGCCAACTTTGATTTATTTGCCAATTAAAGTTCACAGTGGTCAGATGAAAAGAGTTAGCAGGATTCATAAATTTAATGAACAAGAGGGGAATCGGCAAAAATTCAATAGCTCTTTAATGAAATTAGATGGGCGGGTTAAAGTTACAATGATGCAAATAATTTTTTCCAAAATAGTTTAACAAATATTTATAATCATTGAACGAATTCAGTTCATTTCTAGTACCAATACATGATAATAATTTTCATGCAGGTAGCATCATGCTAATTTTGGAAAAGAAAGAAAGCAGGATTTACGCCACTGTTTTTTCAACGTAGCATAAAAAGATTTAAATGATAATTTAGCTTGACTCAACCTCCAATCCTTTTGGGAACAACTTTCCAAAACTAAAAGTTTTATACACAGTTGTAACATTAAATATACAAGAATAAGAAGTGACCAATGGGTGACGGCTTGTCCTATCTTTATATCTTGATTTACTGAGATGACAATGGGGATTGGCTCATCCTTTTTACTCCTGTTTTGAGTATACAAGAATTGGCCAATTAAAAACTTTGTCTTTTTTTAACATCTTAATTTTCTGAGATAATATTGAAGATTGGCCCATTCGTTTCTCTTATGTCCTCAACATAGTCATGACAATCAGTAAACTTAACTATCAATTCGTTGCAAAATCATCTGAAATTCAGGACAACCATCAATAGTGAAGTGAGCAAATCCTCTCTGTACCAACTAAACTAATATATCACATATCACTGGAACCGAACCCCTCCATTCAATATATGTTTTGCATCATCCCGTTACCAAATACCTAATTCGAGCTTGGAATAAGCATAGTTTGTTTCGACACTACATTTAGCCAGCAACTCATCCATGTATAATATGAACAAATTGGCTTCAACGTCCATTGTGGCAATTGCTAAAGCCAGAAATGGAAACGGGGACAGCAACTTGCATATCATTAAGCCTGAATAGGGGGCTGAGGAGGGATTAGTACCCTCTCGTTTTAGTGTGACATTTCCTACAGTGGGGGTATTTCTGTCACGCGGCAATTCCATTGTATTACTCCCTCCCCATTGATTCCAGCAGAACGATCTATTATTCCAATACCACCCTCCACAGCGGCGGTCAGCTTTTTCCTTTATTTCGAGACGTTTTTCGGGAAGGGGGCCACGAAAAAATTACGTAAGGGTTAAAAGTTCGAACCAAACAAATGGTTAGCTTGTAAATTCTCGATTCGATTTAATGAATAATATTACTGATGATAAATCACTACCTACTTGCATTATGTAAAATATGGAGTTTCAGCTACAATATTGGAATATGTTTGAAATTAAATTATTTTTTCTATACGTTGATTAACAAAAATATTATTTAAATGCCTAATATCTAAAACAGTGCAAAATACCGCCGACTAAAAAATTAGGTTTATAAAAAAAAATCGCAATCAACATTGTTACCTTAATTAACAGAAATCTGAATCTTTCAAGCTGTGATATTCATGCATAAATAAAATAACATGCATGCATCATTGCCGTAAGAGTTCTGCTTTAAAATTCGAATGCTTCCACTACAGACACAGAAATTACACAAAGATGTAATATGGCAATGTCACCATTAGGTTTTCACAATAAAATAAAAAAAGAATAATATAACATACAAGGAGTTCAAACTAAAATTTTAGAAATCAAAGCATATGCATAATAATATTTTATGTCTGAGTGAACTAGACGACTATATGAATGACGTTCAACCTCTTGCAAAATATTTCAAACGTAGGGAAATACTTGCAAACAAACAGTTAATGTTATTTAATAAATGATTTCATGCCCATACTCTGAATAACAGTTTTAATTATAGATTTTTAAAAGCAGAAATGCGATCTATTTAGATAAACTAAATTAGAGTTCTAAGAAGGTTACTCAAACTATATCTATGGCAGCTACAGCAAAGCAAAATTATAAAGATGGTTATTATAAAGATGACTACCATCTAAGTCAATGGACCAGATTAAAAAAAAATTATTACAATTTTCAAATTATAACATAATACATATTACTTTTTTTTCGTTCTGTGATGCAAATGAGAGAAAAATTAGGAAAGACGTGGGGTATCAATTACCCTCAATTTAAGTACCAAAGCCCTGAATTTGAGCTATATTTTACAATTAGTTCGAGAGTTGTATTTTCTTGTATATTATTAACAAGAGAAAGGAATTACCTGAAGCATAATTGCACTATCACTAAGACTTTGTAACATATGTTGCAACATTTTTCCTAAATTTAAATTGAATAAGGTGCAAGATTAATTAATAAGATATGCATCAATAAAATGATTAAATACACGTTAAATGTCTTCAATGTCAGTCACCAATTACTGACACTGAACTTTCCGTTCGGATCACGTCGAACACCAATGACTGATGGCATACTTCCATTTCGTACTTCATCAGTCATCGATGACATAAGATTAAGATAAATTAATTACATATGCTCAACAAAATCATTAACATTTTAAATTGTTTGTCAGTCACTGATGATTGACACTGAACTTTCCGTTATAATCGCATTAGTCACCGATGGCATAGGATGCAATATCAATTAATAAGGAATGTCTCAATAAAGTGATTAACATGTTAAGCGCCATATCACTCACCAGTGACGGACAGCATACTTTCATTTCGTATCTCATCAGTCACCAGTGACAGACTTTGTACATTTCCTTCAGGCCATATTAGTCACTATTTATTGACAATATAATTTTCGTTCTGGTTGCATCAGCCATTTTTAACTGGCGATATACATCAAAAAAATATTTAATGAGTTTTAATCAGGAGATCGCAAAATAATGCACTTAAATACATATAATCTTATCGCAACTCTACATAGATCTTTGGTTATCATTATATCAACGAAATCGGATATATAGAGGAGGATTAAATAAAAAGAACGTCAAGATACTCTTTCCGTTTAACGCATTAAGAAAACTCGGTAATTTTTAAAACAGTGCTTCTGATAAAAAATAAAATGCGGGACTTCAATTTTGAATCTCACTGTCTCGTAACACAATCATAATCGCATAAAAGTCAATTAAATTATATTCAAGTAGCCCCGTTTAATTAAACATCGAAATTATGGAATCTTCTTTGACATACGAATTGATAATGATTTTTATATCCTTTATGCATTTTTATAAGTGCCAAATGATACTCTACTTTATGCAATTGATTCTATTGCAGATACTATCTTTATGAATAAACAAATGATATATATATATATATATATATATATATATATATATATATATATATATATATATATTTTAAGTCAATTCCTAGTTAGGTCAACAAAAAATTTATTTTAGTTACTTTTTATTAAATAATTACAATTACTGTAATTACGTATATACGTATGACAGAATTACAATATCAAGTGGCAAAACAGAACTTAGCGACATGGCGAGAGATTTGGTGATTTTAGCGAACAAATAGAAATTACAGGACAAATTTAATTAATTAATATTTGAAAAAATACTTCATTAACATCAAGTGCTATCCACTACAAGTGTATTTTAACTTGAGTGGCTGAATAAAAAGTATTTTATTAACGATTGAAAATTTGAACAAGATATATATATAGAGAGAGTGAGCTAATAGTAGGAATTGAAAAAAAAAAAGAGGGTCTTTACACATACAATAAATAGCTATACTTAAGAAAGACAGGCTAAATCCGATGTCAGCCCCAATCAGAGGCTAATGGCGTAACAAACAAATCACACCCCTGAAGTAGTAATATTTGTTCATTTTATTAGTGCTATGGCTCTATTTATCATTAAAAAAATTAATATTTTTTTGTTTGCAGTGACCTTCAAGGAGGCGTATTAACACATCACTATCTACTCGCTGTTGAGCTTAGTGAAAAACAGTACATTTTGAATAAACTCCATGTTGGTCCATTGTCTAACTTACCTTTCAAAATTAAGTTCCGATAGCTTATTCAAAATGAGAAGATTAAAATCAGGAAGGCTCATTAAAATCAGGAAATTCGCTCATTAAACAGAAGACGACGGCACTAATTCATTCATTAAATGGAAGATGACGGCACTAATTCTTTTATTAAACAGTAAATGACGGCACTAATTCATTCATTAAACAAAAGACGACGGCACTAATTCATTCATTAAACAAAAGACGACGGCACTAATTCATTCACTAAACAGAAGATGACGGCACTAATTCATTCATTAAACAGCAGATGACGGCACTAATTCATTTATTAAACAGTAGATGACGGCACTAATTTATTCATTAAGCAGGAATATATTTCTAAAAAGACAGTTCTAATAGAAATAAGGCAAGCAGAAACATGACAAAAGAGAACTATAGATTCTCAGAAAACAGTAAAACGAGTCACAACAGCTACATTTAGCTTGCAAATGCAAATTGCGAAATCTGCCACTTCCAAAACTAAAAAACTGCATTAATAATTAAATCCATTGAAAAGCATCCTCAATTTTTTATATGATTATTTAAAAAATATACGAATTTGAAAAGGCATAAAGTATTGCAAAATATTCATAATTTATACAGTATTCATAAATTTATATAAATGATATTTAAACTACCAATCATCAGCAAACCTAGATCGAGAATAAAGAATTCATAAATCAAAAAAGTTTTACAATAAAATAACCAAACAATTGTAAATGAGATCTTGATATTCGTGGAAAGACTTTTTAATCGGTCCCTTTAGAATAACAGGAAAAAGATAACATTTGATTGTATGGGAGAGATATGGTCACAGCAGAGTTAGACCCAAGGGCTAATCGATTTCAGTCAATAGTGGTAAAGCGCATTGATCCTCTACAATTTCTTTTTTCCAATGGTCCTTTCTTCCATCTAATATCGAAACGTAGAGGTAGTGCCCCTAACCATTATGAAATAGATAGCATCCATTCAATGTCAAACAGAATTTTATAGAGGGCTTTAACAATCTCTATATAGAAAAAGCTTTATCTAGACAATTTTTTTTTAAAGAGAAAACAGCTTTCACAGTTTTTTCCCTCCTTGAAGAAATGAGAGTTCTTTCGTACTTTAAAAGTAGATTTTAAAGAACAGATTTTCTTCGGGTTATTCTGTAATCAAAATATTTTAAAGACAACTTCAATTCAAAAATTAGCATTGTTTATTGCAAGTGCCCATACTGAACAATTATTCACAAGCAGAATTTAACAATTGTATTTAATTGCAACTATTAAAACAATAGTAATTTATTTTGTTAAAAATTTTATAATTTAATAATAAAAATTTTCAAATCGGTAAAACTCAAACACTACTGATTCATTTCAAATGAAAAGTTATATTAGTAAAGCCTATACCATATTAACCTAATGTTGTCTATATTACACGCATATCCGATTCTGTGTATCAAAGGTATATTAATTTTGGTACAGTCTGGTTCTGACGAATGGGCGCGTGTGATTTGAGAGTGATAAGAGTTGCGTTGTATCAACTAAATATATTTTAATGAGTTAGATGAGAGACGTGAATTAAAATTTGACAGTCTGATTGTGCTTTGTTAATCCCTAATGCATATTGTTAGGAAATTTCATCCACTAAGTTCGTTAATCTTACCACAGCCACCAAATCTAACGGACAAATTAAATTCCGCTAAAATTTGATGACGGGTTCGCTTGTAGTGGGTATACGGTGTTACACAGTCAACAGGCCTCTACAGCAAATAATATTAACACAAAGACACAGATGACAATATACAGCCGAGACGCACACAAGCAATACTCAGAACAAAAAGCAGCCCATAAGTAGTAATAGGTAGCTAACAACAACCACAGGACACAAAGTGGCCAGACAGAACTCAATAGAAGGAGAGAATCTTCGTAGCTATTGTCCACTGTCTCTTCGTTTTAGCTGCATCTAACTTCTACGACTGGCTAATCTATACACTGCATCACTACTATACGACTGGCTACTCTATACAGAATTCGATACTGCTTCTATAATTACCTCCATGATTCAGCACACATCTCAATTCACTAATCGTTTGAGCTCCACTCAACGCCTGCGCTTCGCTTGATTGACCCAACTAATTCGCCGTTCACTCGCCATACGACTCTATATTACTACTCGACTGTCTTTGGCTTGGACTGCCGGAATTTTATAGTTCCCGGAGCAGGACAGAGAAGGTTCTCGAACAGTCAATCATATCTCAGCTCCTATTGGTCCTATTGCTAAAATTCTTGAAGATTCATCATTCATTTTGTCACCAAAGGTCGGGGCCACTGATCTGGCATCCGATCAGTATCCAGTAGAACTGGTCTTTAAAATGGTCTTTCGCTATGATGGAGCTAATCATGCTGAGAAGCAACATTACAGATTCGTAACAATATTTAAAGGTATATCAATAATGAGAAATAGGGAATACAGTCGTATATATTGGGATATTACAGTTATATTACTTTTCCGCAAACCGCTTCCTCTCAAAAAATGCACGCTTCTGTCTAAATTCGAAGGCTAGGTGCCATTTCAACAGAGCCACGCTTTAACAACTTTAAAGCAGTTTCTGAATTCAATATATCCTTTGCCGTGTTTTATTTTTTGAGAACGATTCTTTTTTTTTTTTTCTTTCCCTCCGAATGATTACTTAGACACTTTACTCATCCAAAAAAAGCAAATACAATAAAAACAGCAAAGTTTGACTAAGGATTACTGAGGAGATACAGAAATGAATTACGTTGGAATCGATATTTAAACCAAAGAACAGCCATAAGTTCATTGCTGCCAGATCACAACCATGAAAATTCTGAAAATAATTTAAGTTTTTGCAAACAATTGATCGATACTATGCTGTCACAATATATTCTTATTTGCACATATAGAAATAAATATTTCATAGAACTTGTTTCCCAGCAAGTCTGGACAGAAAAATGGTCTTTAAGGAGCAATTTTCATGATAAAATAAAAAGACCAGGGAGATCGAGCTTTGTTCGGCAATTTATATATATATATATATATATATAATTGTCTTATTTTATTTATTTATATTTTCTTTTGAGAAAAGATTTAGATACGAATCGCATACGGATTTTTCATATATTCAATTCAGATTTTTCAATATTTTTCAATCTCATCTCACCTCACAAAATTTTGAGGTACCAGTAGATTATCATCCTATGGCAACAATACAAGTACCATACAAATTTACGAGATGGCGCTATATGACATTGATACTGTCAAAATGGGGACAGATAGAATATCCTTTATCTCATACTTATAAAAATGTGTATGCCTCTCCCTAGTACGTTTTACTACAAGAGTAGTCTCCTTAAATCGTTCTCGCACACTCTCTAATATATAACACTGGCGTACAATAAATATGAAACACTAACTTTTGGCGTGAATTTAACATTTTTACTGAATGTATCGTGTCATCCTTGGCGAGTTATTTGGCGATTAATCCCTGGCATGCATTAATAGCATTTAAAAATCGAATTTGTGTTTTAGACACGTTTCTACTCAATAGATTCAAATAAAAATTTGGCATAAAACTGCACTTTTAGTCACAAAAAATAACAAATTTAATATATTGAAATCATTACTTTTTTTAATTATCTCGTTTACATGTTTCTGTACGAACAGTTCGACAGACAGTCACCCCATAGTTGGATTTTGATCAAAATTTGGCAGGTGTCTACACTATAGATGTTAAATCTGTGTACCAAATCTTATCTTTCTAGCTCTCTTCTTTTTTGTAATTATCGTCTTAAATTATATTCGAATACCTGTACAGATGGATTTCGTTTGAACTCATTTTATTCAAAATATGATAGAAATCTGGACATTTTTGGCAACGTTTGTATACCAACTTTCAATGGTCTAGCTGAAATCGCTTTTGAGTTATCTTTGTCACATATAGACAGACGGACATTTCCCAAAAATATGTTTTTGAACTCAGGAAGGTCTAAAAAGAGGAAATTCGTAAAAATCTCGAGTTTGAATTTTTTAACGATTACTGTACTTTCTCTCTATTTCGTATACGAAAAAGTAAAAATAGTGTGATTTCTGACAACTGCTGACGATGATTGAGAGGATGTTTGGAATTATCTTCCACTAGGGCAAGATTACATCCATTAAGCATGAAGATGAAATGAGAGACGTGTTTTGACTGGCTTGTTTTCTTCACATGTTATTTTGAAATAATTCTATTTTCTCAGTATGAATTACTACAATAAATTCTAAAGAGTGTGTCCCTGTCCTTTTTAATGTACTGAATAAATAAAATACATATTATTTCATATAATCTCACGAGATCATTCATAAAAAGAAGAAGAAACAACACAAATGGTACATTTATATAGGCTTTACTAATTACTTTTTGCTCCGTTTCAGATAGTTCGTGGAAGTTTCTTTCCAAGAGAAGAATCAATGGATCCAGTTCCCTCTATTAGTCTTCTAGAAACTCAGCTAATCCCTAAGTTAAATGAGCCATTTACCTCACTCTTTACTAGGAAGTCTGACTGATATCCAGGGCTTTACAAAAGTTTGAGCCAACAAAAGATGCCACACTTCGACTTTTTCTTGAGTACTTGATTCTTGGATTTGGACGGATATTCTATTTCAACTGGGATTAGAACATCAGGGTTAGCTTACGAGATATTGGAAAATTATGAAAATATGCCAGTTTTTCTTTATAATTATCTTTTATTATATCACTTTTTTAAAAATAGATTTCATGGTTTAGCAAAAACAACTTTAAATTTAATAATTGGAAAGATATTTTTTCACAATAAGGACTGGAGAAACAAGTTTAAAGATATAACGATTAAATTCTGGAGACAGAGTTTGGAATACATTCATTTCATAGTAAATGGTAATCACGAAATAGTTATTTCGTTCAGCTTAAACATCCGGAATATTCTAATTGATTACTATTTCAATAACATAACTTGAAAGAAAAAAGTTTTACTGGCTATCACTAGACTACAGTCCAAGACTTCCCATTGGAAGTACTTTAAGTCATCACAATGGAGTTATTTAATCTTACATGACTATATCCAATGGGAAGCGAGAATCTGCTTACTTATCTAGCAATTTCTCACCCATATACTCGTGGTGTCTTCAACTATTGTGGAAGTAAATAGATGGTAATACTAAAGAGTTATCCACTGCGCCGTCTTAGCGTTTGAGATAATTTTAATGAGCAAGTAAGAGCAGAATTTAGAAAAATAGAGCTCATTAAATAACAAGAACGGATGCGTCTCACAGTCAAAAGTTGGATTCCTCAAAGAACCACCTTGCACTCTGAGCCCCATGTCTTAATTTCTTTATAAAAGTAGTCTTCAAGGTTTTTTTTTTTTTTTCATATCTTTAATGAAAATTGATGACATAGAATATTTTTCTATATAATCAAATACAGATTCTAATCATAATAGAATACTATTACAAATAAGTACAATAATAAAATATGTAAAGTTTATTCTTTAAACAAGTTGATTTTATTGCCCATACAATTACATAAAAAAGTCTTCATTTGACAATGGCAATTTTGTTAGCGAAAGGTAATTGTGTATTACCAAATCATTAAAAAGTTGTGTATTATTATTAAAAAGTATTTTTAGTCTTTGTTGTGGCCGAAATTGTATTGACCATACAAAATTTAACTGATTTTGTCACTATAATGCATGAAAAAATTAAGATTTATTAACGAATATTTTCGTCTGCATCCCATATTCTTAAAAATGGTTGAAAGAATTTAGCAGAATCGAAATCTTAGAAATAAAAGTTTAATCGAATATTTGCAACAGAGATGGCGCCACGAATTACACAACTCTTGTTTAGCAAGATTCCCGCACGAAAACCGCTGAAATAACTACGATTATTTCAACTGATTAAAAAAAAATCGATGAAATTATTTTGATTGAAAATATAATAATAAATATTGATACAGATAAAAAGCGCTACAATGGGAAGAAGAAAAAAAACATTACGCCAACTATACTTTTTTACAAATTATTTTGAATATAATGATAAAAATAATATTTAATTTTGATAGAAATGGAAAAAAATAATATTGGGGTATTTTAACAAAATATCAGCGCCGAGAATTAAATTTTTTCGACAGAGGAATTAAATTATTAAGTGAAAAGCTCAGTTTGTAGGTGAACAAAATAACCACCAATATTCAAAATGTCATCATAAAACGATAAGAATGACAATTGACTTTTATTTGTTAACTGATCGAAAGCATCACTTTCTTATTCAGAAATTGAAAGAATTAGTATTTACTGTTAAAACAAACAAAAAAGGGGGGTCATATTTCAAATTTAAGTAATCAATCATTTTCTAAGCCATTAGATGCAATGATAATGTGATTTGTGATGTTTTTTGGCGCAATAGCCACACTTGGCCATGATGCGCCAAGATGCAATGATAAGCTTCAATATTTGAAATATGGAAAACGATTACATTTGTTATGTTTATTTTTTCCCATAAATAATCCAAACTTTTTTCTAATTATTCTTAACTGTATTATTTTTGAACAGTAGAAAACGATTTTTCTGCAATTATTTTTCAATATAAATCATATGTGCTAAATTTTGTCTTTTGATTATTTTTAATTGTATTATCTAGGTTTAAATTATGGTAACAGGAAAATACTATTCTTTTGAAAGATAGAGAGTTAAAATCAAGTATTTTTTCGCTTAAACATTTAATGCTACTCGTTACGGTTACGGAATAATAAATGTGTACTATCATAAAAGTTGGAGCAATATTGGAGCAATTTTTTGATTTTTACAAAATCAAGTATTATTAAAAGTAATTTCTTTATATATAAAATTCAAAAAATGATTTTAAAAAGCCAAGATAATAGTAAATTATAGTTTAAAAACTTTACGTGCCACATAAAGGGTATGTATAAATTAATCACTGGAAACTATAAAAAATAGTTTTCAAAATTAATATATGTATATCGTTATATAGTAAATTCTTGCGTAATAACCCTTTTCACAAAAAAAAAAAAAAAAAAAAAAAAAAAAAAAGCCTCATAAATTGCAAAACTTAATAGACTTATTTTACATCGTTCGCTAAAATTATTTATCATTATTATTTAAAAAGCAATTAATTCTGAGACACTTCCTGTACTAATAATTTGCTACCATTTTAAGAACGATCTCAAATACAAGGAAAATATAAATTACTAAGTATTTTACATGCACAAAGAGTTCATTATGAAATCGAAAACATGATACAGTTTTGTCACGCCTTCTCAGCCGTTTCACTTGATTTATAATCATTTCGAAATGGTATCTCCCGAGACCTACTTGTTCTACACGTAGAGCCTTCGCTTGCCCGTAAAGCGAGCATTAACGGAAAGTCGTAGATTTTTTTTCCTACAATTGTGTAGGTGTGTTCTTTTTATAATAACTTTATTTTTATTTCTGTAATTCAGCGAACAACTAATTGGTAACAACCCACACACAAATATATTTCTGTTTTTGCACTCTACAGGGTGAGTGTAAGGTCTTGCCCTGATTATAAAAAATTATTTAACAAAAACGATTATCATTTTTTTTATTATCTTCGTAAGTTATAAATTCCTCGGAAAATTCGTAATTAAATCAATTAGTTCAGTAAATTTCATCACATGTCCTCTTTCTAGCTCCAAAAATGTCAAGGCACTTTTCAAGTTTCGTCATATGTTGTCCAGCATTTTTTGTGCTTCTCAAGACATAGCATTCGTTAGCCAACGCATCAATTCTCAATTATTACGAATAGATAAGGCAAACATTTGTAACAGCATTTAAACACTCCATTGAACAGATGTGGCTGATTTTATTTCATATAACCAGAAAAAGCATTACATTTTCTTTTCTCAATTTCATTTCATTAAAACTTCAATGACTCTTACACGTATAAATTAGTCGTTTCGCTAGCTGAATAATATACATATGTATAAATATTAAGAATATGGTTATGAGACAACAAAAATTTTGTATTACTATCTTCAAAGATTATTTCGTACTAACGCTTTGAATCGGGGGGGGGGGGGTTCTGTTCACTCTACATACTAGATTTATTTTGAAATATTTTTTGTCAACCTTACTGTTTCACTTTCTCGTATACGTAGTATTCGACAAAAAACTCGAACTCGATATTTTGTCGAATCTCCACGTTTTAGATCTCCTGGGGTTCGAAAAACACATTTCTGGAAAACGTCCCTTTGTCTCTCGATCTGTGACAAAGATAACTCAAAAACGTTTTGAGCTAGATGAATGAAATTTGGCATATGATCTTTATACCAAATTTGGTGATATTTACCAAATTTTGAGTAAAATACATAGAGAGGAAGTATGTCTGTTCGTCAGTTAGTATATAATTTAATACGATAACTGCAAAAGGAAGAGTGCTAGATGGATAAAATTCAGTTCACATATTTAACATCTATAGTGTAGCGAATTGCAGCAAAGAAGTTGGCCGCTTGTTGGTCTGTACTTTCAGAAACAAGTAACCACGCTAACTTAAAAACCGAATTACTTAAATATATCAAATTTGGTATGGGTTTTGCAATTACAAGTGCAGTTGTGTGTCATATTTTTGTTTCAATCGGGTGGGAAAAATTCGATTAAAACAGAAATTCGATTTCCGGATTTTATTAAGTGTATGCCAGGATTTAATCGCCAAATAACTCGCCAAGGATGACACGATAGATTCAGTAAAAATGGTTAATCCACGCCAAAGATCAAAATTTCGTAATTAATGTACACCAATGCCATTCAAGGCGTTCTCTAGGATAACGCCGTTATTGGGCAGTGTACGAGAAAGTTTTTGGGAGACCACCCCCGCTGATTTTTCTAGCCTTTTTCCTCCCATTGCTTTACCAATATTTTTTTCTTTCCACGGTTAAGGAGGTAATAGAAAGGGGTACTTCAGTAGAACTAAAAAAAAAAAAAAATCAATATTTTTCTCCTTCTTCTAAAATCAATCTATATGTTTTCTTATCATCCTGTTGATTGTTTTAAGGTCTGGTGCACACATCGGCTTTTTATTAGAACAAATCCAGAATGAAAAATAAAATGTCTGACCAGTAATTAACTGTGCGAAATACATTGATAGCGCACACGTATTTCGCTTCAAATTAAGGTGTTGAGCAAGCCATTACCGATAATTTTTGCTCAGTATTTCCGCCATAGATATGAGAGAACTCGAAGTTATGTGTGCATGTCCTACCCACCAGAAAACAATGTACTTCACGCCTATTACCACTTTTCCAATATTTTTGGCAAATGACCAGTCATAAAATATTGGATGGCTAGTCATATAAATCGAATTTTAATACTATATCTCATTATATCATTTAATACATATGATTCAATGGAATAGAAGTAGACACATACCAATGACATTGTCGGCTAAGGTATGATAACCAAGGCTCAGTGGTAGATTAAAGGAAAGGCAGTGGTAAGTGGTTGATTTTGAGACCTAAAGCAATTCGCATTATGAGTTCCCTCTTTTAACTTTTTAGATACTAGCAAGGCACATATATTTCACTCACATTTTAAGAATACAGCTGGGATACAAATTTATCTGAGGCATTAGATATAAAATTTATTATAATGTATCGGAGCAGTATATCACGAACAGGAGCATACATTTTACAATAAACCAGATGGCGCTGTTTATTTTCCCAACAAAAAAACTGAAGGCAATTCTGTTTTACTTGAGTGTTATCAAGTTTTGATCCACTGATTAGATTTGCAACTTTTTAAAATTTAATCTTGGATTAGATATCGTAAATATTTAAATAAGCTTTCATAATAACTAATAAAAATCGAATTTTATGCATTAATTGACATTTTTTAGCTATGAGAATATTATCTACAATAACCTAAAAATGGACCGAACGCTTTTTTTTTGTTGTTGTTGTTAGCTCAAGTTTCGGTTTAAAAATCATTGGGAAAAAATGTCAAGTCAAATTTATCTTACATGGAAATTGTTGTTTTGATTCTCCGAATAAACGCGGTTAAAACATTTTCAATGACGTTCGTTTTCGCTGTTAAAAATATCAATTTAGTTTTGTATTTCAAAAGTTTTTAATCTTACTAATGTAAATTATTTATTAAAGGTTAATACTTCTATTTCAGTAACTATTTATTATGATGCAATTGGGCAGCTTACATTTTCTGCACAATATTGATAAATATTGTCATAACTAAGAGTACTTAATAATACAGACCCGAACATGACCAATCATACTTCACAATAATATTTTATAGCTACACATTTTTATTTGTAAAAACAACAAATTATAGCTAAATATTTTATAATTCATAGAATTTGTACATTTTACAAATTTATTTATTTGGAAACAAAATAATTACATTATTTTAATCAAACTGCCTGTATTTCTCCGCTCCCACTTCTCTGCTTCCTATACCAGCGGCTTTAAGTAGCCAATTAGCTTAATCGAAAACCCGCCGTTCAAAGTTATAGAAAACATTTGTTGCAACTTGACACAGAGCGGCAAGAAAAAAAATATTCTGGATTTACCAAGTTAGTTAGTTTAGTTATAGGGGCTATTTTGGGACGAACCTCCTAATTTTGAACGGCGGTCAGATGACAAGAACGACACCTGAGCTAGCACCCCCTCTCCACACCACACCAGCGAGAGGACGTTTAGCATGATGGATTTAACGTGCAACAGACCCCCTTACACGATGGTTCTTCGGTGGAATCGGGTCTCGAACCTGAAACCCTACGGCTCACAAGGATTTACCAAGAGAATCAAGAATTAAAAAAACAAAAAAAGACTCTCTCTATTCCGTGTGTGCTTTTATTTATTTATTTTTCATTAAGTTATGCAAAAAAGTATTTATTGCAGATTTACCTACAACGTTCTTGAAAAATCTAGATAAACTAAGGACTTATCATTACTTTTCCCCCGATTCTCTTTCTTTACTTTTATCGAGGCCGTAACAAAATTATTGAATATTTTGCCACAAGTGTTTGCTACGCTTTAACACTGGTCGTCTGGGGGGGGGGATAAGAATTCTTTAAACACGGCATGAACTATTTGAAAATTCAGATATAAAATCCATATAAGAAATACAAATCAATGAAATACTTTAATATACTAGGACGTAAGAATGTTCCAAAAACATAAAAGAAATGCTTTCAATTCATTCCATTAAAAGAGCACTTCGCAAGACACTAAATAAAACAACCTCTTCCATTAGTCTATAAAAAGGTTTCTTCGGTGCATGTCTGAATTAATTTGTTCGATGGTATCATTATTTATATTGTTAGAAAAGTGCATGCTATAACAATTGCCGTGAAATCAATGAAATTAATGTATTTCAAGCAAAACTAATCATCAATCTACGAAGTTATTTTTACAGCACGTCATAGCTAGTTTATACCACATAACTATTAAAATTAAATAGAGAAATAAGCATTCTCTTGATTTTTTTTTTTTTTTTGTAAAAAAATATTAGAATAGCCAAAAACATAATAAAAATTTTATAAAATTTTTTTTTGAAAATCTCCTTTGTTAAAAAAATTAATAAATTGTGGTAAGAATAACGAAAATCAAAAAATTTTTAGCGATTAAAAATGCAATATATGATAAAACTAATCGTCTCCGGCGACCAGCTGGTTCACCAGGATATTGGTTATATTTAATTTCAGTTAACCCTTTAAAGGGCCATTTTTTTCTAGTCATATTATGTTAAAATATTTTTAGGCTTGAAATTAGAATAAGAAAAGGGATTCGTTTAACTTATTAGATAAATTTAATTTGATTAATTAATTTGGTTAATTAATAATTAAGTAACAAATCAAGGCATCATTTTGTGTAAGATAAAGAATTGAAGCATCTAAGTTTCTGTCTTTCTAAAAAAATTTGTCAGAACTTATGCCAACCTACATCATTTCATACAATGATTGATAAATTTGGTGGGAAGCATACTTCCCACGGCCCTAGAAAGGGTTAAATCGCTTCGATATAGCTTCATGTCCATGATACCATCAAACAGTCAGACATTAAAGTTATGTCATTTTTATTCATAAATGTCCTGTTCCTAATGTATATGATTCTTTCTAAAGGACACTAATCCTATAAAATTAAAGCGCTGTTAAAAAACGCACTTTGTACAGCCTTTAAATTCCACGAAATTGTAACCACTTATTTTATTTGTCTTGTAAATTACACAGATCTTAAACAGAATCCATTTTCTTTACCATTCAACAATGGATTAAAATTAGGCTAATAAATATTTGATGAAACAATAAATTCAGGGCAACAATGTAATCTATTACTGGAAATTGAAAAAAAAAGGGAATAAATCTTAAAAAATTTCCAAAATTCTTTTAAATTTTGCACGATTACTAAATTGGTATTATTAAAAAATTAAATTTTGAAACGATATAAAATTTGTTTTATCACAATAACATTTCCGGAAGTTATCTAAAAAAAAACAGCGACATTAACCTCAATTTTTAATTAAAATTGAAAAAAAAAAGAAAGAAAATCGCTCTTGGGTGTATATTTTTATCCTTTAAGGTATTTTTGTAGGTTAAATGATCTAGCCTGTAGAGTAGTTATAAGACGGACATTCATCTTTACTATTAATAGGGGAACAAAAGAATTCAAGAAATAATACAATTAACAATTTTTTTAAAAATATTTGTTATGCCTTTTGTGATTAATAGCACTCGGTATATCCTAATTAGCGAAGGCTATGAGCTAAAGATTCATGTTTTCTTTTCATGATATGTTCTATTGAGCAAAATGATACTGAAGTACTTAGGTATAATCTGAGACAGAAGTCTCATATGAACTCGAGTATATGGAGGAAGGACTTTTCCCAGAAGATTTTCAGGGGAAACTGGTCCATATTTTCGTTCCTCTTAGATGAAGGCCAGAAAAATCGATAGCAAAGTTTAGCAAACAATCTTCTCCAGAAGCCTGCAAGCGGTCTATCAGTTTCTCAAAAATGCAGTTTAAGAATACAGTCAGAATATAACCTAAGATTTCCTTCCTTCAATACAAATACACAATTAATCCATTCCTATTCTGTATAATTCAATATAACATAGAATTCTCAACATTATAAACACTATAAATTTATGTCATATAAGTTTCTTATCTAATGGTATAGATATTTGAATTTCTATGCAGTTGTCACTGCCAATTATTAAAAATTGCATTTTAGAAACATTTTTTTAAGAATTTAACTAAATATAGAAGAACCTTTAAATGTGTATGTAATGTGTAAACTTCGAGGGCATTATCAATTGTGCCGTAAACAATGGCTGTCGAGGTAGACAAAGAATTATGCTGAATAAATTTTATAAATATTTTTGCCACTCGGTTTTATCACGATTGACAATATATCGCATTTCCTTTTTTCTTTAAAGATATTATATTTTTAATAAAATTCAATTGATTCAATTTAAATTGAACAATGTTGAATGATGTCTGAGTTGAGTTGCTCTTTTTCATTTATTATGCCTATTAAAAGAAAAATAAACCAAATTAATTTATTGAATTAAATTTAAAGATGAAAAAATTAAATTGATTAATTTTCGGAAAAAAATTATAACTTAATGCAAAGTGCAATAAAGGTAGATGCTAGAATATCATAAACAAATTTCAAAAAAAAAATATTTAAACCTCACGTTGATCATTTTAGAAAAAGATACTACAAAAATTTCAAAAAAAAAAAAAGTTACCGAGCCCCTCTTAAAATTTAGTAAGTGTATTTATTCAGTTTTTACAAATTACTTTTATTTCAAAAATTATTCCACAAAAGTTAATTTTTTACACCATTTATTAAGCCTAAACATACATACTTCTGAATAGAAAATGAGTTTCGTTTTCACTTAAAATTAAATCTTTAAAGATTAAATTATAATTTCAACAACTAATGTAATAATCAAAAATGAAGTTCACAAAACGCACAGAAAAAATAATTTGCATCTTACTTTTAGCATTTTATTAATTTGCTTTTCTAAATCGAAAAAATGTGAGAGGCAATGCATATAATCTTCTTCCTAAATTATGATTTTTACTCTACAAATTCTTTCTCCCTACCAATTTTTCTGAAATTCAAATAACAAACACATCATACTGAAAAAAAAATAACTCCGTTTATCACTTAAAATAAAATAAAATAAAACCCAGAAGTCGGAAATTTCCTTCATTTACAGACCTTGCACACATTGACTGCACTTTTCCATGCCAAATAATCACACGGTGAGCAACATTTAATCTCATTTTTCGTTTCGAAATCCTCCTTTTACAAACTTTTTTTTAAAACTTCTCCGGGAAAAAAAGCTAACAAGATTGAGGTAAAAAAACTTTTTTTGAGGGGGCATTTTCCTTCTGGACCCCCTCCCACCCCATTTCTTCAGAATACTCTTTTGAGAATTTCGAGCACGCAGTTTCCGCCCCGAAAAATCCTTCATTTCCGGGATACGGAGCTAAGTAAGGTGGAAAAAAAAGGGCAAAAAATAAAGGATTTTGCCCCTTTTTCCTGCAGTGAGAAAAAGGGCCAGAAAATGTCGGAAATGAGGAGTGCGCCGCGCAGTTAGCTAGTTTCATATTTTTCTGGCCTTTACTCATTTTTTTTTTATCTTTAAACATTCTTAGCACTGCAGCGCATTTTCAAATAATTTTCCAGGCACACTTTTTTTAAAAGACTTTTTTTCCCCTTTTCTTTCTCCCTCTCTCAATTCTGGATTTTTCATTCTTTTCATTTCTGGTCGGAAATATGAAGGGATATGTCGAAAAATAAACTAATGTTAAGGAGTTAATGTATAAGAACACATGACTCTATAGAATTCATTCCCACACCAAGAAATACAATGATATCACGTTTTACGTCTTGATTCGTCTACATACATTCGGCAAAATTTGAAACAAAGGCAGTTATGAGGGTCATTCCTCAACAAGCTTCAAATAGACATAAAAAATATACGGATAGAGAATCAAATGAATGAATTTTCTAAAAACATGGTTACTTTTTCCACATGTCGGCAAAATCTTAAACCCAGGCAATTATGAGAGCTATCCCTATTCCCCAAACCCCAATTAGTAATAAAAATATACAAGAGTAGAGAACAAGTTAAATTCCTTTTCTACAAACATGGTCTCTTTCTCGACATATCAGCAGAATCTGAAACCAAGAAAATTATTAGTGTCATCTCCCCTCCCCCACCACACACACAAAACTCCAGTTTAAAAAAAAGACAAAAATAGAGAACAAAATGAATTCATTTTCCATAAACATGGTAACTTTTTCGACATGTCGATAAAATCTGAAACCCAGGTAATTATGAGAGTTATCCATCTCCCCAAAACCCCAATTAGTAATAAAAATATACAAGTGTAGAGAACAAGTTTGAATTCATTTTCTACAAACATGGTCTCTTTCTCGACATATCAGCAGAATCTGAAACCAAGGCAATTATTAGGGTCATCCCCCCCCCCTCACCACCACCACACACACAAAACTCCAGTTTAAAAGAAAGACAAAAATAGAGAACAAAATGAATTCATTTTCCATAAACATGGTTACTTTTTCGACATGTCGACAAAATCTGAAACCCAGGCAATTCTGAGAGTTATCCCTCTTCCCAAAATCCCAATTAGTAATCAAAATACACAAGAATAGAGAACAAGTTGAATTCATTTTCTACAAACATGGTCTCTTTCTCGACATATCAGCAGAATCTGAAACCAAGGCAATTATTAGGGTCATCTCCCCGCCCCCACGACCACCACCACCACCACACACACACAACACCAGTTTAAAAAAAGACAAGAATAGAGAACAAAATGAATTCACTTTCAACAACCATGGATACTCACTCGATATAATCGCCGTGAGGATTAAAGCATTTGTATTATTTATTGTTTTACAGGTTTTCGATACTCCCCCCCCCCCTCGAAGAATGGTGCTACAAATAATGAGAGATGGATCTGAACATTCCTTTGAAACTCCTCATTAAGAAGCCTCTTCAATACTCTACTTCATTCCAACTATATTCTTTTAAAGAGAGAATAGGCGGCAGGAATGCTTAAACACTCACCTTCCAAAATCTCAAATTTTGATGCTGGACGACCAGCTCTTTGCATAAGATTCCAATATCCTCCATTTTTCCCCAGCCGCTCGATCAATTGTTGAACAGGATCTCTTCGACAGACTTGTTCAATGATAGAGAAGGAAAGCAGCTTAGAGCCAAGTGATTTTCAGTTTGTGTCCTGAATTAGAAAACTGGCAAGGAGGTCAAATCTAGGCAACTAATGAGGTGCTTCAAAGGAACTTCAAAGCCCATCTCACATCACTGATGATAAAGTTCTTTGAGAAGAGGGTCAGGAACATGGTCCAGGCATGACAAAAGCTTGAAACTTCACGGTGATTATGTGAAAAGTAACCATGTTTATACCTAACTTTTGCTAATAAATTCATTTTGTTCTCGACTCTTGCCTTTTTTTATGGTCCACCGTAGATTAAGAGAGGGGGGAGGTTAAGAGAAACAAGCTCACTTATTTTCAAATGATTTAATATAAATTCTGCTAATTTGTTCTAGACACTTTAAAATAATATAAAAATACATTTTAGATTATATGAATACAGTTTCAATGTTTAAAAAAAAACTATAAAAAAGCAATATGAAAAGATAAGGCAAAGAATAAATGAATATTTATTTTTTGGCCTTCACATCTTTATACCTTTCTGAAGACTAATTGGCACATCGAAGAACATGAAGAGGGTACAGATATCACAATTTGAAATTAAATCAGCGGCGTAGCTAAGCAAAATGACAACAAAAAAACCAGTGGCAAAGGATTCCCCAAAACTTTTTCGTTTACTCTCCCAAAAAGCTGTTATCCTAGACAACGCCTTCCATTACACTGGTGTAATGATTTGATCTTGAGCGATCTAATAAAGGGTAGCGTTTATATATAATTTTCTTTATATACAGCCTTATTTACATAAAAACAACTCTTTCTCATCTAGGTTAAATGAATGATGCTATTTACAGCACGAAATTTAAACAAGAATAGTTCCTCGAACTAATTCGGAGAAAAAACCTTCACAAGAACAGCTAACAGGCGGTTGGCGTTTCAGGCTACTACGGGGGTAGCTCTCGGGTTGCACCGAATTGTTTCGGGTGAAATTTTTCTCAGAAATCCACTTTACACCAAGCTCCTCTCTTCCTCTTCTTCCAAAAAATCTCACCTTTTATTTTTCTCTCAAACTCCAACTCTCCTGTCCACATTGGTACATTTGGGCTCCCTGATACCCAATCACCGTTCAAAACAAACCTGAATGGTCTCTGGTCGACCGTTGGAAACGTTCATTGATGATCCACCCTTCACAATGGGAAAAAATGAAGAACATCTGAAGACATCTGGAGTGTTTGACACTCTCGCCTTTAGAAGAGACAATTTATTTCCCTTGGAAACGCACGTGTGGTTCCTTATTTGGACTCGCACTAATTGGCAAGATGACCGTACTTGAAAGGAGGGTCCCGCATTTGGCAATCTGGAGGCACTTAACATTGTGGGAGTTCCGTTGATGAAGAATGGCCGGGAATGCCAATTATCGAGTGTGGGAAAAAGGAATGTCACAGTGGTCACCAGGTTTCAGGCCGATTGAGATGAGTCTTTACACTGGTATACAATAGTTACGAAATATTAATCTTTGAAATTAATTTACAATTTTTACTGAATTTATCGTGCCAGCCTTGGCGAGTTATTTGGCGATTAATCCCTGGCATGCAATTAAGAAAATCCGAAAATCATATTTGTGTTTTAGAAGTGTTTTCTCCAGACAATTGAAATAAAAAAATTGACACAAAACTACACTTGTAACACAAACTCATAAACCAAATTTGATATACTTAAGTCATTGCGATTTTGAGTTTTATACGTTTCTAAAAGTACAGACCGACATGCGATCAAACCGTTGTAAGATTTGGCTTAAAAGTTGACAGCTGTCTACACTATAGATGTTCAAACTGTGTATCAAATTTTAACTGTCTTGCTCCTTTCATGTTTTAATTATCGAGTTATTTTCATTATATTAGAGTAGATGGACAGACGGATTTCGCCTAAACAAATTTTTCTCAAAATTTGATAAATCTGCAAATTTGATGTAAAGACCTATACCAAGTTACATCCGTTTACAAAATTGTGTTTTTTAAATTAAGGAATGTCTAAAACCCGACAAAAACTGAAATTGACTTCAATCGGCGAAAACGAAAACAGTGGCATTACCGTATGGGAAACTAATATCACTTAACCTACTAAAATAACCTTTTAAATTCAATGAAACATACGTGCAACTAATTTCATTAAAAGATCGGGCAATTTTATCAATCTTTCTCAAAGTTTTCGTTTACTTGGTCACCAAGATGGTACTTAGGGCCCTTTCGAAATAGTACAGTGTCATGACAAGTCACGTGACCTGTGGCTTTCTACTAACATCTATGTAACTTATTGTGATTTTGACAGATGGTTTCACATGCACATGCATTACACTGTCGTTTTGAGAGATTCGGTTACGTCCTCCCGTTGGTGTGGTGTGGTGTGGAGAGGGGGGGAGCTGCCAGCTCAGGTGTCGTCCTCGTCATCTGACCACGGTTCAAAATTACGAGGTCCGTCCCAAAATAACCCTAGTGCTGCTTTAAACGGGGCGTTAATATAACTAAACTAAACAAACCAAACTTGAGAGATTCGGTCCCAAACTTTAACGTCAGATTTTTAAAACATTGTTCTAAACTAATTTAATTATTTCGATGCAATGATTACATACCAAATATCAATAATTTAACCGCTGAAATTTTTAGTTATAGCATTCACGGATGCAAAGACATAATTACAAATACAAGATTAAGAAACAAATAATTAACAATAAAAAAATTTGATTCAAAATTTGATATAGATATACAATTTTGGTGCAAAATTTGTATGCTTAATTATATCAGGCAAATTAGCTTCTATAATGAGAAAACACATAATTATTTTTTAAGAAACAATTCCAAATTTTATGTAATATTTTATGTATGCTTAGAATTTGTAATCAAATAAAGGAAAACAATTTTTTACGTCAAAAAAAACAAAAAACGATAGTTCCTAAAATTAATTTTGATAACTGTTTCATGTTTCTAAAAACTATTTAACAAAATATTAATCATTTCCTTAAAAAAAGCCTTTAAAATGAAATCTTTTCAAAAATTATAAAATGAGAAATTGCATTAATGAAATGAATCAGCCGCGTTAAAATTTATACAATTACATTTTTTTTTCTAGAAGTGCAGAAATTAATTACGAACATACACAGGATAATTGAAATTCGAAATGCTATTTACAAAATATCGATAAAATGTAGCCTTTGGGTATAAATTAAGCCAAAGAGAATCGGAAAGTGGAAAAAAAATATATAGTTTCTTTTACAGTCAGCTGCGTTTAGTTTGACTCTAAAAAAGAAAAAAAAAAGTCCATCGCAAAAGGAAATTTATTTCAATTCTTTAGCAGTAAAGAAAGAAGTATCGAAATTAACTTCAAAGAAAATGGGAGAAAAACTTATTTTGAAATAAACTTGGAACAAAAAGGTAAATAAAATGAAATGAACAGAGGAAAAAAAATCGTTTGCACATGGATTCCAAAAGTAAGAGAGGAAAAAATAATCAACATCTTCGGTAACTAAGTTAAAATAACATTAAAGAAACTTTATTTTTTATTTCTTTTTTCAGCGGAAATGCTAGGGGGTTAAGAATCTGTGAATCGAAGGAAGAACCCAGCAGCTAAATGAATAACATTTTAAACGCACGCCTCTCCCTACCCCGGCAGTTCGTTTAATTTTTTGATTAACGCTTTAGAGTTCGAAAACAAGAAAAAGCAGGATTTTTTTTTAAAAAAAAGAATCTAGTCTACTACTAATGCGTTCGATGCTTTCTTCAAAGTAACAACAAAAACAAAAAATTAATGAAAAAGAAATAAAAGCGTGTTTTTTTTTTCTTTTGTTTGCAGTTAGAGTGAAAAATCGTTTTCTTTCCAGGAAATATTTATAAGAAAAATATAAAATAAGATTCTATGCATGAAAATATAGTAAAAGAAATTGGTTAAGATAGTTTGTTTCAATTGTATTTTATTATGATAAAAGAAAGAAAGAAAAATACGACTTTTCCAAGTAATTTTAAATAATTTCCGAGCACTGATCAATGAAGCATAAATCTGAAGAGCAATAACTATCAAATTGTTTTTCGCTATATATAATAAATTCAAGAGAAAAGATTACAGATTTATGAATAAAAGATAATGTAATTCAGCAAAATGATATCACGCAAGTTATAAAGATAAATTCAGCAAGAAGTAAAACCCATTTCTTTCATTTTTTTACAGTAAAATTGATTGAAACATTATTCATTTTTAACTGGAAGTTAATTTATTTCTAAACAGATATTGCTTTCATACAAGCCTTAAAACTTTATATTATGAATGAAAAAATAATGAATAAAAGTTTTAAGAAAATAGAAGAAAAGAAATTAATTTGTTGCAGAACAATTTTGATAAAAAAAAATTGAAATGAAATGATCAAGGTGCAAAATATAAAAATATAGATTTGTTGACGCTATAGGCTTGCGAAATAATTTGAAATATGTTTATCAATTCTAGAAATACATTACTTTCATTTAAAATTAATTTTATTACTTTATATACAGGAGAGTTCGTCAACTGCAAGCCAAGTATTAAATGAAGAAAAAAATTCTTCAAAAATCACACAACAGATTCAATAAAAATATTTGATTCAATGGAAGGATCAATATTTCATAACTACGGCCCGCCAATGCCATGTAAGGCATTCGCAGCTTTTCCTGCAATTTTAAGTAAAGAAAAGAGAATAACACATTTTTTAGAAGAGTTTGGGAGAAATTTTGGGAAAATCTATTCCTACTGGCTCGTTTCCATATTATCATTGATAAAATAAAGATAACAGTTCTTTAAAAATAATGTGAATTAAGATAAAGCAAATCTAAAATACTAAGCAAATTTAAACTTCAAAAAGACTTTTGTTGTGGTTGTTGTTTACCTGCACAAAAATAACATGAAGAATTTTTTACGGCTATGAATTCTTTTACAAATACAGCCATTAAATATCGCCTTTTAAAAGTTAGAACTAAAATATTCTTTTGATTTTAAAAAAAGAGAACAAAATATTCTCTCTAAAAAAGTTTCCATAGAAATATTTCTTCTGAAAATTTATTCTATTAGATATTTAAAGAGTCTATTTTTAAGGAAGAACACTATATAAGAACAAGAGAAGTAAATTAGTAATTTGATTTTTTTTTTTCATCAATAAATATTTTAAGCTTTCGTTCCACACTTTTATTTAATTGTGTTTTTGTAAGGATGGTATTTTTTGTAATTGATTTTTCACTATCTAATGCTCTAGAATTTTGAAATTTTCCATAGTAAGCATCCTCGATGACAATATAATATTTTGAGAATTTAGTTAGTAATAAATCGGTTGATTTAAATAAATTTTGATTCTGTACTCATGTCGCCCTCTGGAAGTAAATGTTAAAAATGATTTCAGAAGACCCAAAATAATTCTAATAAATAATAATATAATCAAAATATTAAAATAAAAAATAAAAGATAAAATTACAAAGATATTAAAACAGACAATTCTATTCCTTAATATACTAATACATATTATTAAAACCTGTTTATACTAAATTTATTTTTTTCATCAAAATGGAATTCTTAAATATAAAAAAAAAAGCTTCATGATACTTCGTATATCTTAATGACTTTAAAAACAACCGTTTCACTTATTTCTATAAGAAAAAAATTCCTAAAATCACTATAAAAAAATTGTTTCCTCAAATAGTTTCATTTATTTTGAATGGTTATCGTGAAATTCTAACATCTAATTAAAAATAAAAATAAAAATAATTATAAATTTTAATTATTTTTCACTTCATAAAGATAGACATTTATACGTTAATAGACAAATGCAATGCTATAAAAATATTTCGTTAACTTCGTTTAGAAATAACATGATCAACAATAGACACCAATCACTTATAAAGAATAATTCATAAAAAAGTTAATTATAAAAGGTTAAAAAAGAGGAATTATTTTGTAAAAATAAATATTTTTATCAAAGACGAAAAAAATTAAATAAATAAACACATTATGTTTACAATAATCAAAGTAATTAAAATCTGGAAAAAAAATCGAAGATTTTTACTTGAAAAACATTTCAGACACATTGCCAATTTTACAAAATAAATTAATTACTTCTCAGGTAAAAAAAAATAAGGAAAGGAAAAAAAATGAGTATAATGCACGTGCCAATTTTAACAAGACAAAAAAAGAAAAAAAGGAAACTGAGATTGAGAAACTTAATAACATTCTTTTATTTAAAAGATACAAGCGAATATAAATAGCAAAATCTGCAAAAGCATATTAATATGAATAAATGAAAAACGATATAAAAGATAGGGAAGATGTTCGACATTATTTTCTGGTATCTTTAAATACTTAACGCAATTAATACTTAACTTCACAGTATTGTGTACATAAACCAAATAAGTGTTTTGTGTTTTCGCGCTTTCTGAACTGGATATAAAAATTTACATAAATCTATAAATTGGGTCTCAGAAATTGGGTAACAAATTGCGATTTTTAATATTTGCACTTTGCACACTAAGAGATAGTCAATAAGCTTTTGAATTTGCCGCATTTTGATAACACAATAATTAATTTGATTTGTTGATTCTTATCTGAGGGACATAATTCTAAAAATGCCAGTCCGTGAATCCTATTTTGGGCTGGGATTTCAAAAATCAAAGGGACGAGTTGAACATATAAAATACACAAATTGTAAATAAAATGGGCGTAATAAATGTTGATAAAAATGCATGGTAAAAATAACTATTTCAAGGAAACTAGAGGGAGTGACCCCACCCCCCGAAATTTTCTTATATACTTCTTTTATAATGGGATTATGTAAGAAAGACATGCAGTTAATACACAAGGACTAGAAAATCAAATATGCATTTTTGAACGCCCTCTCTCCACTTTTTTTAACCGATTGAAGCTTAAATTTGACATAAAACTACAATTGTAATCACAAGATAATATACCAAATTTCATTAATTTAAATCTTCGGATTTTTGAGTTATAGCGTGCGAAAGTATATACCGAAACATAGTCAACCCTTTGAAAGATTCGGTTTAATATTCTATACGGATATACATTTCCGATGCTTAATCTGTGTATCAAATTTTAACTTCTTGCTCTTTACACTTTCCAGTTATCATGCTCGCTGGTATTTAAACAATTGGACAGACAGACATCCTAAACATAAATTTCATTAAAAATTTGGAACAAATTTATAAATTTGTTAATAAGTTTTTATACCAAATTACATCCATCCAGCTCAAAACGTTTCGAAGTTAACGTATTCACAATCCGGCACACATAATTCCATAAATACATTTTTCGGACACAAACACGTCTGGAAGTGGAGATTCGTCGCAATCTCGGAGTTTACATGCATGAGAAAGTACAGACCGACAGATGGTCAACCCCTCGTCCGATTTGGTTCCATTTTCTATACGGATCTTAATTTTAGATCCGTACCAAATTTTATTTTCTTAGATCTTTACGTTGTCCTGTTATCGTGTTCATTTGTAATCGAACAAACGGACAGACAGACATCTACATAAATTCCGTTGAAATTTTAATAGAAATCTACAAATTTGATATTAAGTTTTTATACTAAACTCCATCCATCTAGCTCAAAGCGTTTCGAAGTTAACGTATTCACAGTCCGACAGACATAATTCCAAAAATACGTTTTTCGGACACAGGCGCGTCTGAAACGTGGAGATTCGTCAAAATCAAGAGTTAGAATTTTTTTTTTTTTTTTGAAGATTAATATATCTCCTTTTTGCATATTTCGAATATGAAAAAGTAGGAAGTTAAGATAGCCAGATTTAAATGGTTCTATTCTCCTTCGAACCACTCCTTTAATCATTTCCTGAAAGCTAGGATAATGGGAAAGAAAAAAAAAGCATACGTTTCACAATATATCTAACTAAGCATACGCTCCACAGATGGCGCTATAATCACCAATTACCCGGACTATTGGGCGTCTAAGGTTCTATGAAAAGAGGAAAGGGACTAAAAAAAGGAAAATCCATTTTTTTCCCTCGAAATATTCCGAAACCAACCCACTCCCTCTCCAGTTCCCACAGGAAAAGGAAGGAGATGGAGTGACAAAGGCACAGGATAGAAATGGTGTGGCCCATCTTCGACGATATTTTTTTAGGGGAGGGGGAGGGGAAAGCTGCATTTCATTTCAGGGATGTGAGTTTCGCTTTCATGCATTTTTATATCCTGGCAAGGAATCGTATTTGGGGGAAAAAATGAAATGAAACTATATTGTTTGATTTATTCGATTTCTGCTGGAAGACATGTGGTTGGAGGAGACGAAATTTTCTAAAATCGAACGGCTACAGAATCAAAATATCTTCCTATTGATTGGGTATTGATATAAAAATATTCTTTGTTCGTTTTCGGCATTTGTTTGGTAAAAATAGACGGAAGAGGGGGGGGGGTGAAGATACAATATTTAAACCTAAAGTTAGGACTGGATTTAAACACCGTAGAAGGCTTACAATGCAAATTTCGGGGTCCACTGTCCCCTCCAATTTTTCAAAATTAATTTGTTTCATAAATTTTAATTTAATTTTTAGATAAATCATTTTAATAATCAAACTTCTGAAACAGCAAAAAGCTTGATTGCAGACTACTTTTTTAAATGTTGTTTTAAGTACAATACCCTCCCGATTATGCGCGGATAACAAAAATCGCGGATAATCCGAAAAAAGCTAAAAACAGGTATAGCAAAAGAGAAAACAGTCATTCCAACTTGGAAAAATCGTTTTATGTACAATAAAACGTAAAATAAACAGCAGGAAATGTTTAACTAACGCTTAATATTTTAGTTTATCACTCAAAACTAACCTAAAATGCATTTTGTTAATGAAAACAGAAAAGTGCTTTGTACTTACGAGAGGCATCAAGGATGCTTAGAAAAATTAATACATATGTACTGTATGTAATGTATTATGTAATTACAAAAGCATAACTGTAAAACTACACCTTTTTGAAGAAATCAGTCATTTGTGTTTGCTTCTTGCTTTGGAAACATTTTCTCTTTGCTTGATAGCAAAAAAAAAAAAAAAAAAAATACTTAGTGCGGCAGGCGCGGATAATCGGGAGTCTACTGTATACCGCGCATAAAAAAATACACATATGAAATTTATAGTAATATTACACCGCAGAGTAATAAAAACTTTTCTTGTGATAATCAAAAAATATTTAATAATAAGATCGGATATTTTTTTTTAAAAAATTATAAAGCATCACATTTTCTTAGAATTATAACATAAAACTTGCCAATAGTTATCATTTAAGAATGTTATAAGAATAATGCTTCAAAATTAATTAAAATAATATCTGATTTTTAATTTTGATTGTGATTCGATGTGGTCGACTGTATGACCTTTATAATTAAATGAAAATACAAAATTAAATAGCTTTCGAAATGTCACAAAAAATTATTCAGGACTCGGTGCCCCATAAAATAGTGGTCCCTTAGAAAAATATCTACTTAGCCGATTTAATAATACAACCATGCATCCAGTCTGAAATACAATATCCTGATAATGTTTTAGAATTGATTTATCTATCGTCATTTTAATTTTAAAAATATGCTTTTGATTATACAGTAACAATAACAGACAAAAAAAATTGATATCATCGCCAAATTCGAGAGCGAAAATTCAGTCAATTAAAAGAAGTATTGCAATAGTATATACTTAAAAATATTTTTTAAAAATTCTAGATTTAGAGAAGAATTTTCAATTTTTTTTTGGTGCAAACTATGGAAGGGATTGGGAAAATGAACTTGGGAAAAGAAAATACAAAATTTTGTCATATCTCATACATAGGAAAGATCAGAAAATTAAAAATGCTGTATGTGGACTAATGTCATCCTAAAGTCTGAATGGAGATTGTTTTCTACTTTCTCTTATAATAATTAAATAAATCCACTTATCTCCCTTGATTTGTCAATTTTAATTTTAAAAGGCATTTAGAAATTTGTCACATACTTGTACTGTAATACCATTTTCTTTAAAAATAGCAAGATTACAGAAGAAATTATGAGTTCAACTACTCTTTGAATATTGGCACAGCCCATCTAGCAAAACCATCTGTGAATATCAATAAATAATACATATAATGCTTAACACAACAATTAACAATGAATGACGAAATAAAACGAAAATGAAAGCATTATCAATTTACTACTTGTCGACATAGTTGTGTTATTAAACAAAGAATCAGTTTGAAAATCCCAGCCTCATAGAACGGCGTCTGCTTCGTGTAGATCCACTGACACATGACTCGTTTGAGTTTGTCGTTAAACTTCTAATCGCCGAGGAACTTTATCGTGGGCCCAAACAAATGAAAGTCTGCCGGTGCCAAGTTCAGGCTGTATGGTGGGAGCTCCAATACTCCCCAAATGAATCCTTGTAATTTTGAATATAGGAGAGGGCGGGGGCAAGGATTCGGCTGGGTAGTTTTACAGCAACTTGATGGAGAAAAGGACTTGAACCCTCAAATTTTCAAGTTTGGACCCATGAAGAAGTTCTTCAGCAGACAGACTCTCCCCGCCGACCTTCAAGGTCTTACACCCTTTCGGGTAGGCGGGTCGTCGTGGCCAGGACAAGAACAAGACAGAAATTTGACTCTGACGTCAATCTCATATGAATTAACAATATTCTATGAAACCTGGATTTTCAAATTGATCCAGCGTTTAGATTAATGCCTCAACATGCATGACAGTTATGTCGAAAAGTAATAAATAGATAATACTTCCATTTTCGTTTCATATTATGATGCACTGGATTTTTTATTATTATTTTGTTGAAATTGTGTGCGTTCTTTACTAATATCCCTCCCCCCGTATAATAGATACGCTGCTTACTACCTTATAAAAGTATCAATTATACTTTACCTTATAAAAGTATCAATTATACTTTACCTTATAAAAGTATCAATTTAAGTTAGTAAGATTTGTCTCGTTTTGAAATAATATGAGAGGTAATCCAAAGTTGTCATTCGAGCCCATGATCATACGACGTGGACGAAGACTGCTTTGGCATCTTACTTTCTAATTCTTTACACCACATCATTCTTATTAAACTTGATCTTTGGTGAGAGATTAAAATTTTATCACACTAGCATACATGCTTAGCCATCAATGGAATTAAATCTTGAGTCTGAGGTCATACAAATTCAAAATCGAAATCTTACCGATAAACCACCACAGTCATTATTATTAGTGCAGGAAAATAATATTAAACTTCATGTTAACAGGAACATGAAAGATCAGAATGCGATAGATGTATTTGAATTTTGAACGAAAAAAATTTGGATATTTTCTGAAGAAAGAAAAAAAGTTTTAGACAAATTGATATGGTGGGATAAAAATACATGAATCAACAAGAGTTTCAGAAGCTGGTTTCATGGGAACTTCTTACAGATAAAATTGAACATAAAGGGTTCTTCTTAAAATATTTCAAACAAAATGAGTCGTTATCAGAGAAAATATTTATTTTTGCTCAGATGTATAAAATAAAACGTGCATTTTAAGTATAATTAAATTTTACAGAAGGAAAGAAAAAAAAAATAAAACCCAGACCAAAAAATATTGTAAGAATAGCAAACATATTTTAGAAGAAGCAAGTGTCTAAAATGCATTAAAAAAAAGAAAAAAAAAAGAAAAAGGTAATTGAATTTATTTAATGTATTCCTTTATTGTTTGCATTCCTTAATTCCATTATGTATGTACATACAAAAAAGGCTTTTTTTTTTTTTTAATTTTAAATAATAGGTTTCGAAAGATGTTTGAAGGGACATAAAATAGTATTGTTAAACTTTATTTACCCAGTGCACCCTCTACATTCAACAAAGAAAAGCGTCCTCTGAAGGTCGGAAACACAAAAAAAAATAGCAAGCACATGAACATCGTTTAATGAATTCTCAGTCTCTAGTCACGCATTCACTCATATAATACACGAAGCCATGAAATAAATTATAAAACAGCCAAACATTTTTTACCCGAGGGAACATACATTCCATCCATTACCCCTAAAAAACTCAAGTACCTAAATTATTTATGACCGCTCCCTAAACGTGCTAAATGCAAATGCTAATTCGCTTCTACACTTAGTTTACACCCCTAAAAATGTGTTCCTATCAAAACTGTCTTGAAAGAAAACGAGCTCATTTTTTTCTGCTCCAGACATCCATCATAAAACGTAGAAAGTACCACATCCCATGATGGCCCAAAATCAAAACTTTTACAAGACTCCCAGATTTATTTTACGACCATTTTTTTTTCTCTCCCAGGGCCATTCTCTTCTAAAAGTAGCCAGTAGCTAAGGAACAACTCTATTGCATGGCCCCCAACGGGTCCCTCCCCCAACTAAAGATTTCTAACGCTTGACTCTTGGTAATAAATCACAAAACGAAACAGAACAACCGTTACGATAGCAACTTCCAGCATCGTTTTTTATATTATTATATCCTAGCCACCCCCGCTTCAACTACCAACCTTCCTTCCTTCCCTCTTTCTCTGCCATGTTCTTCAGTCTCTCATTTTCTTCTTTTTTCTTCTTCTCTCCTCACCCCCCCCCCTTTAAAGTTTTTCTTTTTTCACTCTTCACTTAGTAAAAGAGCTTTTCCTTACTTAAGAATTTCACTCTTATCAGAGCTCGCATGAAGACTTCCAAAAAGACGATACGATTAGAAAAATGGAAATGTGTTCTAAATTTTCCTCAACCCCCTTTTCCACCCCATGATCCGAAGAAGAAAGAAAGAATGTATTAAAAAACAGAAAGAGGGAAATCCCTTTTTCTGAAAAGAGAATCATAAAAATAACAAAAAATTACTGAATATGACAATGGTTTTAAGGAAAGCGTCAGTAGTGGCGGTAATAACGGCAGAGATTTTAATACTTCCTCGCGATATTTTTAATATGTAAATTTTTCGGCAGTCCTCTCTGATATTGGCTCTTAAGATTGTTCCGAATGGCCATCTAATAAAGATCGGAAGACTGAAAAAAGAAGAGAATTGCAAGAGTTGAGAAAAATTCTCCGTAGTGTAAGGATGAAATTATTAATCGAACCTATTGGTAGCAGCAGATTTTAGAAAAGAGAATCTATTCGAAAAGGCTTGTTTCTAGATCCCGACATTGTTATTCATTTAATTACAATTTATAGTATCTCGAACAATGGAGTCGCACTTCTGTTTTTGGAAAATTATATTTCGGAGGATTTCTCAGAAATAAGACAGCATGTCTATGACACTCGAAATTAGTAATTAAAATGAAACAAAAAGCGCGATGCTGAGTTACTTACAAGGATTTTTTTTTCTCTCCTTATCGGTAAAATTTTTAGCAAAACGCTGAAATTATTAATTGAGTTTATTGGTAGCAGTAGATTTTGGAAGATAGAATCGATTCGTAAGGGCTTATTTCTAGATTCGTCATTGTTCTGGTGATATGACCCATTTAATTACAATTTATATGATTTCAAACAATGGACTCGCACATCTGCTTTTGGAAAACTATATTTGGTAGGAAATATAAGAAATAAGACAGCAGGTCTAAAGCATGTTTCTAAGAGACACACGAAATAAGTAATTAAAATAAAGCAAAAAGCGCGACAAGGATTTTTTTTTATCGCTATCGGTAAAATTTTCGGCAAAATGCTGAAATTATTAATTGAGTTTATCGATAGCAGCAGATTTTGGAAGATAGATTCTAGTCGAAAATGCCTGTTTCAATAATTCGACATTGTTTATGGTGATATGGCACATCTAATTAAAATTCTTAAGATCTCGAATAATAGACTAGCACTTCTGCTTTTGGAAAAATATATTTGATATGAAATGCCATAAATAAGACAGCAAGTCTAAAACAGGTTCCAAAGAAACACACGAAATTAGTAACTAAAATGAAGCAGAAAGTGCAATTCTCAGTTACTTATAGGGTGTTTTTCACTCTCCCGATGGATCAAATTTTCAGCAAAACGCAGAAATTATGTTGTTGTTTCTTATGGCACTTGCCACGGACAAGCCCGCTGTTCAAAGACAGCCGATTTAAGTCTAAAAGGGAGCGCCTCTTGTTTTTATCGTAGAGCCAACTTGGGCCAAGAGTACGACTTGACTACTCACGCATCACTCATTCGCTTGCACAACCCCTTTTTACAGGAGGGCACATTCACACATCTCACAGATAGAACAGGAAGAACAACCATGCCCAAACCGAGACTCGAACTCGGGACGCCCAGATCATGGGGAAGATGCGCTACGCCCATGCCAGGACGCCGTCACGCAGAAATTATTAATCGAGTTTATCGGTAGCAGTTGATTTAGGAAAAGAGAGAATCTAGTCGAAAAGACTTGTTTCTAGATTCGACATTGTTGCTGGTGATATGGTCCATTTATTTATAATTTATAGGATCTCGAACAATGGACTCGCACTTCTGCTTTTGGTAAAATTATATTTGGTAGAATTTGTAAGAAATAAGACAGCAGGTCTAAAACAGGTTCCTAAAAAACACACGACATTAGTAACTAAAATGAAGTAAAAAGCGCGATACTGAGTTACTTATAAGGCCTTTTTTTTTTTCCTCTTCCTATCGATAAAATTTTTCTCAAAAACAATAAAAGAATTAATTGAATTTGTCGGTGGCAGCAGTTGGAAGATAGAATCTATTTAAAAAGTCTTCTTTCTAGATTCGACATTGTTTCTGCTTTTGTAGACTTTATAATTACAGTTTGTAAGATTTTGAACAACATACTCGCACTTTTGTTTTTGGAAAAAATTATATTTGGCAGAATTTGTAAGAAATAAGACAGCAGGTCTAAAACAGGTTCCTAAAAAACACACGACATTAGTAACTAAAATGAAGTAAAAAGCGCGATACTGAGTTACTTATAAGGCCTTTTTTTTTCCTCTTCCTATCGATAAAATTTTTCTCAAAAACAATAAAAGAATTAATTGAATTTGTCGGTGGCAGCAGTTGGAAGATAGAATCTATTTAAAAAGTCTTCTTTCTAGATTCGACATTGTTTCTGCTTTTGTAGACTTTATAATTACAGTTTATAAGATTTTGAACAACATACTCGCACTTTTGCTTTTGGAAAAAATTATATTTGGCAGAATTTGTAAGAAATAAGACAGCAGGTCTAAAACAGGTTCCTAAAAAACACACGACATTAGTAACTAAAATGAAGTAAAAAGCGCGATACTGAGTTACTTATAAGGCCTTTTTTTTTTCCTCTTCCTATCGATAAAATTTTTCTCAAAAACAATAAAAGAATTAATTGAATTTGTCGGTGGCAGCAGTTGGAAGATAGAATCTATTTAAAAAGTCTTCTTTCTAGATTCGACATTGTTTCTGCTTTTGTAGACTTTATAATTACAGTTTATAAGATTTTGAACAACATACTCGCACTTTTGCTTTTGGAAAAAATTATATTTGGCAGAATTTGTAAGAAATAAGACAGCAGGTCTAAAACAGGTTCCTAAAAAACACACGACATTAGTAACTAAAATGAAGTAAAAAGCGCGATACTGAGTTACTTATAAGGCCTTTTTTTTTTCCTCTTCCTATCGATAAAATTTTTCTCAAAAACAATAAAAGAATTAATTGAATTTGTCGGTGGCAGCAGTTGGAAGATAGAATCTATTTAAAAAGTCTTCTTTCTAGATTCGACATTGTTTCTGCTTTTGTAGACTTTATAATTACAGTTTATAAGATTTTGAACAACATACTCGCACTTTTGCTTTTGGAAAAAATTATATTTGGCAGAATTTGTAAGAAATAAGACAGCAGGTCTAAAACAGGTTCCTAAAAAACACACGACATTAGTAACTACAATGAAGTAAAAAGCGCGATACTGAGTTACTTATAAGGCCTTTTTTTTTCCTCTTCCTATCGATAAAATTTTTCTCAAAAACAATAAAAGAATTAATTGAATTTGTCGGTGGCAGCAGTTGGAAGATAGAATCTATTTAAAAAGTCTTCTTTCTAGATTCGCCATTGTTTCTGCTTTTGTAGACTTCATAATTACAGTTTATAAGATTTTGAACAACATACTCGCACTTTTGCTTTTGGAAAAAATTATATTTGGCAGAATTTGTAAGAAATAAGACAGCAGGTCTAAAACAGGTTCCTAAAAAACACACGACATTAGTAACTAAAATGAAGTAAAAAGCGCGATACTGAGTTACTTATAAGGCCTTTTTTTTTTCCTCTTCCTATCGATAAAATTTTTCTCAAAAACAATAAAAGAATTAATTGAATTTGTCGGTGGCAGCAGTTGGAAGATAGAATCTATTTAAAAAGTCTTCTTTCTAGATTCGACATTGTTTCTGCTTTTGTAGACTTTATAATTACAGTTTATAAGATTTTGAACAACATACTCGCACTTTTGCTTTTGGAAAAAATTATATTTGGCAGAATTTGTAAAAAATAAGACAGCAGGTCTAAAACAGGTTCCTAAAAAACACACGACATTAGTAACTAAAATGAAGTAAAAAGCGCGATACTGAGTTACTTATAAGGCCTTTTTTTTTTCCTCTTCCTATCGATAAAATTTTTCTCAAAAACAATAAAAGAATTAATTGAATTTGTCGGTGGCAGCAGTTGGAAGATAGAATCTATTTAAAAAGTCTTCTTTCTAGATTCGACATTGTTTCTGCTTTTGTAGACTTTATAATTACAGTTTATAAGATTTTGAACAACATACTCGCACTTTTGCTTTTGGAAAAAATTATATTTGGCAGAATTTGTAAGAAATAAGACAGCAGGTCTAAAACAGGTTCCTAAAAAACACACGACATTAGTAACTAAAATGAAGTAAAAAGCGCGATACTGAGTTACTTATAAGGCCTTTTTTTTTCCTCTTCCTATCGATAAAATTTTTCTCAAAAACAATAAAAGAATTAATTGAATTTGTCGGTGGCAGCAGTTGGAAGATAGAATCTATTTAAAAAGTCTTCTTTCTAGATTCGACATTGTTTCTGCTTTTGTAGACTTTATAATTACAGTTTGTAAGATTTTGAACAACATACTCGCACTTTTGCTTTTGGAAAAAATTATATTTGGCAGAATTTGTAAGAAATAAGACAGCAGGTCTAAAACAGGTTCCTAAAAAACACACGACATTAGTAACTAAAATGAAGTAAAAAGCGCGATACTGAGTTACTTATAAGGCCTTTTTTTTTTCCTCTTCCTATCGATAAAATTTTTCTCAAAAACAATAAATGAATTAATTGAATTTGTCGGTGGCAGCAGTTGGAAGATAGAATCTATTTAAAAAGTCTTCTTTCTAGATTCGACATTGTTTCTGCTTTTGTAGACTTTATAATTACAGTTTATAAGATTTTGAACAACATACTCGCACTTTTGCTTTTGGAAAAAATTATATTTGGCAGAATTTGTAAGAAATAAGACAGCAGGTCTAAAACAGGTTCCTAAAAAACACACGACATTAGTAACTAAAATGAAGTAAAAAGCGCGATACTGAGTTACTGATAAGGCCTTTTTTTTTCCTCTTCCTATCGATAAAATTTTTCTCAAAAACAATAAAAGAATTAATTGAATTTGTCGGTGGCAGCAGTTGGAAGATAGAATCTATTTAAAAAGTCTTCTTTCTAGATTCGACATTGTTTCTGCTTTTGTAGACTTTATAATTACAGTTTGTAAGATTTTGAACAACATACTCGCACTTTTGCTTTTGGAAAAAATTATATTTGGCAGAATTTGTAAGAAATAAGACAGCAGGTCTAAAACAGGTTCCTAAAAAACACACGACATTAGTAACTAAAATGAAGTAAAAAGCGCGATACTGAGTTACTTATAAGGCCTTTTTTTTTTCCTCTTCCTATCGATAAAATTTTTCTCAAAAACAATAAAAGAATTAATTGAATTTGTCGGTGGCAGCAGTTGGAAGATAGAATCTATTTAAAAAGTCTTCTTTCTAGATTCGACATTGTTTCTGCTTTTGTAGACTTTATAATTACAGTTTGTAAGATTTTGAACAACATACTCGCACTTTTGTTTTTGGAAAAAATTATATTTGGCAGAATTTGTAAGAAATACGACAACAGATCTAAAAAAAATTTCGAAGAAATAAAACAAATTAGTAACCGAAATGAAACAAAAAGTGCGATGCCGAGTTACCTATAAGGAAATTTTCTCTCTCTCTATCAGCAAAATTCGCAGCAAATCGATGTAATTATTAATCGAGTTTATCTGTAGCAGATTTTGGAAGACGGAATCTATTCGAAAAGGTTTGTTTCAAGATTCGACATTGTTTTCTGGTCCATTCAATTAAAATTTATAGGATCTCGAACAATAAACTTTCACTTCCTCTGGAAAATTATAGGGTTGACATGATTTGCAAGAAAGGCAGCAGGTCTAAAACGGATTTCTAAGAAACACACGAAATTATAACAAAAATTAATCAAAACGTGATGCTGAGTTATTTAACAGGAACGTTTTTCTCCCAATTATATTTACATACAATACCATACAGGCAATACTGCGCACTATGTAAAAAAACATTTCGCAATTTTATTTCCCAATTATGTAATGCAATGGTATGTTCTTGTTTCTTATGGCACTTGCCATGCACATGCCCGCTGTTACGAAGACAGCGATTTAAGCCGATAGAGTACTCTCTTGTTTTTTACGTGGCGCCATCTAGGGCCAAGAATACGACTTTACCACTACACACATCAGAACACTTTTTACGGGGCGGACTTCATTCATGCATTTCATTCACTCAGCCACAGATCGTAATTTAGACCTGAATCAGAGAACGATCACCCCTGATCCAGTAAGTACCCCCAATGGTATTACTCTCGACATGGAGGACTTTGTGATCACGACAGATTTATACGCGCGCCAGCCACCACACAGGCGGGGAGTTTTCGGCCAGCGGGGTTCGAACTCGTAACCCAAGGGAAGCGAATCCAATGCCCTATTCCGGCCTGTGCAATAGCATAATTTATAATATTACTTTCAAACACTCCATATATCCCATTGTAAGTTCTGTTGTAGAGCAAAAATGGGAGGTTTTCAATCCATATCCATGTTCCATGGCATCCATCATTTATTTTGACACATCTTTTAATTTTTAGGTTAACCTAATTATTACGAATTATAACTATTTTCCTAAATTCATCCGCTCACCAATAGTTTCAGTTTAATTGAATATCATTTCATAGTTAAAGTGACGGAAAAAAAAGTTTTGAAGCAAAAATCGATTTACGATTGAAGAGTTCTTGGTGCATTAAAAAAACACGTTGAAGGAAGGTGCAATTACATTAATTTCAAAACAATACACGTGCGACAGAATGACCTAATCAAAAATTTGTAAACGTGCTTCCAAAAGTAATTATCAATATGAATTTTAGGTTAAATCCATTCAAAACTAGACGTGAAAAAAACGTATATGTAACGATTATAGAGAAAAAAATCTTAGACATATTCCTTTTAGCAGAAGAGGTAACATAAAGTCTGCGGCCCACGGAATTGAAGTTCCTAAATCTACATTATTCCGGATTTTGAAAGAAGGAAAATCCATAAAACGAATTTCAAGCACTAGCAAGCAATTTCTTATAGAAAAGAATAAGAAAACAAAGCTCCGCACCGAAGGGATTAAACCTACAAATTTAAAATGCAGTATAGAAGTGATTGAAAAATCCAGAAACTATATGAACACTCAAAATAAAGAAGTTATTTTCTTTATTGACTTTATAATGACGTAATATATTATATTGACATAAAAATTTATGTCCAGCCCAAAGTGTAATGTTAAATATTTAATGAAAATAAAATGCTTCATAAAAATCACAAATCTTCAGCACAGAGAAACCGTAAAACTTTCTATGGATAGTCAATATAGTTGTTAAAGCTGTATTAATAAATATGTAGACCAGCTTTGTTCATATGTCCACTCCGATATCTTTCAATCTGCCGATAAAATAATTCCTCCTAATTATATGAATAGGAGATATATAGTGGCGTTATGCCTCACATGATGATATACGACTGAATTATTAAAATATCAATTATATTTTCGTTCGAAAAATTTCGATGGGCTTAAAAGACATCGAATATGAAAAAAACATTTACTATTATTGATATGATATTGATAAATGATTAAGATTCAGAAATATGACAATGATACATATTATTAATATGTTTGGGATGCTTGCTAGTGAAGGCAAATTTTGAAAATCAAGACGAAGGACCCGCATTGTAACGGTAGCTAAGTGTTTTGCAATTCAAAATATAAACCACATTAAAAAAAAAATTGTCTTACAATCGTCAACTGAAAGGGCTATAACAGTTTGACCTATAATAATACAGACGAGCACGTTGTAAAATAATTCATTGATTATTATTTTAAACAATCATTTCATCGGGTCTATTGTTTGCCAAGCAAACGCCCTTTTCACATTCCCCCATCTATCACTCACACTTCAAAATGCAGGTGTTTTACTGTTTATAAGAACCGGATTCGTTGAGCATACATTCGAATGTCAACACATACACTATATACACCCAAAATGATCAAACTGAAGGTGAAGAAAGCGGTCTTAGCATTTCCAAAAGAAAAAGAATAAAGAAAGAAACAAAATTAGAATAGAACAAAACACTATTATAATAACTTGGTGTTCAAACACTTTAAAGGGCTATTTTTATCCTATTAATGAAGTATTAAAATATTTTTTTGGGATTCAGGTTGATTGAAGAAAGAAATTAATTTGGCCTAATACATTAAATTTTGTTTGTTGATTAATTTTCCTAATAATGGAACATTAAATGGTTACTCCCCCAATATTGGAATAATTTTTGGGTTAAGATTGATTTTTCGAAATATTATTGGTGCATTAAATTAAATTTCGATTGTCAATTATATTAATCACTATTGATAATTAAAAACTCATATTAATTTATTATGATTTGAGATTAGAAAATGAAAATTTTCACATTTTGTTTCTTCTATAAGTTTCCAAAGAATTTATTTCTTTAAATCTTTTCTTCAGAGTTAGGTGATGGATAGCATATTACTCTCTCAAAGAAATAATAAATTGATAACTATTTTGATTATTAAACATTGTTAGCATATTTATCTATGCACTTGATGTATTTTAGTAATATATTCAGAAAAGGTAAAAGAGTTTATCATCATCAATTAAACGTTGATGGAATTTGGAGAAAAGTATGTTAGATATATTTAAATGAAAGCAAATAACAAATACAAGTAATTTAAATATAAATTTTGTTTAGTTTTAATTTAGATACAAATAAACTATTTCCGGCACAACAAAAAAACTTTTGCAAAAAAAAAAAAAAAAAATTGTACTAATTGGCATTCTCTTAATTTTACAAAAAAAACGTGTAAATAAATTATGTCAAAGAATATTTGAAAAGTATCATGACTAACAACTTCAACTATTTAATTGAATTTGCTAATTTGTGCCATTTTTTAAATTCTTATTTAATGGTTTGCTTTGTTTTTTATTTCTATTATTCGAACATTTTCAGACACTTATCAACAGGATGTGATGAGTGGAGCCTGAAATTCTACATTTCCTCCCAAACTTACGGCAGGATGTTTTTCAATGCTTCTTTATCTTATTCATTAAAGACAGACGGGGAAGAGATTATTTGTTTAGTATTAAAACCCTTATTTCTAACAGTTTAGAATTCATTGTTAAATTAAATTATTTATTGCAACTATCAATCATTGCAATATGAATAACGACTGATACATGCATGCACCCACTATAATAATAACATACAGCAATTAAAAATTTTAGCATACACTAATTTTCATACCAATATACTCCCGAATAATTAATTACACAATATGGCGAATTTTGGGCTTATCTTTATAGTATAGTTTGTGAAATAAATCAAGCTTGCATTTTGCCTTTTGAACCTATCACCATATATGTTCTCATCTCATTATCCTCTTTGCTCCCATCTAAGATTTATATAAGTTTTCCGAAAAGGCCCATCTCATATTATATATATATATATATATATATATATATATATATATATATATATATATATATATATATATATATATATATATATATATATATATATATATATATATATATATACAAAAGTATTAAAATCAAGTTAATAGGAAAAACAAAAACCAAATAAAAATTAAACCAAAAAAATTATTAAAAAATATTAAAAAAGAATCGTGTAAATAAATTATGTTAAAAATAAAGAATATTTAAAAAGTTTCAAAATATTTATATAAAATATTTAAAAGGTTTTTGTTTTTCCTATTAACTTGATTCTAATACTTTTGTATCAATTCATCTGTGTTTTAGAAGTAGCTGCAATTGCGCTCTCTAAATACTATGAAGTTCCTTTTTGGTTTTAGTTTAAATAGGTAATAAATTTTAGTTGCGATTTCGAAACTGTTTTGTTTCGTTTTCATTTTAGTTTCGTTTTCAAACTTTTTCTTACTTTAGATTGGTTACTTATATATATATATATATATATATATATATATATATATATATATATATAGGTCATATGGAAATCTCTAGAAGAATCTTTATATCACTGGTATACATGCATGAATAGACAAACCGCCATCCAAACTATGGATGGAATTAGGTCAACATTTGATACTGATACATTATTCCAGTGATAGATTAATCTCCCTGCACTTTCATGTTAATATGGACAGACAGACAAATACATACTGATGCACAATTCGAGTAAAAGACCAATATACTATACTCCATCTGTCTAAATAGTTGCATTTTTGTGTTATCATGCTCAAAAGATTATGGAAAGTCAAAAGATAAAATTGTTTGAAGAAGATGGATTTCATTCGATCTCTTACATAGATCAACAATTATGAAAGCAAAGACAGCACACCAAATTTCACCTTGCTACCTCACTCTATTTCTAAGTTATTCTGTTCACAGTACAAGAAGATTTATCAACATTATGCCACGGATTTTTCTTTTCTTCTTTAAATTACAATATCTACTTTTTAGAGAAATGACATAGGGATGTTAAAATTTCATTTTTTGATAAAATTCAAAAATATATTTCACGTATTTTTTCACGATATTTAATTTGAATAAAATAGTTCCGATGAAACATAAATCTGTTATTCACCAGCTCGGCCCTGACATTTCCTCACACACCGGATAAAACATAAAACCATGACCAAAATACTTTCACCAAACCTTGCCAAGTCATGAGGAACAAGGTAGGTCGCACTTTTAACCACCTGAACAAATCCGACCAAACGGTATCCACGGCAACGTCGTGTGTTAGTCATTCGTGATCAAATAATACGCTCCCGTGTCGACTAACCATTTCAAAATCCTTCCAAGAACAGCAAACACAACGTGAAGATAAAACCGAGTATGTGAAACCAGAATTCTTCTTCTTACTTTCTCGCATGATTGGAAACTGATGCAAGGTATTGGAAAATTCTGCACAGGATATCGCACAGAACGGAGCATAAGGAATATAAATTTTCCATTTTTCAATATACTTTTTGAATAAGAAAGAGCCATGTTTATAAAACTTTGGGTGTCGACAATAACGTACTGGTATTCCAAAAAGAAAGAAAGCAATTTTAAGTAAATGTCTTGTATTACCTCCATATCAACGAAAACAAATAAGCAAGATGCTTCCGTTATAACATAAAAAGTGAAATTGGATTCATACATCGAAAGCTGAAGCAAACTGAAGCAACAGTTTTTGGTTGTTGTTTTATTTTATGGGAATATGTCTTTGTAGAATGCTTTATAAAATCTCCTAAATAAGCTTTCAAAGAGATAATTTTCAGCTGTTCAATATAACGGGAAGTTATGTTCAATGCTAACAGGTGTTCCAGATGAAAAGGGAAAGTTTCGAATTCTAACCACACATTCTAGATTTGACACAGCTACTATCAAATTTTGCTTTTAAATAAATACCTAAAAAGAAGCATTACTTAATTTTGATTTTAATGAAAACTAATTCAGCTTTGAATTCTAGATCGGAAAATAATTTTTACTTAAAAGCATTATTTAATTTTAAGCAACACTAGGATACCGTTTTAAAGCAACACTAGAACTCTTTTGATTCGGACCTCGTAATTTTGAACTGCGGTCAGATGACGAGGACGACAGCACCCCCCCCCTCAGAAATTTCCATACCACAGCAACGGGAGGGCGTTTCGCCCCGACGGATTTAACGTGAACCAGACCCGCCTACACGACGGTTCTTCAGTGGAATCGGGTCTCAAACCTGAAATCCTCTGGTTCCGAAGCCGAGACATTACCACCAGGCCACTTTTACTTAATAAAATTAAATTTTTCTAAAAAATTAGTTTTTGTATCTCCCCAAAAAATTTTCATACATTATGGCTGTATTATATTTGTGTGTAGGGAATGATAACTCGATTCTTAATAATTTAAAACTGTTTTTTCAATTGTTGATGTTCAAAGCAACTAATTTTTTATATGATGTACCTAGGAGACCAAGCTTCGGATGGCAATTTTTTTTCGTAAATTCGTAAATAAAATCCTATCGTCTGGCTCTTTTAAAGCTATAAGCAAAATTTAATTGAATTGCAAACGCAGGATCTAACATGAGAAAAATGCATGGGTGTCGGGAGCCTTAACCATTATTCCATCTGTAGTACGCTTATGCAGGTCATATATAGGCACATGTCAATATTCAGTTACAAAAAATGTTTCCCTTTTCTGAGTAAAATCGTGTTTTTTCAAGAAAGCTACCTATACAGATAAACTTAAAAAGAAAAACCTTATCTAAATATAAAACTTGATCTGAGTCATTAAAGCCACTTCCTAAATACACGAAATAAATTTATATATCTATATACAAGAATTTCTCATTTAAAATGATAAGATATTTTCATAAAAACTCATTGATAAAATACTCATAAGACTTTTAATTTGATCAGACACAAAAATTCTCGGTTCATTCAAAGCTAAATTTTCTTATTTTTAAGCAAAATAGATCAAAACAATTATAAACTCAGACAGCTAATATTCGATTATTGGTCTTGTCAAAGGGTAAATATCCAGAATATGAGGAAAAGTCCCAATTTTTCACTCTTTGTTTTGGATATGTCTCTCCTATATTATATATGCAAATATATACAAGAAATGTTTTTAAAAAATTAAGGAATTTTGATTTTTTAACTAAATAATAATAAAAAAATCAATTCCCGAATTTCCATTACAAGCACATGCTATTATTTTATTTTAATAAATAATAGTAATTCAATAACAGTGGATAACAACAGTTTGGTGATTTACTAAATAATGGGAAAGCAATTAAATATACTTATGTAAAGACTACATATATTATTTTACATTAATGGCAAAAGAGATCAGTCATTACAGACTAAACAACAAATTTCCGGAAATTTTTTCCCTTCCCCCACCCTAAACTCGAAAGTGGAACCAACTTAATAATTCACGCAAGTGGAATAATTCATTGCGGGACGATGGCCAAGTATTTGCTGCAGCTAATTTTAACTTTCTCTCATTCTAATTCAGTCTGACAATGTCAGTTAATTATTCTTCTCGGAAGAAAAGTCGCAACTTATTTTAATTTGTTATATTTTTTTTGTTTGGTTTTGAGTAAGGCAAAAATATAAGTTTCCATAAATAAAACATTATTAAATTCTAGATATCGCTTCAATCATATATGGTTTAATAAACTTTCATGAAATTTTTACAATCAATCCATATGGTTTAGACTGAACGAGAATAAAAAAATAATAATATTTCTTTCATACTTTTTCATACTTTCATATATGTTACAATGCATGAAACATATGTGTTCTATAGAATGCCTAGGCACTTTTAAGCCTAGAAAGTATAAGAATTATTTTAATCAGTTATAAAGTTTCTCTGCGCACTGTAATATTTATGCATTCTGAATAACGACAAATTCTATTTTAGTCATGGTAAGTCATGCATTCTACAGAATTAAAAAAAAATTATGTATAAAAAATAATGAAAGTATATTACCAAAAAAAACATAACGAAAAATGGAAGCTGTCTTTCTTATTAAAGAAAAGAAAAGAAAATATGAAGTTACTTTTTACACTAAGAAAGGATATAATTTTGTTTTGAATTACAATTAATTTTATATTACCTAAAAAGTAATTTGCCGATGCTTGTATGTATTCATTGCTTGCATGTATTCATTGCTTGCATGTATTGAAATGCTTGTATGTATTGAAAATGTATTAAATATCAATTGCTTTTAATGCTTTATGTAAAAGTATTCTAAAGAATGCAAGATTTCAAACTTTGCAGGAAACATATTTAATGTTTCCTACAAGGGCAGTTTCAAAGTGCTTTGAGAACCAAAGTGCTGAATTTTCAACAAATAAAAACAAAATAAACGTAAAATAAAATTAGCGAAACATTATTTTTACAATAAGTAATATTTATTTGTTATTCTTTTTTTCTTGCAAAATGATCTTTCTTGGGAAACTTTAGGGGTTGTTTATAGTTGAAAACATACGAATTCAAAAGGAATGGAACATGGTTTGTTACTTAGGGTTTGATGGCAAAACGCCCAGCTTCATACGTTCCCCTCAGTGCTTATCTAATCTTCTGCCAAATATGTCTGAATAAGTAATAATTTTCAACAAAACATACCGCAGTCTACAAGTCAAGAAATCTAAGTGGCCCTCATCTCTCAATGCCACATTTTCCTATTACAAGCAGGAGACATTTGTGAAGTATGAAACAAATCACTTGGTGAAAGTGAATATATCCTAGTTAAACTTGAATGAACACTATACAGGATATTCATTAATTATTGTCGGGGTTTCCGTACCTCATAACTTTCGAATAAAAAATATTACGCAAAAACCGATTACGTATTCGTAAATAACAACTCAAAGAATTTTATTAATGATATTAAAATTTACGAATACATAATACAACTCAAAGAATTATGTATTCGTAAAGTACAACTGAAAGAATCGCCTTCAGCTGAATACCTACAAAGTGCAAATTGTGCAAGCTTTACACTTTAATATCATTAATAAAATTCTTTGAGTTGTAATTTACGAATACGTAATCGATTTTTGCGTAATATTTTTTGTTCGAAAGTTATGAGGAACGGAAACCCCGACAATAATTAATGAACACCCTGTATATTGCATATAAGTCGTCTTACTAAAATAGTTTTTCCGGCTATTTTGGTATGATGTGTTTCATATATTAGTTTAGCTTAAAAATTATAGCTAAATATATATGCCGTACTTAATTATTTTATTGACACCCTTATAATTATTTGTTAACAAGAAATTTATAATAATTCCTTTTTCCATTTTTAAGCCTACAAAATAAGATATCGCTCATCCTAAAAAAGGATCGAATAAAAAAATTAATAAATAACGAGTTTTTGAAACATTTTTTAAAGAATTATTGAAATAAAGAAAACGATATTTTAAATAAAAAAAAGTGGAGGCAAAAAAAAAAGTGAAAGAATAACACAAAGATAGTTAAATTAAGAAAAAAATTCCAAAAAAAAATAATTTAAAAAACATTACATATATGATTAAATTTAATTAGAGTATATCTATCAGTTACTCACGTTTTTACTATTTTGTTATGATCTTGAGATTTTTGATTTCATTATTTCCTATTTTTTAATTTTTACTAATAACAAAGAATAATGTTCGTGCGTGTGTAGGTGCTCTATAGACAAAAGCGTTATACCTATCTTAAACAAACTTGACAGATATATATTTTGAAGGGTAGGAATGTGCACCTTGTAGAGGTTTAGTTGAAATTTAATTAGAATTTTAATGAGTTAAAAATTAAGCAGAATTCTCTCAGGTTTTTATTCGATTGCATCCATTAATATTATTGCAAAAAAAATTAATTTTGCACTGTTTAAAATTTTAAATATTTTCTTATTAATGATAAAAAATTTAATAATTATGCAAAGTTTTCCTGAATTTTCCTTTAAAAGTTTCCTTTTAAAAACAACATTCTTCCTAATATCCCACAAAAATTTCCAATAACAGTATCCAACATTGTTGCCATGAAACAGAAATTATTTTTCTTATTTCATGGAATATTTAATCTCGTGACTTTCTTTCATTGTTGAAAGCTAAAGAAAAAAAGATATCCTTCAATATCAATGTAGTTTATAAAACGAATAAAAAAAGTGAAGTCACACTATCGCGTAATTTAGAATATTAAAGACCCTCCCTTCCCCTCCATTTGTGCTTTTGGTAGCGGTATGATGCTTGGAACTGGTTTCTATTAAAAAGGTTCATCTACACAATGAATAAAACATACGCAAGGCAAATAAAATAACACAATTTTAATGCCCGACAATAACGATAAAAGACCCCAACCTCCTTTACCCTTTAATGCCCGACCATTTAACGGAATGTTGTACATGTAGTTATATCTAAATGATATAACCGAGATTAACAAATATTCCTGGAAAACCAAATTGCTGCCAAAGTCGAATAGTACAATAATAAAAGTGAGCTATAAATACATTTTTATCATTATTATTAATGTACTATTTTATCCAATATACTTCTCAATTTGCATACTTTTCAATTCAATTAAAATTTACCAATTATGATTAAATTTTAAAATTATAAAAAAAACTATGTAATTATTAGACAGTAGTACAAAATTGTACTAAAGGATTTTAGTACAATTATGGAGATTTTAGAGCTTTAATACTTCAAGAATGAATAAAAAATAGATTTTAAAAATATCTATTGATATAACAAATGAATTAGATAAGAAACCAAATTAAATAAAAAAATTTAATAACATTGTTTATTTTATGTTATTCATTCACTGTTTTTCATGGAGAAAAACGACGCAAACACATTACACAAACGATTAAAAAAATCGTTTGAAGTTGATATTTCTCAACAGATTTTTTCCCTTTATGAAAAAAGAAATCAAAATTATTTTTTAATATTTCTGCATTATTAATTAGAAAAGACAAACTTCAAAAGAAAAAGATATTCAATGAAAAAAATAAATTACGATTATAAAAGTAAACTCTTTTTTCTGTAGAGCCTTTAATGTTGCGAATTTGATTTGGAGGATTTTGATTCATTAAGTTGGAAACGTGCCCTAAAACATAAAATTTTGCTTTTTGTTAAGCAGCTTTACACACATCTAACATTATACAGCAGAAAGTAACATAGTAATATTTTAGATTTCGCTGACAATGTAGAAAATTTCCATCGAATATTTTTAAAATTTTGTTGCAACAATGTCTGATATCTGAGATATTTAATAGAAATATCACAAATCAAAGACAAATATATGCAGATCGTTACATAAATAATTAATAACATATCAATGATTCATTAATCAATTTATATAAAAGTAGAATTTCCTCAGCCTCAGGAAATGTTCAAATTATTAACCATAATTATCTAAATTATCAGTAAATTTGATTGGTTAAGTAACAAATAGCGCTAAAAATATTACTTGCTCTTCTGGCGCATTCTATTTCAACAGAAGTCCTCATTTAGTTGATGAAACCGGTTCTAAGTAATAAATATTTAGTTTCAGACAAAAGAAATTATGTCGGCGTAAGATTTAGAAAGTGTGTGAGAAATTCGATTTTAACTACTTGTCTTGATTACGTGTTCACGAGAACTCCATTAAAGTGTCACATATAGAAATGAGGAGGTGCGCCGTTAAATTGAAAGCGTTATTCTTCGCTCTGAAACATATTTTGACAGCGTAGTATACTGTATTCGTGTTAAGATTCATTGATGGAGCCATTATTTAAGTAAAAGGATAATTTTAAATTTAAAATAATGATTAAAAAATGAAAAAAGTATTGTATTAATTACAATAATAGCACTTCCTATTGCCGACAAGACTTAGTATTTCTTAATTTCAATTATGAAAAATTTAATGTTTGTAACTAATTATTAGTATCAGCACATCACTTCAAAAACAAGCAATGCTTCAAAAAGAAAAAGAAAAGAGAGAGAGAATACAATTAAAAATAGTTCGTAAAAACCAGCTTTGTATCCAAGCACCTTAAAAAATTTAATTTAAATGCTCCAAATTATATTTTAAAAATATCAATGTCTCTTTTAATGATGAGCAACGTCTAATAAAAGAAAATAAATATTTATTAAAGCATATTAGTTCCCACCATTCAAAAGCCAGCTTTGCGTGGACAGAAGAGAGTGAAAATAGTAGTACTATATACTTGGACGTAAGCCAAGCTTGGTCTGCAACTAGAGCAGCTCAACCACAGCGAAGAGCGCCATGAGCGAATTTTGATATCAACCCCAACTTACATAGCTCCAACTTAAAAATTATTAATTTTTTGTTATTTTTCCTTTTTATTACTTTTCACCAATTTTCGTTGTTCATCGAAATATAATGTCGTTTTTATAAGATTAAAAACGGGGGGGGGGCTTTAAAAATGATTTTATTTTACACTTTTGTTTAATTTGATTCGTTGCATGCTAGTGAAGATTAAATATAAACCGATTTTTTACTACCTTTCTGATGTACAAAAATTTTGAAATTTTGTGTACTTGTATGTCTTTGATGGCAATGTACTATAATTTTCCGTGCGTACAAATAAAGATATCAATTAAAAGTCAACTCACAGATGAACTCAAACATGGCATATATCTACAGTCTTAATCTTATACGTAAGATTTCATCTATTTCTCTTTTTAGTATTTTTCTTTTAATAATCTTATAGACAGGAATGCAAAAATAATTTTAGCAGATACATGAATATTAGAAATGTCCAGGTTTGTCAAATTCTCGAAACTATGGGGGGGTCTATTTTTTCCGAAAGTTATTATATTTTCTGCTATTACGATTCATATATGAGAACGCAAAACTATCTGAAAGATCATGAAACTCAGAGAGAATGAGCTTACAAATAGTAATATATAAATTATGCAAATAACAAAGAAACCTACCGTTTTTTTCTATTTTTCGTACATGCATGGAATATTAATTTCCTATATTTTATCATTATTCATCATGTAGTAGACATTTGACCGAAGCGGCACGGCGCCATCGACTAAACAAACTAAATAGCCGTGATTTTTCACTGGCTTCCTTTACCAACTTAGGTTTTCCTTATCCCAACAAGGCAATCAAAAGCCACCCACATTTAAAACCACACAATTTATCACCCATCATACAATCCAAATGATATACGGTGCAATTTGTATTATCATAGAAGCTGTAACAATCCCACAAACTAGAAGACTCCATTCTGGAGGAACCGCCCACATTTATGTGACTTCCCCCCCCCCAAAAAAAATCAATCTAATTTGCGCCAACACTTAAGCACCTTAAAAAAAATGAAATTCTAGAACTGGCAATGGCAGCTCATTTTCCGATTTTTCGTAATCATTCAACAAACGAAAATTCCGCTCGCGGCTCCAGGAAAATAATTACATTTTTAATGAACAGAATTTCCACGCGTCGTGTTTTGATATACGTGACAGATAGAACGGCGGAGACACCGTATCACACATGCAGTTGTCCTGAAAAGGAACATAATCGTTCAAAGCTAATGGTACTTGCTTCGTTTCGAAGCGGGAAATGAAATCGAAGAAAAGGAAGAAAAAAAAATTGCTAGCAATAAAACTCCTAACGTGTTTATTGCTTTAAAAAGACATTATAGCTAAGTGTTTGCTAGATCTCGCATTTAAAATTACGTTTAAAGTTTGCATTTCTTATCAGTGGGTTGTGTTTCGTGGTGTTGTATCAGGAACTCTTGATTATATCATATGCAAATTACCTTACAGAAAACTTTTTTTAAAAAAGTATATAAAATGTAAGCGATCAATGGTAAGCATAATAATATGTTGCGTATTTGTAACAGCAATATAAATTTAATAGAAGTATTTTTTTAAATTACCTCTTAGAGACCTATTAAAGAATAGAACTTAATTATTTAAATTTTTTTCTTAATATTGACTAATTACATCATTTCCGAATTGCAACTTTTGTCTGCTATGATATGAACTGAAAATATTGCTGCCACACATGAAAAGTCTCTAAACAATGCAACATTTAGTTTATCTTTTTTGACAGTTCTTTCTTCCGCCATTTTATATTCAAGCAGAGAATTTTCGTTTTAGTTATTCCTGATTTGAAGCATCAACAGAACTCTTTTGGGATAGACCTTGTAACTCTAAACCGTGGTCAGATGACGAAGACAACATCTGAGCTGGCATTCTCTCCAAACTTCCGCACTACACCAGGAAGAAGACATTAGAACTACAACAGACTTAATGTTCATCACACAGTTCTTTAGAGCAATAGGTTTTTGAACCTGCAACCCTCCGTCCTTGGAATCACCAGCAGGCCAACGCGGCCCTCCGAAGTCCTCCGATCTCATTCCATTTGATTGCTGTCTTTCTGAAATCCAAAATGCTAGTACCAAACCCAAAAACTCTGTCTCAAATAGAAAGATGCCATCCAATATGAGCTTCAATTCCTCACATAGTAAGTGCTACAATATCATACAGCAAATACCATTTTTTAAATAAAATTCATCCTGTTTGTGGAGAGGCACGTCGATAATATGCGACAAATTAAAATGCTTTCTTTACTACATGTTGTTTCCACTTTTATTTTTCGTTTGTGCCAAGCGCCACCATTTTCCCTTTAAAAATACGGTTCAACTTAATTTTAAAAATGGTTTTTTCCCTAATGAGGATCAAGTTTCTGTGAGAAAAAAAAAGTGTTACACTTGAAAATTTTATAATATCGATTTTGCAAATGTGAGAGCCGAGCAATAATTTTTCATTAAATTTTTGTGTGCTTATAGAATAATACCTGCATTCAAAATATTATTCAGTTTTCTCACATATTATGTTAGTAGGAGAGAGGGCAACATAAAGTCTTTTTTTTTTTTTTTTTTTTTTTTACTTAATCAGACCACATTTTCGCTCGTTGAGAATGCATAAATGAACAAAATTTCAAAAATCTAACACACTGAGAGAGTAGGGAAAAACAAATGACAAAATACCATTTTTACAAACATAAAACAAAAGTATTAAAAGTGTCTAAAAGTGTGCAAAAAAGTATTTAAAACTTTATCTAATATCTTTTAAAACTTTATTTAAATAAATGCAATGATTAATACTAAATTGAAAGTTGATTGAACAATAAGTTTTGTGTTCCTCATCTAATGAACATAATCCATTTAAAATCAATGTTTTTATGTAAATTATTCAACATCTAATAAAAAATTTACCCCAGTTTATGGAAATTAGATAAATTCATTCTGAAAACCCGAAAAAATATAATTCTTATTACATTTATTGCACGTAATATCAATAAACAATATATGTTTAGTTTTTTTTATGAAGAAAAGTCATTAATTCCTTATTGTTTAGATTAATAATATATATATATATATAATGCTATTTTAAACTCTAATTTCAATTCTAATTAATTTACAATTTTTTATCTTAATTTAGCCCATAGTAAGTTTAATCTCTTATTTAATGATCCAATTCTACTTTCTCTACTTAATTAATTCAAGAGAAGCTTTATAAAATTGATGAATCGTCTAAACGCCGACACATTCTCACGCTCCGCGTGAAGGGGAAGGATCTTAATAATCAGAATCTTAATAATATATTATATAATATAAGGATCCCTATCAGAATCTTAATAATATATTAGAAGACGAGGGATAATTTATTTCGCTCTTCTTCCCGACTTCTGCTTTTGTGCCGCGCTGTGACGGACGTGCCTTGTCCGCGTCTCTGCTTGTAAATAATTATTCTTTCCCGAAATGTATATTTTAAAAATGTAAAAAGTCTTTTCACTGTCTTCGGACTGGATTCTGCTTCACATAAACTGATGCTGACATATATAATTACTTTTTTAATTTTATCAGATCACAAAATTCATAGATCAAACATCTGATTTACTTTAGCCTATAAAATAGTTTCGAAATATCGTTCAAGAAATCTTTAACACAACGATGCATTATAAATCATATCTTACTTTCATATTTGTTTTCTATCTTTTCTACTCCTCTGTCGAGCTCGCAAATATATCAGATAAACATTTTTAATATTGGAGAGGATAATTATAAAAATGCAAAGTAAATTACAACATAAAACGTTGAGTTTTCCGAAGAACATTCTTATGATATAAAATAATAATTTGTTCCATTGTCCTAATTTCCTTTTTCTTTTATATAATTTAATTGAATAAATTTATTTTGTTCTTTCTTCCTTATAAATTAAAGTAAAAAATTATTGAAAACAGAATGAATTCAAATATCACGTAACGTTATTAAGATCTACTGCTTTTTTATTTATAAAAAGCTTAAAAAAAGGATAACGCGACATGTCGTTTATCATAAAAAAATACCTTGGCAAAAAATATTCACAAAAAATACTAAATATGTATAATAATATATGACATGTATAAAATAATAATTTGTTCCATTGTCCCAATTTCCTTTTTCTTTTATATAATTTAATTGAATAAATTTATTTTGTTCTTTCTTCCTTATAAATTAAAGTAAAAAATTATTGAAAACAGAATGAATTCAAATATCACGTAACGTTATTAAGATCTACTGCTTTTTTATTTATAAAAAGCTTAAAAATAGGATAACGCGACATGTCGTTTATCATAAAAAAATACCTTGGCAAAAAATATTCACAAAAAATACTATATATGTAAAATAATATATGATATGTAAATATGATTAATAAAAATAACATATGTTACATTCATATAAAATATTGTAAATATTATTTATACCAAAAATTTTTAATTGATTTCGTCAGCCAGCCTAACAGCACAATTTATAATATTCTCGAAGTTCATATTTAGCAAAAAGTTACTAAGCAAAAATTATATACAATTAACTATTAATTTAAAAAATCAATACTTTGATCTAAAAAGAAAATTGTCTACTTTTTCTCTTTTAACTAAGAAAATTCCATTTGTATGTTTATGTTTATCATTTAGGTCAGCAAAAACAAATTTTCTTTGAACTTCCATTCCTATCAATTAACTCATAATAAAAATAAACTCATGCACATAAACTTAAAAACCAGATAAAAGCATAGATTTAAAAAAAAAAAAAAAATCTCCCAATTATTATTTTAATTTAGGTTCTTTTTATAATAATTTTCTAGAACTGCTACAAATAAGATTTTTTTCTTTTCTGCAGTTTTATAGAAAGGTATACAATTTCATCTTCTTTCAATTACTTAAATTGGGCGTCTAAAGAGCATTCAGTTTTGTATTTCAAAGAAAATTTACAACTAAAAATAATTGGCTAAACAAGTTCCTTCCGACTGAAGTCTGGGGTTACAATTACTTGTGCAAATTCTCATTTTTTTCGCCTACAAAGATGAAATATTTATTTATCTTGTTTTAATGAGATTTTAATCCATTTTTTAAGGTGACTTAAAAGAGAACAGACAGAAACGTTTTTGATAATGTTAGGAAGCTGCAGTAAATCATCAATTACCATTAATTTTTTTTTAAATATTCGTTTCAACACTCAAAAACTATGTGATGCACTTATTAGAAAAAATTATTAAAATTTCGTAACATTTATTTTAATGTCATAAAAAATATTGTTGGTTTTTAATACTTTAAATTGAAATAAATTATGAAGCACTATTTTCGCAAAGAACATCGCATCGTGACAATTTTTGAAATTTCTTTCCATTTTGCTTCCACGCAATTAACTCATCAAAAATATTATTAATAAAAGAAGGCTCAATTTCTTTTGTTTTATTTTTAAAACTGACACACACATAATATTAACACTATACCAAATAAATCATTTTCTCACAATTTTTACAACATTTTGGTGTAAATAGCAGCTTATAGCGCATTTCGCAAAGGGATTAGAGGCGCTCGTCTCGTGCTCTGAGATCTTTGAGAGAGGGATTCAAAATCTATTTGAAGAATACCACAGAGCAAACCTGACGACTAATTTATGACAAACGTCAAGGTTAGGGGCTTCAAAATAGTGTCAAAATTTGCGTTAATACTGTCAAAATTTGGTCACTATTTGCTATTGCTATAAAAAAAAATTCTCCAAATAATCTGCCATAAAGAAATGTATTTTAAACTATTAGAAACTATGCATATTACTAGAGAAAGCCCTAAAGCTCGATTAAAGCAGGCTTCATTTTTTTCAAAAAACATTGCATTGCTATAGTAGTTAAATATCATACACAACTCGTAGTTACTATGTCTCTTCATAGTTTCCGATCGCTTTACTTTAATGAATGTCATATTAAAACTCTAGTATTAAAAAAAATCAATAGATGTAATTACAAAAAAAAAAAAAAAAAAAAAAAAAAAGCCTTAAATTCTTTTCGACATTTTAGTTTCATGATTCCAGTTACTTGCATAAACACTTTTTTTGCATCAAGTTTTCAATTTGACCTTCCAATAATGATAATATTCTATAGTAAGAACAAAATTTCTCTCTGAACAAACGTGATGTTCAATCAAGAGATACAAAACCTGGGGCGAACTAAAATAATACACAAGACAAACAGCTTTTTTTTTTTTTTAAATCCAATAATCCCTTCAGAACTCCCCAATCAGTCAAATAGAGAAGAGGAAATTTCACATTAACCAATCAAAGACATCCGTTCAACTCGAAAAATCCCCATCCGTTTCCCTTCCAACACTTCAAATTTTTCATAAATTAAAGGCAACGGAAGCGATTTTTTAAAGCGAATCTTCCACCATTAATTAACGCTTGCTTGAATTCGAACTTGATATCGGATTTGACACACGCCACTTTTCCTGAAATATCTAGATACCTTAATCAAACAGGAAAAGGGAAAGTGGCGAGTATCGATTATCGTTAAAGTCTATATAAGGTAAGTTTGAAACTGGTTTAACAGTTCTAGATGTATCAGATTCCAATTAAAATAAACAATGTATCATACTTCTGATTCATTAAGGCTTCAGATCTAGACAAGTTGGAAAGAACGAAAAAAAAAATGGGATTTCATTAAATGAAATTTAAAAGATCTGATGTAATTATTTTCGAATAAAGAATAACGATATCTAACTCACGGGATCGGATTTTTTTTTTTCGGAAAATTTTTCAGATAGGAACAAATTTGATTCCATAATTAAGAACTTGCACTTGGATAATGGTTAGTTTCTGTGCTTTGTTAATCATTAATATTTTAGAATATAATGAAAAATAATAATTATATGTGACGCAATTATTTTCGTATATTATTATAGCGCGCTTCGAGGGGAATATAGGGCTTCAAGGGGGAAAAAAGGCGCGCTTCGAGGGGCTTCGCTGAGTAAGTAACAGATCTTACTATAACCTATAAATTTAAATACTGTATTTTATTATAATATTAAAAAAAACCAAAAGTATAATTCTTCAAATAAGAGAATTTTGTTTCGTTCAACTGACAGAGGAATTTCAAATTTGTTCGCTTGTTATAAAGAAACGAAGCACAAAATACACACTTTCTGCTACATACATCATTGACTAACTATATATATAAAATAAAATTACATTGTCAGGCGTACCAAATATTTTTCTGGCATCGAGTGATGTGCATACTTTTTCAAAATACACCATATATGAACAGCAACAGCCAAGGAGTTAACTGCTGAGTTGTATGGTATCGGGTAACGGGTTGTGCTTTTGAGTAGTATGATCAAGCCTCAGTATTGTAATAGTATTGCCCGAGGGAAACAAACAATGTCGTAGATTACATACAGATATCAATCGAGTTTAAAAATTAATACCGTTTTTGGTCTATCAGTTTTGCACACGATAGTTTAGCATATCTAGTATAAACCTAATACAGATGCCGAACCTAATACAGAAAAACTTTAATTATAACGTTGCTGCTTGAAAATTTAATGAAAATAAATTTCGTTGTCTTCACGTGTTTTAATTTGGGAATGATGAGAAAATTAATCTAACGGTATCAATCAAGTTCAAGAATCGATACTACCAGGTCTATACTAGTTTTATGTTCATGATACTTTAGTATGTGTGTGTATATACAGGGTGTTCATTAATTATTGTCGGGGTTTCCGTACCTCATAACTTTCGAATAAAAAATATTACGCAAAAATCGATTACGTATTCGCAAATTACAACTCAAAAAATTTTATTAATGATATTAAAGTGTAAAGCGTGCACAATTTGCACTTTGTAGGCATGCAGCTGAAGGCGATTATGTATTCGTAAATTACAACTCAAAGAATTTTACGTGGCAACAATGCGAAGAGATGGACCAATCCCATAGCCTCCGAGATTACCAGATATAACACCGCCGGACTTCTCTCTATGGGGGTTTGTCAAGAACATTGTGTACAAGACCCCTGTGCCCTCCCTTGATGAATTGAAGCGCAGAATTGTTACTGCGATCCAAAATGTTACCCCACAAATGCTGGAGAATACTTGGAGGGAAATCGAATTTCGTCTCGATGTTTTACGAGCCACGAAGGGCAGCCATGTGCAAATTCATTAATCTTTTTAATATCATTAATAAAATTCTTTCAGTTGTAATTTACGAATACATAATCGCCTTCAGCTGAATGCCTACAAAGTGCAAATTGTGCACGCTTTACACTTTAATATCATTAATAAAATTCTTTGAGTTGTAATTTACGAATATGTAATCGGTTTTTGCGTAATATTTTTTATTCGGAAGTTATGAGGTACGGAAACCCCGACAATAATTAATGGACACCCTATATTTTATATTATATAATACAATGCAGTAAGTTGATTTGGTATCATTTACCTTAATCAAAATAACACTACTGAAATATATCAGATAAAATCGGATGTTTCTTTACTGGTTTGAATTTTGAAAGATTTTAATTGCAACTCTCTTTTGTTTTTCCACGCAGTAAATTGATTGTTTAAATGGAATTCTACAGTATATTGTTTATGAACTAAATTGAAACATTTCAAGAATTCTTTTCCATTTCTAAATATTGTTCATAATTCAATTTATCATATAACAAACTTCCGATTTACGAGTAGCCTTAAATTACCATCTGTTACTAAATCGAGAGATTACTATATGTGCATTATAATGCTGTTATAATAAAATTACATATTTATCGTCATAAAATTTTTTATTATGATACATATGCTGACAGATGATATAACAGACATTTTATCCACTGTAATCAGAAAAAGATTAAAATTTACTTCTTTCTATGGTGCTGACCCGTACTGCTTTTAACAACCAGAACTAACATATTTTAATTTTCTGTCTTAATACATCATTCAATGTATAATAATACAAAAATTAGAATAATAATCTCGGGGTATTCAAAATGGATGAAAGATCTTATCTTTGAATAACTTACGGGAAAGAATGGAAAAGTACCATTTGATACTTTTGACAAACCGTATTCTCTCTTTAAACTTTCTTTTTTTTTTCCGAAAGAGGAGATTTAAGTTTTATCCGAGCCTGCATTGTTTTCTTCTTTTTATATATATATATAATTTCATTCATTTCAATTGTTGTTTTTCTTTGTTTGTTTTTTTGCAAAGATGAAATTTCATAATCTCTATTTTTTTCCACACTTCCTGATAAGCATGCCACAATTTTCAAATTTTGTGCATTTATGTATCCTCCACAATAATAGACTATTTTAATGTTTTCAGAACTAAAATATCAATTGATCGATTAAATTTGGATTCCAAACTAGTAGCGCCACCTGGTAGTGAATTTGAGAATAAATAAATTTACAGGATTTCCCATAATATTTACAAAAATAAAGTATGACAAAGATTAAAATTTTAAAAATCTTTATTTCTTACATTAATGTAAATGCGTTTTCAAAAACAGTTTTATTTATAATTTGTTAATTAAATTTTACTAGTTAGATTTCTAATAAATAATTTCTGACATCTCTAAATGAATCACTTAAAATATACAGACTTTTTTCAGTTTACCGCTCAAGACCACAAACTTTAAAGTTAGCTAGTCAAATTTCCTTAATAAATGGTTTAAGGGATTTATTGCAACGGAAGCTACTATTCTTTATTCCGAAACATAGTTGCAATTAGTAAATGCCAAACAACCTCAATTTGTCGTATTCACATTTCTAGAATAACATATTGTTACAAAATTTTCTTTTACAAATACTGCTAATCAATCGCAGCACATTTAATTGCTATAGTTCAGAAGCTTCCTTGCTGTCTAATCCTCCAGTGTCTCTACGTGTCGGCGACTCCGACTCTCACCGCACACCGCCTCTTTTGACGATCCACACGACTTCTTCCGATACACACGACACGACTTCGTAGCTTCTGAGTGCCCGTCTTTTATAGTTCCGGGAGGCGGGGCTAGAATCTTCTGACCAATCAGGGCATATCTGAGTGTATCTCTGTTATTACTGGATGGATCATGAAACTTCTCGAACTTTCTGGTATTATCCATTTAGTCGCCAAACTCGCCAAATTCGTCGCCAAGTCGCCAAATGGTCGCCAAGCTCACAGGTCATTGATGCACAGGACAGATCTTACAAAGGGTCTTTCTTACGGTGATACTAGCCGTGATGGGAAGCAAATTACAAGTTTGTAACAATATATCACTGTCATGATCTACTCCAGAAATCTGTTTAAGTTTAAACAACCAGAAAAGTTTCTGCATTTTTCCTTTGGATATAAAAGGAGAATTGTCATGTAAAATAAAGATCAAAATTTTTATTGAATTGTTTGAAGGTGAGAAAAAAAAAAGGCGATATATCCACTTTCACTTCCTGAAATAAGCACACATTGAAAATTTTACATTTTTTCCCATCAGTAAACAAATTACAACGGCTTCTAAATTATTCAAATCCAAAATAAATAAAAATAAAAATAAAACGCAAAACTCACGAAGTAAATATAAATACTGAAAAGCTTTCTACATTATTTTCAAATAAAGAAATAACTAACAATAACAGCTGGCTACAATATCAGTTGAAAACGTTTGTGTCCGCTTTAAGATGAATCTAGCAATAACGACTATGGGATATTCAATTTTACATTGAAAATTTTATATTTTTTCCATTAATAAAAAAATTATACCAACTTCTAAATTATTCGAATCCAAAACAAATTGAAAGAATTATGAAGGAAAACCAAAACACAAAACTCACAAAGCAAACACAAAACGCTGAAAAAGTGTCTACTTTATTTTCAAATAAAGAAATAACTAATAAATTGGTTTTAATATCAGCTGAAAATCTGTATGTTCGCTTTAAAGCCGAGTCTAGCGACGACAACAGGATTTTCAATTATACTTTTCTTCCAAAATATTTACTAGTCCAACAAATAAACAAACATCTTTCACTCTCAAAATTTCGTTATAATGGTACAGTATCGAACTCTCGGAAATATGATTATGTTGACATCAACATACTGGAAATTCTATTAATTGAAAGAAGATGCACTTGTACATTCAAATTTACTTCTCTTTTTCAAAAACTTGCCGCCCAGGGAAATTCACAGAGACATGGCTTTGAACTGAAGATAAATCAACAAAAACCGTATAGACCGATAGTCTGAAGAAATGAGAATATTTATTTTTTGTACAAAAAGCCACTAATAATGAAAATTATAAAACAAAAAATTAGAATTAAAAGTGATACAATAGCAGAAAGTATTTTTTGCAAACAATAGTAAATATATTGTTACGAAATTTCCCGGGGTTCATTTGGATAGTGGATGTTATATGGTGTGAAAGACACTCAATCACCTGGCGGCAGTAGAAAATAGAACAACGACGTTTATTTACACGAAGACACACAGGAAGCACAAAGACGACAATTATATACAGCACAGAAGACGATTATCTTCAGCCGAGACGTGCAGCATACAACAGCATACAACAAGACAGACAGACAGTAGCGCACAGCTTAGTTCAGCACTAGCTTCCCTCCGTCGCTGCTCCGCTTATCTCTAGAAAGCCAGTTCTTTACTGTCGATTCCGACTACTCTTCTTGTCCATCACTGGTCCACTCCCCGACAGCTGCAGCTCTTTTTATAGGTCTCAGGGGGCGGGGCTAGAGGCCTCTAAACCAATCAGGAACGTTCGAGGCGTAACTCGGTTCCTACTGGACGGGTCGGGAAAATTCTCGATGTTTCGGGTATAATCTATTTTGGCGCCAAAGTCGTCGCCAAGCTCTGGGATCTCCTATGGAACCCACTATGCTGGGAAGCCGCATCAAGGATTCGTAACAATATGTAATGAAAGTGTTCACTCCAATTGCGGCCACGTAGCTCAATTTTAAACTGTTAGAAATAGGCTTAAATCTTTAATCAGAAATATGCTCCACAAAATGTTAAAAAAATATTCTTTATGTTGTAAAAAAAATGTACTACTGCAAAAATTACAGAATCCAAATTTTTCTGCAATCTCTTGGCTCTATTAGCCAATATAATGAAATAATTTTCAAAAATCAAAATATTAAACTTGGAGAGGGGGAGGTTCCAAGTTTCTGCGACCAAAACTGGTCGAATTCTGAAGCTTTGAATTCTAATATTTTATGCCATATTATTGCTGTCATGGCTTATTTGTTGATTGTTCGATTTTTTTCAAGGTTGCCACTGAACTAGTTCAAAATTATCAAGCATTATGTTATTCAACATTTTATAATTCGTTCTGTTTCAGTCGCAGAAAAATAGAATTTATTTTTGTTTTAAATCTAAACGTGTCAAGAATATTTTTCTAAATATGAGAAATGAAAATTATAAAAGGCAAGTGTGCATTAACCCTTTAAAGGGCCATTTTTTCTAGTCATATTATGTTAAAATATTTTTAGGCTTGGAATTAGAATAAGAAAAGGGATTCATTTAGCTTATTAGATAAATTTAATTTTATTAATTAATTAATAATTAAGTAACAAATCAAGACACATCATTTTGTCTGAGATAAAGAACTGAAGCATCTAAGTTTCTGACTTACTAAAAAAATATGTCAGAACTGATACAACCTACATAATTTCATACAAAGATTGATAAATTTGGTGGGAAGCATACTTCCCACGGCTCAAGAAAAGGTTAACAAAAAAATTAAGCCAAAAAAAAAAAAAAGGAATAAATATGAATCTGGCCCAGAAAGGTTTATTAAGGATTAAATTTTGTTAAATTTTAATTTTTAAATATTTAATAAAGATAAAGAGGAATTAAAGTAAAACGTTTAAATTCCTCAGCTTCAAAATATTTCACAAATATTTTATGATTTCTGTTATTATTACCTTATTGAAGCAAAATGAAAGCTATTTTCAAAGATTTTTTTTTATTCTGAACCAAGTCAAATGACGAGTCCGACGTTTCAGTCTCAGTAACGTTTTCCATCTCCCTCCACCCTCTCCAAAAAAATATCTTCCAAATCACATAATTTTTTCTCTTTCATACACCCATACATATATCATACATTATGGATCTTTGGTAGAATCTAATTAACTAAAATTAATCTAAAATCCCTTAACTGAAACCTTAGATAGGCTTTTCGAATGTCCTATAGGTTCAATGATATTGTAATTCTACGAATGTCTTCAGAAAACCGTCGCACCATGGAATGCCTATAAGACATTCCTCGCACAAAAGGATTTCCTTTATTGCATTCTCCACACAATTATTCAGTTTACGTGCGATATAAACAAAAGACATCATAAACACATTGCAATTTTCAAAATTTAAGCAGAGGCTAAAAATTAACATCAACAAAGCATAACAAATTTGAGATCAAAATCTGTAACAAACATCATTTATAATTTCAGTCCTGGGTTGCAAAACATTAACTCCACAAGCAAATAAGTACAACCACAAAGCGTGACAAAAATAACAACCCAACTGAAAAGACGATGTTCACAATGAGCTTAGAAAAGGCTAACTTCCTATTCATCAAGTCTCCACTCGATTTAAAATTCCCACCTTTTACGCCTGTAGCCAATTTCGCAGAAAGGGCAAAGACATAAGATATGCAAATTAACTCCCTGGCACACTAACGCTGCCGAAATTATGGGCGGAGACATCCCGTTCCACGAAGCTAAATAAAAACGAAGCCGACGACGCCGCACATGCAAATGCGGACCAGAAGAAAGCGTATCTGACCCGGAAGCTTACAGGGGCTTAGATTCTTGAGAGAAGTTGTTGCAAATTTATGGTATCGTTCGAATTCGAGAAGGAGCCTGAGAAATGTGCCCCGCTTCATTTCTTTTGGGAGGCATAATCGTTCTTTATGAGCACCGCCCTGAAGGAGACGGGATCAACAAAGAAAGAAGAGAGGGACGGAGTAAAAGCTAATAGAAAAATGGAATGAGAATTCACTCGTCATAATTTATATCAACTTCTCAAAATATTAGATGTTAGAATTAAAGTAATCCTATTCAAAAGAGCTGTAGGGAGAGGGGGGAATTAGTATACATACGAATACCAGATCTATGTGGTATGCAATTTAGATCAAGGATTGAACAATAAGACAAAGGTGTAAATTAATAGAAAAATTATTTATATAAATTGCAATTCGCTCTTCGTTATTTTATATCCCTTTCTCAAAATATCAGATGGTTAGAAATAACGTAATTCTATTCAAAGGACTGTACAGGGGAAAAAATTAGTTTTCGTAGAATGCCAGATCTATGTCGTATGCAATTTAGATCAAGGATTGAAAAATAAGAGAAAGATATGTAAGTTAATAGAAAAATTGTGTTTTTCAATTCTAAATGGTTAGAATTAAAATATTTCAGATCAAAATATAGTAAAGAGATAGAAAGAAATTGATGATCACAAAATGCGCGATTTCGGTGTTATGGTAAGATGTTTAGAATTTAAATAATCTTGGTGATAGCGCAAATCAAAAGTCCAAATATAAACAGGAGGTGGAGTAGACTAACAGAAAAATGAATTGAGAATTCGCTCGACTTATTTTATATCAAAGTATTCATGTTTAAAATATAGTAGAGGGACGGGAGACTGATAATCATGAAAATACAATATCTTGATGATATGCTTGCATGATTAGAATTAAAGTCATCCTATTCAAAGAATCGGAGATAAAAAAAAACACTAATGATCACATGAATGAGAGATATCGGTGACTTGCATTTCAGAGCATGGAGTCAACAATAAAATAAAAGAATAGGAGCTAGATAACAGAAAAATGAAGTAAAAATTCACTTTTCATATATATAAATCAACTTCTTAATTCTTTAAAGGGCCATTTTTTTCTAGTACTATTATGTTAAAATATTTTTAGGCTTGAAATTAGAATAAGAAAAAGGAATTCATTTAGCTTATTAGATAAATTTAATTTGATTCATTAATTAATTTGGTTCATTAATAATTAAATAACAAATCAAGACACATCATTTTTTCTGAGATAAAGAACTGAAACATCTAAGTTTCTGACTTACTAAAAAAAATTGTCAGAACTTATGCCAACCTACATAATTTCATACAAAGATTGATAAATTTGGTGGGAAGCATACTTCCCACGGTCCTAGAAAAGGTTAAAATACAAGTTGGTTTGAATCGATAAATACCGAACAATGCATAAAAAAAAAAAAAAAAAAAAAACCTCAATGATCACAACTTTAAAAAAAAACGGAGTAAAAATGGCTTTGGGACGACATTTTGCTTCGAAGTTATAGAAGAAACACCGTAAAAATATACATCAATTCTTAGTTAAAATTCTATTTAAGACCATAAAACCTTTCTTACTTAACACTACATCGTACCGAAGAAGTCCTTTACCATATGCAGTAGCCATAGGTCTAACAATCTGTCATGCAGAGAGTTTTAAATGATTTTTAATTATGCATGCTCTCTTTAGTCATGCATGTTCACTTAGTATGCCAATCCATAAATTTTACTATGTTAAAATTACAAATCAAAACATAAAACAATCACTTCTTAAGGTTAAATCAAAGACAAAATTTCTTCGCCTCTAATCCACAAATATATACTTGCAGTAAACAAAGATGCTTACTAAAAATTTTACTCTACACAATATGTTTTCCTTTAAATAACAATCAACGTTGTTGTTTGTGATGTTCAAAAATACATCAAGTAGCGACAAAAACTGGAACAGTTTTTCCCATTTTCTAAGACAAAATACCACGAGAACCCCGAAAAAGAATATATCTAGGCGATTATCATATATAAAAAACAAGATAACTATATCTAACAATGGATGTGGTCTCCCCAAACCTTTCTCGCATACTCTTTCATAAACTTATGCCAAGAGAAAAGCCTTGTATGGAATTGACGTACAATAGTTATGAAATATTAACTTTTGGAGTGAATTTGGCATTTTTACTGAATCCATGGAGTCATCATTGGCGATTTTTTAGCAATTAATCCCTGGCATGTGGTTAAAAATATCCGAAAATCAAATCTGTGCCTTAGATATATTTTCCTCAATTGATCGAAAAAAATGGCGCAAAACTGCACTTGTAGTCACAAAATCCATGCCTAATTTGATATATTTAAGTCATTGAGTTTTTGAATCAGCTCGTTTACATGTTTCTGAAAGTACAGACCGACAGACAATCAACCCTTTGTTGGTTTTGTTTCAAATTTTGGCAGGTACCTACACTATAGATATTAAATCTTTATACCGACCTCATCTATCTAGCTTTCATCGTTTTGTAATGATCTTGTTAACTTATATACAAAAAGAAATCTATTCATCTGAACAGATTTTAAACAAAATTTAATAGAAATCTGCAAATTTGGCGCAAAAATAGTATATCGAATTTCAACCATCTAGCTCAAAGCGTTTTTGAGTTATCTTTGCCACAGACAGACAGAGAGACATTTTCCAAAAATGTGTTTTTCGAACTCAGAGATAACTGAGTTCCTAAAATGTGGAGATCTATACTATGATCAAAATCTCAGGTTCGAATTTTTGGCATACTGCGTATACGAGGGGGAAAAAAATAATCTAATACATAATTATAAAAATACATTTTCTACAACACAAAATATTATGCCGGCGTCCTGGCATAGGGGTAGGTATCTTCCCCATGATCTGGGTGTCCCGAGTTCCCCAGTCCCAGTTTGGGCTTGGTTGTTCTTCCTGTTTATCTGTCAGATAAATGAATGTGCCCTCCTGTAAAAAGGGGTTGTGCAAGCGAATGAGTGATGCGTGAGTAGTCAAGTCGTACTCTTTACCCAAGTTGGCTCTACGATAAAAACAAGAGGCGCTCCAACTTAGGCTTAAATCGGCTGCCTTTGAACAGCGGGCTTGTCCGTGGCAAGTGCCATAGGAAACAACAACAACAAAAATATTATATATAAAATATTTATGTTTCACAGCTAAGGTTTAAATAAAAATTCTACAACAAATATTCAGCTCATATCTTGCTAACTGAACAGCAATGAAGCATATAAACATAAAATGCTTAAATAAAAAAATTTTAACAGACTTTGATTGCTTTCCTTGATATACCCAACATTAACGAATTATAAAAATACAAAAACATTTGAAACTGATATTGATACAATTTTATAGTGACTGATTTACACCGATGTGGCATTTCTTTTCAACAATATTCAAGTAAACTTTCTAGTCAGAAAATGCAACGTCGCTAATTCAAACTAGGTGCAGCGTAAGTGTCTTTCAACTGCGAAGTTCTAGCTATTTAAGCTCCTCATCTTTTTCTCCTGCAATCGACAGTAATAACCTTCCGCGCCATTCACTAAATGACACCAGATCGAAAAATTAAACACTGACATTCCATCAACAGTTCCCTCCCCAACTTGAGTTCATACCAGAATAAAAAAAAAAGTTTCGGGGGAGGGGGGATTCAGAAATGGGAGAGAAAACGAGAACCCAAGAGATTGTGCGCGCGTGTGTGTGTGTATATTTCGCAACCTTAGCCGCGCCAATCGTTCACCCACCCTTTCCTCCTAAGCTTCTCATTTGGTATCGATTTTTCCGGAACACAACCCTGTCTTCCACCCTCTCAAAACCCCCATTTCCATCGGTTCGATATCTTATAGCCTCCTATCGCATCCCTTCCCCTGTCCCGCTCAGTGAAAACAATGGGCCAGCAAAGAAGAAGTGCATTGTGGGCCAGTTGGTTGGTCCTTTAGCTTAAAGACCCGGTTTCAAGGTTCCAAATGATCCTGACGATGATTTTTGGGCCGGCATTGTGTAGGCCGACTTTTGATAGCAGTTACTGAATGGGAGAGATTGAAATGGATCCATGGAAGGAAAAAGGCGCTTTCTAAAGGTTGTAATTAAGAGGAAGGAATGTAATGAATAGAATTAACATGGATATAAAGATATGCATCGATACTTCAAAAAGTCGAGGAAATTTTCAAATAAAAATTATTAATCATGTTCATAAATTATTCGTTTGCGAATAGTACATTATAGAATTGAAATGGAAGCAGATGTCCAGAAGTTTTAACAAGAACAATTAATACCATTGATGATTCTCGACTTAGGCCATATTAACAATAGATCGGCAAGGATCGTAGGGCAGTTGGTTCAAAGTTTAAGACCCATTTTATTGTTCCAAATGATCCTGTGGAGAATTTCTGGACAATTGTTGCACTTTGTAGTGTAGTCTGACTTTTGATAGCAGTAAATGAATGGGACAGTTTGAAATGGATTCATTGAAGGAAGAAAGTTTTCTGAAGGTTATAATTAAGAGACAAGGAATGTAAGGAAAAGAATTAACATACATACGAAAATGTATCAATACTTCAAAAAGTCCCGGAAATTTTTAAATAAAAATTAATAATCTTGTTCATAAATTATTCCCTTGTGTATAGTAAGCTATAGAATTGAATGGAAGAAATAACAGAATAACAAGAACAATTAATGTCATTGAGGATTCTCGATTTCGACCTTACTAACAATAGGTCGACATGGAAGGAATAAAGTGTAGGGCAGTTGATTGTCCTTCAAAGTTTAAGACCCATTTTATTGTTCCAACCGATCCTGTCGAGAATTTGTGGGTAATTGCTGTGCTTACTGATTACTGAGGGCAATGGCTGAGTGGAACAAGATCAAATAATTCTTTGGAATATTCTCCCAAGATAGAATAAAATGGCAAAAAAATGTAAGAGGAATAATTAGGGAAGATCTGCAGGCAAACGCCATTATTTTTATATTTTCAAATGCAAATAAACAAGCATGAATTATCCTCATCTTGGTATTCTAAAAAGCTACGAAGAAGTTGATGTTACAAATTTTAAAACTATTAATAAAAGCAATTAATGCCTATTGAGCAGTGGCGGGGTCGTCAGTTCAAAGACGAGCAGGTGCTAAGTAAAAAATATTTCACAAAAGAACATAGTTAAAAGAACAATTCTTAAAATCGGTGTTAATTATATTTTACAAAATTATCACCGTGAGTGGGTTCTAATAAAAGAAAACGAATACATATTAGAGAAGATCAGTAACGCAAGAGCAAAGTTAAAGAAAACCAGAACCGAAATAAAGTTAATCATAAAGAAAGAAGAAAACGAATTGAGACAGAACGAAACCAAAATTTGCTTGGGAGAGACAAAAAAAGTTCATACAGTTGGCAATACGCCAAATTTGATCTGTGTTCAGAGCAGCCGAGTCATCGTTCAATTTAAATTTGAAGAATCTTTCGTTTTCATCTGCAGTTTTTGCGCAGACATTATATGGGCGGCAAATTTTAATGTCTTTTGGAGTTGATTTTGTACGACTTCAGCGTGCATATTTTCTACCCATTGATTCATTTTCTGTCTTCTTTCTTTGTTTTAATTATTTTTTTTCGCTGATCCCTGCTTACTAAAGGAAAAAAAAAAAAAACGAAACAGAGTAAAAACAAGAAATCTTTTAAAATAATTTTAGGAGGTAGTGCAGCTCTGCAATCCGAATAGACGAGATGTCAATTCCTAATAGACGAATCTTAATTGAGTTGATATAAATCATTATCATACTACGATGTTTAAGGCAAGATGTTTAAATCACCATTTTTATTTTTTTTTGGAAATATAAATATCTTGATTATTATATATATAACATTTTTAAATCTAATTTAAATCTTGTTTAATTTCTAAAATTTTTAATTTAATTTAGCCCATGTTAACTTCATTCTAAAATGTTATTTACTTTCCCAATATAGTTTCTCTTTTTTAAATTTATGGCTGTCTATCATTGCCTCTCTTCTGTACAAATTATGACTCCGTGTAATGATAAAATGAAGTTAATGTCAAAAGTTTCTTCTTTCCGGTCATGTATCTGAAAAAAATATCTTTACACACACATATTATATGTATGTATTACACTCCTAATGTATTAAGTACTTATTTTGAGCATCTACTTTTAAGGTAATTTTTTTAATTATTTTCAATGATTTTAATATTTATAGCTGTTTTATTTGAAGTCTGCACATTTTAGAATGTAAAATTTAAATTAACAGGTACAATGTTTCCAATCGAAATAAAACACAAGCTTTCGAAAGCAAAAAGTTATTTTCAAAATTATACTTAATATCACTAACCTAGCATATTTAGCTGATATATTATCTTATATGTATACAATTAAAACGTCCCAATTTTATAAAGATTAAATTTCTTAAAGAAATAAAAAAAAATACTTCAGATTTTTTTCTTGATTTGATATCAAAAAATAGTAAAAAGTACGAGAAAGTGTTACTCAAGATTTCGCAACGATTAATTCAATAATTAACATTTATCAATTCAAATTTATGTTTCCAACGCGCAGCAAAAAACATGGGAAACTCAAATGTTACCAAGTGAATTAAATAAATTTAAAATAGACAAAACATCAGAGGCAAACATATTTCCGAAAGATTTTTTTAAAACTATATTGTTATGTTAAAGATGAAATACGCTTCTTTCATCTGGAATTTATTTTGAGGTTTCCTGTTACTTAAAAATTGATTCAAATACGAATTTTTAGTCGTCAATAGAAATGTAAAGATACTAACACAATAAAGATTCAAACACAAATTTAAATTGCCACTCAAAGATTTTAATTAAATCTTGCATCAGTCGTCAAAAATCATTTATAACTCATAAAAAATTAGCCTTCTGGAATTTAAAAACATATTTAGTAAACTTAGCAAGTTTTCCGGAAATTAAGATATCTTAAACCAGCTGTTTTTGGCGTAGCTAATTTGCTCGTCAACGTTATTGTCTTTTTGGATTGTTAAATGTTATTGTGGAGTATATATCTGTTTTTAAAAGTACCTATATTTGAAAAGACAAATTTAATTAAATAAGTCAAAATTAACTGTAACGCGTACACATTAAAAAATGTACACACTATGAAATAAAAACGGAAGTGAAAATCTTATTTCGGAATTAATATCCAAAAAAAAAGCAATTTTTTAAAAAAAATCTTATTTTAAACTTTGGCAAAAACTTGACATCAAATGCTTTGACGGATGAGTTTAAATTTCGTAGCATTAAAAATTGTTACAAATTCTATTTTATATTCAAAAACTTATTAAAAATAAAGACAAAATTATACAGAAATGAAATTAACGCCATTTAAAAGGAAATTTTTTGAGTTTTTAAAATGACAAACACTTTAGTGGTATAATAATTTTAGAAGATAATTACCAATTCCTATTGGTAAATCATAGGGATTTGGACAATGGTTAAGCCTATTTCAGAGTCCGATTAAATTTCGCTGGAGGCTTATTTCTTTTACATTTTCTTTTCTCTGAATGAATACAATTTTTAGCGAGTCTCGCGCAAAGCATTTCTAACAATATTTTTCAGCTTTGTTACCTGACGAAACGTAGAATTAATTACAGGTGTAAAAACGTTTAATGAAATTGTCTAAAATGTTTGTATAACGATTTGTTTAAATTTAATTCTTGCCATTCCACAGAATGCAATAACAGCGATTTCTGTTCCACATATGTAAGCGTTTCATACATATAAGTAAACATTATTCGATACAATAGATTTTGAATTTCAACGTCGTTGAATGCTACTATTAAATATACTTTTTCTTTCTCATATTTTTTTCTTCCTTTTCCGCAATCTTACAGTCGAAAGAAGTGATTTAAAATTATTACTTTGTTTTTAAAAATAATTTTTAAAATATCTTGTAAGAGCTTCAAATTTTGTTGAAAAATACTGAAGCCTAAGCAAGATATTGACGAAAGTTCTATGATAGTTAAATGGATAAATTACCATTAGTAAAAAACATGAACCTAATTTCATCCGAAGCAGCGTTGTGCATTTTATCTAGCGTGTCCTACAATCAACTAAGTAATCGATTTAATGAAAAATAAATTTGACCAATGATTTCGAATATGAAAGAAGAAAAATTCGATTTATCTAAAAATTCAGAATTAAAAACTGGGTATAAAAGTGAATACAATAAAAGAAAAAGACTTATTCCGTTTTTATTTGCCAAGTAATGCCAACTTTGTTTCATTCGAGCAGAATGTATTCCTTGAAAATAGAATCACAAACAAGTTTGAGCTCTTCGGTCAATCAATAATTCTAATTTCGTGTATGACATCTGTCTGATCCAACTCAACTCGCACGAATTTCGTAGTCTAGTCACGTTCGTTTTAGTAAACATTCCCAGAAATGTAATTATTAAAATTGCATGAATTACAAAATGGCAGAATCAGGAATACTATATTTAAAAAAAAAAAAATAATGGAGAAAATACACAATTTTCCTATAGTATTGAATGAATTACAAAATGGCAGAAATAGAAATACTATATTAAAAGAAAAGAATGGAGAAAATACACAAATTTCCTATAGTATTGAATGAATTACAAAATGGCAGAAACAGAAATACTATATTTTTTAAAAAAGAATGGAGAATATACACAATTTTCCTATAGTATTGAATGAATTACAAAATGGCAGAAACATAAATACTATATTTAAAAAAAAAAAGAATGGAGAAAATGCACACTTTTCCTATAGTATTGAATGAATTACAAAATGGCAGAAACAGAAATACTATATTTAAAAAAAAAGAGTGGAGAAAATACACAATTTTTCTAAAGTATTGAATGAATTACAAAATGGCAGAAACAGAAATACTATATTTTTAAAAAAAGAATGAAGAAAATACACAATTTTCCTATAGTATTGAATGAATTACAAAATGGCAGAAACATAAATACTATATTTAAAAAAAAAGAATGGAGAAAATACACAATTTTCTTATAGTATTGAATGAATTACAAAATGGCAGAAGCAGAAATACTATATTTTTAAAAAAGAATGGAGAAAATACACAATTTTTCTATAGTATTGAATGAATTACAAAATGGCAGAAACAGAAATACTATATTTAAAAAAAAAGAATGCAGAAAATACACAATTTTCCTATAGTATTGAATGAATTACAAAATGGCAGAAACAGAAATACTATATTTTTAAAAAAAGAATGGAGAATATACACAATTTTCCTATAGTATTGAATGAATTACAAAATGGCAGAAACAGAAATACTATATTTAAAAAAAAAAGAATGGAGAAAATGCACACTTTTCCTATAGTATTGAATGAATTACAAAATGGCAGAAACAGAAATACTATATTTAAAAAAAAAGAGTGGAGAAAATACACAATTTTTCTAAAGTATTGAATGAATTACAAAATGGCAGAAACAGAAATACTATATTTTTAAAAAAAGAATGAAGAAAATACACAATTTTCCTATAGTATTGAATGAATTACAAAATGGCAGAAACATAAATACTATATTTAAAAAAAAAGAATGGAGAAAATACACAATTTTCCTATAGTATTGAATGAATTACAAAATGGCAGAAACAGAAATACTATATTTAAAAAAAAAGAATGGAGAAAATGCACACTTTTCCTATAGTATTGAATGAATTACAAAATGGCAGAAACAGAAATACTATATTTAAAAAAAAAGAGTGGAGAAAATACACAATTTTTCTAAAGTATTGAATGAATTACAAAATGGCAGAAACAGAAATACTATATTTAAAAAAAAGAATAGAGAAAATACACAATTTTCCTATAGTATTGAATGAATTACAAAATGGCAGAAATAGAAATACTATATTAAAAAAAAAGAATGGAGAAAATACACAAATTTCCTATAGTATTGAATGAATTACAAAATGGCAGAAACAGAAATACTATATATTAAAAAAAAATAGATAAAATACACAATTTTTCTAATCATTAATATACAATTAACTCCAAAACTAAATTTATACCAATAACTTAAATAATAATTAGCAATCATTTTCAATGTAACAAACAAAATAAGGGTTTATAGCTAATATTGGATAAAGCCATTGAGTGTTACTCAATAACACTAAAACATCTTAATTTTCTTCGAAATAAAGCGCAAAAAATAACATTTATTTATCAACTTTATTTATAATAGCTTGATTAATGAAGTGAAGAAGGGGAAAAAAAGAGCAAACGATTGTTAATATACACAGCATACAAATTACCATGGACTTTCTTCTGCAGACGATAAACAAACAAAATTTGAAAAATGGAAAACTCTGCATCATCATTCAAGCTTAAAACAACATTGTTTCACTTTCAAGTTCGTTCTTGTAGATAGAATATTTTTTTTAATTTTATTTATTTTTTATTTTTTTTTTTTTATTTTTCTATTTATTGTCGTACTACAGTTAAAATTTTATGACAACGCACGTGACAGTGTATACGCTCGGACGTTGCTCCATTTAAGTGCGCCGCCTTGTTTTAAAAAGCCGATTTAGTGTCTTTACTTTTACATAAAACGAGCCATAAATTATACTTCGCCCACTTAAATGGCAACCATTTTGGAAAGAGCGATTGTTAAGCATACATATCCATCCAGGAAGATGCATAAGTCTGCGAGCAAGTTGGGAGGGGGGGAGGGGGGAATTCTGCAATGCGCACGCGAGGATGATGAAGTTTATTTATTTAACCAAAGAAGGATTGGAACGAATTTGTTCAAGCTTAATATAGCAGGCTAAGCATGTTTGTACCAATGCTCTGTAAGCATGAAGTGACAAATGTGGTAGTGTCACTTAACGGTGTTAAAAAATTAAACTTTGAAGTCAGTTTTTTAAATCTTTTTTTAAAAAATATTTTAAACTAGTTGGTTTTAGTGATCAGCTGTTTGCACATAATATTAATTATATTAATTTAGTAACGTCAAGTTATTTTAATGAACTATATTTCATCACATAAATCAAAGTACAATTTAAAAATATACCAGTACAATAAACATGGGGCACTCTGATTGATAAACTACACCTGCAAAGTAGCGAAATTGTTCTAATTGTAAAGCCTGGGGCTCTAATAGAATTTTATTTTGTGATATCGCTCGGAAACGGAAAAATGAGGAATATACGGTCTTCGTTAACTTATCTGCATGTCAGAAGTTTTTAAATGAAATCAAAAGTCATGAAATTGGTGCAATGGTTAGAATTAGAGAACTAACTATCTCATGGTATATTCACTCAAAGAGAATGTACAGTAAGATAAAAAGTATTTTCTAAATTTCTTTTGAAAATTGGACGAGAGAAGACAGATAATCACATTCAATTTCATGTGAATTTTCATGCGAAATAAAAATTACTGAATTGAACCAGGGATTACAAATCTTTACAAATAATTTTAAAATAATTCTTTTACAAATAATTTTAAAATAATTCTTTTACAAATAATTTTAAAATAATTCTTTTACAAATAATTTTAAGTACACATATAATGATATCTCTTAATCTGATTTAAATCCAATTTGATCTTAATTTAGTCCAAAAATAACTTCATTCTAAAATGGACTTTTACTGTCTGCTCCAATTCCCACTTTTTAATTAATTAATCCTACACGCGCTCTATAAAACTGCTCACTTCAGCATTTTCTCACGCTCCGAGTGAAGGGATAAAAATGCTTACAACATTCTTTTAAAGATACCTAAGATTTCCTTTCCTAAATTGACATGTGGCAAAGAAATCCCTATCAAAATCTCATGGTAAAATCACTGAAGGGAAAAACTCTTTTGCACCTATACCGCGATGTAAACGGACGTCAATTTTATCATCACTTCTTGTGCATAAAATACCACCGATAGTAAAATTAATCGTAGTTAAAAATTTCAAAAATTTCTTCTATTCGACCACAAAACTTCTAAAATACGTTTATATATATATATATATATATATATATATATATATATATATCCATTTATATCTTACAGTAAACATGCATCTATCTTTTTCTGTAATATATCCTTTTTAATTTATAGCACAAGACTTGCTTATTAATTATTTTAAGAAATATTATATGCAAGAGGTTAAAAAATAAGCGTGCATTTTTGTATAAATAGATTGTTTTCACTGATACTGTTTAGATAAGAAAATAATATTTACAGAACTGAAGCCTATCCAGCCAGTCGTTCAAACTTATTAGATCGTCTAAATTTAGAACACACTGCATTTTAAAAAAATTAGGTATCGAATAGTAAAATGCTTAAGAGTGTAACAAGTTTTGTCCAAATTATTTTCACAAACTAAAATTTTTAAGATAACTGTTAAAACATGACAATGCAATAAATACCAAAAGAGGAAGGAAGGCTTACAAAAAGTATTTGCATTTTGAAGGTAAAAATATAACGAAAGAAAAATAAGCGCTTCAAACAAGGCTTTGCTTTAACTCAGATTTCTAAAGAAGCCATAATCTACTGCCGAGAGAAATGGCGGTTAAATAAGCAAAAAATAAAAACGCACAACAGTTTCAGTGGCTCATTAAACACAATTCTTTATCTTCACTTATAAATATGTATATCCTTAAAATGAAATCTTAACAGCGGAAGCAGCGGCTAACATTAAGTAAAAGAAAAAAAAAATTATGATGCATTCACTTCACGCAAAATGTAAAAGAACACAAAAGAAAATTTTTAAAGAACCTCAGGAAATGAATGATATAATTAAAACTCAAAAACTTGAAATGTTTCTCCAAAGATGATAAAAAAAATGAAAAACTTTATTGTCAAGATTAGCATATCCGATTGTTAATCTCAATCAAAATTTGCATCTGATGCCACTAAATTATTTATTATAGCGTGTAGAGAATGCACGACATGAAAGAGAAAAAAAAATTTGAACTGGAGAAACTGGAAAGGAATGAATTTTTTATTCGACAACGGAACTTTTTCTATCTTCAGACAATTTCTTTTTAAAACACATAAAATGTTTTTTTTTTTTTTGTTTTGTTTAATATGAAATGCCAACGTCTTAATATTATTTATTTATTTTACTTTCAACTTGCAGTTATTTCTCACAACCGAAAATTTTTAAAAAATATAGATTCAAAAAATTATATTTTGATCGAATTAAATGGAATCAGAAATAACGTTAAAATTGTGAAAGTAAATTTCAAAAACCCAAAAATAATTTAACATATCAGAAACAGGACTTAATTCTTTTCTCACATATATAATTTGCTATGAAAAAAAAAAGCAAAAAAGTAGTTAGTAATATTAATTTTTTTAGCACTAACTATATTTATTCTTGATTATTATTCTTTTCAGGATACTCCCGAGTATTCGGTTCGCGATTATCCGTCTACAGTACTATCCGGTCTAGTTTTCTTTATTGTAATTAATTGAGAAAGGCAAGGAGCATTGGCACCAATGCCAAGACACTGGATGCGGTCGTCTACTACGATTCTCCTGCGTATAGTGTGCAAAATACAAGTTGTGTCAGAAAAAGAGCAGCGTTCTGCTCGTTGCTCATTGTTTCGTCAATGTGTAACGGACCTCAGTTGTTCCCGCTGTTCCTGATTATAACGGCACAGTACGTAAAGAATTCGTGAATTGTTCTTGGTGTATTATTCTTAATGTTTTTTTTTTTTAAGCATACTACAGTGAAGTGTACAGAGTTCATGTTAACCATTTAAAGGGCCATTTTTTTCTAGTCATATTATGTTAAAATATTTTTAGGCTTGATATTAGAATAAGAAAAGGGAGTCATTTAGCTTATTAGATAAATTTAATTTGATTCATTAATTAATTTGGTTAATTAATAATTAAGTAACAAATCACGACACATCATTTTGTCTGAGATGAAGAACTGAAGCCTCTAAGTTTCTGACTTACTAAAAAAATTTGTCAGAACTTATGAGAACCTACATAATTTCATACAAAGATTGATAAATTTGGTGGGAAGCATACTTCCCACGGCCTTAGAAAGGGTTAAAATGTGAACATTTTATATCCATCAACTTACTTTTTCTCTAATAAATTCTTGCAGTGCAGTATATAAACATATATGAACTACCAGTACAAAGCCTTCTATTTTAATTCGAAACGTTACAGGCAACTGCTTCTATGTTTCGCCGGACCGCGTTCACATTCTACATGTCTTGAGACGAATGGAGGGCGTTTTTGTTATCCGACCTATCTTTCCGCCATATTAGACTGGATACTCGGGAGTGTACTGTATATATAAATTTCTCTAGAAAAACTCGAAGGTGAAGCTATATTACTTCGATCTAGCAATATAAGGAGAAAAAAAACTTCCGCCAGAATGCACTATTTCCACTTCTCATTTCGTAAGGATTAGAGTTATGAAAATCGAAATGGGTGGTAGAGAATGCACCTAATAAAATAGAATGCACCTTTAAATTATATTTACATGGCGCATTCAGCTTGCTTTACATCAGCATGAGTTGATGTAAAATTTGCAATCGAGTTCATTTTTTATGACATAAATGTAACTGGAGTAAAGGATCTCTCAAATCTTTAAACAGACTCTAGAAAAGATATTATCCTTCCCATTCTACTTAAAAATTCCGGACTTGAATCTATAATTGTTCAGATTTTTATTTTCAGAGTTCTTTCCATACGAGTTTTGTGCTTCTTAGTTCTGTAAATAAAACCCAATATCCATTTGAACGCTTTATTTTCTTCGATAAATTAAATTTACATTTACAGTAACACAGGAGACAAAACTACAGTTTAGTAACAAAATCAAATGCTAAATATTTATTTTTCTTGCCTTTTTGAGTTGTTGGGCATATATGCATGCGAAAATACAGACCGACATGCAATCAATTCCTTGATGAACTCGCTTAAAAATTTGATATGTATTCGACTCTAGATGTTAAATTTATATGCCAAAGGCTCATGTAACTTTTTGTTGTTATGGTGGTCACGCATACCTGAACAGCAAGCTAAAACTAACACCCGATAACAGTATTTCAATAGAAATCTACAAATTTAGAGTAAAGACGCATACCAAATTTCATATGTCTAGATCAAAGTTTTTTTTTATTTGTGTGTGTTATCTTCTTTACAGACAAACTTAATTCCAAAAGGATATCTTCATTAGACACGCTTCAATTTTTTTGACAATTATCATATTTTCTCTTTTTATACTTCACATACGAAAGAGTATGAATTTCATAAATAAGAGGAATTGTGAACTTGTGCAGTTAGGTCGTTCTTTACATGTGTAAAAGTGAAAAGCAAATTATTATCCCTATAATATTTCTTTGACTTCCTTCAGAAAGCGTACATATTTATGTCGGTTCGGGTATTTCATACTAGCTGATCGCCCAGTGTTTCTCTTGAAGTTATATTTATGCTTTTTTAACTGATGAAAAATTAACTACTTAATTAACTGTCAAAATTTTTTTAAATCATTTCTTATATTTCAGAATCAATAATAAATACTTTCAGTAAAGCTTAAAAGGTATCATATATCAAAAACTTTAATGCAAAAAAATTCTATCTTAAAATATATATATATAATACACAAAATTCCACCATTGTTTATGATTTTATTTTTAATTAAAACGAGAAAGTTGTTCCATCGAAGAATTAAAAAAAAAAAAAAAAACTCTTGTCACAGATATTTGTTTTTTAAAAAAATATAGCAAAAAGCTCATATTTTCATAAGTCTTTAAAAATTTTTAAAGAAAAATTACAAAACTAATCTAAACATCATAAGTGGTAATTTAAATATACTTATAGAATGTAGAGGCAGCCATTTTGAAAAAGGAATTTCAAATCTCATCGACTACTCAATACAGGAAATCAAATTTTGTATAATTTTTAATTATAACCTCAAGCGAATTTTCAAGTTAAAGAAAAACATTTTTAAATATCAATAATGTAACAAAAAAATCTAATTTAAATATTCCAGCTTTCATCTTCTTTCTTCTAATTTACATCTTTTCCCATAATTCTAATTATTTTAAAGCCAGTTTACTAAATATTCTAGCTTTCTTCTACTTAAAATTCCATAGCTTCTTTTTTATACATCGTCACTTAAATTTTTTCTATAATTCTAGCAATTCTAAATTCAGTTTAATAAACAAATTTCCGACGCAAACATGCTATTTTCTCGCTCAATATTGCACTTTCAGAACGAAAATAATTTTTAATAAATAGAAAATTAATTATTTAATTAATTGCTATGAAAACTTTTCCATTTTTTTTCTATAATTCTAGCAATTTTAAATTCAGTTCAATAAACAAACTGCAGGCGTAAACATGCTATTTTCTTGCTCAATATTGCACTTTCAGAACGAAAATAGTTTTTAATAAATAGAAAATTAATTATTTAATTAATTGCTATGAAAACTTTTCCATTTTTTTCTATAATTCTAGCAATTTTAAATTCAGTTCAATAAACAAACTGCAGGCGTAAACATGCTATTTTCTCGCTCAATATTGCACTTTCAGAACGAAAATAGTTTTTAATAAATAGAAAATTAATTATTTAATTAATTGGTATGAAAACTTTTCCATTTTTTTTCTATAATTCTAGCAATTTTAAATTCAGTTCAATAAACAAACTGCAGGCGTAAACATGCTATTTTCTCGCTCAATATTGCACTTTCAGAACGAAAATAGTTTTTAATAAATAGAAAATTAATTATTTAATTAATTGCTATGAAAACTTTTCCATTTTTTTCTATAATTCTAGTAATTTTAGATTCAGTTTAATAAACAAATTGCAGGCGTAAACATGCTATTTTCTCGCTCAATATTGCCCTTTCAGAACGAAAACAGTTTTTAATAAATAGAAAATTAATTATTTAATTAATTGGTATGAAAACTTTTCCATAACTTTTTTCATGTTTCAGTGTATTGAAGAGCAAAATTTGAAGAAAATTTATTTAGGTGCTTGGATTTCTATAGCGTAATAGAAATTTAAGCATTCCCTTTTAATCAATATAGTTTTAACAATTGTAATCAGTACACACAGATTTAGTAAGTAAAATTAAGTTACAATTCAATTTTTGATAAATCGCAATAAAGTGTTTAGTGTATATGTATCAGTCCACAATTTACAAAAATGTGACAAAAGATTAAAATCTTCATCAAGCCTATAAAACTATATTTAATAACAGTTTTTTTTTACTACAAAATGTTTACTGTTTGTCCCATAAGATCCTTTTCAGAACGAATGTGTTCTGTTTATCGCTGGAAAATCCAATGTGTGGAAAATAGAAAAGCAAAATTCTTTTTGGCCCATAAATTTGTTTAGGAACGAATGTGTGCTATTTATCGCTTGAAAATTCAATGTGTGGAAAATAGGAAAAAGAAATTCCTTTTGGCCCATAAATTCGTTTAGTGACGAATGTGTGCTATTTATCGCTAGAAAATTCAATGTGTGGAAAATAGGAAAAAAAAAAATTCTTTTTGGCCCATAAATTGTTTTAGGAACGAACGTGAGCTATTTATTGCTGGAAAATTCAATGTGTGGAGAATTAATATTCCGTTTCTTAAACGTAGTTGGTTTTATTTAAAAGTTAGAATACCCTAATTTATATAGTTAAATTTTAGAAATGTTGAGGATAAATTCTTTCTGAAATGCATATAACTTCATTCTAGATTGAAGACAAGTTTGTTGACTTGAAGCAATTTTATTCACATCAATCACATAAGGGAAAAAAACAACATTCATTAAATGGTCCGCTATTTCTTCCCTAAAGCTCATTATCACGCCAAATATTTCTAGCAGAAAAACATTAAGTCCAGGAACAATTCATGAGGAGGCATAAAATGCTTCGTGTGAGATCATAATAGATTCGAAAACAACTCTTTAAACGGTGGCCAGTTGCACCAAAATGACTCAATTTTCATGCTTTTGTAGCCTGTATGCTCTAGTAATTAAACGAAATGGAAGAAAAGGCTTGCACAAAGGAATGATACACTTGCAACACGGGCGTCACCTATCGGCGAAATCTAGGAAGCGTACAGTGGTTATTCAGCTGCCCTTTTGTGAGTACCAACAATGAAGTGTGCACGACAAAGCCACGAAAGTTAAATAAGCTTTAGAGAAAGAGGTAGCGGTACTCGTGTCTGCAGGACAGGCATTGAAAATTTATCATATACGGATGTACTTTTTTTTTGTTTAAGCGATTTTTGTTTATTCGCAAAATGCATTATTAAAACAGAAAACGTAAAAAAATATAACTGAATATTATTTCACTTCAGTTTGGTAAATACATGCAGTAGACTTGATGCTTAAAGGAGAAATTATAAAAATAAAGTATTAACTACCATAAAGAAATAAAATAATTTTTGCTTAATTTTGTGCGACTAGAACTTACAGAATACTTCTAACGGCATTAACTAGTGACGATTTGAAACAGAGACGACAAGAAATTGCAAACTACAACGAAAATAACTAAATAATAACTCGAAAAAATAATTATACGAATATAAAAGATAAAATTCAATCAAATAATGAAAAAAAAAGTAAATCAAGTCGGCATGATAATGTTAAAAAATATGCAAGACATTTTTATTTCATGCATTTGTTTCAGAAACATATTTTTATTTTGTTATTTCAAAAGTTCATTGAGATTATTTATTACAAACTAAAACGAAACAACGCTTTTTATGAAATATTAAAACCTTCGTGATATTTTAAAAACTGCTTTAAAAAATGCAATACATGTCCAAAGCAATTCAAACAAAAATAAAAATATGTTACTAAACAACATTCTAAAAGCAATGATCTGTTCCGTATTTTATATAAAATTAATAATAAACAGTTGGATTTTTTTCGTTGAACAGTGATTAAATTAACATCTATAAGTGATATAATGGTTAGTAATATGTAAATAAATTAATTAACTATTACATAACATTCTTCTTGAATGTGAGTGACAGCATGCAAGTAATCAAATGCAATAAATATTTTGGCAGTTTTTTTATTCGGTGAGAGTTGCAACACGCTCAATATTTTTTTCTTCTCGTTTTATTGTTTTTGTTTCTAAACATAAATGTTTTTACTTTTTCGAGTAAGAAAAATATTCAGAAAATTCAATTCCTAAAATTCTGATAAACAACGTCTTATGTTTTCTTAATTAAAAAAAACACATCATATTTAAAATTCTAATTACCATTTTTTTGCGTTTCTTTGTAAATTCGATAATAATGAAGTAAGTAAAGACAGTAGAAATATATATGTGAAATCAATATCAAAACTGTACAATCTTATCAAATTTTAATACAATCGGTTAAAGGCAGAAGGTCTAAAAATATTTACTTGATGTTTTTCATAATAAGACGAGGTGAAACTCAAAAAATGTCATATTGTGAAGGCTTATAATTTCCCATTTTTTCTTTTCTTTTTATACTAAGCTTTTTAGCTTTAACAGCATTTTAGCTTGTAACTTCAATGCATATATTACCTTTTAATATGATTACAATTTTATTATAAAAATCAGCAAACTGAACTTTGAGTCTATAGTTAATTATTTTTGAATTACACTGTTCAGTTGTATACAAAGAATAATTTCAATTATTTCGCGCCACTTTAGATGATTAAAGCGTAAATATTTATGTTGGTCAAAACATTGTTCTTTATGTGTGTCATGCATGACAAAATATATGAGACATTTTGAATATGAAGAAATATGCCAGAATTTCTTTTTTCCTAAAAGAAGTTTCATCTTCATTAAAAACTACACAACCAAAAAGATCTAACAAATAAAGTGTCTGTGTATTTATAAAAAAAAAAAAATCAGAAGTGTATAAATAGCATATAGTGAAAAATGGAATACAATGGAATAAGATTTTTTCCTACTCCAACAAAATTCTGAAAGAAAAAACGAAATATTCTAACGCAACCTTATAGTACAATCTAGAAAAGGCAAGAGAAAAAAACAACAACAACATTAAATTTCAAGTAAATGTAACTGTTGGCGTTAAAAGCTGAGAACACAATAGATCCTATTGTCCCAAAAAGAAAAAGATGGTGACATAAACATTAACGAAAAGCACCTGCTTTTAAATATCTGCAAACTGTGCAATCACAAATTGGCATTCGTTACAGACACGGAACGATTTTTATTTCGACACAAAATGTAAACATTGGTATCGGATTCGAAATAGTTTGCAGATGCGATTTCAAGATATTACGAAAGGAAGAAATTCGAATGAAATAAAGGAAATGCGAGTATCGAAAGGAATATTCTGCTTTCTATTTAATTTTTATATATAAGTTACAGAAAACGAATTCATAGAATTCACAACTACAAAATTTGAGGACGGAATCTTTTTTTTTAATTTTATAAAATCTGAATAATGAAATCAAATTTTTAATAAATTTTTTACAAAGACAGAATTGTTTTAAAAGTCAAAATATTCGTCATATTGAATTAAAAAAAATCAGAAATGAAGTGAAAATATTCAGATATAAATAAAATTTAGCATTTCAAAATAAAATATTCCACAACTCAGAATGAATGAAATTGGCAAAGAGCGTGTTTGTTTTCTCCATAAACAAGAAGTCAGAAACTATTGGTGTAAAATAGTTCAAAGAAAAAAATAATTTTGAACTCAAAATCTCTGTGTGTGTGTGTGTGTGTGTGTGTGTGTGTGTGTGTGTGTGTGTGTGTGTGTGTGTGTGTGTGTGTGTGTGTGTGTGTGTGTGTGTGTGTGTGTGTGTGTGTGTGTGTGTGTGTGTGTGTGTGTGTGTGTGTGTGTGTGTGTGTGTGTGTGTGTGTGTGTGTGTGTGTGTGTGTGTGTGTGTGTGTGTGTGTGTGTGTGTGTGTGTGTGTGTGTGTGTGTGTGTGTGTGTGTGTGTGTGTGTGTGTGTGTGTGTGTGTGTGTGTGTGTGTGTGTGTGTGTGTGTGTGTGTGTGTGTGTGTGTGTGTGTGTGTGTGTGTGTGTGTGTGTGTGTGTGTGTGTGTGTGTGTGTGTGTGTGTGTGTGTGTGTGTGTGTGTGTGTGTGTGTGTGTGTGTGTGTGTGTGTGTGTGTGTGTGTGTGTGTGTGTGTGTGTGTGTGTGTGTGTGTGTGTGTGTGTGTGTGTGTGTGTGTGTGTGTGTGTGTGTGTGTGTGTGTGTGTGTGTGTGTGTGTGTGTGTGTGTGTGTGTGTGTGTGTGTGTGTGTGTGTGTGTGTGTGTGCTCACAGGCCAGACTGTTTGCCCTACAGCTATCAAACTTGGCATATGTGTACTTTAGAGGTCGGTAAGTTGCACCTCGGAGCGATTTTTTCGAATTTTTAATTAGAATTTTAATTAATTAAAAATTAAGCGAAATTTTGAGGTGTTTCGGTTTCTGAAAATATTACAGCACCAAAATTGTATTTTATTACATCATATTGAATATTAAAAAATTACTTTTTAATGATACTAATGTTTTAACCTATAATTTAATTTCCATTTTTTATGAATTCTTTTTAAAGTAATTTAATCATATTTTTCAACTACTTATTTCGTACAGAATAAAAATAAAATTTAATTTGCACGCGCACGTTACGCGTGCATGGGAAAAAAATTAGAATTTATCAACGTATTGCCATCATATTGATAAAAGCTAAAAAAATAAATAAACCGTTATTGCAAATTAAAGATACAAAGATGTACTTTTCAGCACGTGTCTGTACGAAATGAAACAAATATAAAATATAAAATAGGATATTTTATAAAAAGTAAATGCAAGGAAAAGATTTCTATGATCTTTTAAAATATCTGTATTATTAATTCAATAAATCAGCTTTATTTAAGGTAAACATTGTTTAATATATATCCTTTTAATTCAAGGCCCTACGGCTAATTTGTAAATCTTTAATAAAAGAAATACATGTATTAAAATGGTTTAAATGAAGTAAGTAATTATATTTTATGTAACTTAATTTAATAAATGGTCAGATGAATTACGAATTAATTTTTTTTTCTAGACCCTCTGGTTTGCGATACATATTTAACAAAATATTCTTGGGGCATTAACATTTTAAAAAAGAATTGCGCTCCAATTAACTAAATCAATCATTAAAATTGACTAATTTATGAAAATTTGAATATTATTATTCAATTTTAGGCCAATTCATGGACCGTCTCAAAGATGATACCCCAATCAGTGCAAAGGATTTCTCAAGACTGATTGCCATAGGATTATGAAAATGTTAATTGTTCTAAACTATTCTATTTAAAACTTTATAAATCAATCATATTTGATAGCAGAATTGATAGCAGAAGATAGAACGTTTAAATACTTATTTGAAAGTTGTTATGTTATGACTTATGGCACTCTACAAGCCCGCTGACAGTTATCTGTCGGCGATTTAAGCCGAGTGAGCGTCTCTTGTTTTTTCTATAGCACCAACTATGACCAAGAGAATGACTTAGCTACTTCATACGTCACATTCGTTTGCACAATCCCTTTTTACAGGGGTGCACATTCACACATAGAATACAGAAGAACAACCATGCTCGAACTGGCATTCGAACCCGGGACGCCCTGATCACGGAGGAGACGCGCTATCCCTATGCCAGTACGCCAGCAAAGTTGCTGTGTCAAGAATATTTCAGAATATGATTCCTTAAGACAAAAGGTTTGCATAAAATTTAGATTTTATAATTTTTTAAAAATATATTTGCAGACCAAAACCGAATAAAATTCTGTTATTAACGTCTTTTTAGTCCTTTTGAAAATAAAACTGAAAACTAAATTTTTTGATGAATCTCAGAAATTTTTTGTAGAATAATTCTTAAGATACTATATAAATTATGAAAATTATTCTGTAGTGCACGTAAGACTTAAATGCTAAACGATTCTGTTTTCAGTACTCATATATTTAAATAAATGCATGGTTTCAGTAAAAAATGTGGGTTTTTTTAAAAATAGATTTAATCATTTCCACTTTAATTTAAAGTTTTAATTTTACAGGAGCTGACAGAAAATTAGAAAGATAAGTAGTACATTATTGTTTAAGGCCTTTTTAATAGTATGAGTAAATTATACGCCTATCAAAATTTGAAAAATTTTAATATATTTAAAATATTTTGATGAAGAAGCTATTAAAGACAAATTATATAAAAGACTTAACTGAAAATTTTAAAGAGCATTAATATCGGCAAATCGGCTGATCGCCAAAGGTAGCTAGTTTCAAATAAAATTTTAAAAACTAATCAATTTAATTCCTTCATCAAAAATCAACCGTAATCAAACCAGAATCAGTAATACAAATCATAAGAAGTAAATCATTATCTTATTATCAAATTATTTAAATTTTATTATACAAAACACCGAAAGGAAATTGAATATTGAATATTATTTTTTTAGAGTGACTAGTATTTTTTTCCCGCTTTGTTTCAAAGCAGCACTGAAAAAAAAAAGAATTAGAAAAAAAGAAAGAAAAAAAACTTATTTTATTTTTAGGGGAAAAATTATCGTTTTCAGTGCGAATTTGATCGCATTTGGACTCATTTTAATCTAATCCATCAGCTGCAATATAAAAGATTTTTTTTTTTTGATACGAAGTTCAGAATTCTTTAAAGTTTATTTGGAAATTCAGTGTGAATTTCCAAATTTCTTTTATTTTTAATTTATTTATTAGTTTTAGATAATGGCAATAAGTTCTCGGACTTCTGATGGTTATCATGTTAATCCTAAGCTGTGAGTGGATCATATTTGCATACATAAAGTTTCGGCGATTTTGGCGAGATTTTGGGCGACTTTATTACCAAATTGCTTGTTTGTGAAAATCGAGGTCTTAAGGCTTGGTTCTCGAGATATACAGAAATTTCTAGAAAATTCGTTCCTGATATCACAAACAACTAGTTTGGCATTCAGTTTCGGTAATGATCAAGATATTGAATGCAGAACTCTGTAATATCGACGATGTTCTTTGTTATTATCAGTTATAGTGCGTGTTTCATTACAGTTGAGGATTAAGTTTATGTCCCCGTGTATTTGAATTTATGACTGTTTGCTATAAATTATTTTAATCGAATGAACTTGCATCATTATCTGCGCCTCCCTTTATAAGCGAAAGACGGTACACGTAACAACAATATACTTTTGTTTTTATGTTTTTAGAAGAAAAAAATAACAAATTATTATATTTCTGATAGTTGATTTAGTTTGATACCACAATGAAAATCAAAAGTTTCCGGATTTTAATTCACAGTTTTTTCTGTTTAATAAGCAAAAAAAAAAAAGCTTTAAAAAAACTTACAAATATGCAGCAAAATTTCTGATATAAGTCCACGGTAGAGAAATATAGAAGGAAAAATAGATGTGTAAACAATTCCTTACCTAAAAAGGAAAAAAAATAATAAGAATTAGAACACATTTAAACAATAACAAAATCAATAAATATGAATAAATTCCCTTAAGTATTCTAATTACTTCAGATTTATTAAAATATTCAGTGAATTATACAGCCAACAATTGCTAAGTTATAACACCATAAAGAGAACTATAAAAAAAGATGGAATAAGTTTTTGTTTTAGAAAACACCCGAAAAATCAATACTAGCTCAAATTAGTAAATCGTTTGATGAAGGTAATATATTTGCAAAAGATAAAAAATAAAAGGATGAAACAGCAAAGAAATTCAACTGAAAAAAACGATTAATAGAAGAACAAAAAAGGAAAGTATAATATTTTATTTATTTATTATTTTACTTTATACCCCCCCCATAAAAACTAGAACCGTTCCCATTTCACCAGTACTAATTCAATTGGTATTATGTTTACTCCTGCCTAATCTCAATAATTGCCTGTGTTTTTGTTTAAAACATAGGCAATTATTGGCATAAAAAGAAAGGATAAAAGTTAAAAAATTCAAAGAAGAGAAATAGGAACGCACAACTAAGAGACGTGGAGGGAATTGATGGATGATATTATTTTATCCATCGCGTTGGAAAAAACTCTATATACAGTTTATGGCCTTCATAGCACGCTGAAAAAATACAAAATTTTAAAATCTTGTTACGAAAACAAATAATTGTTGAATTCCTAGGCATAAGTGCTGAGGCAAATTCAAGTTATCTATCTATACTTATATAAAGCTCAATGTGTGTGTGTGTGTGTGTGTGTGTGCGTGCGTGCGTGCGTGCGTGCGTGTGTGTGTGCGTGCGTATTGGCGCTCTACAGGCCAGACCGTTCGACCTACAGCTACCAAATTTGGCACATGCATACCTTGGAGGTCGGGAATGTGCATGTAGGGTCCCTTTTTTTGAATTTTTAATTAGAATTTTAATTATTAATTAAAAACTAACTTTCCCGCCAAAATATCTTTCCATTTTCCCCACCGTCAAATGAGAAAGGCTTCAGGGTTTTTTTTCCCACTCTAAAAAGGCTAAGGTTAACTAACATCTTTCGGCCGATTATTTCAAACGATTCTGTTTATTTTCTTAATGTTTGATGCATTTAAAATTAAACATTGTTAATGAATCGATCTTTCAGATTCATTCTGAAGTACTTTTGAATAAAAATAAAACAGAATAAAGGAAATTAAAAATTTCTAATCTGCATAGCGTTACCCCAACTGGAGTAGAAAATTCACGCAATTATTCCAACTGGAGTAGAAATTTTTGTTGAAAACGTCTTGAGATATTACATAAATTAAGAAAGATATTCTTTAGTGCCCATAAAGTTTAAAAGCTCAGTGACTCTGTTTTCAGTAATCTATACTTATAATAAAGCTCAATGTGTGTGTGTGTGTGTGTGTGTGTGTGTGTTGGAGTTCTACAGGCCAGACCGTTCGACCAACAACTACGAAATTTGACACGTGTATACCTTGGAGGTCGGGAATGTGCACCTCGGGGTTATTTTTTCGAATTTTTAATTAAAATTTTATTTATTTAAAAAATAATGGAAATTTTAGCGTGTTTCTGCTATAACTTCCGAAAATATTACCGCACAAAAAAGATTTTTACATCAAGTTAAAGATCAAAAATTTATCTTTTAAATGATACCAATGTTTTAACCTTAAAATTAAATTTCTATTTTTAATTAATTTTTAAATAAATAATTTAACTATATTTTTCAACAATTTTTTTCGTACAAAATAAAAATAAAATTTAAGCTGCACGAGCACGTTTCGCATTCATGGGGAAAAAATTAGCTTTTTTCAAAGTGTTGCCATCACATCGAATAAAGCTCCATTTAAAAATAAATTAAATCTTTTTGGAAATGAAATCTGCAAAAATACGATTTTCGTCACGTGTCTGTAGGAAATGAAACAAATATAAAATATTATTTTTTCCTAAAAAATAAATTCAGGAAAAATTATTTTATGATCTTTTACACTATCTGTATTATTAATCCAATAAATCAGTTTTATTTTAAGGCAAGTTTTGTTTAATATGAACAGGATATCCATTCAAATCAGGGCCACACTGCTAATTTGTAAACCGTTAGTAATAGACACAGATCTGCTAAAATGGTCTAAATGGAAAATGATTATATTTTATGCAACTTGATCCAATAAATACTCTAATATATAACGAATTTTTGATTTTACATAAAGCTTCTGCTGTGGAAATCACGTTTAACAAAATATTCTTGAAATACTAATATTTTAAATAAAGAATTAATTTCCAATCAACAAAATCAATCACTTAAACTGACTGATTTATAAAAATTTGAATATCACTATTCAAAAAAAAAAAAAAAAAAGGATAATTTTAGATTTTCCATCGATCGTTTTAAAGAAAATACGCCAATCAGCGCGCAGGTTTCTCAAGATTAATTGGCCTAAGATTATGAAAATGTTGAGTTTTTCTAAATTTTTAACATTCAAAACTTCATAAATCAGTCTTAGTTAATCGTTGAAAATAGAAACATTCATTCATTTATTTAAAATTTGGTGTGTCCAGAATATTTCTCAGAATATGATACCTTACTGCATAAAATTTAGACTTCATAATTTTTGAAATATATTTATAGGCCGGAACAAAATATTATTATTGATTTCATTTCAATCCTTTTGAAAGCAAAACTAAAAACTGAATTTTATGCTGAATATGAGAAATTTTTGTTGAATTATTCTTTGAGATATTACGCAAATTATGAAAAATATTTTGTAGTTCACATAAGACTTAAATACCGAACGATTCTGTTTGCAGTACTCATATTCAATAATAATAATAATAAATAAACAACAACAAAAATGATAAATAAAATAAAACGCTTGGTTTCATTAAAAAATATCTTTACATTAATTGCAATTTCAGCATTTTCACTTTAAATTAAAGTTGAAGTTTTACCGGAAATGACAACAAATTAGCTAAATATATATAGTAAATTGAACGAAACGATCTAAACAACAGTATAAATTTGGTATGACTATCAAAATTGGAAGATTAAAAATGTTTTGTTTGAGAAGCTATTAAGAGACAAGTTACTTAAAATATTTAATTGAAAATTGTAGCTAGGGGTAATACTGGTGAACCGGCTGGTCACCAAAGGCGGCTAGTCATTATAAAAAAAAATGTTTTGTTTCAGTAAAAAATATTATTATATTAATTGCAGATTAACCCTTTCCACTTTAATTTAAAGCATAAATTCTACGGGAGCTAACAGAAAATTAGAGAGATACATATTACGTTATGACTGAAGGCCTTTATAATATTTTGAGTGAATTATATGACCATCAAAATTTGAAGTTTTAAAATATTTTGATGAAGAAGCTATTAAAATAGGAATTGCATAAAAATATTTAATTATTAAAATTTTAACGAACATTAATATTGGTGAACCAGCTGGTCGCCAAAGGCGGATAGTTAGCAATACATTAGCCACTGAATGAAAAATATTTTTACCAAGCCACACTTTTTCAAGAACATGATTTTTTCAAAAGCCTCAAGCTTAAAAAATTTCATGAAAATGTTCAACGGTTTTGAGTTAAAAGCAAAGGTGGAGAATTCCATTTGCACGATGTCTTAATTGATGAATCATAAAGGGAACTAACTACCTTACAAAATTACACAGTCATAAATTTCGTAAGCCCTCCCTCCCCAAAACAAATAAAGGAGGTCCCTTTTGTTTCTATGCTCGCTCCGAATTCGCTTCATTAAGTAATTAAAACCTCAATCGATATTCAGGGATTACACTAGAATCGATACGTCTTCCTTTAACGAATCGATATACTCGGGTTAAAACAACCAAAAATTCTAATACCATTAGTTGGGTACTATTCCACGAGAAAGAATTTTATGAGCAGTGAAACACCTTTATGTTCAACATTAAAAACATGGCTCAGAACATTGGTTTTTTCTTGTAAACATGCGATACTGAGTCATTCATGCGATTTACCGAAACTATTACCCCCCCCCCCTCCTTCGCGCTTTTCTCTTGCTAACGAATTCAGTAGCCTGGAAAGATAGATACCATGACAGCGTAAATCGTTTATTTCGCGGAAGATAAGCTGCGATTAAAAAAATGGAGTAAGACTTATCATTCGGGGGGGGGGGGGAATAATGTTGAAAAGGTTATAAAAGATATAGGTCTGGAAAATGTCAATTTTTTTTTCTTCGGGAATTTCTTCTTTCTGCGTCATAGCAATAAATTATTACAAAAATAAACATTTGTTATCAGTTCTAACATTGAATGGCTATGAACTATTTTTTTTAAATCTCATAATAATTCAAAGTCTCAAAATTGAGATAAGCCTGTATCAGTTGTTTTATGTGCTACAACGGAAATTTACGAATACTACATTAATTTTAATGCTTATTTTTTACGTCTCTTAAAATTATTTCAAAGTAATTTCTTTCTTTTTTTTATAGTATAAATGTATTTCAGAGTAGTAAACTTTAACGTTCGCAAGCTTTTCTGATAATTTTTAATAACTCTACAGTTTACACCTCACCCCCCCCACACTTTTTTTAATTAATATTTACTACTTTTACCATATATGTAGAGGAAAAAATCTAACGCGTTAAACAAATTTACATAATTCGCGTTGAATATCATGGTTCAGCCCTCAGATAACTCCCCACAAGATCTTGATGTTTCTGTGATGTTACTTTAAAAAGTCCTCTTAAACCTGAGTCGGAACTTGGACGAACTATTTATTAAGCTGCAAATTCACGTGCACTCAGTATAATGTGTATGAAGCAGTAGAGTTGAAAAATGTATCCTCATTGTGAAAACCCAGTGTAAATTGGCAAGGTATGGATGAATAGATTGCATATCAAATCTATACTAATACCTTTTTATTCTATTTTCAATATGGCGAATTGAGAACTTATATGATGCAAGTGAAGAAGTAGAGAATCGGGGTACCTGAAGGGACGAGGGAGGGGGGGATTGCGATGTACTCTAGCAAAGCGTTCAATGCGGAATTTAGAATAAAGTTTGTCTGGAGTACTCGCAAATAATTGAAAAGAATGGTGAAAAAATCCAGCCACCACTCCAGTTATTTTGAATCACTCTACAATGCGCGATATTATGAGAAAGTAACAGTGCATTTTTTCTTTTGAGTCATTCATTTAATCTTCACGGGAGGGGGCACCTCTAAATGAGGATGAGATGCTTCCGGAATGGTGGTTGGATCTCGCCACCCTGGAGGATACACAAAAAAGGTGGGGGATCTGTCTCCTCCCATCGATGACGGGACGTACTTCCTTCGAGAAGGGTTGTGCCGCGGCCGGTGATGGCGCTAAAAGATTCAATCACAGTTCCTGCCGGTGTTGCTGTTGGGCGGTTCGATCATTCAGTAATTTTATCCGTGTGCCTTCGGGCGGGTCCGAGAGTCAGAAGTATGACTACTCTCCTAATTCTTTTTCATTTCTTAAAATTTCGTCTATAAAATATCTAAATCTGTATTTTAACTGCTTACAAAATTAAACAGCAGCTTCCTTCTATTCAAGACTTAGAAGCATTCCTGTTTATGAATATTTTATATACATTTTGGATATTTTTAGAGAAGCGATATCTCCTATTAGTTTACCTAAATTATTTAATGACGTAACTGAGGTACTAAGTCTTACCGAAGTCAAAAGTTGAAATAATGGATATTTAATTCTTATGTAAAATCAATTATACAAGAATCGTAACAAATTTTATTCAAATTGGTTAAATGATTAGATTAGGCATTAACCAATTTTGAAATCAAATCAGGCTTAACTGACACATTTTATAATTCTATATAGAATTTTATGAAGGTCAAAAGTTGAAATAATGAATACTTCGTTCTTACGAAAAGCCCATTAAACAAAAGTCGTAACTCGTATGATTCAAGTTGGTTAGCTGGTTAAATTACTTCCACGTTTCGAAACCAAATCAGTCTTAACGACCTATTTCATAATTCTATATAGAATCTGATTAAGGTCAAAAGTTGAAATAATGAATACTTAGTTCTTACCATTAAACAAATTCGTAACTCGTATTCTTCAAGTTGGTTAGTTGGTTAAATGATTAGATTAATGTCACGTTTTGAAACCAAATTAGTCTTAACGACACATTTCATAATTCTATATAGAATCTGATGATGAAAACTATATCTGGGTTGATGAATAACCCACACTATACCAGAATCCAGATGCTTTTCTAGAGTTGAATACTTATTGTAATCAGAAGGCAGACAACATATCTGTGCCTGCAACGTGTCATGTAGTTGCCACTCTGTACCAAAGTCAGGAAGCTTTGCAAGAGTTGAATAACCATTATAATTAGACGACAAACATTACATCTGGCTGGCAACTCCTCATCCAGTTGTCAAACTATACCAAAATGAGTTAAGAATAGAATAACCATTATAATGAGACGGGAACATTATATCTTGATTGGCAACTCTACATTCGGTTGCTATACTTCGTTCGGTTGCATTAGAGTGAGGATCTTGCTTGGAGCAAATTTAATACAAAATATTTCTTCAGTGGAATCGAGCCTCAAACCCATGATCTTCAGACAGTCTTAAATAATTGGAACATTATATCATCAGTGTAGTATTAAAATGTCAGATCTGCCAAAATATTTCATTGATAAAGACTTTTGTTTAGGCTAACTATAACTGCTGCCAAATTGTGACAGACCATGGATGAACATTTATCAATGGTCTGTCACAATTTGGCAGCAGTCATAGTTAGCCTAAACAAAAGTCTTTATCAATGAAATATTTTATCAACAAAATACCATATGCTGCTAGGGATTCCAACTGTTTCATCAAAATGTTGCTTGTTTTACATCTGTGATATTTTTTATATAAGGACGAGTAATTATAACTTGAAATCAATTTCCAAATTACAGAATAGCATGAATGATAGATTAAAATAATTTGCTTGAACTCGGAGATTATATAAGGAATAAAATTTTGTGCAATTTAAAATCATCGTAACTTTTTGAAGTGTAATATACTGAGAATATCTGCGAAAATAAATAAAAATGTTTGATATATCTAGTTTTTTTTTTTTTTTTTTTTTTTTTTTTTCCCAAAATCTTACATTTTGAAATAAGAATAGAAGGGACAGTAAAACAAATATTTTTTTATTATTTATGTTTACAAAAAAATACATATTATACTGAATTGATGTTGACCTAATAATTTTTTGTTTACAGAAAAATAAATGTGCATATTATTTGGAATCTATGTTAACCAGAATCCATTAGAAGACAAAATAGCTGATCCTCTTTGGAAACATCCATATAGAATCTATATTTGCTATTTTTAAACCTTCTCTAGAAACTTAGCAGCGGTAGAGTTCAGTTCAGTCGATTAAAGAATACATTCCTCCATATTCTTACTTATATTCTCTTTTTAAAAAAGCTATATATCAACACTGGCACTGAAAAATTACTAATTTCTTAATGAAACTTTCTATTTGGAATAGAGAAGTAGATACACTACGATTTCTGAACTTTTATATATATTCTTTCTATTATGTGCATTTACAAAAAATAAAATTTAAAATTGTTTAACCCTTTCTAGGACCGTGGGAAGTATGCATCCCACCAAATTTATCAATCTTTGTATGAATTTATGTAGGTTGGCATAAGTTCTGACAAATTCGTTTAGTAATTAAGTATACTTAATTATTAATTAACCAAATTAATTAATTAATCAAATTAAATTTATCTAATAAGCTAAATGAATTCCCTTTTCTTATTCTAATTTCAAGCCTAAAAATATTTTAACATAATATGACTAGAATAAAATGGCCCTTTAAAGGGTTAAGTACTTTATAGGAACCTAGCATTTTTATGCATAACATTTGCTCCATTCAAATCAAAACAAATAATCTATTCTTATAAAATACTTTTTTTCAGTTTTATATCTGTATTTACCCAACCATTTGTTTATACAATAGCAATTCAAAACGAAGCAACTCATAAATAATGTCAAAGACAATTTCATAGAAATTGAAAGGAAGCACCAGCAATTTATCCAATCTAAATAACAAAAAAGGAAGATAATAAAAAGAATAGCAATAATTCCAAATAACAAGGAATAACAATAATTCCAAATGAAGCGAACAAATGATTGAAAAAAATTCTCATTTTGAAAACGTCGCCAAATCAAAAGAAAAAAGAAGGGAAATAAAATCGAGAATTCGGAAACGCACTAGAATCCCATTTCACAGTTTAGAACAAACTCAGCCGAAATTTATAACAAAAAAGTATATATTTTCTATCTCGGAAGCTTCTATTTGCTCCTTTCTATTACTCATGCAAACGCCACGACAGCTGGAAGCAATTTCTGGCACAAATAAAATCAAAAAAGATAAACAAAAAAGTACATTCTCCTGTAATAGCAGTCTCTTTATCAAAAGACGGCATTTCCCCCCTTCTTTTTCCGGTCACAAATAAAAGCCTGCGTCACGAAATTACACAAGATGAGTTTCTGGACGTGTGAAATTTGTTTCCTTTTCGATAGCATTTTTCCCTATCGACCTCAAGCAATTCCGGTGCTTATTCAGAAGGCACGCTAATGGAGCGTGATCAATGAGAATGAACCCCTTTCCTTCTCTGTTGCTACCTACAGATTGGCGTTAAAAGTTTCGCAATCTTAAAATTTCCCAATTCGTCTCTTCTATTTCTCTTATTCGAAGAGGACAAAGAAACATCGAGAGTTGTCTTCCTAAAACTTTCTCGCATATTTTCTAATAAACTTGTCCTGTCAGAGAACGTCTCATATTACACTGGCGTACAATGGTTACGAAATATTAACTTTTGGCATGAATTCAGCACATTTACTGATTCTATCCTGTCATCCTTGGCGAGTTATTTGGCGATTAATCCCTGACATGCGGTTAATAGTATCAGACAATCGAATTCAATTTTCAGGATCGTTTTTCTCAACCGATTGAAACAATGACAATGTTCCATCACACATTTATCTTAAATAATAATAATGCATTTTAGCTGCTGTTACTAACGCCACAGGTATTTGTTTGTTTGTTTGAATGAGGGGGATTAAGGGATTTTTAGCTACAAAGGCTGTCATCCCAGCTTTCAACAAAATCTCTAATTAATAAATGTCAAAAAATTTCAAGTGTTGAAGGAAAATATGGAGAGATAGTTTATCTGCAAATGCTTTGCTCGTGAGTTGTTTGAAATTACAGGCTGAAAGAGAGTTGAGGCCCAACTTCGACCACAGGCAACGTCTGATGCTTGAGTATTTTCGGCAGTGCAGTAAGATATGATCCAAATTATTCAAGGATTGGCATGTTTTGCAATTTGGTTGATTCGACAGGTTAAAACGATGTAGAAGGCCAGGTGTGATGAGTGTTTTGGTAGAAATTCTAGGGCAAATGATGTCTTCTCTTCTATTTCTTGTCCATTTAGCAATATTTTTTATATCTGGAATGTCTCCAAGAATTTCATAATATTTGCTCTGTCTATAGCTGTCTGTTGTTTTTCTTTTTGAGATTTGTTTGATGCGTGAGATGATGTCTTCCGATGCGATCCATTCAATGCATGGGCTGATTTCTGTTACTGATTTTGCGATCAAGTCCGCTTTTTCAGCCACAGGTAGAATGTATTTCAGCTGAATAGTTTGAGCTCATGTTGCCAACACCACAAATCTATCATGTCTCCTTGGCGAGTTACTTGGCGATTATTCTTTGGCATGCATTAATAATATACAAAAACCGGAATTTGTTTTTTAGGCAAGTTTTCTCAACCGGCTGAAACAAAAATTTGACACAAAACTGTACTCGCAATCATAAAACCCCATATGTGATTTGATATATTTAAATTATTGAATTTTTTAAATTATCACGTTGTGTTTCTAAAAAATACCGATAGACAGATAAACTCCTTCTTGGATTGTCCAAGTTAATAGATGTCTACACTATAGTTGTTATATCTGCATACCGAATTTTACTCATACATCCCAATCAACCCCTTTCCTTCACTGTTGCTACCTACAGATTGAGGTTAAAGTTTCGCAATCTTAAAATTGCACATTTCGCCTCTTCTATTTTTCTTATTCGAAGAAGACAAAGAAACAGCGAGAGTAGTCACTCCAAAACTTTATCGCATACCTCTCTAATAAACTGTCCTGCCAGAGAACGCCTTACATAGCATTAGCTTACAATATTGACTTTTGCGAGTATTTAGCCTTTTTACTCACTCTATCATGTGATCCTAAAGGATCACATGATAGATTGATAAAAGCTGCGCACGCCACGAATATATTTTCAAAGTCAAACATATGACATGTTTGTATTTCTCTAATATAATGGAAAAAATCTCACATTCATTTCAAACATCCTTTCCGAAAACGACTGAAACCAAAATTCAACATAGAATTACAATTTCATTAACAAGATTGCATACCAAATTTTCATATATCTGAGTCATTGCAATTTTAAATTATCATGTTTGTAAACGAATTTGGTTCAGTACAGAGCTGAAATTTAGATGCTGAAACTGCGTATCAAATTTTATCTATCTAGCTCTTTGGCGTTTCGTAGTTATTTTCGGCACTTGCAATCATACAGACAGACTGACAAACTTCCTGTGAATGGATTTCGTACAAAATTTTATAGAAATCTACTAAGTTAATGTTCATTTATGTCAGTTGGTAATTCTATTCTTCTAGCTCCAAGTGTTTTTTAGTTACTTAATTAGAAATAATTCCAAAATATATGTTTTTCGAACTCTGGGGGGTTTGAAACAAGAAATTCGTCAAAATCTCTTCATTTTTTTTTTTTTTTTTTGACGATTACCATACTTTTTTTTTTTTTTTTTTGGTATACTTTCTACAGGAGAAAGCAAAAATTCGATTAATTTCCTTTCAGTAGCTATCATAATGTAAACATATTAACATATTAACACAAATGTAAGCTAACACTGAATTTTACTTTGAGGCGATAAACACACAAATTTTAAAAAAAAACTATAATCGATAATTAAATAATTATATTTTTGATCGATTTTACAATTTCGATTAATTTCACACAAAGATCGATTTTTCATCTTTAGAAATTAGAAAGAATTATTTAAAGAACACTAATTCGAACAAAAAAAAGAAGAAGAAAAAGGGAATCTTTAGAAATGCGAAAAAATAATCAGCTAGACAGCTGAGACCTTCATTTGTATTACGGTTACCTATTAAACAGTACACCATCTACGTATCAGTGAATATATTAATACCATAACTCAGAAACGTAATACTGAGTAAGCTAAATTAAATTGGCATGCAGTCTTTACATCTTACAAGTAGGTCAAATTTTGCAATCAATTGAACAAAGAGCAGATATACGAAATTTAAACTTTATTCTCCTATTCGCACAATATACTTAACAACTTTGCTACGATAAACACGATATTGCCTAGCGTTCAGGAATCGGACAAAATCGAGGAGATATCGTAAAATATTTTGTTTTGAATTTATCACCATCGTATTAGGAATTCAATATACAATGGTGATAAACAGGAAATATAGTATAGCATGGAAATGTACTGTAGAGGCGAAGATAAGCATTTTTATAAGCTGAACAACATATTTGCTTTATAAAACTTTTTTTTTTTCATATGCAATTAAAAATATTTTTATAGGCAAATTTATTTCATACGAAAAAATACTCAGTTTTTTTCATGCGCAAATTTATTTCATTTGCACTTTTTTTTCATATGAAATTATTTTATACAGTTTATTAGTATTGAATAAGGAAGACAGTTATTGGTACTACACTTATTTTTTCATTCTATTATAATTATTTTGATCATAGTTATTTCATGCCCGTAAAAATGTTACAACGATCCCTTCAGATTTTATTGAATTTAATATAAGGTTATAATAAAGATATTTTTTTGTCAAAAAATATTTATCTGAAAATAAAATACAATTAGATTGTATTTCAACTAGACTAACTGTTTCCAAAAGGTGAAAACGAAAATACAAACAGAATTTCCAAAAATAAAATATTAAAAACGACAAATCTACAACGTCTACCAAAGCAACAACTAACCACACTCAAAAACTAAAACCAATTAGCATAGAAGATTCCTGTAATAATAACACTCGCCTACCCATCGTTGCTCTTGTAACAACAGTGAAATCATTTTTCAAACGTTTATTGTGTTTATAACTATTTTCAATAACGCTTTCCACGAATGGGCAAAGAATAAAAGCAAACGAACTGTTATGAAATGAAATGAGTGAAAGGTCAATGAGTTAAAATTATCCGGAGAGTTGGGTACGGCAACTTTCAAGAGATGAAAGAAAAAAGTCAAATATAATAACAATGCTTTTTTTTTTAATGAAACAAATTGGCTATAATTTAAGACGTGATGAATTTCTTAATCTTGTATACAAAAGAATATACTTAGAATGCAACTTAATTGTCAGTGCAAGATGTTGATATGAATTATAATAGAAAATTAATTGGCTGAAACCATTTTAGAACACACAGTGAGGCTGCGACCAAAATGTACTGTTGTCAACCAGGAACTAGAAGTGATGTTGTTATGGTAGTATAATATTAAGAAGGATTGTTTTGAATACTATATGAATATGTCTTTCTAATTTTATATTTTTTTTATAAAAAGTAATTGTCGAAAGTTCAACTTTCAGATTTCGTTGAATTTTGCCGTTTTAAACAAATCCAAAACAGGACAAAAAAATATATATATATATATATATATATATATATATATATATATATATATATATATATGTTTTTTTTTTTAATAACATCGGCCATTTTGTCTTTAAATGTAACTTAAAAAGGCGACGAGATATAAAAATAAAAATTACAAAAAAAAAAAAAAAAGTTCTTAATATGCCAACGGGAAATCATTCACTCTATCTGCCCAAATTTGAATATGCTAAAAATAAGTTCGATGAATGAATTTTTAACGTTTTGTCTCTCAAATGTCTTCTCTCAGATGACATTCTACAGTGCATCATTTTAGTGTTTATTGATTTATAGTTTGGAAAAATATATCTATAGAGTTGTGAAACTCGCAGGTTAATTTTTCGAAATAAATCAACATATGGAATTATATGTTTTTCATTCTCAAAACCAATGAAATAAACTCTTAAATTAAAGAATAGTTATATCGTTTTCGCATCAGCAAAAAATCAAAATCTGATTTTTATAACAATATCAAAGAACTTTTATGAAATTTTCAACTCAATTAATTAATCGATAAAAGTATTGTTTTGGGAAGTAGGTAGTAAAAGTACATGATTCTTATAAACACAAAACAAAGGGTCATATTATTTATTATCAAATTCTCGAAACAGAGGGAAGCATAATAAGATAGTACAGACAATAAAACAGTTAAGGATTACGCAGCATTTGGACTAACCATAAAAGTACAAATTTATAATAATTAATTCGTTATTCATTTTACACTGGAAGTAACTTAACACATATAATTAAAAAAAAATCTAAAATAATATAATTCAGAAAAAAAATAACTGCATTTAGTATCTTGAATTTAAAAGGTAATTTTGATCACCGAAGTTTAACCTTTCTTTGCATGATGATGGAAATTTACATCATAATATTTAGCGAACAAAATATTGTACTCAAAACTGGTGTATTGTAAATTGTTTGTTGGTGGCAACTTTTTTCAAAACTATTGCATAATAAGAAACGCAGCAGTCAAAAAAAAAGAAAAAAAATCAAATGTCACAATCATTATAGCGGGTTTGAACTTGTCATTCCACTGTTTGTTGTGGTCGGAAGAAACGTGCTATTTTTTGAATATTTTTTATAACTCATCTGAAATTTTTTTGCTTATAAAAGCGATAATGATTGGAGAAATTTAAAAGAGATACATTGAAGATTTTGTACTGAACTTAACATGTAATTTCGCATGATGATGGATATTTCCATCCTACTGTTTCTTAATTATTTTATATTATATATTTATACTACGATTTTTTTAAACATTTTTCATTTAATCTGGTGCATGAAATATATCACCCTGATTTATTTCACACCAAAAAAAGAAAAAAAAATCATGCAAAGAAGGGTTAAATAATTATTAAGAAAATCCTAGAAATGAACTGCTATTTAAAACTATCAATGGATCCTGGCAGTAATTTATGGCAGTAACTTATTACATATAATTTTTAAAAATATATAAAATATTATGCAGAAACAATAGCTGCATTTTGTATTTTGAATTTAAAAGATAATTCCGAATATTGAAATATGTCAGAAAAAAAATCCTAAAAATAAACTGCTATGTATTTTGAATTTAAAAGATAATTACGAATATTGAGATTTAAATAGTTAGGAAAAAACTCTTAAAAATGAATTATATACTCTATCTACAGTATAGTTAGTAACCTAATACAATAATTTTTTAAAAAATCTAAAATATTATGCAGAAACAATAGCTGCATTTTGTATTTTGAATTTAAAAGATAATTCCGAATACTGAAATTTAAATAGTCAGAAAAAAATCCTAAAAATAAACTGCTATGTATTTTGAATTTAAAAGATAATTACGAATATTGAAGTTTAAATAGTTAGGAAAAAAAATCTTAAAAATGAACTATATACTCTATCTATAGACCCTGGCAGTAATTTATGGTAGTAACTGAATACAATAATTTTAAAAAATCTAAAATATTATGCAGAAACAATAACTGCATTTCGTATTTTGAATTTAAAAGATAATTGCGAATATTGAAGTTTAAATAGTTATTTAAAAAAATCCTAGAAATGAACAGCTATGTATTTTGAATTTAAAAGATAAATATGAATATTAAAGTTTAAATAGTTAGGAAAAAAATCGACAAATAAAATGCTATTAAAAGCTTTCAATAAATCCAGGCAATAATTTATGACAGTAACTTATTACATATAATTTTAAAAAAATCTAAAATATTATGCAGAAACAATAGCTGCATTTCGTATTTTCAATTTAAAAGCTAATTGCGAATATTTAAGTTTAAATAGTTATTTAAAAAATCCTAGAAATGAACATCTATTTAAAGCTATCAACAGAGCCTTTATTCTACAAAATTCCAACTGAATGGCGCATCTCACGAAATCCTCCTAAACATAGGAAATTGGATTGGGGTGAAATAATCACTTTAAACGGATAGTTGTTCCATCTCTTCTCTAGTTAATGGGTGATCCATTTAGCAGAGAGGGAAACTGATGCAGCTACGCATCACTTTTCAACATTTTTTCCCCTCTTTTTATTTCGCGTCAGGCTACGTTTCCGCTGTTATCTATTGAGTGTAATAGTCGCAGTCAGAGAATGTAGTAGGGGAATGAAGAGGGACAATTATGGGGTTTTGTAACCCGTTCCGCGTGATGAATGGCTTCACGGATTTGACAGCCGCAGTCACACGTTTTATAATGAGAGTTTTATCTTCTGCCATTCAACGCGGGGAGTGAAAGAGATGCCGAAAAGAATTGCCTCGAAGGCCTTTATAGGAGTAATAATATAGAGGTTTAGGGTATAGAAATTAGTCGAAAAATTTGCCTTGATAAAATAAGTGAAAGAATAATATGAGTATGAATAGTGTGACATAATATTCATTATATGGTTTATCTTATTTCATTTCATTTCATTTTTTCTTATTTAACTTCTTCGTCGTCCATCACGCGTCAAGTGCGTTCAAGTGAAACTTCTGCAGGACGGCCATAACGCGCTTCAAGCGTTCTTTTTACATTTTAAAACTTTTAAACGTCTAAAACGCTTTGTAAATGTTGACTTGTTTAAGTTTTTGTTTGTTCTAAAGAACAGAAAACAGAAGAAAAATAGAAATTTTCGCAGACAGGAGAGGATGGCGAAAGGGCTAAAAACAATGACTATGACACCTCCCCTTTTTCACTTTCTTTTATACGTAGTATAGAGAAAGTCTAGCAATCGTCAAAATATTCGAATTCGAGATTTTTGTGAATTTCCACGTTTTAGAACTTCCCGAATTCGAAAAACACATTTTTGGAAAATGTCCGTCTGTTTTTCTAATGAAAGTAACTCAAAAACATTTTGAGCTAGACGGTTGAAAATTGGCACGATTTTTACACGAAATTTTGCAGGTTTCTATCAAATTTTGATTAAAATTCGTTAAGATTTCTCCCCATTTTCTCCAGTATTTCTCCTATTTTTCCCTAAAATTTCGCCTATTTTTCCCTATTTTACATTAAAAATTTCCCTATTTCTCTCAAAATTTTCCTTTATTTTTCTTAACATTTATCCCCATTTTCCCCAGCATTTCTCCTATTTTTCCCTAAATTCTTTACAATTTTCTTTCATTTTAAAATTTTCTTTATTTCTCTCTAAAATTTCCTCTATGTTTCTTAACATTTCTCCCCATTTTCCCCAGCATTTCTCCTATTTTCCCCTGAAATTTCCCCTATTTTTCCCTAAAATTTTAAGGGGAAGTCTGTTTACCCAGTTGTCTGAATATAAGTTAACATGATATTTACAAAATGAAGCGAGCTAGATAGATAACATTTGGAGCACAGATTTAAAATCTATAGTGTGGACAGCTGCCAAATCTTACTACGAATTGACTGTCTGTTGGTCTGTACTTTCTGAAATAAGTAAATGTGATAATTCAAAAACGCAATGGCTTAAATTTACCAAATTTGTGATTACAAAGGCAGTTTTGTGTCAACTTTTTGTTTCATTTGGTTGAGCAAAACGTGTCTAAAACACTTATTCGATTTTTGGATAGTCTTAACGCATGTCAGGGATTAATCGCGAAAAAACACGCTAAGGATGACACGAAAAATCGTGTGAAAATGCTAAAGTCACGCCAAAAATGAATATTTCGTAACAATTCGAAAGTCAATGTTTTATCAGAATGGAAAAAGTCCATTTTGCATTTCTTTTGCTTGTCTAATGGCTGGCTACAAGTAAACTATCCTTGCTCTGCCTAAGCATGCAGGGAGATCTGACTGATAGTTGTTATGACACCAATTTAGAACTGAGGGTGGAATCCGGATGACCATCTTAAGCCAAAGTTTACATCTTTCGTTGGTAGTATGTCCCTTCATAGAAGTAGAAATAATTCAATCCCTCATTATTAAATGCTAAACTTCCAGAAGATGCGAGAACCCATATTTTTTATCCGTCGAGTTTTCATCCTATTCACGCGAGTTCACATAAGTAGGGAATTCGGTTGCTTAGCAACAATGTAAGCTATAAATAAATAGAAATGGTGGATTTTTTTTTTGAAATAATAAAGTGATATCTTGCATTTAGGTATAATAAAAAGGAAATAACTATAATGTATTTATTACAACTCAAATGAATAGGCTATTAAATAACACCCATTTTTCAGTAAATTCAGTTTAAAAGGCAGTTATTTCGCTCATTGATAAAAAGTCACGTAGAAAATGCGTTGCATATACAATTCCAGCCATTGACTTTGTTTAGCCCACAATTTATGCCGAGACACAAAACTTTCTCCTTTCCTCGCATATTTTATTCAAGAAATCGAACCCTAACAGGAATCTTAAATCGCACGCTGCAGCATATGGAACAATTTCCCACTCACTATCTCAAATAATCTTTTAAATGATAGGTAGAAAAGACCTTTTGTTCGATAACGGGAGGCGGAGAACACTCAGTACAGGTGAATCTTTTCGAACATGGAAATTGAATGCCTAAAAACAGCTGGCAAAGACACGCCATTCTCTTCGGTTCACTTGGCCTGCTCTATTGCTTTATTTATCTTTCGCTTTCACATTGCCATTTACCTGAAAGGGAATTTCTTCCCACATTTGGGGCCATTCTCGAAAGGTCGTGACATTCTCGAGCTGATCTGGAATGGTTTCGATATGGATCGATCTGCCATTTATATGACAGGGTGGAAATAGATATTCGAAACAAGGATAGATCTCGGAACTGGAATCTTAAACAGATAAAGATGCTTTAAAATAACAGTTATGACGCGTGATTTAAATTAAGCGATATCATAAGATGATATAAACCAGGATGCAGCAAGATTGCAGTTCCAAAAGATAGTAAACATCCTTTTTTAAAATAAGCAAAATTTGTTTCTGTATTTTATACCAAGATGGATACTCTGTTATTTTGAATTCCATTTTTATACTAGCCTTCTTATTCTTAACCATCTTTGTACAAATACGACAAAACAATTCGATAATACCAATTATTTTTACAGAATCTTTAAACATACATTCACGAACATGTGAACTGTAACATTCATTTTTATTGTGGCATAAAATGCTACGTATGCTATAAAATTAATTTTTTCATTGTAATGCACACTGAGATTCATGCTATAGCATTCATTTTTTTTAAATTGTAATGCACATTGAGATTCATGCAATGGCATTCATTTTCAGAGATACAAAATAAGATTCGTGCTACACCTTTCATTTTCAGTGTGATACAAAATGAGATTCGTGCTATAGCACTTATTTTCAGTGTAATACAAAATGAGATTCATGTTATAGCATAATTTCACTTTGATGCAAAATGCGACGCACGTTGTGACATTCTTTGTCGCAGTGATGCGAAATGAATGAATGCCATGGCATTCATTTTCACTGTAATGCAAAATGGATGAATGCTATAGTATTTATTTTCACAGTAATGCAAAATGGGTGAATGCTATAGTATTTATTTTCATTATAATGCAAAATGGGTGAATGCTATAGTATTTATTTTCACTATAATGCAAAATGTGTGAATGCTATAGTATTTATTTTCACTATAATGCAAAATGGGTGAATGCTATAGTACTTATTTTCACTGATACAAAATGGCATGAATACTATGGCATTTATTTTCACTGATACAAAATGGCATGAATGTTATATCATTCAAATTTTAAAGTCACATTTTCATGCATTTAATTCTATAAATTTTACCTTTTTAAAAATTATTATACATTTAAAAACAATGACTAAATATTTAAATATATTCATTGAATATATTCATTTCATTTTGAGTTTTTATTATGTTTTTAAAATTTCCTTTAGATGGTACAAGCCTTAAATAGAAATGTAACACCTCCAGGGCATTTACCTGTATCCAGAAGACATAATATTAATATTTTCTATTGCTTATATGTTTGTTACATAAAATATATCGTCACTATTACATCAAAATGTATTTATGTTAAAATCAACACAATATACAAAGATATTTATGCAACAGCTGAAACCACATGATGATATGTGATATGGTTTCAGCTGCTAGACATTATGGCATGGAATAACATATGGCATTTTCTGAAATACAGTCATCGTATCAATTGACATCAATTTGACAGTGGCCATGGCTAATCTACACGAGATTTTGCATTAATATAAGGTTTTAGCAAATCAATGACAATTATATAACAAAAATGGAATAAAAGTATTCTTAATTTATTATGTCTATAATAAATAACGAAATTATGTTCACTAGCATATTAATTCCTACCGAAGCCGAAGAATAATAAAATGCTATTAGAAATTAAATTTATATCAATTTATCCATAACAGAAAATTTTTAGACACGGAAAAGAAAATGTGTAACAACTCGTTTTTAAAGTTCCAAAAATATATCAATTCAGAGAAATGAATTCGGAGCTCAAAATACGCGAAAATCGACCTGTACCTTTTCCAAGAATTTTCTTGACAAGAATACAAATTTGAATGTCGGATTCCACATTTTCTCGTCACGAATCCAGATTCAAATGTCAGATAACATTCTGGTGACGCATGCACAGAAATTCCCTTTCCATAACTAGATAGCGATTCATAAGAATTGTTGAATAAATTGAGAAGCTGTTTAATAAATTACAGCGTAAAAATTGATAAAGTATATTTTTAATATGCATATTTCTGATTAAAAAAATAACTAAATAAATCAAAATGATAGCAGCAGAATATTAGCAGAAATTACAGGAAAAAAAATTATTTCCAATTACAAAACATTTTGCTGGGACGGTTGGAAAAGGTACGAAAATTGAATAACTTTATGTTTCAAAATAAAACAATGCTTTTTTTTTTCGTTACTCTCTGGTACGCGAAATATTCAGGTAGAAAATCCATAATCACCATTGCCATTCTAACGAATTTCAACCCACAGATCTCCGATAATTTTGTACAATCATTTCTGGAATTGAATCTTCAGTCTGTTTAAAAGCGTGATAAAAATTGGGCATCTACTTATCAGAATCAATAAAATTCAATTATGAGTCAAATTTTAACGAAATTCGTCAACAGGAAATCGATCAGTCCACCAGTCTGCAAGTAACGATTATAACTCTAGAACGCAGCGATTTAGAATGATTAAAATAAGCGTATGGTCCCATATCTAGTATTGTAGACATGCTGTATTTCGGATAAAGTCTGTCAAAGATTTTAATTTTCGTCTTGTATGTCTATAAAAGTTATAACTGAAAAACGCGAAAAAATGAGCAGAGATTTTAGTATGAGGTTCGTACGTAAAATTATATCGAAAATATTAGCCCTAATCGGTCAATAGGAAAAGTATAGTTTCATACAGTATACTCAATGAAATACGAAATCTTCTTGCGTACAGCCGGCCACCCCGCCACCACTGAACGTAGCAGTGAAATACGAAACCATAAGCAGAATCGACCATATAGTAAAAGTTTATGAAGAAGTTAAGCCCTACTCGGTCAACAGGAAAAGTATAGTTTCATACAGTATACTCAATGAAATACGAAATCTTCTTGCGTACAGCCGGCCACCCCGCCACCACTGAACGTAGCAGTGAAATACGAAACCATAAGCAGAATCGACCATATAGTAAAAGTTTATGAAGAAGTTAAGCCCTAATCGGTCAACAGGAAAAGTATAGTTTCATACAGTATACTCAATGAAATACGAAATCTTCTTGCGTACAGCCGGCCACCCCGCCACCACTGAACGTAGCAGTGAAATACGAAACCATAAGCAGAATCGACCATATAGTAAAAGTTTATGAAGAAGTTAAGCCCTACTCGGTCAACAGGAAAAGTATAGTTTCATACAGTATACTCAGTGAAATACGAAACCTTGCGTACAGCCGACCATCCCGCCACCACTGAACGTAGCAGTGAAATACGAAACCATAAGCAGAATTGACCATATAGTAAAAGTTTATGAAGAAGTTAAGGGGGAAACAATATTTCTGGTTTTATTCGTACTTGATATATTCCTTCAAAAAAAAAAAAAAAAAAAAAAAAAACGCTGTAATAAAAAAAAAAAAAAAAAAATTAGGAGAAAATAATATATCAAAATATGAAATACTAAAGTTACTACTGTTAGTCTTCTTTAAACTTCTAACTGTTAACTAAATTCTTTTCTACTGTTAGTCTTTTATCTTGTAATATATTAAATTATAATTAGATTGACTTCTCAAACGATTATAAATTTGGAGAAAAGAAATATATATATTAGTAGACAGAAAACAATTTGCGTAGACAAATTTCGTTTCTATAGCAACCATTCAATCCTAGATTTTTATTCGTATCTTGGCAACATGGCGATTCATTTCATACCCAAATGAAAGTACCTATCAAAAGGCAAACCTGTTTATTAATATTCAATAAGAAAAAATTGTTCTATAGCCACTATTATATCAAGAATTTTATTGGCTAAATGATGGATTTTTCAACAGTTATTACACGATAAACAAACACAGAAATCAATTTCATACTCAAATAATTACTCATATATTATATTTGTTCATGATAGTGTGGAATTTGCTTCTAACAGTTTCATTTTTTTATTTACTTATTTTACAATGAAATGTTATTTTATTCAAATAATCATTAAGACTATTTGGTACAAGGCAACGATTAAAAACCCTCGTATATGAATTTAAAATTAGGACATTCCACTTTTGTAATTAGTCTCTTGATATAATTCGCCGAGATAAATTTAATTTCTGTAGTCACCATACAATCAGGAATTTCATTTCACTAAATAGAAATTTTTTTTATTACAAGATGGAAGTTTATAAAATGATGGTAATTAATTTCATATTCAGTATTTATAAAATCGCACGTTAGCTTCGGATAGTCTAAACAAGTTCCAAATTCCATTTTATTTTCCTTTCTGGTGAAATTCTACTGCAATAAGATAGTCTGGCCATGAAATAATTGCTTCTCTTGGGAGACATCTAAAGCTAAAATTAATGAACCGAATAAAAACAAATTTCACCTACAGACTATCAAATAACTGATTGCACGAGAAAAAAAAATTAAGGGAAAAAATCTTGAATACATATATATATATTTGAAAAATAAATAATAATAAAATATTTTGTCACTGTCGGAACCAAAACACCGAAATCAATAAGTAAATGAACACACGGGAAATGGATAATGCAAATGTTTATTAAGACTCGAATGATAAAAAAAATGAAGACACAGAAATGAACTACATGTAGTTGTAACTCGCACAAAATATTCCTTTTATCAGTTACCATTATAGACGCGTTTTCAATGTGGCGATCGTACCATTGTGCATAAAATATTGCATTTGCAAACTTTTTTTCTTTCCTTTCAAGAAAGTCATCATCTTCGTGAAACTTCGACAGTCATCATATGAAGTATGATTTCATTCTGTTCATTAGTTTAATGATGTTTCAAATAGAAAAGATCATTTATGGCCCTTCGTATGTTCATCAAACACTAGAGTACCGAGTTTAAACAATCACATTATAATATGTGGAGTAATGTATCAAGATATCCCAGAACTCCAACCCCAATCAACATAAGTGGTCAAATAGAGGAAGTCAAGATATAGTCAAGGTAGTCAAGATATAGTACTATCAATCTACCCTCTAGTCATATTGACTTTTAAAAAATATGGCATAAATGTCTCTATGGCGCCCGTCGCACCTATACTTCCTTTACGACCCCCCCCCCCCCCCAATACCTATTCCACTGTCACCATTTCCAGTAATAAAAGCTTTCATTGGGCCAATTTAGAATAGGACAACCTTAAGAAATTCTCGGCCATTCTTTTAAAAGAGCGAAATGCCCCTTGATAAGAAAGGAACGCATGGCTAAAAGTGTATAGGAAGAAAAAGGGAAAGATAAACAGATCTCAGATCCAGGGATGCAACTTTCCAGCCCAGACAACTCAGGACAAGTAGCACGTGAGGTCCCAGGGGTGGCCCACGTCTTCAAGAGCAGGCCAGACGAGGGGCGGAAAAGAAAATAGAAATTCCAGGAGAGGCCCACGTAGACCCACCCGTTTGTCTCCTCAGCGAATAAACTAAGAAATGTTGTAAAATGACTTTTAGCGGAACTGTTGTCTTCTTGCATTCACTGGCAAATGGAATAGAGTTTATGGGGTGTTTATAAGAACACAGTATAAATAAAAATAAATTTGCATAATTTGTTAATATAGTGTTGCAAATTCAAATCGCCTGATTTTGAAATAAACAGAGAAATCAGGAATGATTTTTTATTTAGTCATTTAAAATTCTATTTAAGACAAAAAATTCATTTCTAAGAAAGAGGCCAATAAGAATTTTTTTCCTTGAATAGCAGACACGAGACCTAAATCAATTTATTTATAAGATCTTCAAGGAGTGATTTTATGAGTTTGCGAATCCATTTATTTCTTTATTAAATATAAGCTCTTCAAATAGCCACTTTATGAATTTGCGGATGTGAAGACCGACAGACAGCCAACCTCTAAATGGATTTGATTCAAAATGTGGTATGGATCTATATTTCAGATACTAAATCTGTGTACGAAATTTCAACCACATATTTCTTTAGTCTTGTAGTTATTATATTCACTTGTATTCCGATAGTTAGGCAAATCAATTTTTATGAATGTATTTCATTCAAAATTTGGAACAAATCTAGAAATATGGTATAATGGCAATATAAAAATTTCATTTATCTAGCTGAAAGAATCATTTGTTTGTTCATAGACAAACATAATTTCAAAAATTCTTCTCGGCAAGCTGGAAGGCAAAGGTAGGATTTCTTTACATTTGAGTTACTATCTGGAAACAAATTCTTGACGTTGGAAAAGTCAAAAGTAGGAACTAAAAATTGATTTTCACGCCTTAACTTCTAAGGTATTGCAGTTATCGAAAAACCTTAAATGCGAAAGTTGTTTGTCTTAATGAGGTACTAATTTGGCTAATTGGATTTATTTTTGTATCTTCAATATTAAGGAAATTATAGCGAAATGGAAATTCCCATCCCTTTGAACTAGATAGGCCATTTACGAACTCGGCCGAGTTTTTTACATTTTTAACAACATATTCCAAGTCAGTTAGTTAACCCTTTCTAGGGCCGTGGGAAGTATGCTTCCCACCAAATTTATCAATCTTTGTATGAAATTATGTAGGTTCGCATAAGTTCCGACAAATTTTCTTAGTAAGTCAGAAACTTAGATGCTTCAGTTCTTTATCTCAGACAAAATAATGTGTCTTGATTAGTTACTTAATTATTAATTAACCAAATTAATTAATCAAATTAAATTTATCTAATAAGATAAATGAATCACTTTTCTTATTCTAATTTCAAGTCTAAAAATATTTTAACATAATATGACTAGAAAAAAAATGGCCCTTTAAAGGGTTAAATTCCAAACAAAATTACTCTCGTTATCATA